>NC_052055.2:15719140-16319140 GCF_903992535.2 Arvicola amphibius | reverse complement strand
GGCTTAGATGTTTGAATATTTGATGGTAGTCTTTGAGAAGGCTTAGGACTTATGACCTTGAAAGCAATGTGTCACTGGGGGTGAACTTTGAGGTTTTAAAAACCCACACCATTCTCTCCAGCCATTGTTCGCTTGCTCTCCTCTGTCTGTCTGTCTGTCTGTCTGTCTGTCTGTCTGCCTGCCTGCCTGCCTGCCTGTCCATCTGTCTCTCTGCTTCATGCCTGTAACTTCTTAATCCCTGTTCCAGCACCATTCCTGCCCTCCTGTTGCTGTGCTTCTAACTCTTACAGCCATGGGCTTACCTTACCCTATGAAGCTGTAAGCCTTCCAGAACTGCTTCTTCTATAAGTTGCCTTGGTCATGGTGCTTTGTCACAGGGGTAGAAAAGTAACTAAGACAAGGTAATCCTGAACTGTTGAAAATATTGCAAAGAGTTAATGCAGAGGGTGAAGGAACATTCTTACTAAGAATAAATGAAGGACAAGTGGCAGTAACATTACTAAGTCTTTGAAAAGTCAGGAAACATTGCCTTCTCAGTTCAATCTCTGTGTCAACATTCAGAAATTAGATCTCCTGGAATAGATGAATCAACCACCTTAATCCTCACTTGATCATCTGCATAATAATAATGATAATAGAACTGGCCAGTTGCATTAAGTAACTGATATCAAAGATTTCTGAAGAAGATCTATATACTGCAGATAGGTTAGTTAGGACAAATAATGTTTTTGTGAGTGTATGTATGTGTGCTTTGGACTTCAATTAAAGGAATATTAGCTGTGGTTGTCATTTTGCATGACTAAATGATATTCAGAAATTAGAAACATATAATAAAATACTTGGTAAATAAATGAAAAACTGGTCAATATAATATTGGTCAGAATAATTCGAATCCTTGGTTAAGATAGAATGTACCCATGTTTAAAAATAACATCAGGTTAGATTGTTATACAGAGCCAATTTCTTTGCCCACTGCTATTCAGAGAATTCTTTTAGTAACCAAATTTATAATTATATCTGAACACCATTCCAGGAGTTTGGAAATATGAACAGATAAGGAAAATGTTTCTAATTCCATTGTATTTTCCAGACCATATTCTTTTACAACTTACCATAAATTAAGCATACGTTTAAATTAGTATAAGTACTATCCAAATCAGATTAATTCTTTGGAGTGTCAGTACCTGGATCAGTGAGCACATCCTCCTTTATGATTCAGGTCCCGGCAAATTGTGTAAGGCAAGACAAGGAAAAGGAAGAACAGCTATATCTGAGGGGAGCAGCAGAAGTCATAAAACTAGCACAGCTACTTGGCAACGATCCAGCAAAGCTGAGCCACATGATGGCCGTCACACCACCTCTGGTTTCATCTCCACCTGCTGCATACTTGAAAGACTTTTAATATTTGTACAATTGAGGCATATTAGATTGTGGAAAATTTCTTACAAAACATTATGCCTTCTCCCAGAAATGCTGCATCTAAGCTTCCCCAGGACAGTTCTGAGTGTGCTATTCCCCATGCTTTAGGGAGATAGTCTTATCTAGCTGAGGGTCTTCCTTACACCTTAGAGGTTGTGATACACATAAAGAAGCCAGAGGTCTCTTTATGAGACTCTGAGACTTTCTTCAAACATCTGTCCCTGGACTTTCACAGGAAACAAGATAATCAAAACAAAGAAAAATTTAAAAGGTCAACAAAATTTGGTGGGCTAGAGGAGTAGGCCACAGATCAGATTGCAAGCCTCTTCCCAATATATGCTCAGGCAATTATGTGACACATACAACAACAAAGTTAGAGTGGGTGGAGTTACCTCTGCCCTACACAGAGACTTATACTGATGAGCAAAGTATGGAGTGCAAAGATGATAGAAAGAATGAGCTGTCAGGACCTCCTTTCTTAGAAAATTTAGCACATGCAGAGCCACTGTGGTGTTGTGTGACCAAGGAACAGCAGAATGCCAAGAGTAGACACATAGTCAGATTTGATAAAGATAAAAGTTGGAAACATTGTGTTACAGCAGAGTTTGAATAATAACTGTGGCAGCTCAGGCCTGAGGATATTTCTTGGGCACTCTGACCATTAAGAGTTAATAATATACTACTTGGGACATGGCAATATGCCCTGACTAGCTTGGAGATTTGGTTTTGGTCTAGTGTCCTTGAAGTCACAAAAGCTACCGGCCTGAGAACAGGCCATCACATGCCTCTACATTCTGAAAAATTGGGTTATGAGGTTGATGAGTAAGAATGATTATAAAAGGGAATTGTTTATCAATGATGTCAAAACTTGAGGGAAAATGATTGAAAATGATAAAGCTGTTCTGTCATAGTTTATTAATGATGACCAAAAGATGAGCAAGAGAAAGTAAAACACATGTCCAAAAACAAAAATGATATGATCAATGTTTTGAAAGAACCTGAATATATCCCTACTTAGTAAATTCTCTATAAATAAAGAAGCAGTCTGGCTATTAGTCAGTCAGCCTGCAAGAATCTCCCAACAACCATGGCCTGGTGCAGTTCCTCCCTCGCCTACTCCTTACATCCCCGGCTGGGACTTGTGTCTCCATCGGAGGTGTGCTTCCTCTTTGTCCATCTCTCCTAAAATGAAACTAAGAAGTGTCCCATGTTTGATTCGTCTGGTCCCCACTCTTTCATCCACGCATCTTCAGACCCTGCCCTCATCCGATGCTGGACACCAGCAAGGAAAGACACGTTTCTTCCGTGTGGAATTTTAGCAAGTGTGTGTGGGGACACAAGAAAAATCGCGTGAGCTCCAAACTCTACAGATGAACTTAAACCCTGCATTGAGGATCTGCAGACAGCAGTGTGCTCTTCACTACTTTGTAGGATTATTGTTCAGGGCTGACTTGTGATCTATACTCAGTGTGCACCATGGCTGTCACTTAGATAGCAAAATTATCTTGAGAACTGATAAAGCTTTGAACTGAGGAATACATCAAAGTTAGTGTCTACCCTTAGTTTGAAGGAAAGATAGGAACTGGTGTGCTTGAAACCAAGAGGAAGGTGATGATAATTGATGGGTCATAAATGTAAGAAGATATAAAGAAGGGTTGCAACAGTATTCTGTGGTTCCAAGTGAGGACTGTGTCATATTTCTTCTCTGTGTGGGACCATCTCTGGGCATCTGTTATTAAGATGCAATGGCATTTGACAAGGAACCAGGATCCTGGAATCCTTCTCTCTCTGGATACATCTCGATGGATTAAAAAAAAAAAAAGCATTATATCGAAGGACTTATCTTGGAAAAAAGTCATGCTGTTCATTTCTAAAAGATTTCCCACTTAATCCCCAAAGTGCCATCATACCACTTGATGCTATCAGAGCGCTGTCAGGGTGTACTAGGCTCAGCAGGATGGCTGGACTCCTTGGTCTCATTTCTTTAGATCTGCACCATAATCTCAACTTTCCATCTTAACACGGGACAGTGAATAAAACTGAAGGAAAGAGAGGAGAACATTTGTTTTCTTTATCCTTACTCTAAAAATTCAGTAATATGGTCTGAGTTTCTTAGACTTGATTCTTGTGAGGCAATAAATCTCTTTTGTTCAGTAGAAGGGTAAAGGTGAGCTCTGGATACCATAGGCTAGTTCCTCATAGTCATCCTCACAAATCCTGTCTGCTTCTTCATTGTTCCCTTTCTAAGTGAATATAAACCGGGTCTCAATTCTAATTCAGTTCTTACTAGTTGTATCATTTTCGTGCTACTTTATATTATTCATGAATAGTCATTTGTTTAGCTGGAATTGGTGTCTCTCACTTCAGAGTAATTTAGGGGAGCAAATAAATAATTATAGAAGAAATGTCTGAAAATTGGCTAGTCTTTTCATAGCCTTGATTCCCCCAAAAAACTTTTTAGGTTTCCTTGTTTCTTATTTTTCCCACTGGTCACCATGTATTACATAAACTCTGACATAAACAAAAACAGAGATCTAAATGGTTAAAGAGAAAAGTTGACATATCAATGGTAAGATGCCCATTAGAGATCTGTCCCATTATATAAGTATTTCCTTGTCCGCCTGGAGTTTCGACTTCCTTCTTATAGAAATAGGTTCTGGAACCCCAGCCTCTCTTTCTAGGAAATGGTTATTTTTCCATAGGCAATACGTTAAGAATGTGAACAAAGAAATCTAAGGTGACATTGCTGCCTGACCTTAGGTGATTAGAAAGAAATTCTTCATTCAACCCAGCCATAGCAGAAATCATGTGGCTAACTGAGATAAGAATTGTGGGCTAATATAAATTATAAGAGTTAATAAGAAGCCTGAACTGGTAGGCCAACCAGTTTATAATTAATGTAGACCTCTGTGTATTTCTTTGGGACTGAGAGACTTGATGGGATAGAAACTTCTGTCAACACTAGTTAAGCTAAATTTCTATTTTTAGAGTACTGGTAGTGTGAATTTTCAAATTATAGACTTTTAACACTGAAGGACTTCTTTATTCTACAAAACATGAACTGTATTTGCCACAGCATTTCTTTAATCAAGATTACCCTCCTTCCACTATAGCTGCAGATGAGTCTATTTGTCTGTATTATTTCAGAAAATGTCTTGTATAAAGAAAGACAAACCAATAAATGTAAATAAGTTTCCAAAGGCATCTATAATCTTGGGAAGTTCAGCGTGCTGTTCGTGATATTTAAGAATTCAAGGATTGATACAAGACTATCTCACCTCAGAGGTGGAATATTTTCTCTATTATTTTGTCAGTTCTCAGATGGTCTCTCTGTTTACTCATACTTACAGTCAAACATTATGGACTCTTTGGGTATGGTGTTGGAATGCATCATCTGAGGTCATGAATTCACTGACACTATAGCAAGGATAGCTATATGGAAAAGAATGGCCACCATGTCTTGGGCCAGAAAGATCCTTTAGAACTGAAAGCACTTCCCACTTGTTAATATATATAACTGTATATATATACATACATATATATATATATATATATATATATATACATACAAACACATACACTTACTACAATCCTGCGAGACTGGTATTAGTAGAGTATTCTTTTAAGGCTTATCCAGTTTTGATAGGGACATGAAATAACTTGCCCAGTTTCTATGGGAGGGCTATATCAGGAAGCCAGGGACTGAATACCATTCTTGTGATTATTTTCCTTTCCAGTATGCCACAGTTGCTTCACAGCAGAACACCTTGTCTGTCCTTGAATGAGCTGTCTGAGATGCCCTGTAAATGATGGTAGCAAATCCTCTTCAGGTACTTCCTGGCTTTCCACACATGATGCTGCATAACTGGGCCTGGGTTGAACTTCTTGAGAATTGTTTAGAAACCAAAGCCCAACGTAATTCAGTCAGTTTCTCAACTAATTGGTATGAAACTTTTCTTAGATCTTATCCTGCTGACAGGTAAGTGACAGACATCCCTCAATGACGGGTTAAATTAGCTACTGTTGTTTGCTCAACCTATCTATCAGAATTTGTTTATTTTACAGCCAGCTGGAGTATATATATAGGCCAGAGTAGTAGCATTGAGTTTCATTTTGCATGAAAAAGACAGAAAGGACATTTAAAATATCGAGCCAATATTTAAGTGTTTGGTATTTTATCTCATTTTTAGAAATTATCATATAATATATGAAATATATACTTATTAATTTTATAATTATATATCTGCATTGTTGAGAAAATCCTAGGCTGAAAATCTAATAGAAAGCAAATATAATTATATGGTACAATAAAGTACTTTTGTTTCAATTTTGGATAATTTGGGAAAAAACATAATGCATTCAACCTTGTCAGAAATATATTCTTCTGCATTACTCAATAATGGAGGAAGTTAGAATGGTCTCTGAATGTCATAAAGGAATAAAATGGAGAAACAGTAATATATGGTTATCTAGTATCTTGAATAAATAACTAGAAAACAAGGAATTGTTTTTAGCCATTCAATTTCAATATAACGACTCATCTTTCTCAACTGGGAAGTTTTAGTTATGCACAAGAACTACTAGAATGAGGAAATGGCTAGAGTTAGCATTTTCTCTATATGGTTTCATATGCATATTTATAAGCCCCAAATAATAATAAAACAAAGCACGCATACCAAAGAATGTTGAAGGGCAGCATTCAGCAGCCACCAAAGTCTAGGATTCAGAATACAATCATGATGATTTTAGTGGTGCTTAGAGAATTCTTTAATGGGTGTGCTCTATTAAGGTAAAGAAGAGCTTGTCTGAATAGCCTTGTCTTAGCAGTTGCTTCCAACATCCCACTCACTGTGTGCAGGGTTGTTTCCTTGGGCCTCTCAGTTCAGTCTGTGTGAGCACACCTTTGATTCATCACCTTACATTAGAGTTGTTTACTGGACTAATCGAAGAGCAAGATTGCCATGCTTTCAGAAGTCCTCTCATTATTGCTGTTGGTTTTGCCTCATTTGCCATGGTGAAATGGGCAGTCAACTTTCCAAATACACTTCATATTTTCAGCATAATAACCTTTATACCTAACCTCATCTTAATGGAGAAAAGCCTTTCACCTATCAAAAGGGACATTCTCTCCAGTCACAGAGTGATAGCGGCAATACACCAGAGCTGTGAGTGTTTAGCATACACAGGTTGTTAGAAGATTTTTTCTCACGAGCATCAACCCCATCTTCCCGGCCTTGAGGTGGGTGTCTCTCAATGGAAACCATCCGGTTTTGGCACTTTGTCTTGGAATGAGATTTGTGTGGGTTGAGCTCCAAATGTTAATGAAGTTGCCTAGCTACCACATTTCAGCAGGGAAGAAACGGAGAATATTGAAAGCAGTTAGCTGCACAGCAATTTTACCAGGCCTCTGTTGACATGTAGGTTGTAGGTAGTTTGCAGTTTTCATCTGTCTTCTTAGAATGAAACTGACTGGTGTGAGTGTTTGGGAGCTTAGTCCTTTCCCATCACTCCCAGTTCATACCAGGATTCAGTAGCTTCTTGTCCAGAGTGTGGATCAGGAGTTAATCTAAAAAGTCAATGAACAAATATGTTTTAATTTTTGTGATGTGCAAGTACCATGCAGGGGATTATGATATGAAGGTATGAGAGCCTTGATTCCAAGGAACAGAGAGAGCAGGGACAAGTTCAACAGAGAGGGACTCACGAACCTGAGGCACAGCAGAAGAAAAGTCCTTAAAGACAGGTACCCCAAGCAGTAGAGCAGAGTATGCTGAAGGACCCCAGGGAAATACAAGATTGAGAAGACAATGGCATGGGAAGAGTGAGCCGTAACACTGGACTAATCTGTGCAAGGTCTGAAATATTGTTTGGATTTCGTCCTAAAGAAGAGGAACTGGAAATTATTAAAAGCCATGGCTGCACTGCAAGGAGAGAAAATCATTGGCGGCTCAAAGAGGCACCGTTAGATGCAGCAGATTATTTTAGAAGAACTTTGTATTTTCATTGTATTGCTACTCAAAGAAGTTGAACTCCCAAAGTAGGGCAGTGCCAATAGGATGGAAAGGAAGAATGAATCAAAATGAGACATTTCAGAGGTACAATTGAACAGACTGGGTTCCTGTCTTTGGGAGGTCATAAAAGGCAGATATGGAGGGAGTGGGAATAAAATTCCTAAAAAGGCATATGAGAAAAGCAAGAGGAGCAATCATTTCTTTTTTATCTGTGCATCTATCTATCTATCTATCTATCTATCTATCTATCTATCAATCATCTATCTATCTATCTATCAATCTATCTATCTATCTATCTATCATCTATCCATGTGTGCCATGGAACACATGTGAAGGGCAGAAAACAACTCTGTGCAATTTTTTTCTTTAATATTTCCTGAGACAGGGTTTCTCTGTGTAGCACTGGCTGTCTAGGAACTGGCTATGTAGACCAGGCTGGCTTTGAACTCAGAAATCCTCTTGCTTCTACTCCTCAAGTACTGAGATTAAAAGCATGTGCCACCATGCCCAGTGATTTTGTCTATTTTACCTTTTCCACCATGTGAGTCTGGCAGCAGCAAGAGCTTGTGCTTGCTAAGTCATCTCGACAGAGAAAGCATTCTTAAGGAAAGCTGACATCTGTGAGTTTTTGTTTGAGAAGTTTAAATGGGCACACCATTGGATTTACAGGACATAGACTCAGACATAGGAGTGGTCTACAAATATACACAGAACAGAGACAATGAGAGTGGAGGGCATTGCTTAGAAGGAGAACTGGTGTGAATACTGTACTGAGCTCCAGAGGAATTCTGATGATCAGCTGCAATTTGAAATCATCTGACCCCATAAGGAAGTCTTATTTGGGTAGAGGGAGTCAAGAGAAAACTCAAAAGCAGAAGTGCCCAAATGAGGAGCCGAAGGAGGGAGAACATGAGCAAAGAAGTCAGGACTGCGAGGGGTGCGTCCATCCACTGAGACGGTGGGACTGAGCTAATGAGAGATCACCAAGGTCAGTTGGAATGAGACTTATGGAGCATGTGATCAAACCGGACTCTCTGAATGTGGCTGACGGTGGAGGCTGACTGAGAAGCCAAGGACAATGGCACTGGGTTTTGATTCTACTGCATGGACGGGCTCTGTGGGAGCCTTGACTGTTTAGATACTCACCTTTGTGGACCTGGGGGGAGCGGGGAGGACCTTGGACTTCCCATAGGGTAAGGAACCCTGACTGCTCTTTGGCCTGGAAAGGGGGGGTGTGGGAAGAGGGGAGGGAAGTGGGAGAGGGGAGGAAGTGGAAATTTTTAATAAAAAAATATATATAAATAAAATAAAGTATTTATATTTTTTTAAAAAAGAAAAAAAGCACCAAAATTTCCAAATGAAATTCATATTTCAGGGAGAAAAAAAGAATATTCCAGTTGAATGAAGGTGTGAGAGAGAATGACAATATAGGTTTGTGTGGTTTACTCTAGGAAGGACACTTACCATCAATAGTTAAAGTTCAGTGACTTGGCAATAATAATGTTAGTAGAACAGCTGGAGCAGGATGCTAATCAGCTATGTGAGAAGTGAGAAACTGGGAGAGAGTAAATGACATAACTATGAAATTTGGCTGTGGAGGAATGTTATGTTTGTGTTTGTTCCGTGCGTTTGCATGTTTGTGTGCATGTGTGTCTGAAGAAATAAGTAGGGCTGTTTGGCCTCAAGAGGGAGGGAGTGGGGGTGTGGGTGGAGGGGAGGGGAGGGAAGGGGGAGGAGGAGGGGAGGAGATGGCAATTTTTAATAAAAAATAAATAAACTGGAAAAAAAGAAATAAGTAGGGAAGTTTATGAAAACAATGAAAAATATGAAGTATTGAGTTAGAATTGAGGTTTTAAGAAGTTTTCTTTTCTTTTTTTATTGTAGTTTTTTTTTTCAAGACTGGGCTTCTCTGTGTAGCCTTGGCTGTCCTTAGACTCCCTCTGTAGACCAGGCTGGCCTTGAAGTCACAGAGCTCTGCCTACCTCTGCCTACCAAGTGCTGGGATTAAAGGCATGTGCCATATGGCCCAGCTATTTATGTAGTTTTCAATACTAAGAATAATCCACCTGGTAATTTCTCATTTTGTCCTTTCCCCTGAATTGGTGATGGTGGTGGTGGTGAGATGTCACTTCAAATCTTCTGATGAGAAGAATAGACACCAATAACACATCAGAAAAATCATCCAGCATGATCAAGTCGGCTTTATTCTAGAGATGCAGAAATGATTCAACATATAAAAAATTGTCAATATAATCCTCCATATAAACAAACTGAAAAAAACCCCAAATGATCATCTCATTAGATGCTGAAAAAGAGTTTGACAAAATTCAACATCCCTCATGATAAAGGTCTTGGAGAGAGCAGGGATACAAGGAACACACTTAAACAGAATAAAGGCAATATACAGCAAGACAATAGCTGACATCAAATTAAATGGAGAGAAACTCAAAGGGATCCCACTGAAATCAGGAGCAAGACAAGGTTGTCCACTCTCTCCATATTTATTCAATATAGTTCTTGAGGTCCTAGCTACAGCAATAAGATAACAAAAGGAGATCAAGGGGATATAAATCAGAAAAGAAGAAGTCAAACTCTCATTGTTTGCTGATGATATGATACTTTACATAAGCGACTCCAAAAATTCTACCAAGGAACTTCTACAACTCATAAACACCTTCAGTAATGTATCAGGATACAAGATTAACTTGAAAAAATCAGTATTCCTCCTTTATACAGATGATAAATGGGCTGTGAAACAAATCAGAGAAATTCTTCACAATAGCCACAAATAACAGAAAATATCTTGGATTAACTCTAACCAAACAAGTGGAAGACCTGTCTGACAAGAACTTTAAGTATTTGAAGAATTAAACTGAAGAAGACAACAGAAAATGGAAAGATCTGCTATGCTCTTGGATAGGTAGAATTAACATAGTAAAAATGGAAATCTCACCAAAAGCAATCTACAGAATCAATGCAATGCCCAGCAAAATCCCAGCAAAATTCTCCACAGACCTCAAAAGAACAATACTCAACTTCATATGAAAAAGCAAAAAATCCAGGATAGAAAAAAAACCAAAAAAAAAAACCTTGTACAACAAAGGAACTTCTGGAGGTATCACAACCCTGACTTCAAAAAGTATTGAAAACAGCCTTATGGCATAAAAACAGACAGGAGGACCAGTGGAACAGAATAAAAGACCTGGATATCAAATCCACACACTTTCAAACACCTGATATTTTACAAAGAAGCAAAAAATTAAATGAATAAAAGAAAGAATATTTAACAAATGGTGATGGCGTAACTAGATATCAACATGTAGAATGAAAATAGATCCATATCTATCACCATGCACAAAACTCAAATCCAAATGGACCAAAGACCTCAACATAAAACCAAACACGCTGAATTTTACAGAAGAAAAAGTGGGAAGTACACTTGAATGGCATAGGAGACCACTTCCTAAATACAGCACCAATAGCATATACACTGAGAGAAACTATTAATAAATGGGACCTCCTGAAATTGAGAAGCTTCTGTAAAGCAAAGGGACAGAGGACTGATATCCAAAATATACAAAGAACTCAAGAAATTCAAAAGAGCAAATAATCCAGTAAAAATTGGGGTACAGACCTAAACAGAAAACTCTTAACAAAGGAAGCTAAGATAGCTGAAAGACACCTAAGGAAATGCTCAACATCTTAGCCATCAGAGAAATGTAAATCAAAACAACTCTTACATTTGTCAGATTTGCCAAGATCAAAAACACTGATGATGACTTATGCTGGAAAGGATGTGGAGTAAAAGGAACACTCCTCTGATGTGGTAGGTCCTTCTGTCTATGTGTTGTTGCTTTCATTGGTTAATGAATAAAGAAGCTGGCTTGGTCTGTATGATAGGGCAGAGTAGAGCTAGGCAGGGAAAACTAAACTGAATGCCAGGAAAAAGAAGGTGGAGTCAGGGAGAAGCCATGTAGCTCCACCAGAGACAGACACAGGAACTTTACCTCATAAGCCACAGCCTCATTGTGATACATAGATTAATAGAGATGGGTTAAATTAAGATGTAAGAGTTAGCTGATAAGGAGCTAGAGTGAATAGGCCAAGCAGTGTTTTAATTAATACAGTTTCTGTGTGGTTATTTTGATTCTGGGTGGCTGGAATGAACAAGCAGACTCTTAACTTGCTTGTGGGAGTGAGTGCAAACAGGTACAGCCCATTTGGATATCAGTATGGAGATTTCTCAGAAAATTAGGAAACCACCTACCTCTAGACCCAGCAATACCATTTTGGGGTATATATCTGAAGGATGCTCAATTGTACCACAAGGACATGTGCTAAACTATGTTCTTAGCAGCATTATTTGTCATAGCAAGAACCTGGAAATAATTAAATGCCTTTCAACTGAAGAATGTATGAAGAAAATGTGGTATATTTACACAATGGACTATTATACAGCAGAAAAAAATAATGACATCTTGAAAATGCGAGCAAATGGATGGATCTAGAAAACATCATATTGAGTGAGGTAACCCAGACCCAGAAAGACAATTATCATATGTACTCACTCATAATTGGCTTTTAGACATAAAGTAAAGAAAAACCAGCCTACAATCCACAATCCCAGAGAACCTAGATAACAATGAGGACCCTAAGAGAGACTTGCATGAATCTAATCTATATGGGAAGTAGAAAAAGACAAGATCTCCTGGGTAAATGGGGAGCATGGGGATAATGAGAGAGGGTAGAAGGGGAGGGGAACAGAGAAAAATATGTAACTCAATAAAAACAATAAAAAATTCCTAAAATAAAAATATAAAGTCTCTGTGGATGATCAAATCAAGAAAGTACTGTTGACCAGGCTTACAGGTGGCTGAGTTTGTTCCAAGTGTAATGGGAAATTAGCATTGGACTTTGAAACAGAATAAAAACAGGTAACTGATCCCCATGTGCCTTTTAGGATACTTTATTATGGTGTGTGAATTAGGAACTAGACAAGAGCTGAGGGCATCAGACCAGAAGGCTGTTTCTCCAGGAAAAGAACAGTGGTAATTTGTGTTAGGAATGGGAGCGCGCGCGCGCGCGCACACACACACACACAGAGTGCACACGAGAGAAGAGAGAGAGAGAGAGAGAGAGAGAGAGAGAGAGAGAGAGAGAGAGAGAGAGAGAGGGAGGGACGGAGGGAGGGAGAGAGAGAGTATAATCAGGACTTGGATATGAAATATAATCACAATAAAGGAGTTGCTGGCAGTGTGTGTGTGTGTGTGTGTGTGTGTGTGTGTGTGTGTGTGTGTGTGTGTGTAAGAACAGAACAAGAATATCTGAACCACAACTGAGTCAGGCATTTGAATTGCTATGATTTGCTAATCAGGTAAATGAAGAGAGGGGCAGAGGTGTGAAAAAGTAACTCGAAAGCAGTTTTTCTTAGAACATGCCAAATTTGACATTCCTGTGGGAAAACCAAGATACTGCATTCTAAGAAGAGGCTGCAGAGACGTTCTTAGTCAAAGCCATCTTAGTAAAATTAGCAGATGGAACTATTTTCCTTGGAGTAGCCTTGATAATTCTTCATGGGTCATCATCAGTTACTATTCAAACACTCGAAGATTCTCTTTTGGCTATGTATTTCCTCACAGATTCAGTGCTGTACTTGGATCTAGCCAATGCATTTGTATCAGGTTCCGAATTACCCCCACAGCAGCCAAACTGATAAAGTCAATGGCATTTAATGCCTCTCTTTGCCATCCTAAACATCTAATCCAAATCCTTATAAAATAGACATGAGCTCACAGTGTGGCTTACAAATGGAGATGCAAGACCTAATGGGAAATAATTCAGAGCTGTAATTCCCTCGGCGACTGTAAGTCGCTGTGTTCAGCTGATACGCCCAATGTGGTTAGAATAAACAGTGGTCTCAGCAAGGCCATGGTGACTGTTGAGGGATTGTTCCTGAGAACAAGATCTATTTGAAGGTCATCATTTTGATTTTATAAGGCATTAGCTTTTTTCTTGCGTTTTCAAAAACAAGTGATAAATAAAAGGAAAATGTACTGGTAAGCTATGCGGACTATCTATTGACCTTGGCAAATGGTAACTGTTCTCTCACAAGACTGAGCTCTTTGTTTGAGAGAAGATTGCTTCATGATTAATACTGATGATTCCTAACAGAGTGTCAACTACGTGAGAAACCCACTAAGTATATTTAAAACTAAACCTACAGGAATTCTGGTTATGTGAAAGGAAGGTGAACATCTGTTCCAGATTGTATAGTATTGAGTGTGATTTGGGGATGACAAATTTGGACTTATACTAACATGGCTCTGGCCAAAAGTGCATAAGATTCTCCCTTGCCTAAAGTGAGTCTGATTTAACTATGGTCTTTAACTGCAGGGAGGATTATTGTTTTGAAAGTACTAAAATGCATAAGTATCCCTAAAAGTCACTTAAAAATTGAGCTGGGTGAGGTGCCACATGCCTATAATTCCAAGATTTAGTGAGGCCATGGCAGGAGGATAATGAGCTCAAAGTCAGACTGTGCTACATAGTGAGTCTCTCTCTCTCTCTCTCTCTCTCTCTCTCTCTCTCTCTCTCTCTCTCTCTCTCTCTCTCTCTCTCTCTCTCTTTTGAGACAGGGTTTCTCTGTAGCTTTGGAACCTCTCCTGGAACTAGCTTTTTTAGACCAGGCTGGCCACGAACTCACAGAGATCCACCTGCCTCTGCCTCCTGAGTGCTGGGATTAAAGGCTTGCGCCACCACCACCCAGCCATAGTGAGTCTCTTAAAAAAAAAAAAGAAAATCAGTTAAAATTGAATATATCAACTGATGAGATGGTTCATCAGTTAAGAACCTGTATTAGTCAAGATTCTCTAGAAGTACAGAACTTACAGAATGAATATATGTATACACACATACACACACATATGCACAATATATACATATATATATTGTGTGTGTGTGACTTACTAGAATGGCTTACAGGCTGTGGTCCATCTAGTCCAACAATGTCTGTCTATCAACAGAAGGTCCAAGGATTCGGTAGTGGTTCAGTTCACAAGGCTGGATGTTTCAGTTAATTTCCAGTATACAGCAGAATTTCTAAGACGTAGGCTCTAACGTCAGTTAAGGAGTAGGCTTGGTAGCAGCAGTGAGAGCAAACAAACAATGAGGGCGCAAGCTTCCTTCTTCCATGTCCTTTGTATAGGCTGCCAGCAAAAAGTGAGACTGAGTGTGGATCTTCCCACCTAAACGATCTCAGTTAGAAGTGGGTCTTCCCACTTCAGAAGGTTTAGTTAAGAATAAAAATCTCTCAAAAATGTGCCTAGAAATGTGGGTTTTAGTTAATACAGGTGTAGTCACATTGACAATCAAGAATAGCCATCATAGAATCTGTACTCTCTTGCAGAGGACCTGAGTTCAGGTCCTCAAGTTCAGATTGTGCGGCTCATAGAGCCTGTAATTCTACCACAAGGAGATCTCTTTTGGCCTTTATAGGCACTACACTGATGTGCACTTATCCCTATCACCACCAAATAAACAAAATTAAAAGAATGAATGCATAAATAAAGTAAATAAACTCTTAGTCATTGAAACGCCTATGCAGATGTCAAAGGCAGACACTTTGGAGCCCAGGTACCCTTGGCTCATGTCTCAATAATGAGAGGAAACTAAACAAATGAAATTTGCTAATTCTGAGATCTTAAAAAATGAATGTTCAGCAATCACTAACAGTTTCTTTTTTAATAAGTATCAAGGTGAATAGTGATGGAGACTTACACTTTTTATATAACTTCTACCTCAGGAAAGTGAATATAATAGGCCCTTCATGCATATTGGCCACACAGGGCAGGGATTTATCAAGAACATTAAGAAAGGCAGCAATAATCATGCCCAAAAGAATTTCCTTTCTTTGTATACCAGGTTCTCAAATTTACATGAAAATGGAAAATCACTGTAATATAACCTTATAAAATATTCTTGGAATACAAATGTGTGAGAAAATTTAAGCTCCAAGACTAAGCTGTTACAAAAAGCTATATGAGCCAAATGAAATATCTGGCTAATAAAAATATTTGTGTAGTTAGATGAGGGTTTGTATTATCACAACGAAGTCCTACTTTAAGGCCATAAATTTCCCTTTATTTTTCTAAATGAAAGAATTGGTATTTAATATGTTTTCAATTTTCATCAGAAGTGTCTGACATGTAGACTTTCATAAAACCAAAGTTAAAGAAAACATTTACATTCAGTTTCTCTCCATTAAATTTTATAAAGTACACAAAACTAAACAAACCAGTTAGTCTGCATTCTTGGTAAAGCATTACATATGGTTGATACAAGGAAGTAAAAATACCTAACGTATATAAAGCAGTATTGGGTCATGGTCATGTGCTTTACCACCCGCGGTGTCATTGGGAATCAAAGACTAGAAAAACTCTTCCTTCAAATTCATTTTTATCCATGAGGCTGAGTGAATGAAGATGTCAACAACTCCTGTAAAAAAAAAAATGTCAGTGTAAGCTCTGAAGAGTAGCAATAGAGAAATGTCATTGGGATGCCTTTCAGATATCTTCAGAGCAGGGTGCCCCAACAAAAATTAGAGTCCAACATGGAGGGACTGGGATGGGTGTTTTGAATAAGTGGGAAGAGGGCACCTGATATGGCTTAGATTTGTCTGAAGAGTGGTTGAGATAACACCACAACTGTCTCACAATGTCAATTATATCCTAATTCTAAAAAAAATTGAACAATGATAGGTATTGTCATCTTAGTTAGTGTTTCTATTGCTGTGAAGAGATACCATGACCATGCCAACTCTTAAAAAGAAAAAAACATTTAATTGGAGTTGCCTTAGAGTTCAGAGATTTTGTCCATTATTATCATGGTGAGAAGCATGATATGAAGTCTTACATATTCTGGAGAAGGAGCTGAGAGTTCTACATCTTGATCCACAGGCAAAAGAAAGTGAACTGTGTTCCACACTGGGAACAGTTTGAGCATATGAGACCTCAAAGCCTACCCCCATAGTGGCCCAATTCTTCCAACAAGTCCATACCTACTCCAACAAGGCTACACCTCCTGATAGTGCTACTGCCTATGGGCCAAGAATTCACACACATGTCTCTGGAGGCCATACCTATTCAAACCACCACAGGTATCTTCTGATTATTTGAAATTATCTCCATTAAATATGTTCATTAACAGAATAAATGATACTTGCTAATAATTGATCTTAGTACTTCCCAATACACATACAAACGCATATCTTTACCCCCATCCTACTTTTTAAGAATAATCCATTTAAAAAAAATATTCCTGCCTCAAGGCACCTTGTAGTTGGGAGTTATAATTAATTAAGCCAATAAAAATTAACATGCCCATTTGGACTGAGTTTGGAAAGACTGTAGTATGTTATGTGTGCCAAGATATTATGAGAATAAGTCAGTGCTGAAGATGGCAGAGAAAACATATCAGGGTCCAACTGCTCCTGTAACACAGCACAAAAAAAATTCAGTGATCTAACTCAGTATCAAGTTATTCGCTTCCAGTTTAAAACTCAAAGGTCTGAAATAGGCTTCTCCCGGCTAACTCCCCATGGGGACTGTGCTCCCTCCGTAGGTTCTAGATGCAAATCTTCACCGTTGTCTTTTCAATGTTTGACACACACGCTGGAATAAAACTCATGACAGAATAACATGGATCATGAGGATAATAAATAAGATCATACTTCATGGTCTTTATAATAAATTTAAAAGGGTGAATTATTAAAAGGGAAACAGAGACCTGAGGAAGTCAGTGGGTAAAATGCTTGGTATGTCAACGTGAAAATCTGAGTTTAGAATTCCAGTATCCACACACAAGTTTACCATGGCATCGGATGCCTGGAAACCCAGTACTAGAGGAGCAAAGGTAGGCAGATTCCCTTTTCTGGCCAGTGTTTCTGGTTGAAACTGTGCAGAGAGTCTCTAAACAAAGGAAAGGTCCAAAGCCTTCAGCTCAGCATTCTTGGTGACTATTGCAGCTTCCTTCCCTGAAGGTGCTACCAACTCAATTCCCCGCCTAAGTGCTCAGCTTTTGACCATACTTGGGCACAAATGCAGCTTGTGGCCCCATCATCACCCATTACCCACATGCTGTAAAACCTCTCTGCCTTAGCTCAGGTGCATGACTTTTCTGGACTCACTCTCTGAGACCAGTGAAATACCCTAGAGTTGCTTTGTTCTCAATAAACCAGTTGTTTATGCCTTTTCAATTTATCTTGATCTGAATTATTGTATCAGCAGTGAAACTTATTATTTGAGGCAGAAAACATAACAATAAACTCAACAAAATTAAATTAGAAGTTAGTGAAAAATAAGATATTTATAAAAGTTTTACATTTCAGAAATTGAGAAAGTAACATTTCAAATAATATGTAAATAAAGGAAGAAAAATAAAAGGAACGAGAAATAAACTTTGAATGGAATGATAAAATTATGGCATAAAAATAATGTGCTGTGGTTAAAGCAAGGTTCATATTGAAATTTATCATTCAAAAGCTCAATATTACAAAAGAAATGACCAAATGACTTAAGTTTCAGTCACTTGCATCTAGATAAAATTAAACCAAGGAAAGGAGTAAGGAAATAATTAATATAAAAGATGAAAGCAACAGAAAAAAATCAAAAAGTCAAAAGTCAGATCTTCAAGGGCCTGGAGTACAGGTTAGAGGTTGATAAGTTACTTGCCATATAGGAGGCCTTAGAGTCACAAGGAAAAAGCATACCCACAAAAAAAGACCAGATAAAACAGTAACAAGATTGCTTAAGAGGAGGGCAAGAAGGGAGGAAGACATATAGACACATGCACACAGTACCCACACAGCAGCTCACAACTGTCTAAAACTTCAGTTTCAGGAGATCCGGTACCCTCTTCTCACCTTAGCAGGCACAAGGTGGAGCAGGACATACATGCAGAAAAACACTCATAAATACACAAAAGAAAAAACACAGTTTTTTAACAAGTAGAGGGAGAGTTTCTACCTTCTTGCATAAAGCTAACACAAGTTCTACACATGCACACACACACACACACGCACACACACACACATACAGTGATTCACAAAATTGGTACTCATCATTTAAAGATGGGATTGCTTGACTCTAATTAATATACTATGTGTTAATTAATTTAATATGTGTTGCTTTCTCTTAACATGAGGACCAGGATGTCTATTTCAAATACTTCCACCCAGCATTGCACTGGAAGCCCCAGTCAGAGAACTGAGGGTAGAAATCAAACCTTAGAGATTAGGAAAGAAAGAATAAAATTTTATTCACAAATTTTGGGCTATATAGAATGTAGAAGGGATGTGCAGCCCTATGACAGTTAAGAAACATGTGTAGCAGGGACTCAGGAAAGACAAGAGACAAAAGAGATGCTGGTCTTGAGCAAGAGATGCTACAAAATATAATTTTATACAGTCATATGACTTAAAATGACTTAAAAAGCAAGTATCTTGAAAAAATCAACAAATCTTTTTGTTTACTTATTTATAATTTATAGTTACAGTTAATCAAATAACATTTCATTGGGAAAAAAGACTTTTATTGAACTGGAGGGATGGTTCAATTGTTTAGAACATTTGTTGCTCTTGCAGAAGACCGAGTTTGAGCTCCCAGAATCTACATGGTACTTCACATCAATCAGCAACTCTGGTTTCTGAGGATCCAGTGATCTCTTCTGGCTTCTGCGGGCATCAGGAACAAAAGCAGTGTTCCTGATAAAGATAGCTTGCAGAAAAGTCATACAGATGCATCTTTAAAACAAATGTATGCTTATAAAAGATACGAAATCAGTTAGAAGGGTAAAGAATGCTTTGAATAAATCACACACTGGTCTTGGGCAGAATGTTCTGTTTCTTCCACCTTCTGAATACTCTCCCACTCTCTGTGCACTTTCTCACCTTGAACATTTCCCCTTCAGTGTCCCAAGCTACAACTCCCGGTATCTTTCTCTCTGAGCTTCATTTCTGCCTTTTTGTTCTTAGTGGGTATCTCCAGCTAAGTATCAGGTACCTCAAACTCAACATTTTTGTGCTAGAAATAATTAAGAAATAGCCTCCCTAAATCTTAGGACACGTGCTTGTTTATTATGCACTAGCAATTCCCCTTGCTTCCCACTGTAGCCTTTATTCTAGAGGTCATGCTCAACCGAAGAGCTGTGACCAAACAGCTCCTTGGGGTCTCATACTAGTCCACACCCCACAGTCAATAGTCTGCCCACATCTTGACCTTCATTGTGTTTGCAGTTGAGCTCGCTGCCAGTATTTCATTATCAAATGCAAGTTGGCTTTGGGGTAGGATAAAGAGCAGTAGGACTGCTGGTACAAGTCAGGCCACACATTAGATGACGCTCTCTGTTTACAACGTGTAACCTTGGGCAAGTTATTAACTTCTATTTCCTCATGTGTGCAACGAGGAAATGATAATACTTAACACCAAGGTGCTTTGGGAGCTCAAAGGATTCAGTAAACGGTGTCTGCTTTGTTTGGGGACTTCAACTAACTATATGGAATTAATTTTACATAAACATATTAATCATATATATAATCATACACATACACATATACACTCATCTTTATGTTATATACCACTGACTCTCTCTTATATATATGTGTGTGTGTGGTGTGCTATATAAATATTACTCTATTCTCTATTGTCTTTGACTTTTGTTTTTATTGACTGTTATTACTTTAAATGTGTCTACACGATGTGTATGTGGGGGTACACATACCATGGCATGTGTGTACAGACCTGGCATAGCAGGCTGTCTTTCAGGAGTCAGTTCATTGCCTCTGCTGTGGTTTGTAGGGCTCCAGCACAGGTGCTCAGACTCACCCTTTAAGTGTTTTTCCCTGCCCATCCTCTTAGCTACCAACTGCCAGTTCTTCTGACTAACAAAACTCGTTTAGCTTTTACGTTAGTTATCTTTAGTTGAGTTTGTTTTGATAAAGGTCTATGGACAACGCCACCACGTTGACCTTTTTTCTGTGACAGTAGTACCTTTTATTTGCTACCTGCTTTCCCTGAATTCTTAAAGTTATCTGAAATCGTAGAAGTTAGTGTAGTTTGCTCTGTTCTGTTTACTGAGTTACATCACTTTACCCAGCATGACATGTAACACAAATGTGGTGTTTGAAAGAATTAACCAAGGGTGAAATATGCCTCAGTCTGTGTGCTGTAGAACCACACCCAATCAAGATCTTTCCCTCCTGTGACAGGCTATGTCGCCTAATTTCTGAACAATTCGTAATGATGTGCGACAAGTTCTGGTCAAGAACAGTTTCTCTGTCTCTCTGCCTCTCTGTCTCTGTCTCTGTCTCTGTCTCTCTCTCTCTGTGTCTGTCTCTGTCTCTCTCCTCCTTCCCTTTCTCTCGTTGTCACTCTCTCTCCCTCTCTTCCTCGATGACTTCCTCCCTGGCTTCCTTTCCTCCCTCCCTTCCTCCCTCCCTTCCTCCCTCCCTCCCTCCTTTCTTTCTTTCCTTTCTTTGCTAGCCTCCTCTTCCATCTTTTATTTTTCTTCTTCCCCTCCTCCTCTCCTGAGAAGCTGTTCAAACTGAAAGATAACATCACTTTCCACTGATTTCCTAGTATCCGCAGTAAGGAAAAGATGTCCTAGTCTGTAAATTGATGTGATGTATAGCAGGTGTGTGAGTTAACACATGCTAAACAGACAACTCCTGACTGCATTGGATCTTCAGTGTTCCCTCAAATCCACCATGCTTACAACTTGCTCTTTAACCTACGACAAATATGTTTCAATACAACAATATGGAAGGTGAGTCAATTCACGGATTCTAGTGGTAGGGAGTTAGGTCTCTTGGAGGAACACCTCCAAAGGGGATTTTGGGAACCTGGCCCCTTCTTCCTGAATTTACTTCCTGTTGACATGAGGTGAGCTACTTATTCTACTACTGGACTCCTGACTTACGTTCTGCTTCGCTAAAGCACCAACCCACAGGTTCAACCAATCATGGACCAAAGCCACCAATTGGTGAGTCTAACTAAATCTTTTCTCTAATAAGTAGAGTTATCTCAGATATTTTGTTACAGTCATAGGAAACAAGTGGTTAACACAACAATACATCATAAAAACTCAGTAACTGCTTATGTATGTATTTTGTTATATATATAATCTTATTCCCATTAATGCTTGACATTGTCAGCACTAAAACTCTACGGTGTTGCAAATATGGCATTGCAATGGATATGTGTACATATAAAAAACATGTCAAAGGGAAATGAACATGTGTATATATTTTGATATTACTATTTGTGCATACAACACAACATGTAGAAATATGCCAAAGATTGCAATTAATCTCCTTTGTTGTAGTTTTAATCCTTTGCAATCAACAGTTTGTATATTTTTTAAATATCTAGTTGGAGGGCTTTTGAACTGCTTCCCTTATTCAGTTTTGGTCCATTCTGTACCACTGAGGTACCAGACACTTTTTGATGGCATTGCCACACAGGACAAATAGTTGCTAATACAGCTCTGCCACATAAGGTTTAGAATTGGACAAAATCAGGCCTTGAGGGTGAAAGCCTGGAATCATCCTAATTACTCACAAGGCTGAGGCAAAAGGACTGCAAGTTCAAGGTCTGGCAGCGCTACATAGAGGATTCAAGGACACCTTGGGTAACTTAGTTAAGCCATGCCGGAAAATAATTGTTAAGTGGATAAAGTATCAAAATGCTTTCTAAATAGCTAGCTGTGCACTCATAGATGAGTGCTGCTCTCAAACCCAGTCAGAGAGATGAGCTGCTCCTTATTTTTTCTCAGTGGACATCGGTTGATGCTGAGACTCACAACTGATCAGAGATGGGACATCTGTATCACACCCCCTACTCCCAAGGCCAGAGAACCACCTAGAAGAAGAGACAGAAAAACTAGAGGTCAGGAAAGATCACCATGTCCTCTGGACATGGCAGGGCCACTGCAGTCATGACTTCACGGCAGCGCAGGTTGACTTCAGTTTTCTTTTTGCTCTAGCTAACACTTCCAGGGCTAAATTAAATATGTGTGTAGAGGATGGACAACCTTATCTTGTTCTTGATTTCAGTAGAATTTCTTTGAGTTTCTCTCCCTTTAATTTGATGTTGGCTGTAGGCTGGCTGTAAACTGATTTTATTATGCTTTAGGCATGTCTTTTGTATCTCTATCCTCTCCCGGATGTTTCTTATGAAAAGGTGTTGAATTTTGTCAAAGGCCTTTTCTGAATCTAATGAGATGGTCATGTGTAGGCAGACATTTCTGTCCTACCAGCCCACTCCCAAATAACTACACAGAGATTTAATATTAATTATAAATGTTTGGCCAATAGCTTAAGCTTGTTTTTAGCTAGCTTTTAAAGCTTAACCCTTTCTGTTAATCTGTGTGATGCCCTGAGGTTTGTTTACCTTATCTATGTACTTCCCATGTTACTTTTGGCTGGCAACTCCTCAGACTCTTTCCTTCTTATTTCCAATGTTTTCTCTTCCTTGAAAATCCTGCCAAGCTACCAGTCAATCAACTTCTTATTAACAATGAGAACAACACACCTTCACAGTGTACAGAAGGATTATTCCATAGCAGTGTGTGTTTTTTCTTTTAATTTGCTTATATGGTAGATTACATTAATAGATTTTCATATACTCACCATCCTTGCATTTCTGGGATGAAGTCTACTTGATCACAGTGCATGATCTTTTTGATGTATTCTTAGATTCTGTGTGCAAGTATTTTATTGATCATTTTACATCTACGCTCATGCGAATTATTGGTATGTAATTCTCTTTCTCTGTTGAGTTTTTATATGGTTGGGTATCAGGGTAACTGTGTCCTCATGAAATAAATTGGGCAAGATTCCTTCTGTTTTTTTGTGGAATAATTTGAAGAGTATTGACATTAACTATTAATTAACTTTGAAAGCTTGGTAGAAATATGTGCTAAAACCATCTGGCCTTAGGATTTTTGGGGTGGAAGACTTTTCATGACTGCTTCTATCTCGTTGGGGTTATGGGTCTGTTTAAATTATTTTTAAACTTCAGTTTTGACAGTTTATATAGTTGTGCCACCAAATACTACAGAAATAAACAATGTTCAAATATCATAACTATACTGCATTCTTCAAAAATACTACAATGCTCTTCTGGGCATGGATTCTCTTACTGATTTTACTCAAGACTAGGTAAATGGTTTGGGTTTTCTTCATTCATTGGATAACTCAGAAAGGTTTTTTTCTAATGTATTTGTCTGTGTGACCATACCTTTATTTATCTGTTCAACTCGGTGTCTAGCTATCATTTGAATTTCTGCAAGGTTGGCAGCCATCATTTAAAAGCTTATTTTGAATGACCCGCTGTGCGCAATGCTAGACTTGTCGGGTTGGTCCCTGGGCTCAGTGAGCCATGCTCATGACCTCAAAGCAACTCTCTAAATATTATAAAATGCCTTAGTCATTCAATGACTCAAAGATGCTGAATTTGCATGACTGATTTTCTTGGTTCTCACGACTTGGAGGGACTATAAATGTAGTCTGAGAAGAATATTTCATAAAGCAATGAAAACAATTTACATATTCAATTTTTTTGTTTGCTTGTATGTTTTCTTGAGACAGGCTTTCTCTGTGTAGCCCTAGCTGTCCTGGAGCTGAAACTGGCTCTATAGTCCAGTCTAACCTTGAAGTCAGAGATATCCACCTGCCTCTGCCTCCTGTGTCCTGGAATTAAAGGTAGGCACTACCATGCCTGGTTTTACATATTGATTCTTTTATGGTTGGAATTTGAAACTCAATATTATCATTTAAGTTTTAAAAGCTATAATTTCTGAATTGAAGTTTTTTCGTGATTTATTTCATTTTCATTTGATACATCTTCAAATATATAAATATAATTATATTTGTATATTTTTAAGTAATAAACGAACATGCTACCCTTTACATGACAGCATGTATGCTTTCTAACTTGTACATGTATACTGTGTACCTGTATTATGATCTGAATGTGTGCTGTTCACAGGCTCATATGTTGAGTT
This sequence comes from Arvicola amphibius, assembly GCF_903992535.2. NCBI lineage: Eukaryota > Metazoa > Chordata > Mammalia > Rodentia > Cricetidae > Arvicola > Arvicola amphibius. The sequence goes on along the minus strand of NC_052055.2, from coordinate 16,294,652 downwards.
TATTCTTAACCTGACGATACTGTTTTGGAAGGTCCTGGAAAGGAAGTAGATCATGTGGGTATGTCTTCAGTCACTGCATCTTGTCCTGGGTTCTTCTTTCTTTCTCTTTACTTTTCTGTCACTCTGTCTCTTTCCTCTCTTTCTGGCCACCATGCAGCACATATTCTTATTTCTGTGATATTCTACATCCAAAACTGACCTGTACTGTGCTGGACTCATGAGAGCAAACACATCTTTGCCTTTCAAAACTTTTTCTTAGGTGTTTGTAACAGTGGCAGGGAAGTCCTACAGCACCCTGCATATACACATGTACATATGTACATGTATGGCTAATTATTGTATACTCTAACACCGAACACTAAGCTATCTTTGTATTAAGGTTATAATAAGATACACTAGCAAATGCCACATCTTAGAGAGCCAATGAACTTTATTGCAAGGTGGTTTTAAGCTTTCATCCCTTAATGCCAATCTATTTGCAATTTCTTTTCTATAGCAAATAAAATCTCTAGAGTAATAGTGATTGGTTATTAACAGCCTAAAGTGCTCAAGCAATAGTATGAGAAATGTCATAACTCAGTAGAAAGGGAAATTAAAAATTAAAATTCAGACATCAAAATTCTGAAAGCACAGTTATCTATGATCAGTGAGAAACTCTATAGCTTCCTATCTCTTTCTTACTTTATAGTTTATAAGTGTTTCAACTGTCAAAATATTTTTCTTTCTCATAAACTTTTTAAAAATATAGCAATCCAGTGCATAATTTTTTCCACATATTTAACATTGTTTAAGGATTGAATCACTAATGAGGCTAGATCAGACCAGGCACTTAATGGTTTATTTTCTACAACTTTGATTAAGTAAAATGATCAGTCACTTTTACTGAGGTCTAATTATTTGCATTTGTTTCTCTCTGGAGCTTCCATTTAAACTGCCACCTGTTAATAATAAGATTTCCTTAAAAACACCACTTTTAAGGTCTTAATAAAAGAATTGCTGGTTAGATAAGGGGGCATCTCTTTAAGCTTAATATACTTTGTCATCTATAGTCACAAATTCCTTGGAAGTTCTTACTATAATAAACATAATCACAGAGCCATCCCATGGTTGCAAGTACATGTGACCACGGTAGTCTTTCAGCGCAGGATTTCTCCTATTAATCTGTAGCACTTTTGTTAAAGCGTCCTCTTCTCTGAATGACAATGGAGAACATTTCATGGTCTTGATGTCACCACTGCTAGAATCATGAAACTCAAAACACAGGCCTTCATAATTTCTTTTAAAAAAAAATCTACGGTCACTTATCTATTTTAATTTTTTTTCGACAAACATTGATTTGGGTAAAAAAATGGGTTTTCAATCTAGATTTAGTGGCTTTTCATATTCCTTTTTCTCTGATATTCTACTTCATCTTACATCTAAATTTGACCTTGGACTGAAATTTCTACTGGACTTATAAGAGCAAACGCATCTTTGCTTTTTGTAAAAAATAAATTAAAAAATTAAATGTTTTAATTTAAAAGCAGCAAGGGAGAGGGCTGCTTTTTCATCCAGGCTGCCCGGCTAGATTATCCCAGAAATAATCACATGGAAATTGTATTAATTAAAACACTGCTTGGCCCATTAGCTCTAGTTTCTTATTGGCTAATTCTTACATTTTAATGTAACCTATTTTTATTAATTTGTGTATCGCCATGTGGCTTACCGGCAAGATTCTAACTGGCGTCCATCTGAGGCAGAAGACCCATGGCTTCTCTGACTCCACCCATATTCATCCCAGCATTTGGTTCTATTTTCCCTGCCTACCTAAGATCTACCCTACCAAAAGGCCAAGGCAGTTTCTTTATTCATTAACCAGTACAAGCACCACATAGAAAGAAGGACCCCCTACACCAATAAACAATTGCAGTTTTCATTTTCTTCAAACTTAAAATTTCTTTTCTCTGCTGACGTTCTTGTTCGTCCTCCTTCCTCCACTTACCTCAACTCTCTTCCTCTATGGGATTCTCTGAAATTTCTCTACTCAGAGATGTCAAAAGCTCCAATGGCTAAAGTTAAATTAACATATGTAAATCTTAGGGACAGCCAGACATACAGCAGAGAAAGGTGTGGCAATGAAAGCTTCTCCCATAGGATGAACACGACTATCAATGTGAGTTATTCTCATGAGCTCCTACTGTAAATAGCTCCTACTTTGTCAGGACAGTTGTCCATGACTGCTCTACCTCCTTATTTGTTAGTAATGCCAGAGGAAGGAAGATATATGATCTCTCTCATGTTGGGAATCTGTATATTATTAACTCATGAGAATAAGGAAATTGGCCTTGTATTTGGGTCAGAAGATTTTTTTGGGACCCAATCACAGTGGTTGGGAAAAGCAGTTGATCTGATTGACCAGACTGGAACATTAACCTGGCCATGAATGAGTCAGTTAATTACCAGATACCTCACAACCACAGGGAAGCAGATATAATAAGTAACAGCGTTTATTATAAAGTGGACCAGAGGGCATTATTTAAATATCTGTGTTGTTCATTTGTTTATTTGTTTGCCTGTTCATTCATCATCTATTCACTGACCAAATGCCTCATCCTCAGGTGACAACCTGAGCCCTCTAGTTTTATTATAATACATAATTCAACTTTGAAAGTTCTGCCAGGCAGTGGTGGCCTTTAAATCCAGCACTCAGAAGGCAGAGGCAGGTGGATCTCTGAGTTTGAGGTCAGCCTGGTCTACAAGAGCTAGTTCCAGGACAGACTCTAAACCTACAGAGAAAGCATGTCATAAAAAGAAAGAAAGAAAGAAAGAAAGAAAGAAAGAAAGAAAGGAAGGAAGGAAGGAAGGAAGGAAGGAAGGAAGGAAGGAAGGAAGGAAGGAAAAAATAAAAGAAAAACTTCCTATGTCTAAAGTCCACCATGTAAGCATGAAACTTCGTACTCTTTGTTTTCTAAATTGTACATGATAAATTGCCACCCTGAATGTAGATTGACTTTTGCAAAAGCATATATATATATATAAATATAAATATATATATATGTCTATTGATAGTGCCTAACAGTGACAAATAACAATACATAAACAAGGAGCATGCAATCAAGATTGCCTAAGAGTGGAACCACGTAAATGTAGTGAAATCTATTTTAAATCCCTTAGAAAGGCTTCAGTAGGTAACAGTAATGAGGTTTACAGCACCCAAGTCAGAAACACCAAGCAAGACAGAGGACCAGTTCATCACTGTGCCTGCAGAACTGGTCTTTTAGAATGGACCACATCTGTGGTGAGGAAGATGTTGGTCTGTGGGGAGATCAGACAAGAGCCCACCCAGATGCCAAGCAACAGCGACAGCTTCCATAAAAAACTGAAGGTTGTGATGCTGCCAGGAAGAAAAGATTAGGAGAAATGACCGAAAATACCTTAGCCAGATGAATGATTCTTCATTTTTAGTACCCAGCAAAGATAGTCCCATGCTTAGCATAAAACTCAGTGGCTTACTTGCTCTCTTCCCTGCCCTCCAAATCTGAATGGCTGGTCTTACTGATTAGCTTTGTCACCTGCTGAATCACAGGGACTCTTTCCAGTGACCTCAGAATCCCCTCCCCCGCCCCAGAGGTAGGCTTCTGTGTTTCCCCTGCATGCTTCAGCTAACATCCACGGATGTGGGTGTTGACTCACACGTGTTTTGTCTAGAAGCTGCTTATGCCAATTCACTTGTTACTGTAGTAAAAATAAAATAACTTAATAAGTGTGAGTAATATTGACATAAAAAGAGATTCATTTCTGAGAAAATTTAAGGTGAGTCTATTGCAAAATCCAAGTTCAAAAACTTGTTTCACTGAGGGTGTTTCTTCAGTATCTCCTCAGAGTCGGTCCGCTCCATCTTAGCTTAAACAATTTCTGACGATGCTTCCCCAAGTTAACTCTTCTGGTCTCATCCTCTTTTGGAATCTAGGAAGCTGAGCTAGGAAAACTAATTAAATACTTAACAGGTTCCCTTGCTGTCTGTGGCTTCCGCATATTTTGGCCAAGGAGAACCCTGGGAAGGAGTCAAGGGAGGTGTCGAGTGTTTATTCTCCTCCTTGCACCTTTCTTCTCAGTCCCACTAGGCTGTACCCTGGGCCAAAGTACATACAGCTTTACTGACATACAGCTTTCTCTAGGTGGTGACCACACCCTCCCATTTCCTTGCAGGCGTACAGGTGCCAACACTGCTCCATTTTTTGATCTCTGTGTTTGCCCGTGCTTTGGCTATCTTTTACCATCCATCCCTTCCTCTTTGTGAGTGTCCTTGCTGTTTTATCCCAGCACTGTGACAGACACTGGATATGGAGAGAGGTAAAATAAACATGTCCCCACCAGTCAATCCTGGTGGCAAATTTGGCTTCATCATTTCCTATGCTGATAGAAGAAAGCAAAGCATTAAAGGAACCTTTTCAAACTCCAATTTCATATTCATAAGAATATGGTTAATGAGTTCTTCACAGGCACACATTCTGTTCCTGCTGCCACAGGGGAGAATGCATTATTTATAGCATTATTTAATTCAGCGTCTGACACCAAATTTAATAAGCACTCATTACTGGTACCTTTAAAAAATTTGGTAAAACAATAGCTTAATTTATGATTAAAGGCAATACTTTTCTCAGATGTATGCCCTGATAAAGTCACCAGTCACTGACCAGATGACTTCTCCATGAGATTTAGGAGTAATATTTGTAAGGCACAAGCAGATTAGGTCATATAGAAAAGTTTTATTCACGTCTCTTCACACCAACAGAATTGAAATCGAATAAGGCATGTAAATATAAATGTGTTAAAATAACGAGTCATGACAGTGCATGTTATTTTGGCATCAGAACCACATGGGTCATGTTTACATATATACACATGTGTATCTTTATCTGACTCTGTAATCTGTCGGAAAACACTGAATTTGCTAATTATCTGATGTACTGTGTACCGCTCTTTCGACATTTTTGTGTAGCATTTAAAATTATCTCTGTGTGTGTGTCTGCATATGCATGTGTTCACATACAAGTACATGTCATCATCATGAATGTGGGAGGCTAAAGGATGAACTCAGGAGTCAGCCCTCACCTCCCACCTCATGTGAGGCAGGATCTCTTATTGCTCATCACTGTATGTTAGAATAGTTGGCCCACGAGCTCCAGGGGCTCAGGAATTCTCCTTCCACAGCATCCCATTTTACCACAAAAGCCTTGGGATTTCAGTCACTTGCCACTACATATAAATAATTCTGTGCATCTTCCTGAGATCCGAATTGGATACTTGCACTTATGTGGCAAGCATTTTACCCACTGAGCCATCTCCTCAGACCCAAAATGATGTGACGCTTTGAAAACCACTTACTACAGACATACTTACTTTTTTTTTTACTTTATGTAAATAAGACCTATGGCCGTCTAGTGTGGCAAGTCCTTCAGTATTTGCAATTTAAGGGAAGGAACCTGAAGCACAGACATTGAGTGATTCCCTGTCTGTACCCTTAGCCTAGGCCTTTCAGTACCATGTGCCGCACGCAGGCTTGGCATACCTGCCCTTCCAGAGTTCACAAGAGGGCTACCTTCCTTAGGTCATCCTACACTGAGAACATTTAATTTTCGTTGTTTAATGCTCACATAATTTGTTCTATTTTACTTAGTTAGTTAGAGACAGAGTCTTACTGTATAACTTCAGATGTCCTAGAATTCACTAGGGTGACCTCAAACTCATAGAGATCCATCTGCATCTGCCTACCCAGTCCTGGGATAGAGATCCATTTGCCTCTACCTACCCAGTCCTGGGATTTGAGGTGTGTGCCACCACATCTGACCACATGATTCATTTTAGATTGAATTCCCTTTAGTGGGAAAAGACATTAATAAAAGTTCTCCCAGTTGCTGGGCATAATGGGTCATTTCAACAACACTATTTTGTTTCAACTAAAAGAAATAAACATTTTCATCTTTAAAAGTCTCCTTAGAATGTGTATGTGTGTGTGTGTGTGTGAGAGAGAGAGAGGGGAGGAAGGGAGGAAGAGAGGGAGGGAGGGAGGGAGGGGGGAGGGAGGGAGGGAGGGAGGGAGGGAGGGAGGGAGGGAAACCACTTCCTGTCAAAGAATTTGGTGCTTGCACACAGGGCCAAAAAGCAAGCAGACCAGAAACCTTGTAACTTCTGAGGATGTACACTGTAAAGGAAACCACAATCTTTGTCTTTAAAAAGCCTTTGATTGTATGAAACCTCAGAGTATCCCTAGGTACCAAAACTTTTGAAGAAAAAGTGTCAAGCTTCAAAGACTGTCACAGTCAAAGTACAAGGCGTGATCTCCAATACCTACATCAGATGTGGCTGGGGAAAAGAATGGACAAGGAGGATGTCCCTGCCACAGAAGAATGACTAGCAGAACACCATGCTCGAAGGCATTCTCTCTTCTCAGAGAGGAGCCCCAGTGATGGGGTCAGCAAAGCGTAAAAGCATAGATGCACTTCTTCTGTTTCCCAGAACATGCCCAAGTTCTCAAATTGACCACATTGTCAAGTTTCCAGATATGAGTCATCTTAACAGCAAGATCGCTGCTTTAAGTAACAGAAACAAACCCCGTCTCATCCCTGAAATGTCAGCTTGAAATAAGTATAAATAGACAATAAGATAATGATGGGCTTTGTAACAATTTGAAATACCTCACAGAGCTTGCATGCTTGCTCTGCGGAAAATTGTAATTGCTAGCTCCCCACTTGGAAGACTTCCAGGAACTGTTAAAACACCCAGGGAAACTAAAATTTCAGTGAATTTGAAAGCGATCATTGCATTATAAGATTGACTTCTGGCCAGCAGTTACATCCTTATGGTCTTATTCATGTTTGTTTTCTATGTATACAGTAAGCATTGTCTTGCTGGCTGGATTGAGGTTCAAACCAGTGTTGCCAAGGAGGAGCAGGGCAAAGGGAAATGTTGCCCATATTTCTTTACTACCAGCTTTATTTTAAGGCTGAGTGGATTCATTATTTTACACTAAAATAAATGCCCTGCACTGTGGAGTAATAGATCAAATCTTTCCGAAGGAGTCTTGAGTTGAGACACGTAACTGCAAATGAATTCATGCTTACAGCAGTGCTATCTGACAACCTCCCTGGGTGGAATCACTTGGCAGGAACAAGGTAACTGAGAACTGGGGTGGGGGTGAGAGGGAACAGAAGGAAAGAGGGAGTGTAGGAGGCACTCTATAGTTTAACAAGATAGCTAACGATGCCTTGTGACAGTTATATATAAAGTCCCACTGAGCTTAGAACACTGAGTAGAAGAATTAGATGGAGACAGGACTTCTAAGATGGAAAACGCTGAGTAACTACAATGGTGAAGTCATAGTATACACATGCCAGTGAACTGCATTTCACATATTTACCTCCCTCCTATTCAGATCTTCAATTAAATTTAAGTCAATACAGAACAAATACTAGTACTTCATATGGGGACTAATGCATCTGTCTCTAGACAGATAGATGAATAGATAGGTAGATAGATAGATAGATAGATAGATAGACAGACAGACAGATAGGTAGATATGAAGAGAGACACAGAAATACATTAGCTCTACAAGCTAATGAAATCCTCCATCAAATCTTTATTACCTTCAGACTTGTCATGATGATGTGTCAGAACGCAGTCCAAGAACGGAGTCATGTGAGGAGAATTCTGACTGCTTGTGAGAAAATCCAAAACAAGACAAGACTCTTGTGATCTTGCTGTCTTCGGGAACACAGAATGTTTCTTGGAGAGTGTTTTCACATAGTGGAGAGGAATGAGAGTTTACTTCAGATCATTCATTACCACGGGCTATTGTTACAATTTGTTCATATGTCTCCGTGGAAAAATAGGTTTTTTGTCACACAGGGCTTGTCTTCTGTATGCAGCTTCTCTGCCATGTGTGGTTTGTCCTTGTGAATGTACACTTTACTCAGGTGACTCTTCTTAGCCCTCACAGTATAAATTGCCTAAGGCTCTGAATAAAGTCGGCTGCTACATGAGACTTTAGTCTGCCTCTTTAAATGCCTCAGTTCTCTTAGGTTCCACTGCCTCTAGAGTGGAGGCAAGGATGGATGTAAGATAGAGACCAAGCATTTGGGGGCAGCCGCAGGTCATTATGTCATCCTATAGGGTGCACTGTGTTTTCTCTGAGTTGATAAAGAGAAGAATGAGAGTCTGAATTTATAGATATAATTTCTCTAAAAACTGAAAAAATAAAGATCGACAAAGGGCTCTAGAGGGGAATGCATGGACCTCACTGAGAATGGGGACTATAAAAATTTTTGCAAGTGAACTGGGCACAGGCAGGGATGAGAGTGGGAAGGATAAGGGGAGTGAGAGCAAGAGATATGAAGGAGGGGATTGTGGAGTGAGACAGTTGGAATTGGAGAGCAATGAGAAAGGGTAGAAACACTGCAGTGGAAACTTCTTGGAATCTATGAGGGTGAACCTAGTGAGATCTCCTAGTGATGGGGGATATGGAGCATGAACTGGTTATGTTTTGTTGCCAGACAAGACTTCCACTTGTAGGACTTAATTACAGAAAGAAAGAGGAGGAGGAGGAGGAGGAGGAGGAGGAGGAGGAGGAGGAGGAGGAGGAGGAGGAGGAGGAGGAGGAGGAGGAGGAGGAGGAGGAGGAGCAAGTTTGGAGTTTACCGTTTTGAACATTTTATTTGTCCCTTTAATTTTGTCTGTCTGGCTCCAGAGGCTAAATTTTATACAATAAATGGATTAATTGCCCTCTGGCTTCTGGTTTGAGTTGGTCAATATGAAGCACATCCCGGGGAATAGAACAGGAGGTTCAGGAAAGTTGTTTGTTGGGACCAATTGAGTCCTGGCCTTCAGTTGCTCTTCCCTGTCTAGAGCCTTCTAATTGAAGTTACTAAAAGCTGTGCTTTGCCTAGAGGATCAGAGGTTGGGATTTTCACCTGTTAGCCATTGACTGCAGGGTATTTAAGCCTCCATAGTGTTATTAAAGAGGGGCTTTTGGTACCAGTGGTTGGTGAGCCATTGGCTTCCCTCCTTGACTAGATGCAGGATATCTCCTTACATTACAGGCAGTTCCTGTCAGCTAACTCTGTGTGAGTCTCTCTCAGGGTCTGTAAGTTGTCCTCTGGCTGCCCAGGCTGGGACTTCTCGAGGTCTTCATTATCCAGTGAAGATTTTCCTTAAGACCTCTATAAGCAAATCATCTTAAGTACTCACCAAACTACTTGTCTACATGGACCACATTTCTCAAAGTTTCCACAACAGCGTTTTACCCAAAGTAGAACCCAGAAGTACCAAATGATTTTACATTCTGTTCCCAGCTTTGCCATTCATAAAGCAATGATTGGATAAACATGATTACTTTCTATACCCTGGACTCTTCGCTTTGACTTTTATGCTACAAAGATGAATGTGGCATTATGAGAAGCTATCCATCTAAGAACTCGGAATTTAGCTCCCAACAGACACAAATCTGCAGCGCCTTGAATTTGGGCTTCCCAGCCTCTAGATCTATGAAAAATTGTCTGTTGTTTTCAAACCATGTAACTTTTTTTTTCATTTTTGGGACAGGGTTTCTCTGTGTAGCCCCAACGGTCCTGGAACTCACTCTGTAGATCAAGCTGGACTCAAACTCAGAGGTCTTGCCCCTGTCTCCCAAGTGCTGGGATTAAAGTCATTTGCTGCTTGGTCTGGCTATAAGCCACATAACATACAGCATTTTGTAATAGCAACCCTAGTGAACTAAGTGAGTAGATAATAGGGAATGGACAATAGATACACTAAGTTAATAAGCATAAATCAGGGAGAGGACTATACCATGAAAACTACACTAATAGGTATATAGGTTTGGATATGTGCACATAGCAAGGAATGGCAAATGATGGGGATAAAATTATAGGCAGAGGTTATGTTATAAAGAATGCATATTTGTTTATTTATCCTTTCATTTATTCATCAATATACAAGCTTTGCAGATGTTTAAAGTTCATAGCTTTATTTTGTAGGGCTATATAACAGTGAGAAAATGATTGTTGTCATGGATAAATTAAATGCTACTTCATATATTTAATGGAACCAACACAGCCAGGTACATACATCATCTGAGAGAGAGAGAGAGAGAGAGAGAGAGAGAGACTGCTGTTATTTTAGACTGACGTGGGCACTTTCAACTCTAGGATTCTATTCTACAGTAAAGGACTTAGATGCTTTAGAATTCCCAACAAAAAAATCACTCTTCAGCATTTCGGGTAAGATCAAGTCTAGAATCCCAAAGAAAGGACCTCATGTCCTCACCACTGTGTACCCATAAGTCTGCTTCTCTCCAGTAGCACTCACAATGCCCTTTAAGAGGGCCCTGGCTCTCCATCTTTCTGTCATACTCCACTCCAGTATCCTATTGTCGTAGCCCAGGGGACCCCAATACATCACCTTCCCTCTTCTGTCTGAGCAGTCGCCTCTCAAGTTCTTTTTGGAAACTTTATCATGTCTGACTTTAAGTGTTTTCAACCATGCCCCCTTAGAACACTCTATCTCTATTAAAATCAATTCCTTTATGTGAGGCTGTATTTTAACTTGCCTTTTGAGGCACAGGGAAAAGAATAATCTGCAGAATTCTTGAAATATCTATTTGTTCCTTTTGAGAAAGAGATGAAATATCCCGATGTTTCAAGCCTTCCTGTGACTGATGGAAATGTCCCGAAGTAGCAATGTTTTCCTGCAGTTTTTCTTCCCCCGTATATCCACGAATATATGTGCTATACATGCAAATAACAGGCTTAGAAGGAACTGAGAGAAGTCACACAGAACACAAGTTGCAAATCCATAACATAAATTCACATGACAGTATTGGGTGAGACAGAATAGTACAATGGTTTGCTAACACTGCAGTGGGTAAAGTGGCTGCACCGAATCTTTTTTATATAACTTCCTTATTGACTCTTTTCGAGTTTCACATCATGTACCCCAATTCCATTCACCTCCAGGTTCCCCGTCCTCCCCTCATCCCTGCCATGCTCCCAACATAAGGAAATAAATCTAAGTAATCAATCAAGTGAACAAAAGCAAAAAAAAAAAAAATCACACAACCCCAAAACAAACAAACAAAAACCCACAACAAAAACAAAACAAAATCCACAACAACAACAAAAAAACCTTTTTGCTTCTCCTTCTTTCCCGTTTCTTCAGCACCTCTTCATTTGTCCTGGTGGCAATGGAGGTTCTGCAATGAGTTGCTGGTCTGGTTCAAGGCCTCTCTCTGGTTTCTGGTACACCATCATCACTGGATCCTCACCAGAACTCCTCTGGGGTATCCTGTGGCTGCCTCGAGTCTTGGGATCTTGCGGGTATCATTTCCCAAAACCAGTTTCTTCAGTTCCTGCTGGTCCTAGATTGGGTGGATGCTAGGGTGGATCAATCCAAGGCCCAGCTGTCGTAATAGCCAAACTGGTGGGTCCAGGCTCCTGGGTCATCCACCTTGGGCAAGTGGGTAGAGTCAGCTCCCTTACATGCATGTTCTCAGGGTAGGTTAACCCCAGCCTGTGATGGGGGTGAGGGCCATCTCTCTAGCGTTAAGGGGCCAGCTAGCTTGTTGTAGTGTTCAGTGAGAAGCAAGGTCAGCTTTCTCAGGTCCAGCTAAGGCGTGGCCGGCTCAGCATGGCCCTCTGATTTCATCTCATATGGTTCCTAGGGCCTACTGAGGTGACATGGTTCACCGACATTTTAACAAAGTAACCATAAGGTGTTGCTTAGTCTTTGTGAATCAACTCTCCCTATATAAAATGGTAAACAAAAATAAAAATGAAAATTGCAAATAAAATACTTAGAATCATTTTCACATTATAGAAATCATTACAGTAGCCCGACCCTATTTGCTGCTTCACTTCCTATCATTCCACATGCTTGGCCTCAATATGATTCACAAATTTTGGATGGAAAATCCCCAAAATAAGTAGTTAATAATTTAAAACAGTTTACCGTTCTGAGCAGTGTGATGAAATCTTGTGTGTTCTCTCCCTCCCCAACCCAGGGCATAAATAATCTCTCTGTATAGTGTATGCACACTATACATTGTCTGTCCATTGGCCGCTTGGAAGTCTTCTTGGCTGTCCAGCTGTCACTGCTTGTGTTCACGTAACTCTTGTTTCCCTCCATAAGAGCTCCAAATCACGAGGACATGGAGACAGGAAATTTGGATAAAATAAAAAGAAAGTGTACGTTACTGCCTTTATGGAAAAAGGCGAAGTCTCCGTACTCAATAGGAAAACTGGTGCAGTTGAGGTAGCTTTGGCAAGCATTGTCCTTCTGTCCACGAAACTGTAACTCCAATACTGCTTTCGTGGCTGCACCTTAAACTAAGTAGTGCAGGATAAATGCACGGACAAGACATTGCATTTGTGGATGTGTGTGGTGGGGGATGTGTGATATAATTTGGGTTGGGTATTATCTTTGGATTGGGGCATCTCTTGAGGTCTTGGAATGTAACCTTTGGAGTTGGAAGGGGACTACAGCACTGTTTTCCTGACTGCTATGTCCAGGCACCATTCAGGATTTGGTTACTTCCTCTCCTCTCTACAGGAAAACCTGCGGACACTATGGCTCACACGCTCATCCTTCTCACAGCTCATTTCCCCTTCAGTCTTACTCTATTTGTCTTCCACCTCCGTCGTGCTATTGACAAACCCAATAGATACTTTTAAGCATTTTTTTAATACTTAAATTTGCCGAGAGATTCAATGCGATTGACTGTTTTTCTCCTTTCTCTTTCTCCTATGAACATGTTTCTGACTGTTTTTAAATATCTTCCGAAAGAAATACCCTCATTGTCCCTTTTGAACTTTCTGTGCACCTGACAGGAGGTCAGTGCACCTCTCAACCCTCACATTAGAAGCCTCTACTTGCAGTAGATGGTGACTGACACAGTGGCCCGCAACTGGCCAAGGTGCAGAGCATGAGAGAGAGCAAAATGCTCAGTCCTAACGGGAACATGTGTACTGCACTCTGCCCTCCATAGCTTAGGAATCATTGCTGAAAAGGGAACCTAAAACAGTGCAAGAGCAAGACATAGTGGATGACTACAAAGAACTACAAAGAAATATTATCTTATGGCTGCAGCAGGGCAACTTGTACATCTGAACTCAAAGCCGTTTTGACAGCACACACAAAACTTGGGAAGTACAAACCAGAGCAAATCCCAGCACGGGGAGGGAAGTTACAGACGCAAATCTATCCTTAGTCACAGAGCTATTGCGATTGTTAGCTGTTAGGAGGGTAAGAGACATTCTTCTCCAAGAGACCACATATCCAAGAATATTTAGGCAATACACACTGGTCTTGAAGGATTAAAAGGAAGACACAGAGTTGGGTGAGTAGGAAAGAGGCGGGTCTGGGAAGAGTTAGGGAGATGGGTCTATCATCAAAACCCACTGTATGAAAGTCTCAGAGAACTAATAAGCATATTTAAATACACTGGATCTCAACCCAATTTTAAAATTCAGCATCTATTCTTTAAGCAACCCCACTATCCCATGATGTCCTAATCTATGTGCATGGTTTAGACAGTACTCGATAGCCAAACTTGCCCATGGAAAGTACCAGAAAGAATGTAAGTGGAAACCATCTAGGATTATGGCCCAAGCTCAGATAATACGAGATTGCAAAGTTGACACTAAAAATGTGTGAAGCTTTAGAATGTGGTCTTTAGGTGTATGTGACATCACTACTGAGAAGCAAAATCAAAGTCCTACTTGGTAACATAAGTCGTTTCTGACAAAGCCTTTTGAAGAAGAAAATGGATCGCCCAGGGCCTTTCCACCATAGTGTGTGTCTTGTCTTATGTGAGTTTGCTGAGTACCATTGAAATGAGTGAATCCTAATGAGTAGTAGATCGGAGACTTGCTTAGATGTATAATTTGGTAGCTATCACTCTTGATTAATTAATCAAATGTGCACGTGTTTTATTTCCCCCACACTTTAAGTCCTCCCTTACTCCTTTGATCCAGGTCTAAGACGTTCTTAGCATATGAGCTGAATGGTAAAAAATAATCTGATCGTTGACTGGAGATGAAAGGGAACAAGGGTAGCATGCCCTCTGGGTCAGAGTGGCAACTTGGGAGCTGAGTCCAAGACTTATTGGGCATATTCCATTAATAAAGAAAAAGAGAACCTGTCTTGTTGTTCCTCAAAGGTGGATCAGAAACTTACTACTGCCAACTGCTATGGAATAGTTGAAAAGAACAATTTGAACCCAGAGATAAGGCTTTGAGAAAGTGAAAGCAGAGGCCTTGGTTTCTTCAAGTCTGCCCGCGCCATACAGAATTGTTCTCTGAGCCAAAATGTCACCATCTCTATTAGATCAGCTGTGTCCATCAATCACCAAAACCCACCTGAAAAAAATCCAGGCTTTGTGGTATACACTAATAACCCTGGCACTGGAGAGGCAGAGACAGGCAGACCCATGGGGATTGCTAGCCATCCTGCTTAGCCTACTGGCCAGCTTAAAGCCTTTTAGAGAACTTGTCTCAAAAACCGATGTGTTTGGCTTCTGAGGAACCATACCAAAGATTGTCCTCTGATTTCCATATGCATGTGCCCTCCCTCAACCCCACCCCACCCCTGTGCATGCACACACATATATATATACACACACCCAAGCACCAGTTTCTGAATGAGTGAAAATATTTCTAATTTGCTAACTCTTCCCCTGCACATTGAGAATTTTTTAAAATACAAACCAAAAAAAAAAAAAATGAATAGGACCCCCTTTTCCTCCAGATTATCAGTGGCATTGGGGCAGGGGTGGGCTTTAAACCACTAGGGAATCTCCAAAAGGGCTTTTCTTACATTTTATAAAATTCAAGAATTTGATTTGTCTAAGCAGTGATGGCAAATGCCTGCACTCAGGAGGCAGAAGCAGGCAGATCTCTGTAAGTCTGAGGCTAGCCTGGCCTACAGAGTGAGTTCCAGGATAGCCAGAGCTATGAAGTTGAAGCCCTATCTCAAAAGGCAGAAGAAAAAGAAAAACAAAAAATTAGGTTTTTACTAATAATTGGACTTTACCAATTCCCACACCACAAATTATCAAGACAATATTTGCACAGAGATATTAAAAAAGCAAGGTCTGTGTCCTCTGTAAGCAAGTTCTCAGTTCTGAGTGGAGAGAAACCACTGTGTGTGTAGTTCCTGCTATTCGAAACCTCTGGGAGTCTTTGCGGCCAAATTCTTTGCATTCCTGAGTATTTTGTGAGCTTGGGGTTCTGAAGCATTCTTGCTTTGATCATAACTTCTCTTTGCCATTAATTCTTGGACACTCTCAGCCACACTGTTCGGAGTGTAATGAGCATGAACCTGTTGGGATAATAGGCTTTTAGTTCCTTTAATCTTGAGGCAACTTCTTTCCTTGTTGCCAATTGTAAGAAAGAATAAAGCGCATGCCTGCTAAGGCCTTTGGAAGTTGCCTCCTCCTTCCTCATTTACGTGTATGGCTCTGTGTGTTAAAGGACTTTAGTTTAAGTTTTGAGCTAATGAAATCTCCTTCACCACAATTTCAATAAAGTCTACCTCAATCGGTTCACCCTGGATAGCAGGGTACTTTAGCAAGTGTTTGTGTTTGGGGAGTTGTTTGTTTGGGAAGAAATCACATCTCACTTCCTTTTCAGACACCTTTGCCGAACTCCTCCTGGAAGAGCATGGCTGAAGCTTCTGGGTATGCAGAAGAGCGGCAGGAAAACTGCTCCATGCAGCGGTAGATGGCTGATGCCCTCGGGCACCCACGGGGTGTTAGAAGTCTTGGAAAATCATATCTTTAAGATTTTGCCAGATTTGATCCTTTTCTGTATCATAGTCTGTTTGTTCTTGGAAATTTGTTCAGAAACTTCTTGTTTGGCCAAATAGGTCTCCATTTAAAATATCTAGTAGGCCCAGGATCTCATCACCTATGTAAGTATCAGTTTGACATACGGCCCCTTTTGATTTACTGATTGCTACAAATCCTGGAATCAAAGGTGTGTGTTGGCACTGCCTGACTTCTAGTGGTTTAGCTTTGCCCTTCTGATCTTGAGGCAAACTTTATTTATTAAAACACAAATAAAATATCATTATAATCTTGGATATTTTACACACCGTGGTTGAAGTTATGAGTATTCTTTCCATGACTAGAATTCTCCCTATACATTAAAATGACAGACTATGACCAGTCCCCATCTTCAACCCAGTGCCTGGAGGCATACTGACCAGATATACACAAAAAGCAGCAATTAACTATGGATAAATTCAGTTAAGAGTCACAAGAACAACACCCATGCCCAAGAATTCCATAATTTTAAATTGTACCGAAGTATAGGAATCTGCTTTATTTCCCAAAACGAATTGCTCATAATAGGTTTGGTTATCGACAATCACAGTTTAGTCAATTATAAAATGATGGTATCGCTTCTCTCCCCACTTCATGTTGCACTAGAAAATTGACAATCTGCAGTTTTACCGATTGCATCGTATAGGTCATGAAAGGAATCCTATTGGCTTAGGACCCCCAAAGTTCTCAGCACAGAGGAGACTTATTTGCCGCAGAGGGACAGAGGACAGGGATAAGGGACAAAGGCAACAGATAGAGGAAGATGGAAAAAGGGAAGGGACCAAGGGAGAGGGGAGAAAAGGGACAAAGGAGAGGGGTAAGAGGCATTTGTCCCAGGGAGACAAAGGACTGTCTCTGGATAGAGAGGAAATAGACATGGCACATAGGAAAATATATAAACCACCATAAAGGTAAAATGGTAAACCCTGTGTTCAGATGAGGTGTTTAATTTTAATTAGGCATTCTAATTAGGTGAGCCAAAGGGGGCTTTTGATTTCTGAACTTCAATACTTTGATGGCTGGACCTTGACAGTCAGTCTCAGGAGGAGGAAGTGGTCAAATAAAGGAACAGACCTTGGTGGCTAGCTTCAGAAATGTAATCTAACGGTTCTTTAGCAAGGCAGAAGGAATCAGGGAGAAAAGAAAGGCCTGCCAGAGGTACGTTTGCCAGGCCCGTGCTGGCTGGAGTCCCTTCATGTCAGCAGGATGAATACTTGGCCCCTGTCAATATTCGTTCATGTGCAAACACAAGGATATTCTATCTTGTAAGGAAATAGTGTGGGTGGATGTATACAATGACATGGGAACTTTGTGTTCACATAAAAATGAGTGAGCCGAAATAGATGAATTAATATATTTGAACAGATGTGTCAATGTTACTCTTTGAGAAAGGGTGATGTAAATCCTCCTACAAAAATTCTTCAGCCAATTTATTTTAGTGTACTGCAGAAGAGATATTATATTATAACAACACGAGGCAAAAGCAGCATGCCTTTATATAATCTTGGCAGTTCCTTCAGTCTTGAACCTCATTATCATAGGTTTGACGTACAAAGAATCTGAAGTAAGTTTTGTTCATGAGGCTGGAAATCTGAGCTTCCATATCTTCTCCATGTCATTTCCAGTTCTCACCTCAACACGATACCACCCAAAACATATTAGAATATAGTATGTAAGGCTGGAGAGATGGCTCAGTGGTTAAGAGCACTGGCTGCTCTTCCAAAGGTCTTGAGTTCAATTCCCGGAAACCACATGGTGCCTCACAACCATCTGTAATGAGATCTGGCGCCTTCCTCTGGTGTGTAGACATACATGGAGGCAGAATGTTGTATACATAATAAATAAATAAATCTTAAAAAAGAATATAGTATGTATGATAGAGGCTGAACTTAATGAATCCTGCTGTTATCCTAAACACAGCAGTTTATTTAGCTGTTCTTCATGGAAGCTTCAAGCTTTCCTGCACAAGGATTTTGATTTTGACTTCATTATCCCACTGCTTCCAGACACCTGTCCTTGACTCTTCCTGTGGGCTTTACAAGCCAAGATGCTAGACCCCATGTAACATACTCACTCCATCCATGAATAAATTACCCATGATTGAGATGTCACAATGATTGAGATGTTGATTACTACACATGCTTTCCATCTCTGCTCTTGTGACTCATGAACACAATTTAAATTAATTGGTCATGTTGCACACTCTTTAGGTTTGAGACTGTTGTGGTACTGGACATCATTTTGATGATGTTTGGCATGGCAAGGACAGTTCTTTCTCTGGCGTCTCCTTCCCTTAAGAGCTTGCTATTGATTCCCCAGCTCAGGATTTGACTTCTCAATTATAGGCATCAAAACATAGAACAAGGGAAGTGGGTGCAAATTAGATGAAGTGTATTTTAATTTTTTATCAGAGCTTATTGAATTACCCAAACATTCAAATACAGACTGTCATCTGTTGGCGTTACAGTGAAACACATCCTTATGTTATAGAAAGGTTTATGTATACAGGACCAATGGAAAATGGCTATTCTTCAATCTCCATTCAAAATTATATAATAGATGCTTTCCCTCATATATGAAAGGATTATGCTGTAGTATGAAGGCATAATAATCGGAAGGCAATACAATGAATAGTTTTACCGTTAAAAGCATTTCTTTTAACTTTTAAAGTTATGTGCATGTATGTATATCAGTGTGTGGGACTGTGAACAGGTGAGAGTGGGTGCCCAGGGAGTCCAGATAAAGGTGTCAGACTGCTTAGGGTTGGAGTTACAGGCAATTGTTAGCCACATGTTGTGGGTGCTGGGAACTTAGCTATGGTTCCTCTGAAAGAGCTGCATGGGGTCTTAGCCACTGAGCTTTCTCTTCAGACCCCAATGATTTGACTTTTATCTTTTGAAACTCATATTTTATGTAATTAAATATAGATTCTCTATTTATAATATATCTCTCAAAATATTCTTTGTTTGACTCATGTATCTCATAACGCATGTAGTTAGTAGTAATGTCCAAGTCTTGTGGCATTCATATAGTATGTCTAGCTAGTACTTCTCTAAATACCTCACCATAATTCCTCTTTAGTTGTCATGGTTCTCTATGAGAGTAAATGATAAGGATACAAGAGATAAAGAATATTTAAATTATCCCCATAGTGCGGCTAGGAAGGGTCACAGTCACTAAGAACATTTAGATAGTCATGATGCTAGATTGAGAGTTTGAAATTTTGAGCAACGCTGTCACACAGGCGTCACCCTAAATGAAACCACACTGCCACCTTCTCAGCAACACCTGCAAAAATACAGTCCCTCTGTAGACCGCTGTGAGTGACGCTGCTCACTTAATTTCTCCCTGCCCAATACACACCCTGTCCCCTTGCAGGCATGCCATCTAGGGATCTATTAGCTTGGTCCTGCAGAATAGTAGCTTTCTTTTCTCTCAAGAGCACTGACTTTGTTAATGTCTTTCATTTCTTGAGCTGCAGAATTTTCAATGGGGAAAAATGGCAGTAAAACTTCCTGCCTTTTGTAAGTCTCATATTTTAAGGATCAAATGAGGAAGGAAGTGCAAAGGCTTTGACAAAACAGAAAACACATCGCAATGGTATGTTTTCAGCTGGGTATGGTGATGCACACCTGTTACCCAGCACCCAGGAGGCTGAGGCAGGAAGACTGAGAGTTCAAGGACAGCCTTGGTTATATACTGATGCTTTAACTTGAAAAAAAGAGAAAAAGGTGTGTATGTTCATATAATTATGATCAAATATGTAATGTCTTAGGAGGTTCTTCCAGGCAAGGTTTCAGGATGGGTTTTATTCGTTGAAGCTGTCATCGACTCTTAGAAGTGTTTTCCAAACAAAAATGAGTTATTGAGAGAACTGTTAGCATTATAGCATTTGTAATAGAAAGGATAGCATTTGCCATATGTTCAAAATATTCATACTTCAGGGACACAGAGCAGTTGTGAACATGGATCCAAAAGGAGCCGCCCTAGGCTGTGTTTGCTCTTGGCTGCCTCTCTCGTCTCTCAGTCATTTCTTCAGCTCTTTCTTTTCCTCTGTGTGTTTCTGGGTGTTCCCATTCTCTGAGATCTTGGCTGGCATTTGGCATAGTGCCCTGGTTTGTAATTGTATCAAACTGATCAGCTTTCAAAATACCCTCTGTCACATCCTCAAAAGGGACTCTAACTAGTTTAATAACCTGGTAAATGTCAAAGGTTTAACAAATTTCTCCTGTTGAGCTGAACTGAATAAGGCATCCACAAGAGACCTGACTTTGATGTCATCATTTCCCAATGACACCTGGCACAATTAGAACTTTCCCCAGAGATGGAAATCGAAAGTTCACAATTTGGCTAGCAGACGTTTGTAGGTCTAAAAAAATCTAGGTTAGATATTGATTAATTGTCAACACTTAAGAATACAGAGTTATAAAGTTGCAGCTGTCTGACTTCTGTTCAAATGTCAGAATACTGGCTGGCAGCGATGCTGGGTCCTGCGTGGCAGCAACAGCAGTCGCTAATGAAGAGCTGGTTCCTTCAAAGGGCAGGCTGTGCTTAGTGGCTAAGGGGCCTCAGCCCTTCAAGTTCATCTATTTATGCCGTCTCCCTGGACTCTGTAGGACATGGGTTTGTGACTCTTGGTGAATTCACCGAACGAATGTCAGTAAATCCCATCTCTCACCCAGTTAGTCACGGGGTGACGTCATGAGCAGATGGCTTAAGGAGAACATATGCCGCCGATCCGCTTCTCTTAGCTCACTAACGGCTTTGCCAGCATTTTAAACAATTGCGTCGTGTGTCACAACCTGTGAGTGGAGCATCAGTTTAGAAGGAGATAAGCTGGAGATTTGTTCAACTGTTTATTTTCAAATGCCAGACGAGAACGGCTTCGAGGTTTGATCTGCAGCTCGAGATAGCATGCTGCCAACTCGGTAACTGAGGAGTCTGTACACATTCCAAATGCTGTGCCTGGCATAGCCCTGTGATGTCAAAATAGCAGAAAGGGCGTCTCCAGCAACGTTAACTTACAGAGCGTGAAAGGCCTCCCGTGTGAAATCTCTCCATGAGTGACATAGTCTTTGGAAGGGGGCAGGGCCTTGGAGAGGGTTGCACTTTAACACTTTTATAGAGGTTTCTGAAGGCTTCCCCCGACCCCTATTCTCTTTGCTGAAGGTGAGAAATGTCTCCTTGAACACATTTATGAAAAAAGACGGAGCCATTAAAATAAGGGGCAATTTCACAAAAGGACTATATAACACATGCTCTTTAGGAATAACCCTCCCATTTCCCTTTGGAGTTCTAGAGTCTTCCTTCATTAAGTCAGAGGGTTAAATAGAAGAAAGATACAAAGATCCCCAAGAATGTCCCAAGCAAACATTACGTAGAAAATTGTCACAATTGACACAGAAGAAGATGGCGGATAAGGGATTCTTACGTCATTTTTAGCAAGGCAGTGTAATTAGGGAGGCAGAGATGGATAGAACTGCTGGGAGGCCTAGGAGAAGAGTGACTGTGTAAGGTGAGGGAAGTTAATGTTTCTTCTTGACAAACTCACAGACAAAATACATGGTAAGATGACACTCTGTGTCATTCCACCTGCCCGAGCTCAGCATCTCCACACAGTCCTCATGGCCATAAGGGTCGCTAGGCTCCCCCTCCTTCCAGTTGCTGTAGTTCTGCAGTGGGCTGTTGTCCGTGAACACGTGCTGTCCCTCCCTCTCAAGGTCATTCACTCCAATAAACACTCGGAAGAAGCCACTCTTGGCGACATAGTCTGCAATAAGTGTGTTAACAGCCTCGTCCTTAGGCATGGCTAGCATCCCTCCCCGGATCCTGCAGTGGGTCAGGGATTCCCTGTAGTTCTTCTCCTCCTGCACAATGTAGTAAAATTTCTCTTCAGTTTCTCGGATCCCTGCTATAACTGAAGGGAAGAGAGGAAGAATATCATAATCAAGGCAAGAAGAAGCGAGTATCTAATGGCAGATCTTAATGCAATTGCTCAGCTTCAAGAGCTGCTTTTGCAAGTCATACGAGGTAGTCACTCAACTCATTTCTTCTGTGCCATTCTGTTTATCAAATGAAAACAAAAGTCTACCATTTTGTCCTCTGTCTCCTTCCTCATTAGCTTCCCATACATCTGTCCAATAGCAACTCTGGTAACAAAGTTCAATTAACATGAGTTACTACCTGGAGCAGCTCACCATTTTTTTTCAACCTAGTTTATGTTTCAGGTATATTTTGTCCCCCTTTCTTCTACATCCACACCTTTCATGTCTGGGAAGACCCTGATGATCATTTAGATCTCAGAGAAAACAAATTTCCTACATAAAGTTTTTTCAATGCCCCCTGCTGGACATGGAGTCTTCTATGTTTCCATTGTCCCTTCCAATCTCATTTCTTGTATACCACTCAGAACATTCTACTCAGCTTGCTTGTCTATATCTTCCCTCGAACTGTGGATGTCTTGAGGTCGGTGCCCATGTCTGATACTCTTCAATCCAGTGCCTAGAACAGTCTAAGAAATGACAAATGCTTATTAAAAGTAAATTCAATGTACAACCTAAGAATGATAAGGTTTTTCCACTTTAGGTCAAGTTTCTAGGATATGGACACGCATAATGACTGAGATCATCCTCATGGCTGTAAGTGAAAATTAGCTACTGACTGAGTTTCAAGATACAATCAGGTATTGAAAATCATCTTCAACTCATAATATGATCTTTGTGCTTTTGGCTTCATTTTGGGATCTTTAACTTCACCAAGAAATCTGTGGCCACTGAAATGTTGGTTCTGATGTGTTCAAGATACTTCTGACACTCTAAATCACGAAAGATATAGAATTTTATTTTTAAATATGCATATGTGTGTGTGTGTGTGTGTGTGTATGTATGTGTGTGTGTGTGTACAGGCCATACTTTGTGTGGGTGCCCATGGAAATCAGGAGATGGTGTCAGGTCCTCTGGAAGGAGAGTTACAGGCAGTTGTAAACTGCTTGACCTGAGGGCTAGGTACTGAAATTGGATCCTCTGAAAGCACAGTACAACTGCTGAGCCATCTCTCCAGCCCAATACAGAATCTTATGTATAATTTACAACTAGAACTTAAAACCAATTAAGTTGCTTAGTTAAGCTTTAGTGTTTCCTAGACCTCTGTCATTACATGTTGACTTTGAACACACGATGGCATTCGTGTGCTTCTGTTAATGTGCAACACATTCATCTAGATTACACTAAGTGAAAGTCCAGCCAGCTGAAATCAGTCATAGTAGTCTTTGCATCAGTTTCTTCAATAAAACTCAGCAAAGGCCTTTCCAAGTTGAAGACTTTACTGCTTTTTAATGTAGAAAAAAATGGACAAGGGACAAGAAAAATGACTGAGTTGAAAAATTTATAGAGATACATAAAACCTGTACTGAATGTATTATTGGAAGAGGAGTCAAGAAAACTCTTCTCTGCTACCAGTATCCATATGTATGCATTCTCCAAGCTTTGTCTGCCTCACAGCACTTGCAACATAATAATGAAAAATACTAAATGCTATATTTTCAGTGGTTATGTGCTGTCACAAGTACTCTAGGAAGTAGCCATTGCTGCTGTTCATCTTTTCTGAGATGCTGTTTCTCTTTGGCTCTTGTCTCCTATTGATGCAATTTTAGGATATATATTAATTATATTGCACTATAAATTTTTATCTCTGATCAAGATATTTATATTATTTTGCATTTTGAGGCTATTGTTCTCATTTGCTGCATATTTGATTTTTTTCATATGAAGCCTTAGTCTTTAAGCTCTAGAGGTATTAAGAATTACAGGTTAATAGTCACCTATGTTTGTTATACTTAGACTGGTCAGGTTCTTTAGATGCATAGAGATTGTATCCTGCATAGACAGGGTATCTTCAAACACTTCGAAGAACTGTAGAATATGGTATTTAAATAACTTAGGATTCTGTTGACATGAGACACAATTGCTCCTGGCAGCATGATCTATTCCTGAGAGAATGTTGGCCACCGAAGATATTTAACTTGGAGCTTGTTTTCATCTTGGCAAAACTGGCCTTTGGGCAAAGACCTGCCCCTGCCTCAACTACTGACAAAATGTATGGTGTCCAAACTGGATAAAGAGGATACAAGCAAAAGGACTGCCAAACCTTGCCAAGACAGAGTAAGACAGTTTTTCAAATTTTCCTGCCTCTGAAAATGGTCTGTCAGATACTCTAGGCCTTAGCCAAAATTGATTGCCCCAACATTGCAAATGAGATTTTTGGGGATTGCCCAGGTAGCCAGTAGTCTCTAATTTTTTGTACCATTTGGAAGTTGTTTGAATGCATTTCCTGTTTACTGCGGTAATATTATTTTCCTTCTCAGGTCTTTGATGGGGTTGAAGACTAGATAGTCATAGTTACTTTCCTATCATGATTTAGCCAAGCCATTTTTAATATAATGCTTAAATTCCTTAGGATAGGATAACTATTGAAACATTTAGCATGTTTCATGTTTGGTATTGTTCATGCTGGTTATAATTCAACCTTTTATGTATGTTTTTGCCTCTTCTTTTCCATGGATATTTGTTCTTATTATATATAGTTTCATATTAGCCTTAGACCTCTCTTATTAGACAAAAGGGGGAGGTGATGTGGGAACTCCATCAGCCAATAGCCTATAAGATACTGGCCCACTTTGGGCATGGTCTCATTTACTATAAGTGTAGATGAAAAATGTGTGTGGGCCTTTCTTTTTTAGCTGAATTTGGTTCCAGTTCCTAGCACATGCAGAGGACTGTAGATTGCTACCCTTACTGTGAGTTTATCCACAAGTAAACACCCCTTCGTTATACTCAACTCAAGACTAAAATTTCCCTAACCTTCACGCTGATAAGATACATGTTCCACTACCATCTAAATACTGTTCTACATAGCAAAACAAAAACAAAAACAAACAAACAAAAAAACCAACCAAGCAAGCAAGCAAACAAACAAAAACAAAAAACCCCAAACCTTGGAAATCTTCTAGCTTTGGAGTTTGAAGGCTATATAAGCCCTAATTTTTCCTATGTTTAATGCAATTTTCTCAAACCCCATTTTATGGAAATAGCCCTGTCAGACAGGAAAATTAAGCTTGTTTAATTTGACCAAATAATTTAATGAATGGTCTTTACTCTTATTTGATGCGATTGACACCCTCTTTTAACAAAGATCCTTTTCCCACCAATATAACACACAGACAAGTTTGAATATGTGCAGTGAAGTAAAAAAAAAGTACTGGAATTTGAGAGGATAATCAATATTTTGAGAGGCTTTTGAATTGTGATGCTTGCTTGAGTCAGGTATTTCCTGCTAAGGAATGCAGTGTTGAAAGACCAGATTGAAAAAAAAAATAGGAAACAGAGCAAAGAGACAACTATGTTTACCATTCTTGATGAACTTCATAGATGTCTTGAGACGAGCGACACTAATATCCAGTTGTCCGACCACTTTCCGGTATCTTCCACAGTCGCAGATGGTGCCTTGTGAGGGACAAGAGCTGTGAATTCACACTGAAGCACATGGAGACCCCACTGGAGACAACTTTTCCTCTCTTCTCAGTGTTTCTGTGTTTGCTAGCATTTTCCAGTTCGCTTGACAAAGCACCAAATGCTTAACTCTTCACCTAAAAACAAGGCTTCTACTTTATCTTTAAAAATTCATAAAGTATCTTAAAAATTTTGAAATGAGTTTTAAAAACCAACTTTAAACGAGAGTTTCACAAGGAATGAATGAGACCAGCCTCTGTGCGTTGTGCACACACGGCGGGCCATTTGCCATTTTTTTGTTGAGTACAGAAATGGTCGGCTCAGCTTCAGAAGAAATTTTTTTGCAGCGTCCTTTAGAACATATTTGCAGCCAGGCCTCTCGCCTGCTACTGCATTATTCACGAGCTCGCACAGCTCTCCCAAGATAGAAGAAACTTTTCATGATTCAACCACATGTTAATTCTGATTATCCACGTAAAGTAAAGCTGTCAGGTTTCAAAGGCTACATTTAAATACTCTGAAGAGATGCAGTTTCAGTTTTAAAAGGCAGCTGTCTAGTTGATGGAGTAACTATTATTTTAACGTGTTATGCAGCTGCCTTTGTTCACCCAGTTTTCTAACTACATTGTGTTTGAGCGAGGAGGAGCAGAGTCCAAGAAAATGGTGGTCAACTGAAATGACTCTCTCTTTTATTTCTGTTTAATGGGTGCTGCGTGTAGTTTTCTGTTTCTTTATTTCTTGGCAGGACGAGAAGTTAAACTAATCTTATTAGCCAAGTGGAGAAATAGCTCGTTCTTTAATTGATCCATGTATGCAGATAAGCACAAGTAATATAAGACAATTCTCTGGGTCTTCACTAGCTCACTGTAAACAGACACAACTGAAATTTTCCCCAGACAACCTACTTTACTTCCTCATATCAAACATCAAAAGCTGAGTTCTGTTCCAGCTCATTCAGAGCAAGCTCTGTATCCAGGTAGCCTAAAGAATAAGCATAGGAGGTCACTCACAGGCTAGTGTTTGGTTCAGATTCTCGGGACACAAGGCATGGCTTCTGATGCAGGTTCTGGCGTGGACTTTTCCTTTGGTCACAGACGCTGAGCCCTACTCCCTGATATGCTGGGCTTGCCTCTCACCACGAACATGACAAGGATGGAATGTGCCCTCATTTCCTTCCCTGGGGTTTGGAAAGTCACCAGTGGGAAGACAGGAAAGTTCTCTTTCTCAAAGTCCTCTATCCCATAGAAACAAGGTTGAATGCATGGAAAAGGGTTCTGTTTTCTTTCTTTCTTTTTTTTTTTTTTTTTTAAAAAAAAAACAGTGTAGTTTTGAGCTGGGTACATTTGAAGTGGTGTCATAAATCAACAAGGAGCATGCCATTCTTACCTGCCTTGCCTTTTTCTCCAGGAATGCCGAGCAGACCCTTTTCCCCTTTGTCACCTAAAGAAAAACAGCAAAAAAAAAAAAAAAAAAAAAAAGCACAATAAATAAGCAGCGAGGGGTCTGAAGTTGACAAAGCACCCGAGTCTCTAAACCCAGAGGAAACGGCCTTCATCCAGATGCCATTTTCGTCATCTCCAACTGATATCCTTTGGCTTTGTGTAACTGATTTGCTTTGGGTTGTTCACGGGCACAGACAATCAGGTGAGCCACAAGACTGATTGATCAATTAAGATTGATCACTGAAATTCTTGCAGGATATGTAAAGAACCTTTGAGTTTGTGGTGCCCGTCTCACCCGCTAACATGGCCTTTGCCTTAGCAACAAGGCCAATATAATGTGCAGCCTAGTTTTGTTTGTTTTTTTTTTTTTTTCGAGACAGGGTTTCTCTGCAGCTTTGGAGCCTGTCCTGGAACTAGCTCTTGTAGACCAGGCTGGCCTCGAACTCACAGAGATCCACCTGCCTCTGCCTCCCGAGTGCTGGGATTAAAGGCATGCGCCACCACCGCCCGGCCGGCAACTGTATTTTCAAAGTTAAAACTAGGCTGCACAAGGCAGTGGTGGTGCACGCCTTTAATCCCAGCACTCGGGAGGCAGAGGCAGGCGGATCTCTGTGAGTTCGAGACCAGCCTGGTCTACAAGAGCTAGCTCCAGGACAGGCTCTAAAAAAGCTGCAGAGAAACCCTGTCTTGAAAAACCAAAAAAAAAAAAAAAAAAAAAAAAAAAAAGAAAATACAGTTGCCTTGCAAATCTGTATTCATGAGTTACCACACTGAGCTGCCTGTAGTCACTATTTTCCAAGCCATTCTATGTGACTTTGACCTTGGTTTAAAAAAGAAAAAGCACAATTTTTTTTCAGATAAATTCCACAAATATTTGCTGTTTACTTTGTGCAAGACTAATGGCTAGGCACTTGGAGAAAATGCACAGAAGGACAAGATTAAACCACCGACTTCAAAGCATTTGCAGTTTTTAGTCAAGAAGCGACACATGCAAGTATCTGCCCTGCAAAGTCATTTCACATTAGACTGAAATGTCAACTCTGGTAATTTTTCTTTCTGTTCTTCTTCCCAGGGGACCATTATCTTACTCATTCAGAGGCTTCCAAAAAAATAATTCTCAAAGAAGTAGGCTTTTTGAAACAGAGAGAAAGAAACAAAAAAATATAATGCTTTCTTTTAAACTTCAAAATAACTCCTGAAGTCCACATCAGACGCAGTAATTGACAGGAAAAACCTTTTGATTTACGAGAGAAAATGTTTGGCTGAGGTTCTTGAGGATCAAAAGAGAAGACATTGAGAGGAGTGAAATAAAGTTTCATGCCTCAGTGGTGATCTGGCAGTATAAGAAAAAAATTATGAAGGATAAACTGAAGGTCACCCAGGCTTAAGGAGTAGGAGTAGAAGTCCTACATGGATAAGAAGTATGGGAAGACAGGAGGCTGGGTGTTCAATCCAATAGGACAAAGTAAAAGACAATGACATTCTGCTTGATGCCATCCTTCACAAGGCCACTCTAAAGCTCAGGGGGTCCCTTACGTCACTCGCTCCAAGAATGTCAACCATTATTCTCACCACTTGGATGCTTCTCACTAAGAGCCTCTTATATGTTGAAGAAAGTACGTTCATTAGGATCCCATGGTTTTTCCAAACCTTTCTAAACTGATCTGTGCAGACATGCTCTTCCCAGTGATATCAGACATCGAGGTGCTTGCCTAACAGAAGGAAAGAAGCTCTTGCCCTCCCGAGTGCTGTTTAAGTGTGAAAGCAGAAGTCTCAGAACTTGCAGGGAGACAGTGCTGAACTCTGTGATCACATAGCATGACAAGTCTGAGAGAGATAACCTCAAAGAAAGATAGCATACTTAAGAGGGAGTGAGAACAGATAGGGCAGTAGGAGTAGGAAAGACGGGTCCTGTGCGTGCAAGCCTGGCTATCAGCAGTTTCAGCAGCAGTAGATAAAAGAGCTTGGGCAACAAAGAGCGGGTGAGAAACCGGCGTGAGAAGATGTCAACTACCTTCTGAGGAAGCTTGCTCACATCTTAGCTGTTTTCTAAAGATTCCACTATTCCCTCGAAAATCACTTAGAGAAGAGAAAAAGATAGTGAGACTATGTTAGTAGAGGAATGGGAGCATTCATTTGCTGAACATAAAGAAGTTGCCCACCATTCTGCATACTCCATGGGTATTATATTAAATCCCACAAGGTGGGTATACTGATTGTCTTTAATTTTACAGCTGAAGGAACTGGGGTTCATGGAGGCAAATGAAATGCTCGGCGGTTTGAATGGCAGTGTTGATATCCCAATCCAACTATTTCTGACTCCTTAGTTCATAACACCTCACAGGTAATTTGACCCATGTTTTGATGAAGGAAAGTGAAAATGTTATCAAAGTGAAGGAAGCCAGGTACAAAGACCCCATGATCTCACTTAAAATAAGAAACTGAACAAAAGTCAGGCTTGTAGATGTAGACAGTGGGATAGTGATTAGCAGCTGCTGGAGAGGGTAGGATCAAGAAGTTGGGGAAGGCTGGTCCAGGAGGATGAAGTTAGCATTAGTAGGAGCAAGCACCGGTGTTCTGTTGCACGACCAGCTGATTGTTGTTGTGAGTAACGTATTCTCTCCGTCCAAATGGCTAGAGGAGATCTTGACTGTTTCACCGCAAAAGAAACAGTAAGTGCTGAAGGTGACAGACATGTTATGTGCATATGTATCAAAGTATCATATCACCCCCTTAATTCCGTATAATGGCAGGTAAAAATAAAACAAGAAAAAATTCTGAAAGACAATAGCAGTCTTTGTCATAAAAATATTCAGTTAAAAGATCATGAATATGTATTTATGAGATTCAAAGGTACCATCAGTTAGCACAAAACTTGTATGAATGTGCATTTAATACTTCAATGTCTTATAATTTACATTTTGTTTGCACTCAAATCTCTTTCAAATTGATATGGGTTAAACGTGGATTCTAATTCTGCTATAGTGCCTCTTCTGAGTAAGTCTTATAGCAGACATAAAATAAATACAGAGAACAACAATCTCCTCTAACTGGCTGTTTTGATTTCCATAGTCCCCTGAGATCAATCAAAGCCCCAAATTATTAAATGAAAACTTCAGAAATAAACAATTTATGAGTTTTAAATTATACACATTCTGAGTAGCATAAAATAATCTCATTTTATTTTCCAGAATGAATCTTGCATTTACATTATATCCACTCTGTATATGCTATGCAACCATTAGCTAATTGTTACCTCAGTAATCAGATGGACTGCCACATTAAAATATTTTTAAATAAGCATTATGATCCTTTGTTACAATGCCTGTATATTTGTCTCTCTTAGCTCATGTGTGGCAACACATCTTCTTATATCCCCACAAGAAGGACCCCCTTCCAGTGCGATATTTTTTAGATAAAATTAATTTGAGATAAATTTGAGATATTTTGGAGATTAAAGATATTTTGAGAAAAAAATAGAGCCAACATTCACACAAACTTTCTCAGAAAATATTGCAACCATCTTTCCCAATGAAATTAGTGTTGTTAATCTCTTATTATTTCACAATATTTATATATTAAATTCCATCATAAGAATGTATGAATTGGGAACAAATTCATAGTAAATAAAGGCTCTGGGTTATT
Organism: Arvicola amphibius; assembly: GCF_903992535.2. NCBI lineage: Eukaryota > Metazoa > Chordata > Mammalia > Rodentia > Cricetidae > Arvicola > Arvicola amphibius. The sequence continues at coordinate 16,264,203 of NC_052055.2, read as the reverse complement.
ATTTTCAGCTTCAGCATCCATTGCAAGTTTTGGCTGTTTCTGTCAGGAAGAAGAGTGATGGGCTTTTAAGGAAATAAAAAGAGAACAAAAAGACAGACACTGCGATGTACTAACATTTAAAAATAAACCAAAAGCCTCGTAGGTGGTAAGAACATGAAAGACCCCTGTGGATTGCAGCAGTAAAGACAGCATGGATGCACCCATCTGGCCTGATCGTCATGTGGGAAGTGGCTTCTTAAGTCGATATGTGCCTTTTCTTTTAGGAAACTGTAGCCCCGTGACTGCTTTTTTGGTGTTTGGACATGAAGTCCTTTCCTTTTGCAACAAATTGAGAGACAAAGCGCTGGAAGTCCAAGGGTTCGAATTCTGACCCTGCTGCGTTTTGGACAGGCTCTTGAATTTCCATAAGTCTGCATTTCTTCATCTCCTAAATGGGAATAATGGTACCTAATACGATGAAGTCATTAAGGGAGTAAATGAAGCCATCCCATTTTATAATGGAATCTACACTGGCTTCCGCTCAGCGGATGCTGAGCCAACCTAAGCCACAGGTCAGCAAAATGCTGCAAGCTGTGTCCTTAGCTCACTTCCAGAGGATTTGGGTTTAGAATATCTATCTTTCTAAAACTAATTATGATTTCAAGTCACCCACAAAACTTTATTTGGGCCTGCGAATGGGAATATGTCTTTAACAAGTGTCTTGAGTAAAGAATTGGAGGTCACATTCAGAGGAACAAAAGAAATCAGAATGCTTTCAGTGGGAAAGGATTATTGGTCTTAAGTAAAAACATTTATTTTGCCATGAGATTGGATTTACCTACACTAAATCATTCTTATTTCTTATCCCGAAAATGAAATATTGACATCTGGAAAGCTACCTTAACCATGCAGGTGACAGCATTAAGGTCAGCCTAGAAAGAAAGTTGACATTAATCCAAGTCAATGAAAAACTTCACAGGGCCAGGGCCAAATGAGGACAATACATTTCCAAGTGCTGATTGAAAATGAAATTAACCCAGGTGAGCCAAAACACTGTGTCTCCATTTTTCTTAAGACTTGCTCGTAAATTTTGATAGCACATCTTTATAGGGGAAGAAAATCTCAGCAGCCAGTGGTGGAACTGCTTGTGTAGTAAAGTGGTCCTTAAGGGAATAAAGAGTAGAAAAGCAGTAAAAAATCGTATGTTTTATCATTCGGTTTTTACCCACTTCTATGTATACCTGTGAATACCTATGTGTGGGTAAACGTGTGTGTTTCTGGGTCTGAAACCCAGACTTTGTGTTTACTAGGCAAGCTTGCTATCATTGAGCTATATCCACAGCCCAGTTTTCTGTATTCTTGATACAACAAATTACTAGAAAGTTTTTACTATGTTGTAGGCATAAATGTAAAATTCTAGTCCTCAGGTGGTTTATAGATGTACACACACAGAGAAACTTTGTGGGTGTATGTGTATTTATGTGTGTAAGTATGGTGTACGTACACCTGTTTGTGTGGCTATGTACGCCTGTGTATGTGTGTGCTTTCAGAAGCCAGAAGTGGACACTGTGTGTCCTGTTCTATCATTCTTTGCCATATTCCTTTCAGACTGGGAATTCTTCACTAGACCTCCTGTTTCCGCTTTCCCTTCTCCTCGACATGATGCTATGATTATAGGTCCCAATCATGACGCCGTCTTTGAAAATTGGACTTCAGGATTTGAACCCTGGTCCTGAGCTTCTCCAGCAAGTGGTATCAGCTACCATGTTATCTTTCCAGCATCTTGTTTGTATGCTTCAAGTCAAGACACCCAGTAAGTATTCATGTTTTACCCCCAGAAAGCAATTCTCGGGGGCGAATAAGAAGATACAGCCTGGGAGTGAGTGCAGTGATGGAGGTGCACTCTGAACACTGCACACCTGAGGGTGAAGGGGAAATTGATCGGAAGAAGGAAAGCTTCCTTAGCACATCATTTCCAAACTTGATCATCAAACATTTCTGGAGGTCCATCCTCTTTGGGGTGTCATACCGAAGATCCGTCACTTTGCCTTCTCACCATCATTTATGGCTGGGTTTCTTATATTGTAGGTGGTGACCACATTTGGGGTTACAAATGTAGGTGTCATACAAAACTTGACAAGAGAAAAAGGTGAAGGGGCGTGGTCAGTCGGCAATTGGGATTAACCAAACTAGCTTTACTATAAAATACTCAGCTTTAATAAAAGGAGGAAAAGCGAAAAACTTACAAAGCCAGAGTTCCAGCGAAGCACAGGAAACAAACAAACAAACAAACAAAAAAAAAGCGAAAACAATAGCACACCGATGTTTTAGAGGTATTTGCCCCCCACCCCCGGGGACATGCCCCTCAAACAAGGGGATTTGTTAGCTCCCCCATCAAAAAGGTTTCCGAAAATGCCAAAAGCAAAAGCTACTACAGTCAGATAAAGAATCTGATGTGTTTGTGGCAGTGCTCACCCATATTGCACCCCGTGACTTCACTGAAGCCTTGATTCTGAGCACACAGCAGGTACACTCTGCATAGTGTGTTGTCCTATTACACAGTAGGGTCGAACACTGAAACACCTTGTTTCAGACTCAAAATGACTGCATGTTATGGGTTTTAGTGTTTTTATTTTATATAAAAAGTTATATAACATAATGTTTCAGGTGTGGAAAACAAAGAGCACATTTTCCTATTGTCATTCCTTAGCATGTAAATATCAACAGCATAGCTTTTGCTTGTATAGTGTTAGAAGGTTTGATATTTAAAATTACTGTTTGAATTGTTGACTTGAGTTTCACAAAATATCATTAAGTGAAGTTTGGTTTGGAATTTGGGCAGAATTCTCAACAATTTCTGAAATGACCCTAGATATAGTCTGCCATTTGTACTATATATTTATGCAAAATAGCAAGCACCTTTACACACTGAGCCAACTCAGTGGCTCAATTATTATTTTTAAAACATAAATATCCAACTAACCCAGTACTATTTAGTGTTAGGTTGCAGGTTTTCCATTGAAAATCTGTATCAACCTTGCATAAACCATTTGAATGTTTTTGGATTCTATTCATTTCCATTGGTTTGTTTATTTTAATATTAAATCAACACTATAATTTTACAGTAAGTATTTTAATTTAGTGACTGTGTCTTCCAACACTTTTTTTATTATAAGACTGTCTTGAATATTCTTAATACTTTTCATTTACACATACATTTTGCATTGGTTTACTGGTTTTCAAAAGAATATTATTGAGATTTTGATCAAAAAGCTATTGAATACAAATATCATATCTCCAGGCACTGACATATAAATAATACAGAGTTTTATAATCTGTGTAGTATTTTGCTTCTATTTCCTCAGGTACCCTTTAATTTCATTACCATCGTATTATGATTGTTATGAAGAGTTTATGTAAGTTTTACTAGATTTATTTCTAAGTACACAATAATTTGATGCTATGATAAATAGTATTATTTTAATTTCATAATTTATCATACAGAAATTAAACTGATATTTTATTTGTCTTCCTAAAAATCTTATCTATACACATAGCTTATCTTCAGCTTATTAGAATTTTCTGGTTATACAATAAATCATCTTCCTATAGTGAATCACAGTCTGTTCTACTCTTGTGTTTTCTGGCTCTTTTTCTTGAATTTGTGCTCTTGCTAGAAGCTCAAGAGAAATGTTGGTTAGAGTTGATGCTAGGGGCCTATACTAATCTTGCTACCAATCTCAAGAGAGACATTTTCATTTTTTTATTATTGAACATTTTTAAATAATCTTTTTCTTGTTGATATTGTCTTTTTGACCAAAGTATTTTCTTGTATTCTTGGTTTACTATGTTAAAAAAGCACAAATTAGTAAATATCTAATTAAATGATTTTCTGGAGTTTTAATTAAAAAATATGGAATACTTTCCTGGACTTCCATTCTTTAGCAATCCTTCAAAAACAACTGATTCTGAGCAACTCTCTATTTACATATCAGACTCTTGGCGCTTCTTTCCTCTGGACATAGGGCGCTGTATTTGAACTGGCAAATATCCTAGGAAGAAAGTCATACAGGATGCTCAACTTTAGTGGGACCCTTCTGCTCTAGAGCATGGCGGTCATGCTGCTATTAATTTGGGCAGTTTTTTTCACACCTTCAAATGTATGTATGTTTATTTTTTAAGTCTAGTCCATCATAATTTTCAGAATGTAACCTGATGCAGGCTGTAAAGTCTTGCCCGGGATTTTTGTTTCATTATTAATTATATTAGTGTGCTTCCATCCTTGCAACTTGTTATTGCCAAGATACACATGTTCAGATTATTCTCAAGTTTGAGAACACAATCTGGCAAATCCTTTGTCTTGTGTACCTGAGATGTCTGATTTGGAATACTCCCGTATATCTCTGGCCCTGTTTGTCAAACATTTTTTTTCCTGATCTGTGTCTCCACATTTCTAGTGCTGGATGTCCCTGGGCACAGTCAGTACTTTTGCTTCATGACTCGTATTGGCCTGCACAATAGGGGGCTGGAGTATTCTTGGAGGCCACCCCTACATTGTACTTGTTAGTAATAACTTAGCTGATTATGGAAGGAACTTCACACTACATAAACGTATGACCTTAAGTCCAAACTAAATGTTTTTCTTCACTTAAGCCTTAGTTCACTCCCTGAATACTTGTGTCTACTCCCAAACCATCCAATACAAGAAGGAAATTAGATAGAGGGAAATTAGAGCTGGAGACAGTGGTCTTAACCCATGCTCTGTCAGTGGTAATATATCAATCACTTCAGGAATGCAAATGCCTTAGGGGTTGAAAAGAAGCATACCTTCATATATGTATGATATTATTATTAAATATTTTATATACACATACATCATATATAAACCCATTTGTATTTATATACAATATACAATATATTTACATATAGCAATATAATTATAATAAATATATATTTATATTTATATAAATACAGAAAAGTTATATATGTTTATATATGTTATACTTATTGGAGAGGCATTCATTTAAAAATTTTAAAAATAGGTTATCACTATATCAGATATATCTGACAGAGACAAAATGTCTTAATTTACATTTTTTTGTCAGACATATGGTCATGTAAATGTATGCTAGGCCTCCTCTTAGGGTTTGAGGAAGGGCCTGTTTAAATGAAGAGCTCTGAAGCCAACATCTCTCATTTTTTTTGATAAAACCACAGAGCTCAGGTAGCTTTCCCCAGCTGTGAGGACGTCAGCCAGTGGTGAATGTACAAGAGAGACGCCCATCCACATCTTCAAAGGCAGCTGAAGGAAGCTCCTTAAGGTATCAAGTGTGGAAAACTGAGGTTAGAGAGGACAAGAGGAAGTACAGAGCCTCCAGGTGAGACCAAAGGCCCCAGCCTCAGACCAGGGGCCACTTGGGCAACCTGCCTTGAAGAATCCCGTGCTGATCACAATGAGGCACTTGCTAAATTCTTCAAGGGCTCAGGTGTTTATGAATGATGGGGAGTACAGAGAGGATGCACTATCATAATATTCATGGCACTGAGCTTCTTCCAATCTGAACCTTAGTAGAATCATTTCTCCCATTTTCTCTCAAATGTCTTTTCCTGGTGCATATAAACATGTTGCCATTCCTTAAGACTCATTTCAGCTTCTCCCCACCTCCATCTTGTTTTCTTTTCTCATTTGGAGCCTCTAGTATGCATGCTGTTCAGGATTAGAATTCTTCTTGAGACAATCTTATCTTTCTGAACGATCTCCGAGCTGCTGGCAATGCATGTTGATTCTCCTTCAGTTTTGTATTCCCAAGCAAGTGAAACAACGCCTGTATATGAGTTACTGAACAGGAGAACAATTGGGGCTTGTTACCATTGTGAAGATTTATGGGAAGAGGGCAGGGAAGGAGAGATTAGGTAATGAAAAGTCACTATATCTTTTCTAATATCGAGGCTGAGAGGCCGCACTTATAGTGGAATATGTCCGAAGAGGTAGGCATTTTTGTATATACTTCCGTTTCCTATCCTGCTAATAGAATATGGAGACAGTATTCTTCATTTCTCTACTTTATACTTGTTTACATTGTGTTTTGTGAGCAATCATGACAGTATTTAAATCATGGTATTCTTGGGCCTTAGCAAGAGTTAATAGCTAACAATAGATCCAGGGAGAGAGTTCAATACAGAGCCTACCGGAAGTTCATGCTCGATTCTGTTTTGAAGTCTGTTTAATTTTGCTTCATATATTTCTGTCTGAGCTATGAGAGTTTACTTATACAGGACTCAAGTTAGGGAGACAGAACAGACACTGTTTAAAAGAAAGAAAAGCCATCATTGTCATGACATAAAATGTTTAAAATGTGCTCACCGTGTGCTTCCTTCCTTTACTTTGCAGTGAAAAGTAGCATGGCCTTACTTACCTTTCTTGCCAATGGGGCCAGACTTGCCAATATTGCCCTGGGGTCCCATATCACCCAGGTCTCCTTTAACTCCTGAAAAGGAAAGCAATTCATTCTTAGAGCATGAGGCCTTGCCTTTAAGGATGTGACTAACAAGAAAACAGCAACACACACACACACACACACACACACACACACACATATTCATATTCTACCTAAGATACCTAATAGTGGTGGTTAGTTTTCTCAACACTTAGGCTGACCTGTGGGCATATCTGTGTGGGGTTGTCTTGGCTCTGTTCACTGAGTTGGGAAGACCCATTCATTGTGGGTGGCAGCATTTCCTGGGTTTGGGTCTTAGACTATATACACACATGAAAAGGAAAAGAAGGAGCTGGGCATACACACACTAGCCCCCTTTGCTTTCTGTTCATGACTATGGTTGCAATGTGTAAGACCACCCCCCCCCCCCAAGCATCAGCTGCTGTCGCTTCCTGCCTGTGATGGACTGTAACACTGCACCAACAGCTCTTCCCCCTTCTAGTTGCTCTTTCTCTTCAGAGTATTCTATCACAGTACCAGGAAGTGAAAGCAAGACACTAACTTGTATCCTGTGCTATGTGTGTTATATTTAAACAGACTTAGATGGTATCTATTAATTGAAATGTGAGGGATTCTGAAAATCCCTCGTATGTTGGTATTAAAATATTTACTCCAGCAATCTTCTCAAATGTCCATAGCAGGAGGGGTTGTAAAATAAAGGGTAGGTAAGCGGCAGGGTTTGTTTTAGATGTGTTCACTTCTAGGTACATTTCTGGCTTTGCTCTAGGATTGATTTCTCTCTCTCTCTCTGTTTTCAAACAAGATTTGACAGTTTTAGCTACTTCAAAAGAGGAAAGAATGTGGAGCCATAAAATCCGGTGATGAAAGAGATCCCCAAAATTATCTTGCTGAAGTTCTGTTGCTGTATTTTGTCTTTTGAGACAGCATCTTTCCCTGTAGCCCAGATGGGCTTGGAGTTCACCATGAATGGCAGGCTGACCTCAAATACAGCGGTTCCGTCTCAAGCCTCGTGGATGCTGGGACTGCAGATGTGATAAACCACAGCTCTCTTTACTGCTGATCTTGTAATCCTAAAACTTATCATCAGAGACCCCTACAATATTCTAAAGTCATTTCTTGCCTTAGAAAATGAAAGTAATGATAAAAATGATTTTTAAAAATGGGTATGGTGGCACACACATTTAATGCCAGTACTCAGGAGACAGAGGCAGACAGATTTCTATATGAGTTAAAGGCCAGCCTGGTCAACACAGCAGATTTCAAACCAGCCAAGGCTACACAGTGAGACCTCTCATTTAAAAACAAACAAACAAACAAACAAACAAACAAACAAACGTAAAACAAAACAAAACAAACCCTCCACGAACTAATAAGTAAGGAAAAGTGATAATATAAAACCATTTACTAGTTACAAATTGGTTTTTTGATAATAGCTTAGCAACTGACATAAGACTTAAGTCAGTCTTTCTCAGACTGAGGGTCTAAGGGTTTAAGGGTCTTTTCAACTCTTTAAATTATTCAAAAATTTAAAATGTGAGACCCATAGGAACCATTCAGTGAGAGGTGGAGCAATTCAGGTGTTCGGACAATACGTGGTGGTGGCGCAGGAGCCTTTTCTTTCTTTCTTTAGCTTTAGTAAAGTTTACTTTTAGTTTTATTCGTAAAAACATCCAAATAGCTTTTGTGTTACACTTGTCTGCTTTGCTTCCACTCCCTCCAGGACCCACTACTGTCTGATTACATTGTTTTTGTTTGTTTGTTTGCTTGCTTGCTTTGTTTTTCTTTTTTCTTTTTTCTTTTTCGTTATAAGGAAAGAGAAGCAAAGAAATAAAGAGATTGGGAAAAGATGAGCAACTTCAAAGGACCAAGCAGCCCTTTCTACAAACACAGCTAAGTTTCTAATAACTCACCATCCTATCTTTTCCCAGAGACTGCTACTCCCTGAACCACAGAAGTCTGAACTGCTCAGACCAGCCTTAATGATACATACGGCTTGAGAAATATGACAAAGTCTGGCCATCAGGCAAGCTCATAGGTGCGTGGGCTGGTCATGGAACTCCCATCTGAAGCACATTATATATATATATATATATATATATATATATATATATATATATATATATATATATATATCTGGGATGGAGAGTATTGTGAAACTGCTAATTTCCAAGACAAAGGACAGGGGAGAATGAAGGTTTGCACATTAGAATGGCCATTTCAGACAGGTTAGCCTACCTTTTGGTCCCCTGCGTCCCACTTTGCCATCCTTGCCTTCTTCTCCTGTGTCTCCTTTTTCACCATCTTTTCCTTTTAAAACAAGACAAGAGAGAATTGTAGATCATCTCAAACAAGGACTAAGCACATTGTCCCCACGGAAAGAGATGATGCTCAAATGCCATTGCAGCTTGGATGTGAGGATATACTTAGGCCACAGAGGTTGCACAAATGCAAAAAAAGAACTTTAGTTGCAGTCATCGGTGTCCCTGCAGTTTCCTGCACTGAGATCTCACAAGACCAACTGTTGCAATTTGTCAAGGATGGGAGAAGGGCTCATGGGTACCTGTCCCTTATTGCTGAACTCTTGGCTATTGGTAGATGCTGGGAGTGGCTCATTTTCTTTGCCTTTGAACCCACTGTTGATCCCACAAGACTTTATAGGTAGTCCCAAACTCATGGTCACCTAGAAGAGAGCTCCAAATCATGGCTCCACGGAAGGCATTGGTTAGACTCAGCGGGTCACAGAACACAAGAAATAGACACAGATATAAGAAATAGATTTTTTGTGGAAGAAAAGAGGTAGATAGGGGTGGGAGGGAGTTAAGAGATGGTAGGGTATTAGAGGAGTCATCATGTAATCTACCTATGAAGTTGTCAAATTAATTAATTAATTAATAAAAGAGAAGTGTGTAGTCTACTTTATCCTTTTGCTTTTCTTCTATCAGCATTAGAGGAACCCTACAGTTGAGAAATGGAATGGAAAGCTAGGGGTAGCAATCAGCTGATAAGCAGCTGTATGTGGTGGTGCTGTCTTAGCTGCAGATGAGTGTAGTGTCAGCACCTTGAACCATTCTAACCAGCTAAATGAAAGGCTTAATGAGAGGTGGAGAGGCGTCTTGGACTATGAGTTAGAAGCTGTAGATTATAACATAGTGCTAGGGGCTAATAGTTTGAGAAATTCTTTGATAAGTCAGTGATAGAGATTTTTGATTTTGGAGGAAGACAGTGCAGACTTGAGTCCCAGCCCCTGCACTACATATCTGGAGGAATGTGAACATATGACCTTCTTCCCTGAGTCTCGCATTTTTTTTCCTGAAAATTAAATAGTAACACCTACTTGAATGGGCTCCTAAGAAGTTTACATAGGCTAATATACACAGAAGATTGGGGCACAACTGGTATGTAATGATAGCGCCTAATGTTATTCTCTCCTACATTCTGTGTTCCCTCTTCCTTCTTGTGGGATATTACCTGCCCTCCCTGACTTGTCCAGTTGTTTTAGAATCAACAAGGTAAGAATGTGAATGTGCTTTGGAAATAAAGAGAAAACACGTACCATGTTGTGACTAGATACCCACATTATCACCACGGCCATCTCAGGACCGTGGAAGCTTGAGGAATGATGGGAAAATTAGATTCCAGGCTGGGAAGTTATCCAAGCATCTGGCTCTTTTACAAGAGCATCTACAGGATCCTTCTGAAGCTGGCTTTTATGACGATGCTTATTAGAAAATCTCTGTGGTCAGACTAGAGGAGTTAAGGGTAGACTGGAGGGTGTTTTCCAGTGGACGTTGATTTAGCGAGGTTAATAAGTACTGTGAAGTCTATTTTGACATGGAATTGTGACGATTTCAGGAGGTAGAAACTATTCTTGCTCTATTTCATAAATAAAAACAAAAACAAAAAAAACAAGACACCCTCCACTAAGATCCTGTGTTGTCAAGTACTTTTGAATGATCATAGAACTTCTGCGTATTCCAGTGAGAACTCTTTCATGTCTATTTCTGCCCTTCTAATATAAACTTGGCACATACGTTGTTGTCATTTGTGACTCCTAGCAGATGGTGGATTTTAGGAAAGTTGGCACTTTGTCAAAGTTTTCAGAGAGAAAAGTGAAGTTACAAGGAAAATAATTTGACAATTAGGATTACCTTCTAAACAAGAAAGATAGTAGGAATTATATTAGTATCCCAATGACTTGATTCATATAGAATGTATCTTTGAGGTAGATTTGTTGAGACCTGGGTTTGCCACTCACTACTAGTTGAGGGATTCTACCTCCTGGAAACCCCTTTATCTTTCTGAGTATTGTTTTACTCAGTGATAGAATGGATAAAGAATTTTTTATTTGTGTGCATGTATGTGTGATGTGGGATTTCCCCTCTGTATGCTGTGAATGTGTTTGGTTAATTAATAAAGAAACTGGCATGGCCTGATAGGGTAGAACAGAGCTAGGCGGGGGAAACTAAACCGAATGCTAAAAAAGAAGGGCGGGGGGGCTGGAGAGATGGCTCAAAAGTTAAAGAGAAGGGCGGAGTCAGGGAGAAGCCATGGAGCTGCTGCCAGAAACTGAAACTTTGCTGGTAGACCACAACCTCGTTGTGATGCACAGATTAATGGAGATGCGTTAATTAAGATGTAAGAGTTAGCCATTAAGAAGCTAGAGCTAATGGGCCAAGTAGTGATTTAAATAATATAGCTTCTGTGTGATTATTTCAGGTCTGAGCTGCTGGGCAGCCGGGAAACAAACAAGTGACCTTTTTATAGCATATGTGGTTTCCAGGAGATCATTTTTGTCCCTTCATCTCTTCCTTTCTTTCTTCCATCATTCCTGCCCCTTAAGTGACATTATATAGAAAACAGTGTCTCCTCTACCATTGTCAGATTGAGTTATATTCTTTTGATTACCTTTGTTGTTTAAAATACCTCTTTATTTTCAATGTGTCAGCTCATTTCTGTTTAGAAATCCAGTCTTCTGTGAGTTAAGGGATAGGCTGCCATCCTAAACAATTTTTTTTTGCTTCTACACAGAGAATTTAGCACTGCCTGATACTTGTAATGTAATAGAATTTGCTATACTTTATCTAAAGCATATGACACTTTACAAATGTTATGATAGTGTTATTGAATATTATGAGCCAAAGTGTCCATATTGGTTGGCATGTACTCTATCATTTGATTCCCATGACAACTTTTCAGAAGGATGCTGTTTTCAGCTCCAATTTACGGATGAGGGAACGAAGTCAATTAGAGGTCATGTAACATCTGCATGGCTGAAGTGTGTGTAAATGGTAAACTTGGTATGAAAAATTTACCATTTTAATGGGTTTCTTTCTTCAGATCCCATGTTCTGCCCAAGGGCAGTGATTTTGGGTGAAGTCTTCTCCCACTCTTGGGACCTGGATCGCTGATCCAAAGGGACTAAAGAGACACATCCTGCTCAGTAAAGGGCAAGCCACATGGATGTGAATATCGGTACTGTTTCTCCTCCCTGCTTCCCTCCCTATGGTCTTTTCTATTCAGTTCCATGCAAGTGTCTCACTGGAGGAGGCAAGGTGAGTGACATAGTCATGTGCTGCTCCCTGGTGGCTCCTGACGGGAGATCCTGGAGGGCAGAAACCCGGCTAAGGTTCTTGTGATCTGTATGACTGTACCCAGCCGTCCTGCTAGAGCCGAAGTAAACAGCTTGTGCCTTTGCCTTACACTTGGGTCCTGCTTATTTAATTAATGAAAACAGAGGGAGATATAAAAACAAGCACTAGAACGGACTCCCACATCTCATTGTTGTCTTTTAGCCTCTTGAAAATATTTCACTGGATTGCTGGGCATATTAAGACCACCATTCCGTCATTAAAAAAAATCACTTGCATAAACACTTACATTTAAAAATCCGAGGAAAAGCTAAGCTGTGATAAGCTGATTCATAGTTTCTAGAACTCATTTGTTTGTCCCTCCAGGCCATCAGCATACTGTAGTAATCTTTCCAGCAGAATTTCACTAGAGCAGACAGTTAACCATATTTTCTTAGATAGAAATTTGTTTGAAATTAAAAAGCGGAACTCAAGTCTGAACCACGAATGAACGTGGAGTAAGTATGGAAAAAAATTCTTACATTCAGTTTGGAAATGCTAAATAAAGTCACTGGAAACTGTGTCCTTTCCATGGTTAGGGTAATCTGAGCGGAGGGAGAGGCATTGTCAACAATCTAATCACTGTTCAAATTGAGTGGTCCATGCAGCCCGAGCCCCCCAAAACTGCATTCAGCCCTAAAGCAACCTCCTCGTCCTGCCTTGCAATCTGTTTTCAAATTTGCCAGCTCTGTCTCCTGCTTTGCGGCTTCCAGTGGAAGGACTGATTATTCTGCGATGCTTCTTGCGCCTCCAGGAATAAGGTTGTCATAATGGACCCTCACTGCTCCTTCTCCAGGCATTTGGCTGAAATACTTACACCTTCGTGGTACCTGAAGCTTTTCTCCTTGCTCACCTTCATCTGTTTACCATTCCCTTAGTGCTTTAATTTGCCCCCTGTCTGCTGTTGTTTCAATTCAGTCCCTTCTACACAGCTCTCCCTAAGGCAGAGGGACTGCACAGGATTGTTAAAGTTATCATTTCAACTCTCTGAGTCTTAGTGTTCTTATGTGTAAAACTGAGAAAAATCAGGCCCACCCCATAAGATGGTTTTAAGTGAAAGGTAGCAGAGCCAGTTGGTTGAAGAGTATTTGCTACTCATTTGGTATTCTCTTCTGTTGGTGTTTTAATAAGAAATCAAAAAGTGATCATCCCTATGTATTTACTGCCCCAGCCAGTGCCCTGTAATCTTTATTACATTTCACTTGATTACATGGTCTTTTTGTTTTCATTATCAAATTTTTCACTGGAAGATAAAAGACAGACATGCCAGCACTGAGACATGACCACTAACTTGATGTTTCTGCTTCAGCTATTTTTTTTTCTGATTAGAAAAAGACAATTACAGACATGACTATATATTATCCTTAAACACTTCAACAAATGTTTCTAAAAAGTAGGAACAGCCTCCTGTGTAAACACATCCCTATTACAACAATATTGCTTTTTGTTCAAATACTTGTTCAGATCAGCGTCATAGAATACTGTGAATACTCCCTTATCCTAGTCTGTATTGTTATGCTCTTGAAGTCTAATCTAGTAAGGAGGAGAAATGAACAGTTAGGTAACCTTTTTACTAGATTAGTAAGAAGCCGAAGTTCACAGGTGTGAACATGAGTCATTTGAGAACAAATCACAAACAATAAGACCATTTTTTTTTTCTGCCAAAAAATTGCTAATAAACCAAAAGAGGCTTGCGGGAAGACAAATTCCTACTGGTTAGTTATAGAAAGAAATAGTTCTTAGAAGGTTGAGTATAAACTGAGGGAGTCCATAGGCTCTAATCTTACACATCACATGTTCAAATTCTCATCATATCAATTACCAGCTCTCTAATTTGGATAGACAGTGATCTCCTGTAGTCCTTGTCTTAAAGACTTGGGAGGTGGTCAAGCCTTTAGCAGGTGGGGCCTGGTATGAAGTTATTTGGTCTTTGAGAACTTTCCCTTGCATGAAATTTAGGACTCTAGCTCCTTCTTTTTCTTTTGCTTCTTGTCCATGAACTAAAAAAATTGTCCTTCCATGGACTCTTCCATTGTCATGTGTGTCACCACTCGTGACCTGAAAGTAATGGATTAGCTCTAAAGCTGAACATTAATGCAAACCTTTGTTATGGCTATGAAAAGTTGACCAATACTCAGATTTTTTTTTTCAGCTTATGTGTGCTACTTAACTTTCCAATGTCTTTGTTCTTTGCCCATTGGTAATTTTAAATTACTAGAGTATCTACCCATGTTAGACTTTCCCATACTGAGAAGAATTTCATTCATCCACAACATATCACTCCTTGAATAACTTTGAATAGCTCTGGGACGGAAATTGGCAGCAGAGGAAGAAACCAGTCAATCAGTCTTCTACGTATTGCTGAATGTAGTGGGGGAGTAAGGGCTGTCCTTTTTGCATTGCTACCGCTGATTGTCTCCAGGAGGGCTCCATCAGCTGTCTAAATAGTCATGTACATTAGCAGCGGCACCATCACTTAGTTAATGGGAGTCAAGATAATAAGGTGATGTGTAATGTAAAGTAGACATTAAAACAAGGAAACCGGATTTTCTGTCCTCCAGAGGGAGCAGTGGATGACTCCGTGGTGATTATGGGACCATGGTGACGTTTTATCACAGTTCTGCCTAGCGTGACACACCGAGGGGAAGTTGTCCTAATATTTGACGTCAGCAAATCCTAAAAGGAAAGCAGCTAGGTCAGTAAAGGAAGGGTGCATTGCAGAGGTTAGAGGTCTGCTCTCAGGATCTCTGCATGGCAGAAATACTGTAGAAAATACTGTGTAGGAAAAGGGAAGCCAAGCCTTGGTTACTTAAGAACAAAAAACAATAATGCATTGCCCAGAAACAGAACCACAGTTTACCTGGCAGTGGGGGAGGAGATGTCTTGGAATTTCCCCAAAAGTCTCATCTAACTTGCAGTTACATCGTCGTACTGAATATACGTGAATGCATGGTTCTACTCATGTGGACCCATTCATGAAGAGTTTTCCTAACACAGCTAAAGTGGTCCAAAAATAATGATTCTTCTAGGCCTACAGAACAAAAGAACCAACCTCATCTTAATTAGCTGGGACGCTTGCCCCTAATTATAAAGGCTGCTCCAGGGAGAATTTTATAAGATAAATAGCAACACTTTAAAAAGATGTGACTTAGCACTACCAATTCATGAACAGCTATGGCCTCGGCGTGGGCAATGACAAATTAAAGATATTGATGAGCTCTGAAAAATGTCAATTTACTGACTTAGGTATCAGAGAAGGATAGAACTATGTTAGCAACACACACTTGAGCAACTTGTTATGGAATCAGGCTTCTTGCCTTGGCTTTGTTCTCCTCTATAATTAGGTTGACAATCCATTGAAGATGCTTGGTGTTTTGTAGAATTGCATATTTAACCAATTTTAATTTACTATGTACAAAATAATCATGTCCATATTAAAATGACATAATTTTCTAAGGGCTCCAGCATTGGGAAGCACATGTTTATTAAGTGCTGGATAAGACATTCAAATATATACATATTAATGTACACACAGACACACACACACAGACACACACACACAGACACACACACACACATATACACTTTGGGTATTCATATATTATATGTGCATATACAGACAGGCTCAAATCTCGAAATTCCCAAATAACAGCTGGTTAACCATATGTTAAAGAATGTACACTTCCACTTCATCAAATCATTGCATTTAAAAAATAATCAAATCATAATGCTAATAAATGACTTGTCAAGTTGTTTAATCAATTGTTTCAAGTTAAATGAAATCTTATACTAAAGAATTTATTTCTCTTCTTAAAGTTTTTCATTGAAAAGGATGATGGCGCTCTTATGGAGCTACTTGAGAATTACATGAGATTGTGGATGCTAAAACTCATAGCGGAGTCCTTGACTCAAATGTGCTCCATTTGTAAGGATTGTGTACACTGGGAATGGAATTCACCCATTTTACTTTTTTGGATGCTTTTATTCTGTAATTTTGGTAACGGCTTCACGATGTTCTGTAGGAAACCACACTCTCATTCGGATATGGTCTGGAGAGCAAATTGGGATGTGACCCACTGAGAAACCAAGTGTCTCGGTGTAAGGATTTTTAATTAGAACTTTCAAAAGTGAGAGGGGGTTTAATCTGTCTCTAAGGCTTGCAGAGATTCTGAATATAACCTCACAGCCTGAGGAAGAACAGACGTTACACTGAAGTAATTAAAGGGAAGAATCATACCCAGACAAGAAGACTGGGTCTAGAACAAATTGCTCACATGTATGGCTCTAGCCTGGCTCAATTCTTTCCTGATACTCAAGTCTGTAAATTAGCTTTCTCCCCTCTGTTTGCTGTTCTGGCTTGTGTTAGAGTCTTTCACTTGCTAATACAAGTTTCCTAATAATATAATTACTAGACGATGATTAAGACAGCAACACCCTTCTCCATGGCAAGGGCAGAGCTGCAGGAAGCCAATAATTACTGTAACAAATGCTAAAAGAACCTGTTACAGGAGCAGAGAAGAACCACCTGCCTCCATCTGCCCACAGCCTGCTCTTCCTTCTCTTTGTTAGGAAATAGGAGCATCTCTGAGAGAGCTTCAACAGAATAGATTTACATCTAAGACCGAAATGAGCTAGAAGACAAATTTGTCAGTATAGTAATAAACACCAGCATGTGCTAAAACGTGAATGAATAAAAACTCGTGAATTTTTCTGTTCATTTGGGTGATAGGTTCTTCAAAGGTCCAGGTCAAGAGTCATCTAGGTACAGGCATTCCGAGATCAGGTGTGCTGCACTTCAGCAGAGAGAATTAATGGTGCTTCCCAAGGGGTGTTCCTCTAGCACTGTATAGCTCCTACCCTAATGTGTCACCCAGGATTGCATAGATCTGAAACAACATTCTGTCTCCCTTGTATTCCTGGCACTTGGTACCAAGTCCGAGCTGCAGTAGGTGCCTGCTCAATAAATGATCTTGAAATAAAAGAAGTAACATCCCAAAAGACAAGATGGATAAATGTGAGCTTAATGACAATGCAGTCAAATGAATTTGTGATGGATTGAAATGTCATTCTCAATACTGTCTGATGAATGAATTGGCCTCCGTCTGTAGTAACAGCCTATAAAGCAATAAGGCAGCCCAGGAAAACACACAAAACACCGGCCTTGCTACTGCCCTGCAGCGTCTTTCTTTCTTCCTCTAATTTATTTTCTCTCCCAATATTTCCATCATGCTCAAATTTCCCAGGTTCAGTAGTCAAGCCCGTTTTATAATTTATCCTTTCTCAGGCCCATCGGGAGTCTTGCTCTTTCTGATTTTCTACCTTAGTTTTTTCCCTGTCTTACTTTTATCCCTTTTTCATGCCTAAATCACCAAATAGGTGATTCCTAAATGGTTGTCATGGTGCTTAATTAATTGATGCATCAAGCACAATTACAATAGTTTCTGTTCAACAAACAGTGGAAATGCGGTTTATGGTTTACATCAGTCTAAATTTTGCTTCATCAAATCATCTCACAAGTGAATCCTGAAAACCACATTTTTCACTTTGACTGCCTCATCCAAAATGCTTCAAGAAGTTATCTGTTCAGAGGCTAATGCCACAAACATCTGTTTAGTCTAGTAGATGGCCCTTCATGCTGACACCAAGAGAACTTTCCCACATTATTTTCTGGTCTTGACCTGTATAATCTTGTCCAAGTTGTTTGTTCCCTGGTCATCAAATGCCCTTCAACACTTGATAAAACTAAATGGCACATAGATTTTTTTATGTGAAATTTGTCCATATTAAGAGGAAACCAAAAGCTGGAAAAGATAGGCCAAACATATTGACCTGATGAGAGTTTAAGCAAATATACATAAATTTACAAGGTTTATAAACAAATAAATGGCAAAAGGAAAAGTGAATATTAGACATCGGAAACAAACTTCAACAAATGGTGCTGGTCAAACTAGATGGCTACATGAAGGAGAATTCAAATAGATCTATATTTGTCACCCTGCACAAAACTCAAGTCCAAATTGATCAAAGACCTTAACATAAAACCATATACACTAAATTGATAGAAGAGAAAGTAGAAAGTAGCCTTGAACTGATTGACATAGAAAAAGACATTCTGAAACAACTTTGGCACAGGTACTAATTTTAGCAATTAATGAATGTGAGTGACCTCATGAAACTGGAAAGTTTCCATAAGGCAAAGGAGATCATCATTTAGACAAAGCAGCAGCCTGCAGTATGGCAGAAGATTTTTATCAACTTTACATCTGATAGAAGGCTAATACCCAAAATATATAAAGAACCCCAAAACTGGACACCAAGAAACAAATAATCCAATTCAAAATGGGGTACAGATGTAAACAGAGTTCTCAAAAGAGGAAACACTAATGGCTAAGGTACACATAAAGAAAGCTTTAGCAGCCTTAGCCATCAGAGAAATGTAAATCAAAATACTTTCAGAAATTACTGTATACCAATCAGAATGACCAAGTTAAATAAAATCAGTGACAAATAATGCTGATGAGGATGTAGAATAAGATTCATCCATTGTTGGTGGGAGTGCAAACTTGTACCACCACTATGGAAATCAGTATGGCAGTTCCTTGGAAAGATGGAAATCAATCTACCCCAAGACCCAGTCACACTACTTTCAACACAAGCCCAAAGTATGCTTCATCCCACTACAGAGACACTCACTCAGCATGTCAGTTGCTGCTTTATGCATAATAACCAGAATTTGGAAACAAGCTAGATATCCTTTTAACAGAAGAATGGATAAGTAAATATGTGGTACCTTTTCACAATGGAATATTACTCAGATGATAAAAATATGACTTTGTGAAATTTTTAGGTAAATGGATGAAAAAGCAAAAAAATGGATAGAAAAGCGTCATCCTGAGTGAGGTAACCAAGACCAGAAAAAACACATGTAGTTGCTAGCTACCTGCCGGTGATTTGGTCTGTGCGTTTTGCACTGACTTTGCCGCACAATTCCTCCAAGACTGTCTGTCTTGTTCCTGGGGGATGACCTCAGTAAAAAGCTAACACTGATGAATTAATAGTTCCAGAAGTCTCTTTTCTGAGGGGACTTTCAGTTTGGCTTTCCACGTATTGCTACACCCAGCTCACTCCATCTCTTAACTTGGTGAAGATTTATGAGTCTCCTATCTTCCATTCCTTGTCACCTGATGACCCAGCACGTGGTTCAAGGACACAGAAATGACTTTGTTTTAGCTTTTGTCTCTATATAGCTTTGTTTTCCCTAGATACTGGTTCATCTTAGGACATTCGAAACACCACTATTGAAAATACAGTTTCACTCCATCAAATATTATTTCTTACTATGTTAGCACTATGGTTTACAATAAAGGACTGAATCTGGATCTCGAGTGCCAAGCACAGTACATGTAACCTCTTCAAAGACGTTGGAATCGGTGGTCCATCTACTCTTCCTTCTTAGGGAAGAACTAGTTCTTGTGATGTGACAAGACTCAGTTAATATATACTTGGTTTAAGGTATCAGTGATGGTTACATGAGCAGAATGGGTCACTGTGTTGAGTAGTTCAGGAGAACCATAAGCAAGAACAGTGGGCCTAAATTTTCTTCTCTTCAAAACATGGGAATTGAACCTTATACATGTCAACAGAGCTAAAAATGAAGTAATGAATGAGCTTTTTATAAACTCTAAAGTGATGGGTGTGTAATTTGCTAAAAAGATACAAGTATTGCCAAGTGGTCACAAGAGACATAAAATGATGCTTACAGAGTTCTCAAATCAAGCACAATCACAGTAAATAACAAAAATATTAAATTATTTAGATGCCATTTCACTTTAATATCCACAGTCCAAAATTTTACTGCATCTATTTACAATTTATCCTTAAAAGAGTGAAGATAACTATAAAATATTATTTAAAAGACGTTTATGCAATGGCAGGAGACTGCAGATCAAACAATTGATGCATAGAAGCAGGTAGGCTTGTTAGGAATAAAATGGCACGAGCTATGAGGATTGATGGAGGCATTTTAATAGAGTTCCCAAGTTATACCAGTAGTGATTCATAGGCTAAACTGAGATGAGCAAGAGATGGATAAGTTGTTCTTTGGCTTATGCCTCCCAACAACTGGAGGTCAGCAGAATGTGTTACCTAGGATAGATAAGAGATAATGTGTGTTTCTTAAAGAAGCAAGAAAGAAACAAAACTGTAAGAACCAGGCTCATTCTCCTCCAGCTCTTGCTAAACCTTTTCTTTGGTCACATTTACAAAGTCCCCGAAGTCAAATATTAATACTAGGTCTTCCATGTAGCCCAACTCATTCTTCCTCACCATGGCACCATGACATAGAAAATTCTCTTTCCCGTGTTACAGGTGAGAAAACCCCAACTTTGATTAGTTGTGTCCTGAAGTTCATTTAGTCCTCATGATAATCCGAGCCATGTTTATACTGCTATTATCCCCACTTAAGGCATCGAGAATGACAAGTTCAGCAGGAAAACTGCAAAAAGGGGTGAAGACAGTGGTTGGGAAGTGGGGTCTTGGGTTTGTTCGCTGTGGAAGACAGAAGGTGAGTTTGAGGTGGAACTAGAAGCTAACATGAAATCTCAAAAAGGGCAGAAAGTGATGGTCTCTTCCAAGTGGAGTTGCATTTGGAAAGTCAATTTGATGAGCCTATGTAGGATGTTTTTCTTTGTTTCTTATTGGAATTGAAGAGAAAGAAAACTTATGATGACCGTAAAAGCAGCAGGAGACAGAAGAAATAGTGATAGCAAGGGTACACGTTAGACTTAATTTAGTTTTAAAAATAAGCATTTAAAGTGTGTGATATCTTTTTTATCCTTCTAAAGTTGAAGGAATCAAAGGTTTAAGGCAGCATAGCTAAATAAGTTCAAGAGCTCAAATTTAAAACCAAACACACACACACACACACACACACACACACACACACACACACTTCTCCAATGTCCATAAGTTTTCTTTGAAATATTTCTTCTTAGTTACTTACTTTCTTTTATATCCCAATCCCAGCCTCCCCTCCCTCTTCTTCTTCTTCTACTCTCTCTACCACCTGTCCTCTGCTTTCCCTCAATCCACCCCTTCTCCATATTTTCTCAGAAAGGGACAGGCCTCCCATGGCATCAGCAAAGCATAGCATATCTAGGTGCCATGAGACCAAGCACCTCCCCCTATATTCAGACTGGGCAAGGCAATTAAGCATAAGCAATAGGTTCCCAAGAGCCAGCCAAAGCACCAGGGACAGCCCCTACTCCCATTGCCAGGAGTCCAAAACTAGACCAACCTACACAACTGTCACATATACGCTGAGGACCTATATCAATCCTGTGCAGGCTCCCTGGTTGTTGTTTGAGACTTTGCAAGTTCCAAAGAGTCAGGTTAGCCATTTCTGTGAGTTTTCCTACATGTCCCTGGCCCCTGTGGCTCTTACAATTCTTCCTCCGTCTCTTCAGCCAGACTCTCCAAGCTCAGCCTGTTCTTGGGCTGTGAGTCTCTAAACCTGCCTCTATCAGTCACTGGATGAAGGCTTTCCCATGACAACCTGGGAAGTCACCAATTTTATCACAGGGGATGGCCAGTTCAGGCTATATACCCACTGATGCCAGAAGTGTTATGTGGGACAATCCTTGTAGACTCGTGGAAGTTTCCCTTGTATAAGCCTTCTACTTGACTCTGTAGAGCCCCCTTCTCAGTAATCTCTCTCAGCACTCCCCCTCTCTCTCCAACCCCCAACCCTATGCCTCAAATTTCTATACTTCCCAGCCCCTAGTCCACCCAGGAGATCTCAATTTCCCCTTCCCTGGGAGATCCATGTGTTCCTCTTTGGGCCCCGGTTGTTGCCTAGCCTTTCTGCGTCTGAGGATTGTAATATGGTTATCTTTTACTTTACAGTTAATATCCACTTGTTAGGATGTGTACACACCAAGTTTGTCTTTCTGGGTCTGGGCCACCTCACTCAGGTTGATTTTTTCCCTACTTCCATCAATTTGCCTTTAAATTTCATGATGTCATTGTTTTTAACAGCTGAGTAATACTCCATTGTGTAAATGCACCACATTTTCCTTATCCATTCTTCAGTTAAGGGGCATTGCAGCTGTTTTCAGGTTCTCACTATCACTAGCAAAGCTGCTAAGAACATAGTTGAGCAAGTGTCTTTGTGTCGCTGAGCATTCTTTGTGAAGCCCACATTTTATCACTATGCAATAACCCGACGCTACGGCCCCAGGCAGTGATTTGAAGATAGCTAAATAGTTACATAAGGGAACTGGGGAGAACAGAATAAGGGTTATGCTTTTATTAAAATGAGACAAATAATTTTTAAAATCACTACCAGTCACTACCCCCTGATTCATTGTTTCACTCTGAAGGAATAGGATATTATACTTCCCCTCGTAGCCTAGCTTTGAAATGTTTTCTTGGCATCTACTCAAAGGAAAACAAGAAAAAAAATGGTTCCAAACACCTACAATGTGGAATATAAAAATCAAAGAAGTCACACTACTTGCTTAACTTCTCTGTGGAATTCACTTGCAAAGAACTGGCGGTTTAATATATAGAGGTTACCTACTTAATGTGACCCTAGGCCATGCCATACACTTATCTCATAGATCTGTTTTCCTGATGCTAATCTGTCAAACCAAACAATCAATTGAGATACAGTAAGGACAAGGATATGAACCAGGATGGGATGAAGAGAATCTAGGATCTCAGGTCTACTTGTAACTTGGCCACCAATGCCCATGAGACTGGCATGACATTATTGTGCCTCACCAGACCGCACATTCACAAACCAAAGATCATTGAGAGTTATCTGGCAAGTGATACGCCTATAAATTTGAATGTGAGGTATCCAGATACCCTCAGAGTGTATCCAAACTTATTTATGAGGAAGTCACAGAAGTGTGTTCTTCTTATTGGACATTGAGAATTATTTGGAGAATTGTGTCAGTTCTGCAATATCAAACCATGCCAAATCATAAAGAAGATGACCAAATATGTGTCCCTTCTCTTATGGTTAATGGAGCTTTCCGGAGAATGGCTTTTTCCTCCCAGCGGGGGTGATCTCCTCCAGCCTTCCCTCAAAGAATGACCTCTCTTACTAAGGAACAGTGACGCGCACACTCCTGTTGCTTTGTGCTCCAATGTCTGCCTGTGTCTCCCCATGAATCAGTTCTATGGGGACCAATGGAGGTTTCAAGCAAAACCTGCCCCATACACTACTATGCCACACTCCCCATGGCTTTGAGGGCTCTACATAGCGAGAGCATTCAACCGACTAACTGGAACAGAGAATGAGAATGGAACTGTGTGGAACCCAAGTCCAATTGGCCCTTTCCAGCTCAGTGGCACTCAGCTAGTGACACCGTAGCTATGAACCTCAGTTTCCTTACATGGCAGATGGAAATTATATAAAAATTTATATATATATATATATATATATATATATATATATATATATATATATAGTGCAAAGGGGTGGCAAAGTCCTTACATAGCTGCGAATGTCAATATTTTATTTAACATGTGTTAGACTTGACTAAAATAGTGCTTACTTCCAAATACATGAAACACCAGTTTTAGTACATAAGAATCATTGTTGCACACTTTAGTGTCCAATACAACCAATGAGCTGAGAGGGCATGAGTTCAATGTCCTGAGATAATGAACAGCCAGTTATTACCACCAGAGGGTAGCTGGCGGCTGTGTTTTTAAGCATAATATATAATTAATGCAAACTAGTGTATGACTTGGAACGACTGGACCCGGACAAGAGAGCAGGAGGCCACTTTCACGACTAAATAACTGTGGCTCTGACTGAGTTGGGAACCCCACTTGGCCTTTCTAAGATTATTTCCTCATGCATATTCTTAGGTTCTTGATAATAGGTATGGATGCTGTGAAAATTAAACAAGGTGTTGTATTCAACATTTCTCACAGTTTGTCAAGCCTCCTCCAAACATCTTATTGAGATGTTCAAAAGTCTTTATTTTTTCTCATCCATGTTGTTTTCAACTAAAACCACCAGAGGTCAGAATTTCACACAAGTTGCTGAAAGAAACTGCCATGGTAGGGATAAAAATCAAAAGGGAACATTTCCTGCCAAGCAGTTGAAAACAAACATTTCAAGGACAGAAAGAAATATAATGGGGACTTCCAGCAAAGACGTCTGGAGTAACTAGGATTCTTAACCCCAAAATTGTTACTCGATGCAGCTGATAAGCAGGCAAAAGAAAGAGAAGCAACATTTGTTAAATAAACATTAATGATGTCTGTTCAAGATAAATTTGTGGTGATTTATTTCATCTTAAAAATAAAAAGTGTGTATGATGAATGTCCATTTTTCACATGAAGAAGCTGAGGAGGCATAAGTAGATCAAATAGAATCTACTGTTTTTCTGTTGTTAGGTTGTGCTTTGGAAATGAGGCTGACGAGTGTGTCTGTCTGCTGTACAGCATATTCTATAACTGGATAATATTATTGGCGTTTCATCTGCAAGTCTGAATAATTTATTTAGTTTCCTCTCTCCCAAACGAATTTAGAGTTAAGTTCCTTTAATTGTCTGTTTCTCAGGGTATCTGGAAATTTCTGAGCAGAGTACTGCTGTGCTGGTAAACACAGAAATGAGATGATTAGCCATGGGAAAAAGCACCACACACTGGTTTGATTGTAGCAGAAAAGATACGGAAGAAAAAAACTATAATTTGGCTCTTTAAAATGCTTACTTGGCCATCAACATTTTTGTTTTCCTTGTGAGGAGCCCAGTATTTAGGCCTGCTTTCTTTGGAGTTGGGAGGAGCTTTTGTAATTCTTACAAGGAAAGAGATGTAGTTTACATTCAAGAGAAGGTCGCATGTATTTCTTGTGCATCCACCTCTAATACTCGGCGTGGAACAGAAGAAAGACAACAGTAACCATGCTCAGGTTGCAGCAATGTGAAGGCAGTTCATGACGATTCGGATCAAGTAAGAGTTCAGCCCCAGAGCCTGAATCCCAAGCTTGCTACTTAGAGACAAGTCCTAAGATGGGTTCCTTATCTTAGCTTCCAACCAAAGTCATTGGACATGGTGCCTGGACTTGGGAAATATGGTACCTTCCAGAGTCATAGAATCTCATTACTGAGATGGGGCTTACAATGCCTTTGGTACAAAGACCGTATGTCTCAAATGAGAAACTCTTATCTGTATCTTAAAGATGAGAAGTTCTGAGACACAGTGTCCCACAGCTCCTCTCTCAGTTTCTCCTTCAAGGTGCAACCCCATTCCTCCACATTAGCTTATGACCTGCTTGCCATTCTCCCTGGGCTGAGGAAGAGAGTTAAGCCCCAACAGATGGAAACAGTACCTGAGTTTCTAGTGAGAAGACTCAAGTTTTGCATGAGGTGAAGAAATGACTAAAGACGATGTGTGGGTGCTGCTGGTTTTCAATAAATACTATGTACAGATCAAAGTGATAAAATGAAATAATGTGGATTAACTTTTTAAAAGGTAGGTGTCTTGTTTTTCCTTCTAAAGACTTCCTTTTTCTTTTCTTTTTTCTTTCTTTCTTTTTTTCTTAATTTTATGCCCACAGTAGACAAGGATGACCCTAAACTTGTTCAACCTCCTGAATGTGGTGGTACCTGACTGATTTTGAAAAGATTGAAGATTTGACTACATATTGCTTTCAGCCTTTGATGAGTGCTTTTCTCAAGCTTCTCCTATGGGCTTGCTCTTGTCTACACAAATGCTGTCTTTATTTGCTCTACAGAGTCATGCCATCTCAGAAAATCTACACAAAACAATTTATCTCTTTATTGTTTATAACACTAACATTTTATTTAGTGTACTGTTGTGCCTAAAACAGGGCCTAACGGTAAATAATTAATGTCCATTGGTTGAATTGCAGGAGACATGGGTGTTTGATGGAGATGTGTTATGTTTAGGGCATTTAATTAAGTTTCTTGTGTGTTCTTATTCCATTGTGAAAATTGTCGCTTTTTCTTCTAGGGGAAAAAAACTTAGCAGTGTTATTCTCAAGTAGATTCTCTCAGTTGCACAACAGAGGAAGCCTTCAATATTCAGTCTTCCTGACACCACAGGGAAAACACAGTTTCCTTGTAGTCCGTGAAGAGTCCAGTAATGGATTTAAGTAAATACTTTATTTCTAACCAAAACTTTCTTTCCTGAACATTTGCCCTTACATTATTCATTTATTCACCCAAGAAATTATTTGGAAGCCCCAAGGTCTGCCTGTAACAGCCCGCATTTATTTTATGGTATCAAAGGTTAGAATCTGGATTGCGATCGTAGGAGAAAATTAATTCACTGATTAAGAAAAATGCACTTTAAGCAATACAAATTTAAATAGCTGACAAGAATTAAGTCATGTCTCTTTTCTTTCTTTCTCTTCTTTTTATTTAAATTCTTTTTTTTTTTTTTTTCTGCTGGAGATTTGAAGCAGCTACCATTCTTCCACACAATAGCCCGGGGAAACATAGCATGAATTACTAACAGGAGAGAAGCAGTCTGCAGTACAGTGACCACTTTCAGAACAAAAGAACTGAAACCAGGAAAACAGATTTATTAAAAACAAACAAAACAACAACAACAACAACAAAACCCAACCAATGCCAAAAGCAAATCCGAACCTTAGACCTCGACTCTGTTTGGGGGGAGAAGGGGAGCAATATTCGACCATTCTCCAGCTGAAGGCAGTTGACCTCAAAGACCCCACTTTCAAATAAAGAAATCCTCATTTATACACTACTTTTTGTCCTTAATTAAAACATAATCTTCCTCACTGGAACTCAGGAGCCCATTAATTACAAAGGAAACACTTCAGAATACACTTTTATCTTTGACCTCCTAGATAAATTTCTCTTTTGAATCAGTGTGAGGGGGGGAAAGGGAGGAAGAAAAGTAGCTCTAGAATGAAGGGAGGTGTTTTAATCAAAGTGATCATGATCCTCATCTCCTGTTAAGTACAGTGGAAGGGATTCTCACAGCCCTCGGTGACTGCCATCAGACTCATATCCCCGCATTCCACCCCCCTCCCCACCTCCTCTTACTTTCCACCTAGGGAAACTTACATAAGTAATTAAAAGTCCACTGGTTTCCAAAATAGACAGGAAGACAAAGGAAACTAAGGAGGAGAGGAAGAGAAGTCACCTAGCAGCTAGGGAGGATTTGAGGTGGGGGAAAGAGATTATAAGTAGTATTATATGAAGTCTGAGGTTTCTTCCTCACCTTTGGGTCCTGGTGAAATGGCGTGTGTGGCACAGACTTCTGCAGCAGGTCGACTATCAATATCCAGACCCAGACTCTGAACCTGCAGGAGCAATAGCAGCAGCAGGATGAATTGGTTGCTGCGAAGCAGGACGTTAAAGCCATTCATGACTGCGGTTTCTTCCAAAGAGGGTCTCCAAGACATGCTAAATAAACAGCATTATTTTTAAGTAAAACCTGCCACAGAGAGAAAAAAAAAGAAGTAACTGGAAAGTACATTCCAGAAATGGCTGCAAAGGCAAGCAGGGGGGCATTCCCTTGGTTGTTTATTTTCTCAGGATCCCAAATGGGCCATACGTTGTCCAGACTGTTTCTTTTCAAGTGACAACAGTTTATTGAAAATTATCTCTAAACTAAACACTCGGATGTGCTGGTCACTGGAACCCTCCCCATGAGTGGGAGAGAATAGAAATGATTGCCACTTAGCCCTCCAGCTGGCTTCTTAGTTTGCACTGAGCTTAAACACCACATTCCAGGGGTGGAGGAGGTTGAGACCCGAGACTGCTGCACATTTTGCAAGCACCGGGCATGCCTTTGAGCTCTTCACAATGTGATGCTCATTATTGAATGTGGCAGTTGACCACAGATGCCCTCAATATTCCCTAAGACACAGCTTTTTCTCCTGAGACCAAAGATTACCATGGGAGTAAGCCCCCAATGAATGAATAACCAGATTTTATAAAAATCAATCTGGTAATAAATATGAAAGCTATTAAAAATACTACAACTTTGGACTTGGTAATTGCCTTGCTTGCACACAATCTCAAGGAAATAAAGTGAAGAGAGATTTATTTGAATAATGTAACAAAATGGGAAAGGAGATGCTTTGCCTATCCACACAGCAATAGTTGACAAATTTAAGTGAAAGAGAAATGTGTGGGTATGATTTTTATTGTAACTTTTTTACTTAATAGGGGAGAAAGAGTCCAATTATAGCTCTTAAAAGACAAGATTTTTCTATAGATTGTATTGATTTGATATAGGCATGTGGACAGTATTGTACGGACTGAGGTCTCTGTATTTCTCTGGTATCTTTATTCTCAGCTTGCTGTCTATTTTACTATGAACAGTCTATACTTAACTATACATTTATTGGAAAATTCGAATATGCCATTTACATTGGACTCCTAATATTCTCCTTTATTCACTCTCTGTCTCTGTATCTCTGACTCTGCCTTTCTCTATGTGTATGTGTATGTGTGTGTACATGTATGAATGTGTGTGTGTGAAGGCCAGAGGTCAGCATTAGGTGTCAATTGCTCTCCGTCTGTTTTTTATTTTATTTTTTAACATTTTGATATTTTATTTAATAAAATATAAATATTCTACTAATATTAATATTTCACAAAATATAGAACATATGTTAATGAGAAAAGAAAAGAGTCCCAAATCCAATACAGATTTCTATTTTTTGGGGGGGGGGGTTTATTGGGTTTACATTTAAGCATTGCCGTTTATCACTGAATGAAGTCAGGACAGGAACTCAAACAGGGCAGTATCCTGGAGATAGGAACTGATGCAGAGGCTATGGAGGGGAGCCTCTGACTGGCTTGTTTCCCCTAGCTTGCTTAGCCCATCTGCTTACAGAACCCAGGATCAGCAGCTCAGGGATGACACCTCCCTCCATGAACTGGACCCTCCCCCATGTATCTCTAAATGAGAAAATGCCTTACAGCTGGACCTCAAGAAGGCATTTCCTCAGCTGAGGCTCCTCTTCTGATTATTCTCTATCATGTGTCAACTTGACACACAAACACATCACTATTAAGCCACAACCTTTCCTTTCTTATTCATCCCCGGGATCTTAAATAACGT
The DNA here is from genome assembly GCF_903992535.2 of Arvicola amphibius. Lineage (NCBI taxonomy): Eukaryota > Metazoa > Chordata > Mammalia > Rodentia > Cricetidae > Arvicola > Arvicola amphibius. The sequence goes on along the minus strand of NC_052055.2, from coordinate 16,235,048 downwards.
TAAAAGTCCCACAGCCTTTACAAGTTCAAACATTAAACTATCAGTTCCTTAAAAACAGTCAGTTTCTTTAAAAACCCAAAGTCTTTTAAAATTCAAGTCTCTCAGCTATGGACTCCAGTAAAATACTTTCTTACTTTAAGAGGGAAAAACCAAGACACGGTCACAATCAAATCAAAGCAAAACAAAATTCCACCCATCCAATATCTGGGATCCATTCCCAATCTTCTCGACTCCTCCAAAGCGCTTGGGTCACTTCTCTGGCTTTGTCTTCTGCAGCACACACAGCTTGTCTTCCAGGCTCCGGCTGTTCCACCCCATTGCTGCTACTGTTCTTGGTGGTCTTCACATGATGCTGGCATCTCCAATGTGCTAGGGTCCCTTGTTGCATCTGGGCTGACTTTCACCAAATGCCTCTCATAGGCTCTCTTCATGGTGCCAAGCCTCAACTTATTTCTATGATCACTTCAGTCCTGGGCCTTCAGTTGCCCCAGAGGCTGCACCTTCATCAGTGACCTTTCCTGGCCTCCCACAGTACCAAGCCTCAACAGCTCTCCATGACCCCTTTATGCCTTCATAACTGTTACCACCTGGGTGACATTTTTTTACATTGGAATTATATGTCTTTAGCAGCATTTATTTTCTTTTTGTAATTTTTATTGCTTTATAAATAATACCATTCAAAATTTCCACTTCCTCCCCTCCACCAATTTCCCTCCCACTCCCCTACTCTCCTTCCTCTCTCCTGTCCAGTCTTAAAAGGGTAGGGTACCCTGCCCTGTGGGAAGTCCAACTCCCTCCCCGACTCCATCCAGGCCTAGGAAGGTGTGCATCCAAACAGACTAGGGTTCCAAAAAGCCTGTACATGCAGTAGAAACTAATCCCAGTGCTTCTCAGTCAGCCCCCATTGTCAGCCACATTCAGAGACTGGTTTGATCACATGCTCGTTCAGTCCCAGTCCAGCTGGCTTTGGTGAGCTCCCATTAAATCAGGCACACTTTCTCAGTGGGAGGACCAACCCCTCCCAGTCCTGACTTCCTTGCTCATCTTCTCCCTCCTTCTGCTCTTCAAATGGACCTTGAGAGCTCAGTCCAGTGCTCCGATATGGGTCTCTGTCTCTATCTCCATCCATCGCTAGATGAAGGTTCTATGGTAATATTCAAGATATTTATCAGTGTAATCCCAGCACTCGGGAGGCAGAGGCAGGCAGATCTCTGTGAGTTTGAGACCAGCCTGGTCTACAAGAGCTAGTGCCAGGACAGGCTCTAAAGCTGCAGAGAAACCCTGTCTCGAAAAACCAAAAAAAAAAAAAAAAAAAAAAAAAAAAAGATATTTATCAGTGTGACTATGGGACCAGGCCAGTTCAGGTACCCTCTCCTCTACTGCCCAAGGACCTAGTTGCAGACATCCCCGTGGACACCTGGGAACCCCTCTAGGGCCAAGTCTCTTGCCAACCCTAAAATGGCTCCCTTAATTAAGATATCTTCTTCCTTACTCCCATATCTGCCCTTCCTCCATCTCAACCATCCCACTCCCCCAAAATCTTCCTAATCTTTCCCTTCTCCCTTCTCTCTTCCCCTCTCCTCTTCTCCCAAACCCTACTCCCACCCCCATGCTCCCAACTTTTGCCTGGCAATCTTGTTTGCTTCCAATTTCCAGGAGGATCTATATATGTTTTTCTTTGGGTTCATCTTATTATTTAGCTTCTCTAGGATCATGAACTATAGGCTCAGTGTCCTTTGTTTATGGCTGGAGTCCACTAATGGGTGAGTACATACCATATTCATCTTTTTGGGTCTGGATTATCTCACTCAGTAAAATGTTTTCTATTTCCATCCATTTGCATGCAGAATTCAAGATGTCATTGTTTTTGTACCACTGAGTAGTACTCTAATGTGTATATGTCCCACATTTTCTTTATCCATTCTTCCATTGTGGGCATATAGGTTGTTTCCAGTCATACTACAAAAGCATTTTTTCTCCACCTGTTTATTGAGATGATGTTTCTCCCTGTACCCAAACTTGCCAATTTTGCTCAGGTAGCTTCTAGGATCCTCTTCTTTCCACTCCCTGAGCACTGGATTTCAGATGTAGGCCACTGTGCTTGGTTTCTTTGTGTGGATGTTGCATATGAAAATTAGGTCCCCATGCTTGTGTGGCAAGCATTTTACCAACTGATTTATCTTCCCAGACCCTTATATTCTTTATTATCGAACTATTATATTGCAAGAGATGCTATCTAGAGTTGACTGAAAGACATTTCAAACCATTTTTTTTTGCAGTTTGAAAGTGAAAGTCTGCTTATAGGTGTGACTACAAATTAATTCTTCAGAGATTTCATTACAATCTAATAGCTAATCTAAAAATAATGTACGCATACTAATTTTGTGGTGCTGGCATAACAAAGCACCAAAAATCGAGTGCTTAAGTAACAGAAATTTGTACTGACATCCTTTCTGGGTGAGAGGGGGAACAATTCCTCTCAGTAACAACAGGCTTATAGATTGAGTTAACTGTTCACTGAATTCGGGGATGCGGAAGGAAGGAAACTGACATTGATGGAAGCGTCATCACATACAAGAGATGACTGATCTCAATGTTAACCTTGTTTTAGTCTCAGGTCTGCCCTGTGGAACAGAGAGTAAGCAACCCATTTTGCAGATAAAGCAGCTACTGCTCAGAAAGGCCAAGCAGTCTGTCCAAAAGCAACCATCGAAGAAGCCAAACACAAAAGATCAAACGTAAGTTACTTCCCCCCAAATCCTTGGTCTTAAAAAACAATTTGCTTTCCATAAAGGTGGATGCTCACAAGTTTTGAAGGTGCATTGATTTTCAGTCACTTAGGATGTCCAGAGTGGATGTAGTCATCAGGTTGACAGTGACGGGAAGATAGTGAGTGAGAGCAACCACAGTGATGCTAGAAGCTTCGAATCCCACATCTGCCACCAGGAGATACACAGCGCTGAAAACGACTCCATTTCCATCACCATGCAGCACATAAAGTCGGCTCTGACTTCAGATCTGATGCTCTTTGGAAATCGATGCCCTTTAAATTATTTGGCTTAGTCTGAATCTATTTCACTTCGTTTGTTTCTTCTCAAGGATTCCCAGGAACACAGCAAAAGTAGACTTGTTAAATTTATACGCAGGGAAGCAGCGGTTAGCAATCTGAAGGAAAGGTTAGTCCTTAGTATCTTTACTCGGCATGGTTTATTTCTTATATCTTCAGTCACCACCCTTAACTAGTGCATTAAGTACCTTTCTATATCCATCAATAGAATCTGACATCAAAATTGAAGTTGTTATTCATTATTCATATGTTTTACATATAAAACTATACCTAGCCAATATGGTATTGGGGGCACTTTAGACCTTATTGATGGTAAAAGTATGAATAACACTGTAATGGGCATCTTTTTTATCTTTGCAGCTAATCTGTGTTTACTCTTTTTTACCCTTAAGGAAGGCAGACGCATGTAGCTTGTGAATTCATTGAATGTTACAAACCATAGATGAAAAGAAACAAATAAGTTAAGATGGTGTCATATTATACTCATCTCTCTCAGCATTTATTTTCTGGTTTTATTCTTTTTATTTTTTTGGCTTGGAAACTATAGTTCCCTTTCTTTATCACTGATAAGCATGAGAACTCATAAGTATGATATTCAAAGAGGACTTTCATATATCAGGGAGTATCAGAGATATATGATACAATATAACCCACCTTCTTATCTAAAAAGGCTGTATATCATATATAATAACATGCATCATATATCCCATCTTTTATCTAAAAAGACTGCCCTCAAAATTACTTCATGGCTTTAATTTAGAGTACTTGGAAAACATATTTTTCCTACTAAGTGAATCTGGTAAGAAATTACTTTTGAAGTAAAAACACCTATCTATGCCTTTTGGGTTAAGGAAATATCAGAATGGATATTATAAGCAGGAAGCTTGGAATACAGATTTTAAATCTGGGTGAAAGTCTCGAACTGGTATTTCTTCTGGGGAAACACAGGTGTAGAGTTTCTAGGTTAAAGCAGAACACTGAAGGAGAAGTTCTAGAACATAAATTCCAAGGGAGTCACCATTCCGCTCCTAGCGTATACACAGTGAAATAACAACATAATACTAGAAAGTGTTGATAGGAGTCCTCATGTGACTCATTTAAGGCAGCAGGTACGTACATGAAAATTATATGCATGGTGCCAACATTATGCAACAGCCTTACCCAAGCTCCTTGATGTTTCGATAAATATGGGATGACAGAGCTTTTCTAACAGGAAAAAATTTGAAATTGTCAAATTATGTTAAATTTGTTTCCTTTCGTGTGCTAAAACTAGGTCCTGCTGCCCAGGGAGACTTCGGCTGGCATTTCCAAGACTTCACTTTCACTTATTCCTTAAACCGAAGCAACTGAGAAATTCAAGTCAACATTGGTTAGTTCAGAACAATGTGGTGAAACAGACAACAAGCCCAGCAAGTTTATAGCTACAATCAAATTGGAAGATTGTTAAAGTTAAATCCCCAAAGAGAAGAATTCATGGCTGGCTTTCAAATCTGTCTCCAAAATTCCACATTTTCTTGACTCATATCTTCTTCCATTCTCCAAGACAACACATTTCAACCTTAGCAGTGGCCAAGTATACCAGTGCTATTAAAGTGGATAGCCCATGACTTTTCTTCCTGTTATTCTCCTACTCATTTTTAATGGGTTGAGTGTGAGGGGCAGCTTCCTAGATCTGTATCTGTTTCCTGACCCTGAATCTGTGAGTTGGACCTTATCAGGCAGAAGTGTTTCACAGATGTAATGAAGCATGACGTTTTAAAATGAGATCATGGATTATCTGGATTGGCCTTAAGTCCAGTGGCAGGAGTCCCTTTAGGAGACATCCAAACACAGAGACAAATACAAGAGCAGAAACACATGCGAAGACAGAAGGAGGGCTCGGAGTTAGGCAACCGTAAGTTAAGCATTAGCCTTGCATCTAAGAGAAGATGTAAAAGGCTGTGAGTCTCCCATGAGCTGAGAGTGAGCTCAGCCTTGCTGACACCTTGAGCTTGGATATTTGGCCTTAAGAAACATGAGGTAATAAGTTCCTGTTGTTTCAGGCCACCAAGTTTGCTTTAATTTATTACAGCAGTCCTAGGAATCTGAAACGTCATTCTTGCGATTGCCGTGCATAGTTACTGGAAGAGATGACACATGAAAATATTTACTCCGTGCCTGACAGAGACCTAGAAACATCTGTTCTTGTGCATTTTAATCATCACACATCCAGCTTCAATGGTATCTGGAGGGAAAAGCAAATCCAAGGTATGAAATGAGCAAACACATCCTAAGGCAGAAGTGTTTGACCAGCAAAAACAAGTGGAACAACCACCCTGTCTCCACAAGGTGTTCCTGACACATTGATACAACTTGACATTGGAGTTTTGGACTCTTGGCTCTGTCCAATCTTGTAAATGCCTTATTGGATGTGGAATTTCCCTTGTGGGTTGATTAAATTTGATGTTGTATGGAAGCAATAGAATTCAGTAGAATGGCTTTTCCAGTGCATATCGAGAAGACATCGTGCAAATATGCCCATCATTATTTTACTTTTTACATTTCAAGTTAAGTATGAATGAAAGCATAATTTTAAAATTCAAATGGTGTTGGCAGACTCAGGAAATAAAAGCAGAAGCTTACTGCTCCTTGCTTTCCGCTCTTGATTATTAGTCCCACAAGGAAGCTATTCTAACAGTTTTGGGGTTTGTTGATTTATCTTCTCTGCATTTTAAGTAACAAATAGATAATTGTGATATCTTTTAAAATGTAGATACTTATTGCTTTCTTAATATGGAAGATAAAAAAATTCTTTTCCTCTTTTGCCCTCCATCAGCCCTATACATATTTCTGCTGGTTTTATCTTTGTAACTTAATAATAGTATAAGTTGGAACAATATCCAATGTTTATGTTATGATAACTCTGTGAAAATTACTCTCAGTCAAGTCACAAATGCATTGCAATGGCATTTTGTTTTCTTGTACAAGTTTTTGAGTTTCTTATGCATAGATCTCTATGTACCAGTCCTCATATACACACAAAATCTTTGAGATTTATCACTTCTATGGAAATGTAAAATGTTCAATTAGTTTTTACTGTTCTTAGAAATAACTCCTCTGGAATCCTTTGACTTATTGCTTTATTTAGGCTGGCATGTGTGTTACAGATCAGTTAAGCTGCAATTTCTCTTTGTCATTGTCGAGGGATCGGTCCCTTTTCTGATATGTACATATTTTTTCTCTAGGTTTCATCACTCACTTTTTGTGCAATATGCTCAATAGTTGCTTTCTGGGACAAAGTAAACTGTAGATGAAATTTAGAGACAATATAGTTCTGAAGATATAATAATTTTACACCATGTATCAGTTTTGCTGGGTATAGAATCCCAGGATGAAAATAACCTTTACCCTGTTGTGTAAAGACATTGCTCTGGTCTTGCAATTAAGAAATTTAATGTTGGCCGGGCGGCGGTGGCACACGCCTTTAATCCCAGCACTCGGGAGGCAGAGGCAAGCGAATCTCTGAGTTCGAGGCCAGCCTGGTCTACAAGAGCTAGTTCCAGGACAGGCTCTAGAAACTACAGGGAAACCCTGTCTCGAAAAACCAAAAAAAAAAAAAAAGAAAAAGAAATTTAATGTCATTCGTGTTCTCTATATTTTGTAGTGAGTATTCTGTTTTCTTTGAAAGTTTTTAAGAGTTTCTTTTTATATTACATATTCTGTAAAGTTAGCAAAGTGACCTTGATGTTTGCCTTTGCATTTCCTTTGTAAGGTTATCTGTAGTCTTTTGAGTCTTGAAATAACTGTTTATTAGTGTTACAAGCTTTTATAGTGCTTCTTTTGAACAATTTTCATGCCTTCTTTGTTAGTCAACTCAATATTTTCAATATTTATTTTTCATCTTTCCATATTTTCATAAATATATTTAATAAGTTAAAAATACTCTAATTTATAGTTCTCAATCTCTGTCTTTTAATCTTATGGCATTTAAAGGATTTAATTTATTCAATAAATGTTTATTGTGTACTTGAGTACTTACTACATATCAGTCATGCCATTTTTTTTTTACTTCGTAGTCACCCCTACTTTTTCCTGTATAAGTGATTGATAACAGAGTCTTATGAGTGCCAGGGAAAGATTCCTTCACTGAGCTATATCCCCAGCCTTCTTTTTACCTGTTTCTTTGAGAGAATATGTCACTCAGTTTCTCTGGCTAATCTTGAGGTTTTTCTGTAACTCAGACAGACCTGAAATTTGTGACCCTCAGGCCTTAGTCTCTTAAATTACAAGGATTTCAGGTTTGTGTCACTAGTGTTGGGCATTATGCCTGTCTTTGTTTCAAGAATTTATCACCTTAGCTTTCTTCAGTCTTCAGAGAAATATTTTTTCTCTTCCTTGGTTTGTGCCTATTAGTATTTAGTACAAATTTCTTAATTTATGTTTGTTTTAATTTATGTATTTCTTATCACTTTTTTTCTGTTAAAGTGTCTAGACACTCCACACTAATCCATTCATAGTTATTCATAGCTATGAAATGTTCTGAGGAAGCTCTATGTCTATCAGTGGAATTAGCTGACAGGATTGGGATGATTAGTTTTACTTGTCAATGCAATTATAATCACCTGAGAATAGAGTATTAGTGAGGGATTGTCTAGACTAGGTTAGCATATGGGCATGTCTGCAGGGGAATGGCTTATGTTTATTGAGATAGGAATGCTTATCCAACTGTGGGTGGCACCATTCCCTGGGTTTGTGTCCTGGGCTTTACAAGAGGGGAAAAATGATCTGAGTAGTAAGCATGTATGCATTCATCCATTCTGCTTTTGGTTATAAATGTGATGCAACCAGATGTTTTAAATTCTTGCTGCTTTAACATCCATGTTAAACTGTAACTGGAAATGTAAGCTAGACCTTTCTACTGTAAGTTGCCTCTTATCATGGTATTTTTATCACACTAAAAGAATTAAAACCAGGACATTAACAGATCGCAACTACAGTAATGTAGGGATAAATGATAGCGATGTCCTAACTTATGAAGAACCATATATCCTCATCATTTTTTGATCTTTTTCCTGACCTAGACAATTCATTTAGGGTACTCTGTTCTTTTGACCAATGTGACACACATCTCCATAACTGCATTTGACTACAGGTAGGGTTTATGTCTCTCTAGGTTCAGTTTAACTTTCTCTTGGTCTTCCGTGGCTCACTTTAGTTATCCCCAATGTTCTTTAACACAGACTCTCTAGTTCAGGCTCTATGTATAGCAGAATGTTAGTGCTAAACTCAAGCATATGACTAGTATCTTTCTAGACATTCAGAATGGGCTATGAAGCCCAGAGCAGAAATCACCTTTTTAAAGACTTCCAATATCTTCTAATTTAGCCCCATTTTGCCAGAAAAATAAAAAAAAAATGTATGTTGTAGCTTCAGTATCAGAGCCTTCTGGATTTCTGTTGTGTTGCTAACTTGGATCTTTCTGTCACTCTTGGTGACAGGTAATTTTCATATCTCACTGTTCTGTTTGATTGTATTTTCGAAACAACATAGTCCCTTTCTCAATGTCTCGCTCCTTTTTTGCATTCTGTCATTGAGGAATGTTTTATTCTATGATGCAATTTTGGGGACATTCTGCAGGGAGCAGGGAATAAACATGTAGATTCAATCTGCCATATGGACACAGATGTTTCAAAATTACTTTGTGATATAATTTGACGGAACTCCTGTGGGAAAGTGTTCTGAAATGAGGTTAAACAACATATTTTTCCCCATAAAAATCAGAACCAGGGAGAACATTCCAACAATGGCTATGTAAAATGTTCAGAACATTCTTACCACAAACATCCACAACACTACATGACATTATAAAAAACAATCATTTCAGGGCTGTACACATTGGCTAGAGAGGCAAGCTTGTATCTATTCTTGCAAAGCTGACACAGATTTGTGTAAGAACAGTGCTGCATTTTTTCTTTTTTTTCCAAGAAAAGTGTTGTTTGAAGCCTTTTTGTATAAAGGAAGTCTACCACTGTGAGCATCTCAGTTGGTGTTCAATGAGCAGAGATGGCCGGAATGTACAGATTTTTTTTTCTGCAGAATAAACTCAAGATAAAGTATGGTTTGAAAACACAGCCGTGGTTTTCATAAGCAACTTGCAAGCATGGAAATAAACACTCATGTTAAAAATCAATTAGTTGTTAGTGAAATACTTGCTGTGACTTGAAGGAAAAGCATTCCCAGACTCATGTGTTTGCGTATCTGGTCCCCAGTTGGTGACAAGATTATAGGATTGGTGGAATGGGAGGCCTTGCTGGAGGATGTGAAATACTGAGATAGGCCTGAGAAGATCATAGACATAGGCCTGAGGATTCTGCTCCTTCTCTGCCACTCTGAGGAGATAGGTGCCACTGTTAGTGGTGGAGCTGTTCCAGCCATGACACTGCCCACTGTATCAAAGTGAACCCAAACCAAACATTTTCCCAACAGATAGTTGGTGTGGGAGGTCCTTCTGTATATGTGTTGCTTTTATTGGTTAATGAATAAAGCTGTTTTGGCTAGTGGTTTAGCAAAATAGAGCCAGGTGGGAATTCCAAACAGATAAAGGAAGAACGAAAGCAAAGTCAGAGAGAAACCATGTAGCTTCTGCAGGAGACAGAAGCAGGACACTGGATGGAACCTTGCTGATAGACCACAACCCCATGGCTATATACAGATTAATAGAAATGGGTTAATATAAGATGTAAGAGCTAGCTAGAAATACACTTAAGCTAATAAGCCAAGTAATAATGCAATTAATATAGTTTCTGTGTGTTTATTTCAGGTCTGGGTGGCCAGGAAAGGAACAAGTGGTCTCTACCTACAGAATGGCACCCAGACAACTGGCTTACAATGCACTTTCTGTTTACTTAGGAAATATTATATCCTTCTGGAGTCTTTGATGGAGTTGAAGAATAGATAGTTATAGTTTTTATAGTTATGATAAAGTATATATAAATATTGTAACTGTTTCTTGCTTGATACCTATTTTGTTAAATGTAATTTTACTAAGTTAAAGTTAAAACCCTCCTTTTCATTTAGACAGAAAAGGGTAAATGGTGTGGGAAGTCCTTTTGTATATGTGTTGCTTTTATTGGTTTATTAATAAAGCTGTTTTGGTGAGTAGCTTAGCAAAACAGAACAAGGTGGGAATTCTAAGCAGATAGAGAAGGAATGAAGGTGGAGAGAAACCATGTAGCCACCACAGGAGACAGATGTCGTACACTGGATGGAACCTTGCCAGTAGGCCACAACACATAGTGACACACAGATTAATAGAAATGGGTTAATATAAGATGTAAGAGTTAGCTAGAAATACACTTAAGTTAATAGGCCAAACAATATTGTACTAATATAGTTTTGGATGTGGGCATCCAGGAAATGAAAGAGCAGTCTCCGCCTACAGGTAGTTTTGTAAGATATTTGGTCATAGTAACTGAAAAGTAACTAAAATAATACCAAATAAATTCAATGGATTAATTGACAGACTTATTAACAATTAGTACAGGTACAAATTAAATGAACTTAGGACTATATCTCATGTGTACACAAAATATACTCAAAATTATGGGATAAAACACAGGAAGATCTTTATGACCTTTACTTAGGTAGAAGGTTCTTACTACATAAAATTCCAATTCATGAAAAGTTATAAATTATACATCAAAACTAGAAACATTAGGGGTTGGGAAGATGCAGTTGCTGTTCTAGCAGAGGACCTGAGTGTGGTTTTAAGCACTTCTACTGTTCTTAACTGCCTATAACTCCAGTTTCTGGAGATACAATGTCCTCTTCTGGCCCTTGTATGTACCTGCATGTATATGGTGCATGTACACACTAACCGCACATATATGCACATGAAATTAATGCTTAGAAATTAGAACTATTATTATTTACTACTTAAAATAAACATGTAAAAACAAGACATAGATTAAAAATATTTGTAAATCATATATCTATTAGAAAACATGTATCCAATTACATAAAGAAAATATTTACAAATTATATAGTCAAGAAAGGACTTTTATCCAATTAAACAGTAATAGATATGATCAGCTAAAAATCTGTGAAATATTTGTACAGACTTATCAACAAAAATAAATAGCTAGTATACATATGTATACACACAAATGTATATGTATATAACATATCCCTTCATTAAATTCCAAAGAGAGACTATTATAAATAGACATCTTCAAAATTAATCGGATATTTCTCAGTGTTGGGAAGGGTGAGATAACCTGAAGTAATCATTGATTGATTGTTGTGATGTATAGTGATGGAGTTCCTTTGGAAATCAATTAATTAGCTTTTTAAGAAAGGTAAATGTAGACTTCACACACCGATCCAAGCAATTCAACTACTAACAACAATCTACTTAAGAGAAAGAAAGCTACATGACCACACTAGTTCTTGTTGATAAAGGTTCCTGATAGCATTAGTAGTAATAATAATAATAATAATAATAAACTTTGCCAGTATTGCAAGCATACATCAATCAGTGAGTGGATTAAAAATGTGTTATTTCTGTACAGTAGAATGTGGATGGACAGTTATGTAAGCTGGTTAGTAATGAATACAAACATGGATGATAACTCTCAAAACTGCTAAGTAAAGAATGACACAAGGAGACATTATATGATTTCTTTAAAGATGAAATTTGTTTTAAAAGAAAGGGTGTTTGACTGCCTAGAACCTAGAGTGGGAGCAGGAGTTGATCCACGAACACAACTTTTAGAGTTGAGGGCTCTATCATAAAACTGGATTACTGCAATGTATACACAACTATATAAATGTACTAAAATCAAACTCTTCACTGAAAATCAGTTAATTGTAAAATATATGATTCATACCACGATAAAACTGTAAAATAATTGTCATGAAGATTGCACTTAATTCTGTTGGAATGATTGTGAGCTTCTAGTTGTATTATTAGCCCAGAATCAGTCAACTAAACAAATCCCCACTTTTGTGAAATGTCCTGGTAAAGTCAGTAGTAAGGAACCTTAAAACTGAATTTGTTTTCAGTTCTCTAAGACCTGATTCAGTATACCCAAAACTTGTCTATAAAGAATTTTGTTGTCAAGCTAACTAATATGAAGTAGATAAAAGGCAAACATTAACTCACAACTCAAAATTTGTGATTTATATTTAATTATGATATTAATTACAAATTAATTATATTAATGATCATAGGAATCCCAACCAGATTTACTTGCAAAGGGATCAATATCTTCTTCTGATGCTGATGGAGTTGGAGGTAAGTCATTGATTTTAATTACTGTTGTATAGTGATTAATTAAATAGCCATATTTTGACGTATAGTGGTTAAATTAGCATAGATTATTATATGGACACATAATGAGAGTTTGATTTTGAATGATAGTTATTTGTAATGATAATGCCTTCATCCATCCACATAATATTACTTATTAGGTACCATGATAAGTTATGTGGATTTTATTTACAACAGTGAATGAAGGAGTCCTTTCCACTAGAGATTTATCTTCATCTTATTGCACACCCAGAGATAAATAAAATGTAGAAGCAATAATAAAAGAATGATGGGGATGCTCATATCATGGGGAAAGTAAAGGGGACTCTTCCACATGGACGAAAGGAACTTGTGGTGTCTTAGTTGTGGGATAGAAAGAAGTATGGGGTAACTGGTGATAGTTCATTAAAAAGCTAGAGTTGAGAACTTGATAGGGTCAATGGGTACAAGGTCCAAGTGAGAAGAAGATGCTGGAGAGTGCTGTCCATGATGTTAAGGATTCAGAGTGTCTTAAGAGCAAAGGGAAACTGCACAAGATTTTAAGACAAAAGACATCACTGTTAGAAGTGAGACAGAGATTGTGAATGGTAGACCAGAGGTGGAGCTTCATTGTCTTCCTGAAAGAGAAACCAGAAAGAGGTTCAGAGTTGTAGTTTGGTGTAGAGCAATTGCTTCATATACCCAAAGCCTCTACTTAGGTCTCTAGAACCACAAAGAAAGAAAGAAAAGATACTTAGAAAGCATTTGTAAGTGGATTAATGAACTTAGAGGTATTTTATTTGCTTATGTTTAGTATTGTTTGCCTTTACCTCAGATTTTATTACTCCTTTGAGAATTGTGCGTAAAGGATTTTGATACTATTCATCCCAACATCAGTTCCTTCTAAATCCATCCCCATTTCTCTATCCACTTAACTTTGCATTCCCTTTTCTTTTGGTGTGGCTTTTCACAGGAGCATGGTCAAATGACTAGGGGCCATACCCTTGAAAAAACTGACTGTGCCCTTTCTAACAGCTCCCAATCGCTCCTTGCTAGGGATGGGTCTGGGACTTCATGTACGCCTTCTGGGCATGCTGGGATTGTGTCTGCCTTGAGCTTGTGCCGGTCTTGCACATGCTGTCACAAATGCTGTGAGTTCATTTGTGCAATTGCCCTACTGGGTCTGGGAAGCAAAGTTTCCTGTAGTCATTAACCACCTCTGGATCTTAATATTTTTCCACCCCTGCTGGGTGGCGGTGATATATGCCTTTAATCCCAGCTCTTGGGAGGCAGAGGCAGGTGGATCTCTGTGTGTTCAAGGCCAGCCTGGTCTACAAGAGCTAGTTCCAGGACAGGTGCCAAAGCTACACAGAGAAACCCTGTTTTGAAAAACAACAAAACAAAACAAACAAAAAACAATGATAAAATCTTTCCACCCTTCTTTTCTATTGATCCCCGAATCTCAAGAGGTTAAGGTATGAGATAGATGTCCCATTTAGGATAGAACATCCCACAGTCTCTCATTCTCATTTATGAGTTGTGCCTTTATGAGCCTTTATGAGTTGTGAGTCTCTGTAATGATCATCCTCTCCTGAAAAAGGAAGATTCGCTGATGATGGTTTAGAGATGCATTAATGCATGAACGTAAGGGTAAGACCTTAGAAGTTGGTTCGATACTGTGCCGTTTATCAGAGTAATAGTAGACGCTTCTTCTCTGGCACCTTTGAACTTTGACCACAGGTTCTTGGCATTGGTAATGTTTCAGGTACAGGTTTCAGCTTGTGGGCTGGGCCTCAGATCCAATCGGAAAGTGGTTGCTTACTTCCATGGCATCCGTGATACTGTTGCACTGGTGTGCTTGTCTTGACAGGAGGATCATTATTGAAGCTCACAGAGTTCACAGCTGAGTAAGACTCAGGATGACGTTTATCCTTCCGTAGCACGCATGACACTTTCTAGCACCAGGAAATCAAGGAACCAAGTCCATATTTTATAACTGGGAAAATCTTGGACACTTTGGGCAACATGAAAAGGAAATTGATGCTTTAAAACACTTTTTTTCCTACATCTTTGAAGACTATTTTTTTTATTCTTTGTGCTCAGCTTCAGTTCATGGTAACTTCTAAATTGCTGTTTACTCTCCAGGACAAAAAGATTATTAAATTGCATGTGTTTAGCAGAAACTATATTTAACAGTAGATGCAATGACATTACAGAGGCCTGGGCCCAGCTTTCAATTCTGTTGCAAAGACTGCTTCTTGGATGGTTATTGTTCTATCATTATTTTCCTGTCCTACTTCTAATTCTTCTTAACTTCTTCTTCCGGCTTCTCCTTTTATTCTAAAAACTCTTCTTCTTCAGGAGCCTTGAAGTAATAAAGAAATTACAAGAGTGTTTCTCATTGGTCAAGAGCACATTCCTAGGGCCAACAATAGGGAGTTGAGCCATTGCCATGGCAACACAAGGGTCCAAGTTTGTAAAAATGAGACCGTGACCAGTGAGATAAGTTTAGAAACAGAGGTCTTTTGTTACCAGACTGGCAAGCGAAGAATTGGCACGCTTCCAACCTTGGCTGGACATCTGTGCCTCCGACCTTGTCCATATCTGTAAGATTTCAAACTTATAATCTATTTGCAAAAACCCTATAGTGTAGTTTGGACTTTCTCTGAGGTAAAAGTGAGCTAATTGTGTGCAGTTTGTATGAGCAAAATAACAAAGCAGGCTTCTAAATGTCTACAGTCCTCATAGGACAAATAGATCCAGCTACGAAGTATGTCCCAGTATATATCCTATATATCAAACTATATAGCAAAATAAAAAGTTATCTTCCTTACCACCCACAGATATCTGTGCCCACAAGATTAATATGTAATCATGAGATTACATATGCACATCATGTGAGATTACACACTACAGTGAGGTATTGGGGAGACACCAAGCTGCTTCAGCAAAGCGAGTAACAGTTTCCAGCGTCGATGGTCCTACAGACCTTGTCTGGACAAAATTAACCTCCACAAGATAACCATTCCTCTGGTGGGTTTACATTTGACTACTAGTTGTCACCTACTGTAACTTTCATGGCCCCTGACATTCTTGGATGGTTATTTACTTATTCTATATCTTAGCTTTCCATCTTGCTGATAACTATAAAAACAGAGGACCATGCTCTCCCTACAGAGAGTAGAAACAAAGGCCCTTTGTGCTAGACTCAGGACAAATGGGCAGACAAAAGCTAAACACTAATGAGCACCTTTGCCTTTTTTACTAGCTGTGCCTGGGGTCAGGGATAAGTGTCCTTGCAGACAGTAGTTGTTATGCGCTCTTTTCATATTGTTTCTGGAAAGCAACGGACAGTGGGACTTCCACACATTCCGGACAGTGCGAGGCTGCCACGCTTTGTTTGATATTCAACACAGTGGAGTAAAGAGGCCATCAGACATTTGTTGAGCTGATAAAATGCAGAGTATAACTGATTCCTGGGAAAATATTTTCTGCGTTAAGGAGATAAATATTTATCTCAGTTCTTCTGGGAAGCATGCTCTTAATAAATGATGTTTCTTTTTCTAATGGTCTGTTTATTTTTTGGAGACTTCACATCACAAATTAGAGTATGTTCCATTATATATAACTCTCAAAATGTATTTTTGTGAAATATTTTCAAGAAGATTGGAATTTACTTATCAAGAAAGCATTCTTCTGTTTCCAAGTTCCCACAAATGACTCAAATTTGACTTCATACCAGGCCTAGACACCAGTATCTTTTGCTCATATAATTACCTTGCATTTCAAATGATCTAAAAATTTTCAAGGGCATATTGCAATTTATTTAATACCAAAGGACAGATTTTATTTTAAAATTGAGCATTTTGTTGCAGAAGCCTTATTTTTTTGTTTTTTTTTCAGGATTGAAGATTGAACCCAGAGCCTCACACACAATAGGCAAGTGAATCGTACGTCTCCTGAGACCCCTCCCTTCTGTGCTATTTTTTAATTTTTGGGAGATAGAATCTCAATTCATTTCCCCAAAGTGGACATAAATTCACTACCCAAGAGGATTTGTACTTGCAATCTTCCTGCTTCAGCCTCCTAAGTCAGTGGGAGGACAGCTGAGTCACCAGACCTGGCTCCAAAAGTATTTATACATGCCAACTTCCAAAGAAAGAATATATCCAAAGGGGGAAAAAAAAACAGAAGCTAGTAACTAGGAATGCTAACCAAAGACCCTGAGCGGTGCTATGCAGACCTCTATTTTAGGATTATCACACTGAGCTGAACTCAGTTTGGGTTATGGGTTCCATTTTTCAAATGAATCCCAGAGAGATGCATGCTGTCTTGCTAAGTAACTCGGTCCCACCCCTGCTGCCCAAACACCCTCGGTTCTCACCATCAAAAAGCAGAGCATCTTGCCTGCCCTGTGTGCAACCTGCTGATATGGAATAGTCTCCCTGGTGAATAATGACATCCACAAGTTGCACGCTTGAAATAAATCCTTTCAATTTAATTAATTAGATCTCAACGGAAAGCCTAGGTGTCACTTGGTAAATTCTGCTGTATACAGGCCGTCATACGAGGGGCCTTTGTTTCCATTTTTATGGCCTGCAATCCTGCCAGGCAGGGGTTATCTGCCTTTTACAACTGACTTTACAAGGGTGCAGTAACTTCCTTACTGCTCCAGGAGAAGGGGAACCCCTGGATTAGCACTCACTTACATGTTGCGTAGCACCTGTTCAGAACAATTGCCCACCACCTTCAACAAAGCTCTTCTTGCTACAGGTGGCAGATGCAGATGGGGTCTCACGTCTCGAGATTTTTCTCTTTGTCGAACCGCCATGCTTGCATGCTTGTGTGTGCATCTCTAAAGTTGTTTTGAGACTTCCTGGCTCGAACCTGACTAGCCCCGTGCCTGTTGTCCTGAGGATTGTCTGTCTGGTGATCAGCCTAATTGCTTGCTGCTGTGCCTTGCTTCACACCTCTTGTCCAATGGTTCTCCACTTTCCTAATGCTGCGACTCTTTAACACAGTCACTCAAGGTTTTAGTGACCTCAAACCATAAAGTTATTTTCATTGCTACTTCATAATTTTGCTAGTGTTATGAATAGCGATGTAATATATGATACGCAGATGTTCTTAGGCTACCCCTGTGAAAGGGTCGCAACCCACAGCTTGAGAATGCTGCTCTACTCTTACTCCCTGCTGTTCTTTTTGGCTCTCCCAGTTGCTCTCAGGTTAGAGCTCACGCCTTGTCTACAGTTTCTCAGCAACATCACCCATCCTGGGAAGTTAAATATAACTCGTTTTCTTCTTTCACTGAGGCATTGGGAATAACAGAAAGGTGAGATCTCAGACCATTTCTAAATACATAAAACTGAGGTTTTGACCTTCCCACCTGCAAAGTTCCCACGCCAGGAGCTTCTGATGTGCATCTTCTCACAAGTATTCTCTCCCCACTTTTACTTTAGAATTTGGCCTCTTCCTCGCTCCTCTTGACTGTCAGATCTCCGCACGGTCTGCCTTGCTGTTCTGTCTGTTTTCACAAAGACTTAAGCTTTCTTCCTTTTGACTTCTATTAATTTTGCCTAATAACTTCAGATTCGAAAACCTCTTACCCTAAGATAAATATTTCACCATGAGCATATCTTCGAATTAAAAGGTGATGATACCCATATTTTTGCCTCTCCTAAAAGATGGAACAACAAAATCACCAACAAAAACTAAGCATGGCAGGCAGCACTGTCTTGCTTTTCTGTGTATTGTGCCTCTGGGATTGCTTTTACCCGAGACTTTTGTTTGCTCCACAAACAAATGGAGACTTGGGCACAAGAAAGGGCATAGCTAAATTTGTATAACCAATAAAGTTCATAACCAGAAATTTCATTGTGGTCTTAAGAATTAGGTCAGCAATGAGAGCAGTGACGACTTTAAAAAATAGATGAGTGGAAGTCTGGGATAACGAAGGAGGCTGCCATGATTTTTAATCTTGAAATACTTGTCCCATAGACAGAACTTGCAATTCATTGTTGCCAAGAGACACTGTCACTAGCATTAATCTGGTCCTTATGAGAGGACAGTATATACAAAAATGTGGCCCGGCTACTGTTCTTTAAAATGTGGGTAGCATTTGACCTCTTATAAAAGACATAAATAAAATGTTTGGTGCATTTATATGTATGGCACCTATATATGACACATAAGACACGGCACAGTGAGGGCTATGGGATGCTACAGGACCACATTAGCAAGAGGGTTTTTTTTGTACTTACCACCCCAGAAAAGTTGCTTGATTTTTGGAGAGCCTCAGTCTGATGCTTATTGAATCACAATGAAATACTCAGGTAACCTTCCCATGAGTAAACTGAGGCACAGAGTGCTTAAGCAGCTTGCCAGTTTCTGTCGGAGGTCAAGGTATAGATATAAGATTCAAGGTATCGGTCTCTACCAAGATTCAGTTTGATTCTTTTTATGCATGTTCTGCCAGTAGCTGCAGAGGGTTTAGTAACCGTTTTCCATGTTATTCCATTGTGTGAAATAACATGAACGCTATATAGTCAAGAAGCCTGCTAATATTTCCCTATTCAGTTACACAACAATTGTTTCATATATATGTATATACATGTATATATACACACACAAATATATATATATATATATATATATATATATATATATATACACATACACACACAAACATAAAGGAACTAAGTAATTTTTTTTGTTTTGAGAGACAGGGTTTTGTTGTGTAACAGCCCTAGCTGTCCTAGAACTCGCTCTGTAGACTAGGCTGGTTCAAACTCACGAAGATCCACCTGCTTCTGTCTCCCAAGTATTGGGATTAAAGACATGCACCACCACTGCCCAGCATAAAAAATAATTTTTTAAAAGTCATTTATTTATTATGTGTCATGGATAAAGGTCTCTGACCTGCTTTTTTGCCTTCTATTATAAGCATGGTCAGCATTAGAGCTGAAGTTTCAAGCTCAAAGCTTTATTGGCTCTTCTTGCAGTGGCTAATTTGGAAATGGAAATACTGTATTCTTTGAAAAGGGAGGAAAGTTGAGCTTTTAGATGGTTGAAGTCTTTGATCATGACAGAGATAGCCTGTGGTGAGAGAAACCATATTTTTTTTTTGTCATAACCATCCATTCAGTCTCTCAGACGGTGGGAGTTTTCTCATGGATTACCAGCACTTTTTAAGTTATCCTTGGTCAATGTGAGAAAACAACCTGGGTAAATCAACTTCAAGGAGGGAAGATTTATATTGGCTGACAGTTTCAGAAGTCAGTTCACAGCTGGCCAGTTCCATTGTTTTAGGCCTGTGGCAAGGCATAAGCATCACAGAGAGGAAGGGTACTTACTTTATGGATACCAGGAAGCAGAAACAACTAAAGAGGAAGGGGCCAGGAATATACTCGTCTATAGCTTGTTCTCCTTCATAGGACACTCAATTGTACCACAAGGACATGTGCTCAACTATGTTCATAGCAGCATTGTTTGTCATAGCCAGATCCTGGAAACAACCTAAATGCCCCTCGACCAAAGAATGGATAAGGAAAATGTGTTACATTTACACAACAGAAAGCAATAATGACATCTTGAAATTTGTAGGCGAATGGATAGAGCTAGAAAACATCATATTAAGTGAGGTAACCCAGACCCAGAAAGACAAATACCATATGTACTCACTCATAAGTTGTTTTGAAACATAAAATAAAGAAAAGCAGCTTACGACGTACAATCCCAGAGAACCTAGACAACAATGAGGACTCTAAGAGAGACAGACATGGATCTAATCTACATGGGAAGTAGAAAAAGACAAGATGTCCTGAGTAAATTGAGAGCATGGGGACCATGAGAGAGGGTTGAAGGGGAGGGGAGAGGAAGGAAGGGAAGCAAAGATAAAATGTACAGCTCAATAAAATAAAAAAAGAAAATCAATTTTATAGTATCCATGAGAAAAGCTTATTTTATTAGGCTCACTAAACAAAATAAGGCAGCTCAAACTTCATTTGTTTTTATTATTGCTGAAAGTTGTGGTTTTATTAATTAGTTTTTTTTACAGTAATTGATATGACACCCTTGAAAATAATACTCAAAAACATTTGTTTCATCCTATTAGTTTTTAGTTCTTTTTTAACAGTAACATGAAGAAAATTGAAAGGCTTTATAATAGAAAAAAATACTTCTGAGATAGTGGACAGAATGAAATAGCTTACATTTGCACATAAACATTTTCCAGAGAGGAAATCCATTCTTTCAACAGATGGAAAAGGGGTTTTGGAAAATGTTACACACATGTACATACACAAACATGCACGCACACGCACGCACACACACACACACACACACACACACACACACACACAAGCTTTAGTTCTAAACGACGACCCAAGTTGATCTTAAGTCCCTCTGTGCTTCTACTTTCTCTGATACAACAAAGGCAAGAAAGAGTCCTTCGAATTTTTCTGGAAGGGGAATAGTTGGATATGGCATAGTCTATGTTGTAATTTACCCTTGCTTCCTGGACAAATACAGAGGCTTCAGACAGTTGGGTGCAGCCATGCTTTCAGCTTGGTGTTGTGCCCTAAATTTGTGCAGCTGAAGTGAGTCCGTGATCTTCTGATACCTGATCAATTACCTCTGTGGCAAGAGAGAGAACATGGTAACCCATTTCCACCCTGGTTCTATTACACTCAAGTTTTTTTCTTGCACATGGATGCAAACATACTTTTGTTTGAAAGTGTATTCTCCCTCGCGAATGGCGTATTATGGTTTGGAGATTGTACCCAGTTTTATCAATTTGTCCATATTTCAACAATATTGATAATGATAAGTTTTGAATAATGTTGAAGGTTACAATGCTTAAGTATTTAGAAGAGATAAACTAGCATGCAAGGGTTTTCCAAAGGTCTGTACTTCCCAAGGCTTCATAACATTTTTAGCTTAGTTCTTTGCAAGTACATTCATTTCACATGAACGCGAAAACTATTTGATTCCTAATTAGACAATGGTATGCTGATATCCGTTTTTGGTTTTGCCTTCTATCTATTAACCAAAGCACATGTCATATTTTAAACAAATCATAAGGTATTAGGATAAAGGTGACAGTAATTTAGATATGTGAGTCGTTTCTTTTTCCCATTTGAAAAATCTCTGACATTTCCAGCTTCAGCATAGAGAGTGGATGTATGGGATGTAACATTCAAACTTTGTAATGTTTCTTTAAGAGGCAACGCAGGAGGAATTAGCTTGGGATCAATAAAATATGGGCAGAGCAAGTGTGAAAAATACTTATTTGGATGATAAATTCTTGTCAAGAATTTCCAATTTACTGTATGTCTATGGGCTTATGATCCACAGCATTAATCATGGTCTTCTTACAAGAGCCTATAATAACCTACACAGCACCACTAATGTGACTGAAGCAAGGCACAAGGACAGGTTGCTAGGATGAAGGGTGTACATCCCAAACAAAGATGACTGACACATGTTGGGTAGGATAAATCTACAAATAGCCTAGACCCAGACATCAGACATTATTTGAGGTGACAAACTTCACAATAACTAAAAGAGACAGAAAAAAAGATGGAGACAGACATGTAGATAAATAGTGTATGGCTGCATGATTCATTTCAGGATAAATCAATGTTGAGATGACATTTTTCCTTCTTCAGAACCAATAATGAGCCTCCTGTAATTAAGCAAACTTTCTCTCTCCTATCAAAACAAACTGTGAAACCACAGTGAAGCCTCTGACACATTTACCCCTCAACCAAAGTTATAGTATTTTAATCTAACTACAATGCAAAGATGCGTGAGTCACTCTACTGTAAATTTCAGCAAATAGTATGTGTCATTGAAAATAACTTCAACTTTCCCAAAGACCATAGATTTATTCTGTAGGAGTTCAGACCCAAGCAACAATAATTTTAGCTAAAGCAATTCCCCATGTTCACTAAACCATAACCATCTGAAACTGGTTATTTCTGGAATTACACAGAACTAAAATAGCAAACATGTAAACAGAGCTATGGGTGAGAATTCATCAAATGAGAGGAAAAAATGTTTAGAATTTTAAGGTATAAAATATCACATCTGTTAAGTATTTATAGATGTCCAATTTAAGTGCATACTTCAGACACTAATTAAAAACATTCTCTATAAATAGAAATCCAATTTGCTGTGTGTGCAGATTGAGTAACAAAAGCAAGTTCTCTAGATATCAGTTTTCTCTCCCTGCAAGCAGTCAAGACAAAATTGACCATTGGGCTCCCATTAAAACTCAGCAATGGAAGCTAGAGAAAAAGTAACTGGGTGTATTCATGCAATCAAGCAAGGATGTAGCCAATGTAATCCCATTGTTTCCATGTCCACGGGTGTCAACATGACTTGATGGGCCTCCTGTTTCAAGTAATTATACATAAAGCAGTGCCCATGGCATGCTTTATATATTGTCGATGTATATAGGTAGACTCTTTGTTTACATTTAGCTGATAAAATAGAACATAAGTGACATTGGCTTTTCCTGAATGTTGAAATGGTGAGATGATCCTCTTTGGTCTAGTTTATGTAAGGGAATTATACTAATGCCAGAAGCAAGTTTCAGGAGGTGACATTCTCTGTGTTGATTATCTCCCTTGTCCTGTGAAAATTTCTCTGAAAATACTTGTGCTATCAAGATGTCGGGGCTAATTTGTGGGTGATATGCAACGCATTTTCTTTTTTTTTTTTTTTTTTTTTTTTTGGTTTTTCGAGACAGGGTTTCCCTGTAGTTTCTAGAGCCTGTCCTGGAGCTAGCTCTTGTAGACCAGGCTGGCCTCGAACTCAGAGATCCGCCTGCCTCTGCCTCCCAAGTGCTGGGATTAAAGGCGTGCGCCACCACCGCCCGGCCCGCATTTTCTTAAGAATACAAACAATCATGAATATCCCTTAAGAATTCTGTTACTATCGAATGGATTTGAAACAGGTAAACTAATTAAGACCCCTTATTTTATAGATGATAGGAGACACAAGGGGCTGGGGCTGGTGGGGTGGCTCAGCAGGTAACAGCCTTTGCTGCACAGGACCTGAGTTTAATACCCCAGCATTGTGCAAAAAGCAAAGCTTGCTTGCACTCACCTGGAACCTCAGCACTGTAAAGGTAGAGGCAAAAAGATTGCTGGAACCTGTTGGACACCAGCCTCACTTCAGGTTCAGTGACAGATTCTGTCTCAAAGGAATAGAGAGTGATGGATCAGGACACTTGATATTCTTTTCTGTTTTCCTTATGCACACAGAGTTGTATACATTTGCTCACATCCATGCACACACAGGACACCCAAACACACAAATAATCAACTTTAAAGCTTGAATAAAGATAAGGACCAACAACACAGAATAACCGGCTTCAAGGCATGGCTGGGACTGAGTTCAGGCCCCTGAACACCTCAGACATGCTTTCTTAGTTACAAGACAGTTTTATTATTTTCCCTGTAACTCACACAGTTTATTATAAAGCAGATGAAACGTAGAGCTGCAGTTCTCACTGGACTCCCAGCAAAGCACAAGACACATGCTGATGTCTTTCTGACAAGGAAGGGGTCTCCTATTATCCATGTAAGCTTGCTCACTTTCAAACACAGAATACCATCCTGCAATTTAAATGCAAAAATTTTATAACTTTCTGTGTGCACATTTTTAGGAGAACCCAAGCTCCATATATTCTTTATTTTATCTGCAAGTAAAATAAATATCTTGACCTTCACCATAAAATGAAGGCTGGAATTACTATGAAAATATGAAAATAATTTTTCTAAGGCAGAAAATATTTTATTCTGGAGAGAATAAGGGTGGTACCATTGGTTATTACAGTGGGACAGCAGAAGAACACTTGGATTACTATTGTTTAAAAATATATTTTTTAAAAAAGCATAATACTTTATTGATTCTTTGGGAATTTCAGAACATTCACCCCAATTCCACTCATTTCCCAGTCCCTCCATATCACCACTTTGGCATGCCCTCCCCCAAATTAATTCAAAATGAAGCAAAACAAAACAGCAAAAAAAAAAAAAAAAAAAGAAAGAAAGAAAAAAGAAAAACAAACACAAATATCTCCCACCTTGTTCCTCTATCTTTCCAAGACCTCTTCATTCATCCTTGTGGCAACAGGGGCTGCCATGTGTCACAGCGTATACCCTTTTACCCAATCAGTCCTACCTACAAAATATTCATTGCAATGGTTCAAAGCCTTTGTCACACTATCATCATCACTGGACCCTCACCCAAAGCCCTCTCAGATATCCATCTGTTGCCCTGAATCAGGGAGATCCTGCAATTATTGTTCCACAGGACCAGTCCCTTCACACACTCCAGCAGGTCATAGATGGGGGTAGATGGTAGGGTGGGCCAACCCAAGGCCACGGATGTGGGTCTGAGTGGTAGCTGAGTTGGTTGGTCTGGGCTACTGGAACCACCCCCTGTGGGCAAGGGACAGAGCCAGCTCTCTCAGACCCATGCCATCAGGCCAGCTCTCCCATACCTGTGGTGAGGGGAGGGCCATCTCTCTCACAGTCAAGTATCTCTATACCTTCAGAGTTTCTAGGGCATAAAATAGAAAAATTAATTTTCTGTTCATTTATGTGTTCAGTTTTATTTGTTTTCTGAGATTTTTAATGCACACTTTTCTTAGTAATTTTAGAGATAAGACACACACACATATGTTGAAAAAGATGGGAAGAGAAGGATCAAATTTGACTTTTAACTGTGAAGTCTCTAACATCATTTTTCTCTGCTGTTTTCAGTGTTTGAATCCATTATTGAAAATAGATACAATAACCAAACTTTGTCTATTAATGTTTAGAATTTCTATGCTCTTCAAATATCCAATATCCAAATATTTGTGTATGCAGCTATATAATGCAGCTGTATATTTATACAGCTATAAATACATATCCACACATGCATATTAAATCTACAGGACAATTATGGAAATACTAATATCAAATTTCAAATATCAAAGCAGTAAGATATTGAGGTTGGATGTACTGTTGGCAATATTGCCATAGGAAAGAAAGCAAAATGGCTTAGCTATATTAAAAGGCACACCTAGGGATATAATGTCATATAAACTTGGCAGTTAGTGACAAGACAAGAAAAGCTTTCCTCTTAATTTCTCTTTGGAGAAATACTTTCATTGTGGATACTGATGATGTAACAGCATCTCTGATATGGAAAGTCCTATTAGATACATTGATGGGTTGAAAGACGATGGCTATCATAAGTTCATAGGGAATAGCACTGTTGAGAGGGGTGGCCTTGACAGAGGAAGTGTGTCACTGGGAACAAACAGGCTTTGAGATCTCGGAAGCTCAAGCCAGGCCCAGTGGTTTACCATCTCTTCCTGTTGCCTGCTGATCTGGATTTAGAACTCTCAGCAACCTCATAAGCATCATTTCTGCCTATGTGCCTCCATCCTCCCCGGCATGATGATAATAGACTAAATCTCTGAACATGCAAGTAAGCCAGCTCCAGTCAAAGTTTTCATTATTAACAGTTGCTGTGGTCATGGTATTTCTTCACAACAACAGAAACCCTAAGAGAGACGTTGTCAGGTTGCTCTTAGTCATTTCATGTTTGACTCACGTGCAGTTTCTAGGCACATTCTCTAGCTTCTTGCTATTGTTTCTGACTTTTGGAAGTTCTTTCAATTCTTTTGTTACATCTGAAAACAATGACTGAGAGACAAAAGGAAATTACAAAGCCTGTGTAACTTCAGAGATGTGAAATATTAAAATATAACAGTGGTTGGCTAAGAATTAGGAACGAAATTCATCATACACTCCAGATTCATATCTGCTTTAATAAACCCTTTCTTTTGAATTGAAAGTGATAAGCTTATCTGCTTTCTGCATACATCTCAGGCACAACTGGGGGGGGGGTCTTTATGTTTTTACATTGACCGCCTGAACTTTTACATTTCAAAACAGCTTCAAGTCATCATGTGAAGCATAATCAAAACTTATAAGAATAATCACCACTAAACAAAGCCAATAGCTGTATTAATCACAAATACTGCAGACATCATTCATCTAGTGCCTTTGCTCCCTACTCCCTGCCACATAACCCAGTTCATTGCTGCCTAACCTCGGCATTTGATAACACTCCCAAGTTAGAATAGATATGGCAATCCAAACCTAGAGATCCTTTCTGTCTTCCTACTAAGTTATGTATTCCACAGGCACAGGAGCTACCTTGTCTAATTATTTTCCATATGGGAAGTGCTCGGTACAGAGCTGCTGGATAAATGCAGAATGTATTTTTGCTGAGTCATCTAATCACATTTATTGATACCTAATATTTAATACACAGTAGGCATCTTTTAATATTTGACATGTATGTGGTGACTTCTTCCAAGAAACCATCTTTTGGGGTAAGCATTTTGTCCAGTATTCACAAGTTAAAAAAAAAAAAAAAACAAGGTGCAAAAAACAGTGGTTTTCCAGTGTCACACTACAGTATGGAATAAGATGGATTTAGAAAACCAAGACTTCTAATTCGTCAGCACTTGGCACTTCTGGGAGGTGGTATTCTTTTCTTCTGATCCATCGGATAAAGGTAAATTGCATTCTGATGGCTTTGATACTAGGTTCCTGGATCAAATATTATGTGTAATAAAGGAAAACTTGAGATATAATGTAGAAGGAACAGCAGGCTGCTTCCCGCTGCCTGGCTCCTGGCCACCAGCTAGCTGTACCCAAAATAATTACATGGAAACTGTATTCATTTAAACACTGCTTGGCCCATTAGCTCTAGCCTCTTACTGGCTAACTCTCACATCTTGATTAACCCATTTCTATTAATCTGTGTACCACCATAAAGTGGTGGCTTACCAGGAAGATTCTAGCCACCGACCATCTTGGGTAGGAGAAGCATGGAGACTGCCTCACTGCCTTCTTCCTCCCAGCATTCTGTTCTGTCTACTCCACCCACCTATGTTCTGACCTATCAGGCCAAGCAGTTTATTTATTAATTAACCAATGAAAGCAACACATAGAAAGAAGACCTACCTACATTACTGACTGCAACTCAAAATCTAGGGAGATCTATGGCACAGCCTTGGAAAAGAAGAAATGTTGACAACCAGAGAAACTTCACTGGCTTACACCTGTATTGCATGTTTGACTACACTTGTGAACATCATCATGGAAAAAGCAGGAAGTTGGTGAGATGCATTATGGTCCATCTAAACAATGGTACAGGTGTGTAAGGAAACTGTAGAAGTTATATGTGTAATAATATTATAGTTTCCAAGATATGATATACATAAAAAAGCAAAGTAACTATCATGTGCCATGAACCTGTTTTTATAAAACAAAAATTATTGTGTATTTGAATGAATCTATTTATAAAATTTATACTTTGTTTTTAGGTACAGAGAAAAAACTTGAAAGGGTTGCCTTTGGGGAGAAACAACTGTTGCCCTGGCTCTTTCAGCTTTCTATGATTGTTTCTATTTGAAAATCATGTGCATGAATTAATTTTATTATACAAAATAAAAATGCCCAGAAATGTAATATTAACCATCTATTTGCTTAGCCTAGCAGAGACACTCTAATTTTCAAAATAGAAGTTATTCAGAAGGGAAATATATCTTTCTAAAATAAAGTTATAAGAAATTGCATCAGTACCTTAAATAATATCACTGCGAAACCCGAAATGGGAGCAGTTTACTTCACTTATTTCATAAGGAAATCTGCTGGAACGGGCTTCAAAGGCTGAACCGCACAGCCATGAGAGCCACCAGGGGCCTTTTAACACCACATCTGCTTGCTGCCTCTCTTATTATTTTTACAATACAGTTATAACTACAAATCTCAAACCATGTAATTGTCAACTAACGTTCGGAAAATGCAAATGCTTTACCCTGAACATAAAAGGATGGCCCCTCCAATGCTCTGTGAACTTTCTGGCGGTCTTCAGATACAAAATGACCTAGCTGGAGAAATCCTCAGAGATTGAGTCAAAGAAGAAAATCATTGTCTTTCCAGAAGGGATGTTCTTTGGACATCAAAGGGCACTGCAATGGGATCTGTGCACTTCTGCTTCCTCTTCCCAGAATATGCTGGCATCCATCCGGGGCTGCTCACTACAAATTAGCATGTATACAGATGTGCTTGATATCTGAGCTCAGCTGGTTCAGCCATTTTTATGCAAAGCATATTAATATTCTGCTCATGTCTAAGATGTTATCTTATTAATCCAACAGCATGTCACAGCTTTTCCTCTCATGTATGCTTTTTAGAACTAATCACAACTACCGTAGGTTGCTGATGATCTTCCTGAAGGTACACCAAAACATGGTTAATACCCTTAGGAAACTCTAAGCTCAGCTTTCCTTCTAGAAGATCTCAAATCATATGCTGTGTCAATTCTGTTAATCCCATGCATGCAAGCAAGCACACTCGCTAATTGTTCTCCAGTCTGTTTTCTTGGGGAGGCAGAGCCTGCTGCTTTGAGACAGCTAGTTAAGCAAGGTCAGGGAAAGGGTTTCACGTGGTCTTAATCAGTGAGCAAGAGATGGAAGGGTGTGCTCCTTGCTTCTGCTACCTCAGAATAATCTCTGCTGTTTCACAAAAAAGAATTAGTTTTAATTTATTAAAATTCATTCTGCTGTTAAACTAAGTACTTTTTATTTCTGTTTTTTTTGTTTATTTGTTTTTGGTTCTTTTGTTTTGTTTTGTTTTGCTTTTTTGCGATGGGCTTTCTCTCTGTGACAGCTCTGACTATCCTGAAACTCACATTGTAGATTCCAACATCCAGAGCTCTACTTGCCTCTGCCTTTTGAGTAGTGGGATTAAAAAAGACTTACATTTTAGTACCTCATATGTATGATTAAATTTGAAATTGGTGCCACATTCATGAGAAAAATAATTTAATTCTCGCAGGGCCTTTTCTTCCTTTTAGGTTGCTTTGTCCAGTCTTGATATTGAGGGCTTTTGCCTTGTCTTATTATATATTGTTTTTTTTAGTGTTTGATTGTCTCTTGAAAATCTAAAGATAAATGAATGGAGTAGCGGAACACCAGAGGTGGGGGTGTCTGGGAGTCATAGGGGTATAATAAGCTGTGGTTGGGATGTCTTGTATGAGAAAAGAATGTATTTTCAACAATAATAATAAAAAAGAGAGAAATGGAAATACAGGTCTGCTAGATATGCACAGTTAATATGTGGTGCAGCCAATGTTTTAGAATCAATTTTTTTTTTCTCTTCTAAACCTCAAGCTCAGGATTAATTTTATACAGCCTTAAGTAAGTGTAGAGGCCATTTTTGCCTTTTCTAAATCTCCAAAGGAGATTTTAAAAAATGAATAGAAAGCTCCGGCAACTTTCTAGAGGCCAAAATAAGCTGGTAGTTCAAACACCAGTGGAAAGATGAAGGATGGAAGCTGTCATTACCTCCAAACACTCGTCATCTACAGCTTGAGAAGATCCTTTCTTCCAAACCTTAAGCTGGAAGGACTCTCATTGTCTTTTAATGTTTGAGGCCATAATTACAGTCCAAAAGAGAAGCCACAAAGTTCAAGAGACTGCAACATACAAGGTCCCTTTTCAAGACATTTTAAAATCAATACAATAGCAGGAGGAACATTGGCTATTGAAGGACAACTTTCTTCTCTGATGAAACTTTTCTTACTCCCTGTTCTGAAGGTTAGTCCTGAATCACAGCCAGTAGAACTCAGAGAAGCCCTGTGATAAATGTGCATCAAACCTACAGCCACACCAGTTTGGTATTGTCTACCTTCCTTTTGGTAGCTTCCGGTTTTCCAGCATCTTCTCAGTCACCACATCTCTTCCTAGAGAATAGGGATCAGAGTGAACACTCTCATCCACAGTCAACACAATGGGAACATCAAAGCTTGGAGAGGCTACAAACGCCTGCCTTCACTGTCAGCTTCTGGATGATTCCTGCGCTAGGATCTCACATCTCAGCTTGCATCTTGCAGATGAGGACAAGCGATGCCTTGCCAATGAAGAGCGGAGTTAGCGAGATCTATGGACTTACAACACTGTTCTTTCCATATGCCAGGGCTCTATGCCAAATCCTTGTTAATCTCGAAATAGTGGGGAACCAACCTCCACAATTTGCTATTTCAATATGTATAAAATGGGGGAGGGGGTTTAAATACAGTACTTACATTGTAAATTATGCTGTGAGGCTGAAATGGAAAACTGCTTGTGGGGAGCTTATCCACATATCTGTTACACAGTAAGTACCAAATTAATCTAAGTTGTTTGTGATATAATCTTCGCAAAATTGTCCTTATATTTTTTATATTTTTTTATGTGTATGAGTATTTTGCCTGCATGTGTTTACATCTGTACAATACATGCATGCAGTGCCTAAGTGGGCTAAAAGGAGGAACCAAATGTTTTGGAACTGAAGATATAAATCCCTGTAACCTGTCATGTGGTTGTGCTGGGGATTGGATCCAGGACTTCTGGAAGAGCAGCCAGTGCTCTTAACCACTGAGCCATCTCTCTAGCCTCACCTGCAATTATTGTCTTAATCTCTAGCAAGTGTGTGTGTATAATATATATATGTGTATTATACATATATATATATGTATATATATACTTGAAAAGCTGTTTACCTTCTTCCATTTTCACGGGAAGGTAAATTATGGTTATGTAAAATAATAGAAACTGATTAAGAACTCTCCCTTGTTTGTCATTCTCCCCAGCTGGCATCAAACATAGTTAAGAAAGAATAATTCTAGACAACTAGTGTAAGAAAAACATTTGCAATAAGATGGGAGGAATAAGATGTCACTTTGCAAAGAGTTATATCTCCCCCTCCCACTTCCACCATATTCATTCAACAGCCTGTCTGACACTGGTCATCAGCCTCAGGGCTCACCAGCGTATTTACTTCAGTCAGAAATAGAACTCTCTTTGTGTGATATTGTCTTGTTCAGTGATTAACTTCTAATTATTGTTGATTTTATTGAGCTATACATTTTTCTCTGCTCCCTTCCCTTCCTGTCCCCTCCCATTCAACCCTCTCTCATGGTCCCCATGCTCCCAGTTTACTCAGTCTTTTTCTACTTCCCATGTGGATTAAATCCATGTATGTCTCTCTTAGTGTCCTCATTGTTGTCTAGGTTCTCTGGGATTGTGATTTGTAGGCTGGTTTTCTTTGCTTTATGTTTCAAAACCACTTATGAATGAGAACATATGATATTTGTCTTTCTGGGTGTGGGTTACCTCACTCAATATGATGTTTGCTAGCTCTATCCATTTGCCTGCAAATTTCAAGATGTCATTATATTTTCTGCTGTATAGTACTCCAATGTGTAAATGTACCACATTTTTTCCTTATCCATTCTTCAGTTAAAAGGCATTTAGGTTGTTTCCAGGATCTGGCTATGACAAACAATGCTGCTATGAACATAGTTGAGCACATGTCCTTGTGGTATGATTGAGCACCCTTTAGGTATATACACAAAAGCAGTATTGCTGGCTCTTGAAGAAGATTGTTTTATAATTTTCTGAGAAATCACCATACTGTTATCCAAAGGGGCTGTAACAGCTTGCACTCCTACCAACAATGCAGGAGTGTTCCCTTTACCCCACAACCTCTCCAGCATAAGCTGTCATCAGAGTTTTTGATCTTGGCCACTCTTGTAGGTGTAAGATGGAATCTCAGAGTTGTTTTGATTTGCATTTTTCTGATGACTCAGGATGTTGAGCATTTCCTTAAGTGTCTTTCAGCCATTTTAGATTCCTTTGTTGAGAGTTCTCTGTTTAGGTCTATACTCCGTTTTTTATTGAATTATTTGTTCTTCTGATGACCAATTTCTTGAGTTCTTTGTATATATTGGAGATCAGTCCTCTGACTGATGTAGGGTTGGTGAAAATCTTTTCCCATTTTGTATGCTGCTGTTTTGTCTTATTGACCATGTCCTTTGCTTTACAGAAGCTTTTCTGTTTCAGGAGGTCCCATTTATTAATTGTTTCTCTCAGTGTCTGTGCTCCTGGGGTTATATTTAGGAAGTTGTCTCCTGTGCCAATGTGTTCAAGTGTACTTGCCACTTTCTCTTCTATGAGGTTCAGTGTGTTTGGCTTTATGTTAAGGCCTTTAATCCATTTGGACTTGAGCTTTGTCCATGATAATAGGTATGGATCTATTTTCATTCTTCTACATTTTGATATCCAGTTGTTTGTTAAATTGCTTTTTTCCATTTTATGTAGACCCCTGTACACAGATGGTAAAAGGGCTGGGGAAGAAATCAGAGAATCAACACCCTTCACAATAGCCACAAATAGCATAACGTATCTCAGAGTAACTCTAGCCAAACAAGTGGAAGACTTGCATGACAAGAACTTCAAATCTTTGAAAAAAGAAATTGAAGAAGACAGCAGAAAGTGGAAAGATCTCCCATGCTCTTGGGTAGGTAGAATTAACACAGATAATTTGGCAATCTTACCAAAAGCAATCTACAGTTTCAATGCAATGTCCATCAAAATCCCAGCAAAACTCTTCACAAACCTCAAAAGAATTGTACTCAACTTCATATGGAAAAGGAAGAAACCCAGAATACCAAAACAATCCTGTACAATTAAGGAACTTCTGGAGGCATCACAATCCATGACTTCAAACTTTCCTTCAGAGCTACAGTACTCAAAACAGCCTTGTATTGGCTTAAAAACAGACAGGAGGACCAATGGAACCGAATTGAAGACCCAGATATTAATTGGTGATTAACTTCTACTTGTCCTTTCACACACAGCCAGACTCTGTCATGCTGAGGGTGACTTCCTTTGCATTCAACACCAAAACTTTCTCACTATCTGCATCCATGACCTTTACATACATCTGCTATGAAATGGTATTTTTAACACTCACTTGCCTTGTTCTTTTATCAATTGGAATTTTCTTTGCCATAAGGTAGTTGCATTCTTCTTTTTTATTGGGACCCTTTGTCTGTCATAATATTTGGCAGGTAATATGTGATTAGCCAGTTTGTGTTATGAATTAAGACTTTCCATACCCTTGTGATTGATCATCATTTTTTGATACAGACTATTTCATTTGGCCTACATGCTTCAGAGACTGAATTTTGGAGGAAGTCCCATCCTTGATGGAGCAGTATATTCTTATAACCATAGACTACAGTGTGTGCAACCGCAGTCCCGGAGCCCTTTAATCTTGTCTGAGATACTATGCAACATTGTCAACCCTACATTTTTCTTTCCAAAGAATAAGTTGGACCATTAGATATGTTTTCCATCTGATATGATAATGGAGAATGTGGCACTCTCTTGGAATTTATATTCCACCTTCGATTCCAGAGCCACCAGTGAAATTTTAAAATCTTCCAATAAGACATAAGTCTGGCAGTTATAATTTCTTTTCCATATAATAACTCAGAGTTATAGGTAAGGAGCAGGGTGTTGATCACCTTTAATATTACTTCATTCCTTTCCCTATTCAAATTTTTCTGAAGGATGGGACAACATTTTATTAAATGCTTCCAAAAGTAGTAGGACATACTGTTAGTGTGTGCACTCTTATTCTGAATTCATTTTGTATATTTACTCACAGAATCCTTCCAATAACTCCAGTGAAATGATTCTATGATTACATCTATGAAAACTGAGGCAGATGGGTAATCTATTTGCATTCCCAGAGTTACCCAACACTAGAACCAGGATTCAAGATTTAAAAGAAAACACTGAAAACTTCTAAAATAATTTTATATTGTAACACACACACACACACATACACTCACATTTAGTTTTAAAACACTTAGTGTGCCTTTCAATAACTGGATCATTTCTGACACATTAAATCTAATAATAACCTGTGTTCTATAAACACATTTCTACTGAAGTAAAAACATTATGCTCAATAATCAAGTACATAATATACTTTTAAAGTCTTATTACAAATGACTACAAGTAAGATATCTACATAGAATTCAGCTATTCTTCTTTCCCACACTTTATAGTTTATTACCTATACTGAAAAAGGAAGTAAGTGGCTTCAAGTAACTGATTGTTTAAATGGGATTTGAATTCCATAATGGTATAGACCAAAAGATCATGAATGTGCACATATTCCTACCATGTAAAGTACACATTTAATGATGGAAGAAATTCTGGAGTTTCCTTAGGCCCTATATTAGTGGGCTCCATGTTCAACCCCTATTGCTGAATATGTACTTAAATAGGTCTGTTTGGAACTAAAGAATCCATAAAGAGCTCCAGTCTAGTTGGGTGGTGGTAGCACATGTCTTTAATCCCAGCACTTGGGAATCAGAAACTGGTGGATCTCAGTGAGTTCAAGACCAGTCTGGTCTACAGAGTGAGTTCCAGGACAGCCAGGACTGTTACACTGAGAAATCCTGTCTTGAAAAAAATAAAGAGTTCCAATCTATCAATAAGGGCATGAATAATGTTTAATTAGAGGATTGGAAACACAACAATCTTATAGTCAGTTTTTGTTCTTCACTTTCAATCACTCTACATGGAGTTATTTTCTTAAGCTAGATTAAAAGTTCCTGAGAAATACAAAGCATTTCTGTTTCCTTACTATTACCCCCAGGACCTGTACAATCTAAAGCACATGAATTGAGCTCTGATTGGAACTTAGTGAGATATTCACTTTTGTGAGTCAAAATTTTTCCACCGTGAAGGCAGAAAAAGAGTGAAGATGACTTCTCTAGGCTCTTTTACACATAAGGACTTTTCTTATTAAGTCTTTGTATAGTCATTATAGCTATACTGTGATCCTTATTCTCATAAATCATAATAAACAGCTTTTAAAAGACAAAGAATTAGTGGAGGAAGGTACAGATGTAGAGAATGAAGCTATGATTGCCTACTTGCTTGTGGCCTTCCCAATGGGCTTCCTTGTTCTAGTTTCTGTGGTAAGTATGCTATCACTGTTCCTATTTTATAAATACAAAGTAAAACACAGGAAGACTAATTCTCTCAAGAATATAGAGCTGCTATAATGGCCATGTTACATTCTTCTTCTCCTTCAGGACCAGAAAACATTCCTTTAGAGCTGGCAATGCTAGCCCCTGGCAACCTCAGCTCTCAGTACCATTAAGGGAACAGCACATTACCCAAACCCATTCCACCCTTCCCAGAGTAGCATTCTAACCAATGACTGATAGATGAAAATGTCCACAAAGTTCAAAAAGTTCATCTTTTCTTCTCAGTTACAGACAATTCAG
The DNA here is from genome assembly GCF_903992535.2 of Arvicola amphibius. NCBI lineage: Eukaryota > Metazoa > Chordata > Mammalia > Rodentia > Cricetidae > Arvicola > Arvicola amphibius. The sequence goes on along the minus strand of NC_052055.2, from coordinate 16,199,496 downwards.
TAAGACTGGCTTGGTTCAGAGCTTACACAGCTAACCGTTTTGTGCAAACTGACTTCCTTTCCTAAACCTCGCCATGATGAGCTGAAGGTGGTGGGGGAGCCATTGAACATGATCAAAACACAAATGAAACTTTTAAATAACAAATAAAATGCTTTTTTAGAAAGGCTATTCCATTATGAACTCCTTACAATTTAATCTCCATTTCAGAGACTGCTCTCTGAAGATTCCTTTCTGAACAGGCACCAGGTAAACCCAGATAAATTGTTTATAGCAGTCACGATGATAAAACTCTTCTATATAGTTTCTTATAGAGCAAACCTTAGGAAAATGTTCAGTGCTGCAAAAGTTATTCGCAAATGGACAAATGATTGCCTCTATCTTTTGCAGTTGTTCAAGATAATCATGCTATTGTTATTTAATAAAATTTACGTGAAATGAGAAGGATTGAGATAACCAACCAGATAATGTCAAAAACAAGGGAGGAGTAGGTTTGAAGATGCAAGAACCAGTCAACCACATTAAACTGTGAGGGAGAAATAGATGGCGCAAGTTCTACAAAGTCTTCAATGGCTTCTGGGGATGGAATGGATAGAGATATTCAAGTGACTTCTCCGGGCACGATACGATATAGGTATAAACAGTCCTGTCATAGCCCTAGAAAGAAGAGAAAGTGAGGATGCAGAGAAGAGGAGGAACTGTCAAACATGCTACCCATCATTTTGGCTTTCAAAGGAATCATGATGGTGTCTTAATGCTAACAGTATTGTCGTCTGTCAAAGTTGAGTCAGGATGGTATTTGCTGCATGAAGACAGAGATTCTTAGTAATATGGTTAGGAACAAATCTTAGCAAGCATCTGAAGCTAAACATATCATGTTTTTCTTCTTCCTCCCCAATACCTTGGGGTTACACAGCAAAATTTCAAAACCCACACTTTGATGTGGCCAAGGTTTATGCTTAGTCACTTTGTGTCCAGAGTCCACACTCTCGGTTTTATGAAAGCTTAACTTTTCCTCAATCTTGGCTTGCCCTCACACCAGAAGAACACCAGGAACTGCTTCAGGTAAGAAGTTCTTGACCTAGGACCACAAGGGTGGGTGGCCCAATGGAATTAACCACAGCAATGTTCCCCACAAGCCCACAGAGCACAGAATCCACGCTTGAGGTGTTGGTGTCCTTCTGTGCTTATTTATTCTCAACAGAGAGTAGTAACCAGGCATTATGAAATAGAGGCTATATCAACTAAAACTTTAAAAAAAAAAAAGCTCTCTGTGGTTAAGTCTGAAATCAAATGGTGAACACTGGAACATTTTAGATTTTCCACTCAGGAGATTGAATTGCCAGATACTCCAGTATCACTTTCTCTCCATTTAACTTTGGAAAGCAGAGATCAAATGCATGACCTTGCAGTCAATTTCCACATTCTTCAAAGAATAGATGCTGCAGATTGAAGCTAGAGCCCGGAGCTCTGAAAGAAATGGCTCTGTGTAGACACAAATACTTATTGTTGGAACCGAATGAATGCTTTTACAGAAAGCAGTGTCTTTTGTTACTCTGATGTCCCACATACATTCCCAGCTCACTGTAACCAGGTGTTAGGAATTTCATGTCAATTATCTTGGCAAGCAAGACTAGTAAGCAGACTTAGTAGGCAATTTGTATGTAAAATAGGGTAGCCAGGGTAACCTTTAAACAGTGCTTAAATTTAAGCAAATGAAGACTTGAAACATTAAAGTATCGATCATGCGTTACCTAGAAGAAAGCCCTGGTGTCTTTTATAGCAGAGTAACCAGCAGGGGAAGATGCCTAAAGCAGGTGGTATCCTCTCGGAAATGGGAAGATGCAATGGCCCAGGGGATGATCTCAGAGGAGCAGGAGACGTGGGATGCTGAGAACCATGTGAAGATTAGACCCTTAATCCAAGTGGGATATATGCTCCTGAAAGGTTTTATAGAAGAATTACATGACCCTATGTATTCAAAAAGGGTCATTCTGGATACTTGGTTAAATTCACATCACAGCCCCGTGTACCACATTTAATTTATTTGTGACAGCTCCATCCCAGTCCTGGCAGTTACAGCTTCTATCTTTTAGGAAATATTAAGATATTTTATTTAGATATTCCTGGAAGAGGTGAGAGAAATCTTGGTATTTTGAATTCAGTGATTGCTAGGGAAGAGCTATCAGCCAAGAAATGGTCTGGTCAACTTCAGCCCCCCAGCCAACTTTATAGGCAATGATGACACGATCTAATACATATGGATACTGCCTTTCAGTTGGCCACGGTGTTTTACAAGCACTGACCTCTATAACCTTCACAAAATAGTCTGGATTGCATGTTGGTGGCTACATCATAGCAACACACATTGTCTCTAGAGGTTAAATTGACATTCCTACACTAGACTGCCTGTAAATGTCAGAGCCAGGCTCAAAGCTAGTGGCAGAATTTCATTCTAGCCACATTGCTACTAGGAAAGCCATGCATGTTTCTTCTCATGGTAATGGTAGTTGCTGCATTTGGAAAGCAATGACGGTTCATAAATGGACTTTGTTCTACTTAATACTATCGATACAGATTGTTCTCTCTGGAAGCCACTGAAAGTGGTATTGCTCAGTAGTCACCCTAAACCAAAGTGCATGTTCTAAATTCCACTACTAAGTTCTGCTAGCAATGGGGAGATGTCTCAGTCAGTAGAGTGCTTGCTGGGCAGGCACAGGACCTGAGTTCATCTTCAGAACTCACACAAAAAAGCCGGGTGTGGTGGCACATGCTTTAAATTCCGGCTCTGGGAAGGTGCACACAGGAAATCCTTGAGGTACACTGGCCTGGCCTTCCAGCCTTGAGGCATTGTTTGAGGAATGACACTTGAGTTTGTCCTCTGTCTTGCACAACACACACACACACACACACACACAGAGAGAGAGAGAGAGAGAGAGAGAGAGAGAGAGAGAGAGAGAGAGAGAGAGAGAGAGAGAGAGAGAGAGAGAGAGAGAGAAGTGCTAACCAATCTTTTTCCTCCCGAGGAAAGTCTTCAGCCTTGATCAGCTCCATCAGAACTAATTCTCTCACACTCTTATTACTTTGCTTTGGAGGACATTCATTCCCTGCCCCTAAACTACATTAGAGAGTCTTGTCTTGCACATAACTGCTGTTGTAGTTCATCTTCGGGGAGGAACATGCTATGATGAAGGAGAGAAGACCTGCTTATGAAGTCTGCAGTGCTTCAGAGTCCTTTAAGGAGTGTTTAGCCCTATCAGTATAAATCTGAAAATAATCTGATCCATGTCCTCACCATGGGCTGGAAGAATAAAAAGTTGCCACCTGTCTTTTCAGAAAATAATACAAATGGGCTGAACGTTGCGGATTCTAACCGAGGCAGCTTCCAAAATTGGAAAAGCACCAGGCATAAAATTCCATCCCTCAGAACTTTATTGGTTTTTCAACTAACACTGAAGGTTTATTCCTTTAAAGTTTGCTTCCCGGATCACAACTAACGTCTGCCAGGGAACAGTAATTGACATCTATTGCTACATGCCAAACACCATCCACAAAGTCAAAATGACGGGTAATGAGCAAATCCTTGCTGTTTAATCACTCATCAACTAAAGTGGCATCATTAAAAAGATAGAGATGGCACAGCATGGGATTCATAGGATTTTAATGATTCTAGCTTAAAAACAAACATGCATACAATCCATCTTAGATAAATTTTAGGTATAATAAACAGTGAGTTATTTTCTTTAAAAATAAGGACTAGGTACTTTGTGGGGGATCAAGTTTAATTTAATACAATTTAAAAATTGATTCAATATGGTCCAAAGCATTAGCCTTTAGAACAATCAGAGGTATGCAGAGTGAGAAAGCACAGGGAATCAGAACCTTCACACAAATATTTATGCCTATGGTAACCCTAGGCAAACAAAGAAATCATCTGCTCACTTAGTTACGATCTGTGTTTTCCTTACTGCACACGCTTTTGCAGGGCACGAGGTCATCCAATCCCTAAGGAGAAGAACTGGACTCTTAATCACAACCTTCACATTCAACCCATAGTGTTCAGCAGCAGGTACTAGGCAGCTCTGTACATTTCTTAAGCAACCACAGTAATGGAACAAACCTGGAAGCCATTTCTGTAGTTCTTGGAAAAGTTAAAACTTCCAAAATGTTAGTTTGAAAAAGGGAAAATTTATGAGTGAACTCTAAGCACCAAAACGGTACCTCACAAATAGTTGGGGTTTCAATAAATATGTGTTGGATGTTGCCTGAATGAATAGCCGCTCTTTTTTTTTTTAAACCATCATTTCAATCCTTTAGAAAATACGAGTGTTTCCCCTGTGCTGAGGCACTGTGCCAGCTTCCTAAGAAAAGCAGAGGAGGCAGAAGATGAAGAGCCCTGGTGTGTGACCTTCAGTCGCTGGTGGGGCGGGATCGAAGGAGGAAATGGTGTGAGGCACACTACAAATGAGCACTTCACCGTCAGAGTTCAGAAAACCACTGCCTTCCTGGACACATAACACAGGACCCCAAAGAGGAGAGGCAGCATCATTTAACTCTTCCAAGAGACTCTCTTAGAAGTGAACAAAGACTCTTAAATCAGAAGTTTACTTTTTTTTCTCCTAAAATCAGTTCTTATTCTGAAGTTATTGGCTGTTAATGGAACAAAATAATAGGCTCCCTTATGACATTTTTATACGTGCACACAATGGCGTGTCACCAAATCCACCTAATTACCCTCATTTATTTCCTTCTCCACTCTCTGGGCTCTCCTCACTTGTTTTCTTGAATGAATAGCTGATCTATTTTTTCACCACCATTTCAATCCTTTGGAAAATACGAGTGTCTCTGTGGGTGTCCCAATCATGGTCTTGACCCCTTTATCGCTCCTCCCTGTCTTCCACTGAACTCTGGGAACTCAGCCCAGAGCTTAGCTGTGAATCTCTGCATCTGCTTCCATCAGTTCCTGGATGAAGGTTTTATGATGACAGTTACAGGAGTCATTAATCTGACTACAGGGCAAGGACAGTTCAGGCACCCTTCCTCTATTGCTTAAGGTCTTAGCTGGGGTCGTCCTTGTGGATTCCTGGGAATTTCTTTAGTGCAAGGTTGCTTGTTAACCCCATGATGGCTCCCTCAATCAAGATATCTTTTTTCTTACTCTCCCTCTCTGTCCTTCTCCCATCTTGGCCCCCTCCACTTCTCCCTACTTCTATCCTTCCTTCTCTCTTCCCCTACTTTCCCAATTTTCTCAAGAGAGCTTAAATATTTCCCAGTCTCTCTCTTAGGGTTCTTGTTTTTACCTGGCTTCTCTGGGGTCATGGATTATAGGCTGATTATCCTTTATTTTATGTCTATTATCCACTTATGAGTGAGTACATACCATATTTGTCTTTCTGGGTCTGGGTACCTCATTCAGGATGGTTTTTGTTTGTTTGGTGTTGTTTTCCCACTGAGTAGTTCTCCATTGTGTAAATGTACCACATTTTCTTTATCCATTCTTTGGTTGAGGGACATCTAGCTTGTTTCCAGGTTCTGGCTATCATGAATAATGTTTCTATGAACACAACTGAGCAATTGTACTTGTGGTTTGATTGAATATCCTTTGGTTATATGCCCAAGAGTGGTATTGCTGGATCTGAGGTAGAGAGATGCCCAATTGTCTGAGAAACCACCGTACTGATTTCCAAAGTGGTTGTACAAGTTTGCAGTCCTACCAGCAATAGAGGAGTGTTCCTCTTACTTCACATCCTCTCCAGTATAAGCTATCATTGGTGCTTTTGACCTTAGCCTTTCTGACTGGTGTGAGAAAGTATCTCAGAGTAGTTTTGATTTGCATTTCCCTGATAGATAAGGATATTGAGCAATTCCCTAAGACCTGACCTGAGCTAGTGGGGGCTCACTGACTCTCGACTGGCAGTGGAGGAACCTGCATAGGATTAAACTACACCCTCTGAATGTGGGTGAGAGTTGAATGGCTGGGGCAGTATGTGAGGCCATGACTTATCTCTAATGCTTGAACTGGCTTTTTGAAGCCCATTATCTTTGGAGGGATACCTTGCTCAGTTTAGAAATGGAGCAGAGGGACTTGGTCCTGCCTCAAAGTGGTATGCCAGACTTTGTTGACTCCCTGAGGGGTAGACTTATCCTTTCTGAGAAATGGATGGGGGTCGGGTGGGGATAAGGTGGGAGGTGGGGGAAGGGAGAGAGTAGGAACTGGGACTGATATATAATGAGGAAAGATGGCTTTAAAATAAAAAAGTAAAAAGTAAAAAAAAAAAAGAAAAGAAAATATGAGTTTTTCCCTGTCCCTGCTTCCTGAGAAAACCAGAGGAGGCAGAAGATGATGAGCATGCACATGAAAGAACACGGCACTTCTTTATGAGTTGAGTTATTTCATCAAACATGGCGCTTTCTGATCCCATCCATTTTCTTGCAAATGATGTGATTTTGGTTCTTTATTGCTGAACAACACTCTACTGGGAATAGACCATATTTTGTTCATTTATTGGTATGTAGCCTGATTACACTACTTGGCTATTGTTGGTAGGGTCACAATAACTCTAAGTCTCTGTTGTGTGCCCCCTTTGATTCCTTTGAGTATGTACCCACACATGGTATAGATGGATCATATGGTAATTCTATTTTTCGCTTGTTGTGCGACCTCCGTGTGATTTTCATAGGTCCACACTAGTGTGGTCCTGTCAACAGTGTTATAACTAAACCCTCCACATGTTTGCCTACATCTATTGCTCTCCATATTCCTGATTGCTGTTGTGATTGGGAGGAGACAGAATCTCAGCATCGTTTGAGTTATATTTCCCCGTATAGCTTGGTATGTTCAACTTCTTCCATGTATGAACAGATTATTTGTATTCCTTTATTTGAAAAGCATCTGTTCGATTGATTTGTCAACTTATCACACTTTCCAATTCTGTAAGAAGCCAGATAAATCAGTCATGATGGTGCAGTTCCAACACACAGAAAGTGGAGGCAGGAGGATGTCCTTTCAATGCCAACTGGGCTAGCTACATAGAAAGACTGATTCAGAGGTGGGAGGAAAACCAGAGATAGCCACCTTAAATTTGAACTGGACTGTTTAGCTTTATCAATTATTTGTCTCTTCAGATATTCAAATGGACAGTGTGCATTAAATAACAAACATTATGTCTAGTGAAATGTCCCTGCCTTAATCAATTCACACATCAGGATGGGAAAGTGACACACAGAATGTCAAACCCTAGGGTAGTGGGGTATTATGAATAAGGAGTGGGTAGCACAGTCTTGTGTCAGACCCGCATAATGAACAACTCTTTTGGTCTGAGATCTGGAAGGGTTCTTGTTTTGTTTTTGTTTTGCTTTTTTCTTCAGAACGGACTCTGGGGCTCATGCCTGGTGAATGAGACTAGACAGTCAGAGAAATACAGTGGTGTGAACGGAGAGAACAGCATTCCAGGAAGAAGAAAAAGCTTGAATGGAACCACCCACTCCAACAGCATCCAAACACAAATTGGAGGGAGCGTATGTAAAACGATCAGATTCAAGAGGAAAGGGAAAACAGGTTTTCCTGTCATCCCTCCCCCACTTCACCTTCTCACAGGCTCCTTCAGTACAACTGGACCAACAGACAGAGAACACTGGCTTTAGGTTTTCCAGTATTCTTCTCCCACTCACCCTGACGTTACAAGCCACAAGTTTCTTGGAACTGTGAATATTGTTTGAACTAAAGCTAAAACTGGAGATGTGTTTTGAGTCACTTTCTGCAGGCGTATTTATATCGTCTGTTTAGGACACTTACAGGTGGACACAATGACTCACGACACAACATTCTAAACAAAGTAGCCTGGAAAACCCTGAGCTCTGGGAACTTGGTGGGCAGGGATACCGATGCAGACGAGGAAGACTTCCCTAGAATACCATGCATCTGCATATGACATCTTTCTAGGGCAAAATGAATTTTAAGAGCCTATTTCCAAACATATTTGAGCTGGTATGCGTGTGGTGAAAGAGGATGATGAAAGATCATTGATTATGAAACTGGTTATGGAAGGCTTCCCCCATCAGTGGAGTATGGAGCTACATGAGTACACATGTGGGCAGGCCTGCGAAAGACATGGAACTTTTTTCCTAACCATGGGGCTAGAAACAAATCATTCCAAGGTCCAAAGGAATGGTTTGGTTATAAGTCAGTTATTACTTTCTAACTGTGATGTTTCTTTCTGGTTTGAATTTTGCAGGTTTTACTTAACTTCATATAGAGGTAGCTCCTTAAATTAAAAAAAAAAAGAGTCTAACTCTTCAATTACTATACACAAAGACTTATAACTCAAACCATAAGATAAATCCATTCTTTTACTATTAGGAGTTATTCTCCTATCCAAAAATAAAAAAATAACATTTCTGCAAATCAAAGCTCTTACAATTCTGTTGTGTAAATTTTAGCCCACTCTGCAAACTTTTAACAGCCCAATAGAAAGTAGTAACTTTAAAGAAGTTTCTCTGAGCAAATATATCAAAGCTGAAATGTCTGACAGGGACCCTTCCCACTGGGGTAGGGAAAACATCCAAAAGAGTCAAGGAAGAGAGAAGTCACTGCTGTACTCAATTAGTTGAGAAACCATCAAAGTAAATAAGGTAATACCTTTAAGAACACACACAAAAGAAGCCAGTCAAGTAGAACAGATGAAAAGGAAGACTGTTTTAGCTAGCAAGTAACCCCAGGGGTGAAGAATAATTTCTTCTTCAGGACACCCTTCATCAAGGTCTTCAAGCAAGATGGCTCAGTAGAAGCAATTTCTTTCTGTGTCTGTAGAGAATTGAGAAAGTCTGTACGAAATACAGGCTGAGTTTAATTCCCGGCCAAGTACAATAGGTCAGAGATCAGGAGCAACTTTTGAAATGGTTTATCCCCTCCTAGAGTACTAATGGCTTTGAAACATCCCAATGGCCAGGGAGCAAATGATTTGCATTTTAGGAACAAGGAGTAGCTCAGAGAGAAGCTCGCCATCTCTGACTTTACTCTCTTCTAAGGTGGTTTCCATAGAACTCGTAACCGTCTTAGAAAGTTAATGACACTTAATCTCATGAAGTTACTTTGGGCACATATTTAGTCATGAGTCCTCCTGGTGGATTGCAATTTGTGCCATACCGCAGGGACACTCAAACATATGGGGTTTGTGTGTTCAAGAATCAGAAAGCCAGGTGCGGTGGCACAGGCATTTAATCCCAACTTTTGGGAGGCAGAGTCAGGAAGGTCTCTGCGAGTTTGAGGTCAGGCTGGTCTACATAGGGAGCTCCAGGACAGTCAGAGTTATATAGGTGACACTGTCTCAAAACAAACAAACAAACAAACAAATCAGAATAAGAAATGCTATTAAAGTTTTATATAATTATTAATATAAAATAATAAGGCATAAATAACAACATATATATTCTAAAGAGACACTGCTCTTTGGGGAAAAGTAATCTATAAGCTAACAAGTCCTTCAACATAATCTCAGTCAGAGGTGGAGAGACTGGCTTCTACAAGCTTTCTGGCCCCTTTTCCACAATATCCCAGAACCTTTTGGGAAAGAAGTGATATAAATGTGCTTATGGTTAAGCACCTGAGAGATCTTACTGTCTGCACTTTCCTTACTTGTGAGTTTCTGCATTAACCATGGTCTACTGCACCAAGAAACTTCAATTCCTGCCTCCAGGGTCCTGCCCATAAGAGCTCATGACATACAGCTGTAGACGAGCAATTGTTATATGGAACTTTGAGTGACGTAAACCCTTTCCTCCTCAAGTTGCTTTTGGTCATGGTGAGCCATCACTGCAGTCGCAATCCTAATTAAATCACATAAAAAATAAATAAATGCAAAGAAATTGTAAAACAATGTTCTTTGGTGTTTGGGCATGTGCAGAATGCATACTTGCCATTTTCAGCCTGACCCTCTCTCATCTCCTTTCTCTCCATGTCTGCTGAGCTCCCCCTGCTCTAAAAATCTTTCTCATCCCCTCTCTCCCTCTGTCTTTTGGTGACACACTGAGTTTAAGCAGAGTCATCTGCATGAACAAGGATTCAGGGATATCCATTAGAGTCTGGCGGGGTCAACAGTGGGTAAACATATCTGAAGCAAACGACTTCCTCTCTCTAAGAATCTGTCAATAGCTAATAGTTAGCAGTAAGGAGTAGGTCCCCATGAGCTCCCTCCTCCCATCCATTCCTGACTTAGGCTAGTCTTCTGTCACTCAATACGGGTAATTGTAGTCGTGAGCTCATGATCGCAATGATTTTCTTTTTAGAGAGAACAGTCTAGAAGTCCTCAGCTTAGCTTCCACCTCTTAGGCCCTTTCTTCTCCCTCTGCCTCAGTGTTCCCTGGGCTTTAGGGATGATATAAATATCCTATTTAGGGTTTAGCCCCCAACCAGCACTTCTTTTCAGTAGCTTGTGTAGCTGCAGGTCTCTGAATTCACAACTGTTCACTGTGAAAAGATGAATAACGCTGAGGAGCTTTTTATCATTGAGCATAAAACACTGTCTTTTAATAGTGGTGTTAGTCTTTGAGTACATCAAAGGTGATTTACCCATTTACCAAATGAGTGGAGCAGAAAACAAAACACAGGGCCTACTTGCACTGTGTCTGATGTATCTGCCCCTTCAATAGGCTCCATTCAAAGTTCCCCAAACATCTTTTCAGGTGTGGGTTCACATTATGGGAGGGTCTGCATACCTTCTTCCCTCCATTATTGTCTGCACTTGTTGGGTTTTATGAGAAAGAACCTCAAAGAAGAAATTCCATGGACAATTATTGGCAAAAGCATATATGTAGGTTTGAAAGGCACTTCCTGCCCACTGGCAGAAACTAAAAATGTGTATGTATTTGAGTTCAAGAATTTCAAGTAAGTACATAAAAATTTCCCTAAATTGATTTGCTAATCAATGAAGGGAGAGAGTGTAGTGGGGAGCTGTGGGCAGGCCTGCTTCTCGTCCTGCCCGGCTCTCGGCCACTGGCTAGATTTACCCAAAATAATTACATAGAAACTGTATTCTTTTAAACACTGCCTGGCCCATTATTTTCAGCCTCTTACTCACATCTTGATTAACCCATATCTAATAATCTGTGTAGCACCATGAAGTGGTGCCTTACCATTTAGTTTCTAGCATACGTCCATCTTGGGCTGGAGCTTCATCGCATCTGGCTGTAGAGGCAGGGCAATTGTCTGAGCCATCTACCTCACTTCCTTCTTCCTGTTCTGTCTACTCCACCCACCTATTTTCTAACCTATTAGGCCAAGCAGTGTTCTTTATTAATTAACCAATGAAATCAACAGATTGATAGAAGACCCGCCTCCATCAAGAGAGGGAAGGAAATGAAATTGTAACTGAGTACATATTACCTGCCAGCAAGTGTGGTGTATTACACACCTGGTCATATGTTCTCAATCACTGCAACAATTCAACGTGTGTGGGAGAATCATTAGTCTTAATTTACATGGGAGCAAACTGAGACTCAAAGGTTTTATCTAACTTTATCAAGAGCACAAAACCATTAAAATTGACAATCAGGAATTTATATGTAGGTATGTCACAATATTGATTGTCAACCAGTCTTGCCTTAGTGAACCCTTGAGTTACTCACTAGGACTCTGAGAAGCTTGGGGTTTTCATCCCGCCTCCTCGTTTCCAGAAGTGAGTCTCCCCGAGGGCAGGCAAAGCTCTGATCCATCACAGACCCCAAATTAGAGTCAATTTGAATCCCGGTGATGAAAATATTATAATTTGTTAGTAATTATGTAAAATAGGACTTCCTTGTCCCCACAGCATTGTAATTACCAAATTCCTCTCTTCAGGGGAGTCATGAATGAAAAGTGCTGCTCTAGGCATCTGTGGGAGTCAGGAACTTAAGGAGGGGAACAGTGGCTGGGACTTTCCGTCCTCACAAGCTGGGTTCTGGTATTAACTACTATCCCATACCTCTCTACCCACTGCTTACAGCGAACTGGACTCACCCACATAGAAATGCCTTTACAGAAAGTTCTCAGTTTGAAAAAAAAAAAGAAAAACACAGTGTAGTGTTACACATTTACACAGCTACTTAATATTCAGTTGTGTCTTAAATTGCATTTTCTCATAGAATTTATAGTCCTCGTTTAACTTGTAAAAATTACTAACTGGGAAATATGAGTAACATTGGAAAAGAAATATTTTTTATTTAATTGAAAACATACCAGATATGATAATAACAACAGTACAAGATAGAGTGTTAACTTACATTATTTTTGCTAGCTCGTGAAAATATTATATCTTGTTTGTATAAAAATCAGAAAACCTCACTAATTTCTTGATCTCAATTAGGGAGTTAATCAAAAGGCTTATAACTTGTAAGCTGATTTGAATTGAGATCCAGTACACATTTGGTATGCTGGCTCTCCTAACATTCTTATGTGATAAAATTTTGGCGTATGGAGACAGAATATTTGATTTCAATTGGAGTCCTGTTGTTTATATGCTTTGGGCAAGTCCTTTAACTCCCTTGAATTTGATTATTTAATTAAACAATTTGGACAAATGGTTTTTAAATCTGAGACCATCTCAGATCTGTAGTGATAAACCATTTATCAGCTCCCAAAGTGGACCTGACATTGTTCCATGGTTAAACTTCTTAGGGACAATCTTTTCTTCAGTCAATCAAAATGCACCAACCCAATAATTTTCGAGCATTATAGTTCTAGAACCTTACAGCATAAACTACATGCCTTTACTGTTTCATTGCCTCTTGTCAATCATTCCCAGGCTCTCCTTAAAATAAACTACTGCTTCCAGAAAGTAATTGGTAGTAACCCTAGGTAAGGCATTAACTTTACTCTAAAATCTAGTATACTGTTTATGTTTAAGGTAGTACCATCACTGTGGTGGCAAAGGAAATTATAATAAAAGAGATGAGAATGATATTAAGCCATTGGGATTTAGCATTCATTGATTTAACATGTTATGTCCAGAGTCCAGTAGAAACATATAAGAATACCTTTTCTGTTCTGGGATATATTAATCATAGAAGCTAAGACATGCCAAAGTGAAATAAAACTTGGTATCTTAGCAGCATAAGACAAAGAGAGCTGTTTACTCAAGTGATGTCTAAAGTGGTTTGATGATATTTCTTCGAAATTATCTTCTGAGTGATGAAATATGAACCAGCTGCTTCCCATTCAAACATTCATCTTCAAATATATACCCTTCGAGCTGTATGTATATTGATAGGGGGAGCTACACACACTTTTCTTTCTAGGCTCATGTAAGTTACCTCTGTTCATATATGCCTGGTTGGAAGTCAGGTATTGTCCTCACTGTATCAAGTGGTAACTGGGGAATGTATTCATCCTGTAGTCACAGAAATCAAACTGTTGGCTGTTTGGATTACACTGTTCTCTTCAGGAACATGGAGGAGCTTACTCAGTGGGGAAAAATAAGTGAGAAGACGAGCAGAGTTTTTACAGCTGTTAAATCTGTTGATGCTTCTTGGGACAGAAGAAAATCCCTAGACAAAAATCCCGCAGAATTAAGGATCCCACAGAACACGGCCTTTCTCGAAAACAATATTTACAGCATGAATAATTGTTGGCCCACACAATGTGTTAGTCATTCTTCTAATTGATGTGATCCTGCAGAAAATGATAATTAAAACGGATGTCTTAACAAAAGCTCCCCCATCAAAAGCTTCAGAAACAAATTCATCAGCCAGGACTGTTTATTTAAAGTTGCGCCTGGAAAGCAGAAATGATAGACAGGAGAGAAAGAAACAGGGAATGAGGCTAAGCCAGTACAAAGCGGCATTATTAAATTGCTCACTGATACAGACAACTATGGCTGGCCCTGAAGGTCACCATTGGAGTTCCTGAAATGGTTCTCACAACTGACCCAGGGACATCTGTATGTGGAAGATAAATATTGTCATCCAACTCCTATATTGCTCAAGCTGACCAGACCAAAATATGGAACACCCTCCAAAGCCAGTTTCTAAAGCTGGCCAGTGAAACTGCCCCTGTCCTTCCTGCTATAACTAGTCCTGAGGAAAATATTAAAAACGATCCTGTCACTTTTAGACTATCTAAATTTGACTGCATCCCTGAAAACTCATGTGTTAAAACAGCAATCTCCAAATACGATTGCATTAAGAGATAATTCTTATAGGAGTTATTAAATTTAAATAAGGCAATAAGGTCAGGATTAGGTAAGATTAGATTTCTTATAAGAAAAATGCTAGAAATAATCTCTCTCTATTCCTCTCCTTTTCTCTGTGTGCATGTCCTCCTCATTCTGCTTTTCTCCCCAGTCACAAACTAAACAGCCATCTTCCTACCAGGAAAGATGTCCTCATTAGAAGTGAATATGCGAGCGCTTTACATCCTTGAGAACTGTACGCATTAAATTTCTGTTGTTCAAGTCACCTTGCCTATGACATTTGATGCACATGCCCCAGCAGATTAATACACTATCCATTCCATGTGATCTATGTTGCTTTGCTGTGTATGGTTTCGTTATCTGCCTAGGAAGAGGGTCCAAGACCTTCGATTCTAGGGGCTTTGGACTATGTTCTTTCTTGGCTGGTCATGATTGTCATATTTGCCTAGTGATCATTTATTTACTGGTTACAAATGAGTAAGGTATGCACCGGTGGTTCCCTGGTTGTCAAATATCTTTCTTATTTCATTGCTTCACAGAAGCATCCCTACATCCTATTGTAGAATGTAGTCAATTACTTAGACCTCTATTCCGATCATTTCCTTGTTGCTGATGACCAACACCCACAATACAAAGTAAAATTATCATAGATTTAGCTTCAAATACCATAAAATTCCTTCTTTCTCCTTCAGAGATAACCACCCTGTCACCCACCAGAAAACAGAACCATAAGTCCAATACAAATTAAATATAAGTTGTGTAAGTGAGTTTCACTGAGTGATGATAAAAGTACCCCACTTTAAGCAAGTCACTTGGTTCCTGGATTCAAGCATCCCACATACTGGGAACCCAGAGTCATCTTGTCATTGGTTTAATGTACATGTGTTTTCCTAAAAGTATCCACCTTCTTTAAGGACAGTATTCATAAAGTGGTACATCACTTGCGTTTTCAATAGGCCTTTATTCTTTGAACTTCTTCACGTCCTGTATCCTAATTCCACTCATTTTTCAGTCCTTCCAGTGACACCCTGGGACCAGACATCACCAGGCACCTCAGGTGTGTGCACAGACTCCTCATATCTGACTCCTCTTCAGCATGTCTCCAGGTCCACCTTTCTCCACAGTGCCCAAACCACTCTGCTTCTTTCTCTCCCATCTCGTCATCATGCGCTCTATCTTTCCCATCTCCTCATAACATACTTGTTCATCAGAGTAGCACCTGCTGTCCTAGGCTGTGGGGCAAGCATGGGCTCTTGGGTGTCTTCCAGCTATCTCAGGCTTCCACATGTTGCTTCTTAATGATGGGGTATGCGATAAGGTAATAAGTAGATCCCATTATTATAAACCTTTTTGAAGGCTGAGGACTATGAGAACTTGTAGTATGGAAGGAAAGACAAGCTCATTTCCATTTAGGCACTGCTGTTCTAGCAAGTCCCTTATTTAGAACCGAGGAGGTTTGTTATAATCAACCATCCACCAAGAGACTGGCTGGTCTCCTTGAGGGAAGGCAGCATTACAAAGGCACGGCTTTGGTTTGAGGCTGACAGATTGCCCCTGTGACCTCAGGATCACCTGAATTAGTCCATGCTTTCGAGCTCATGCACATAGACTGTCTCTGCCACTGTGCTCACTCACCACCATATGGTGCCAATATCAGGTCAGTAGTAATCTATAAGGAAAACCATTATTCCCAGCTGCTATTGAGTATGTCTTGTCTCTTCAGGGCTTGTCTCTTGGAACATAGATCCACTTGTAAACTTTCTGTGCAGAATTCCTTTCTGTCCGTTTTCTAATTGTACCAATGCTTACCAACCCGGAAGCAAGGAATCCATACATATCCATATATGCCACTTATCTTTTGCAAAGTGAACTTGAGTTTGCACACAGGTGTGCCCTCTGGGAAGATTGTCTTCATGTCTTTTCTAAAGAAATACTCATGGCTGAGTTTGCGATGTGGCAACTGTCCTTCTAAAGTTACCACCAGTATAATGTGTCAATACCAAAATAGTTGTTGCTATGACCAGAGTGTTGTACAAATTATTATTAACTCTTTGTGTCTGGTTAGCACATCTCTTACTTCAGTGCTTTTATTTCTGGCAACTTTATGTTCATTATGTTCAAAGACGCAGAAGTATTAGGTCTACTGTGATATGGACAAAGTCCTTATGATTAAGAAAATCCCATGTCTTGGCTCAGGCCTGCTCTGTCGGACGTCCCTAGCTTGGTCCTGGTCCTGCAGAGGCCTCTGGTTTGGGCCTGCTCCCTTTGTGGTCACTCCCTTATACAGACCTAAACAGAAAACTCTCAACAGAGGAGTCTAAAATGGCTAAAAGACACTTAAGGAAATGCTCAACATCCTGAGTCATCAGAAAAATGCAAATCAAAACAACTCTGAGATTCCATCTGTAGGAGTGGCCACGATCAAAAACACTGATGCCAACTTATGCTGGAGAGGTTGTGGGGTAAAGGGAACACTCCTCATTGCTGGTTGGTGTGCAAGCTGGCACAGTCCCTTTGGATATCAGTATGGTGATTTCTCAGAAAATTAGGAAACAATCTTCCTCAAGACCCAACAATACTGCTGTTGGGTATATACCTAAAGGGTGCTCAATCATACCACAAGGATATATGCTCAACTATGTTCAAAGCAACATTATTTGTAATAACCAGAACCTGGAAACAACCTAAATGACCCAACTGAAAAATGGATAAGGAAAATATGTTACATTTACACAATGGAGTACTACACAGCAGAAAAAAATGACATCTTGAAATTTGCAGACAAATGGATGGATCTTGAAAGCATCATTTTGAGTGAGGTAACCCAGACTCAGAAAGACAAATATCATATCTACTCACTCATAAGTGACTTTTAGACATAAAGCAAAGACAATCAGCCTACAATGCACAATCCCAGAGAACCTAGACAACAAAGGATCCTAAGAGGGACATACATGAATCTAATATACATGAGAAGTAGAAAAAGACAAAATCTCCTGAGTAAATTGGGAGCATGGGAACCAAGGAAGAGGGAAGAAAGGGGGGTGAAAAAGGGAGGGGAGTGGAGAAAAATATATAGCTCAATAGAAACAACAAAAGAAATATACAACAAACAAAAACCCCAAAATCTCATGTCAATCAAATGTTTGAGATATTGAATCACCTAGCCTTCCTTCTGCCAGCAGCGCATTACAATCCATATCATGCAAGAGCCTTAATAACTGTAGAATGGCATACCGAAGATTATCAACACCCATTTCTATAAGTAATAGGAATTTTTATTTCTTTCCAATTTACCAGCAATTCAGCTATAAATTCCAATCATAAGGAATATATTTATATATATATATAAATGTTCCTAGCTACTAGAGACTTTTACATTTATATGAAATCAGAGACTGGGTTAAGGCTTATACCAGGGTAATTTATTCAGGGAGTAATCACAAGGATAAAATAATGAATGGAAAGAGGATATGAGTGTGTTGCTATCCTGAAAACCCAGCAGTTGGGAAGGTAAGGCAAGAAGATTATGAGTTCAAGGTCAGCCTGGCTGTATATTGAGATCCTGTCTCAGAGCTAAAGAATAGAACCCCTCCTAATATTGAAGGGATGGGGGAAGGTACAAAGGAAATGGAGAGGACATACATATGAAGTGTTGAGTTGGCCACTTGGATAGGTGGCACGTAGGTAAGATGGTACGACTTGCAGTAGAGATTTGTAAACTACCTCTGAACTGTTGCCATAAAAGTTTCTCTCTCACACACAGAAAGGAGGCTCCCTACATAGGAATGCTCCACCCTTTTAGACGGATCGTTCATGAAGGTGAGAAGTTTCTTCACAGGGCCTTGTGCTTTCATGGCTGAGGAGCCCCAGGGGAGGAAAGACATGCAGGAAAACAAGCTGAGGCATATTTAGATGGCATCTGATGGTGCCAGCCCATTTCCAGACAGACCAGTTTAATATCAACAGGAACATGAGTGGAGTAAGAAGTCAGAGTTGGCATTTGACCTCGTCCAGAAGAAAGGTTAGACCCAGTGTGCAAAGGAATTGAACAAAAATCTGTTTGTAACCTAGACAGAGATCTCACACCAAGGACATTTAAATGTGATGGAGAATGCTTGAGATTTGCATCCCTTCTTCTGTAGGTTTCATTGGGGGATTTTCAGTATGGAAATAACATGATTGCACCTGCATGTTTGAACAATTAGGCTGTTTGTAGGCAGCGTGAAAGGTGCTACCACTATAGTATAGTATAAAAATCAACAGTGAAAGTAACATTTGGACCTTTCCAGTAAAAGTAACAAAACATGGTGAAGGACACAATTCAGACATTAGGAATACACGGTCAATGATCATTTGAAGAATAAGTTATAGACTGGGCCTGACTTTAAAAACAACTGCATAGGAAATAGAGGAAGCTAGGAACCAACAATTAGTTAGCAGGTGTCCGAGCTACCTTGAAGACCATTTTGGTTTTTATGCCTCTAACACTGAAATTTTAAGTTAGACTGAAATGTAGGTTTCTACTCAAGCTTCCAAGGCCAGCTGATATAGAAGATTGGCAAAGAGAAGCTGAAAAATGTAACCTGACACACATTTCTTTCACGTTGTGACTGACACAATTTTTCTCTTTTGTAATCCATCGCACAAAAAGTTTTCCCTATTTCTTCATACATTTAAGTTCATAAAGACAGTTAGGATCTTTAGCCAGGATATTGCACTCTGCAAGGCAGAGGTTCTCTTGAGGCTTTACAAATGAAGAGAGGAATAAATCAAAGAATACAATGTGAAGAATTTTTCTATCTTCACTTGAAGTTTTCTCAGTCAGTTGCAGATGGGCAATAGAGAGTGATTTACATGATTTCAGAAGACCAGGGCGCTGAAAGAATGGGCCCCACTCTCCGCAACAATTCATGCCATCCACCTGAATTTTCAGGCATGAAATTCTTTCATTCAGAATCTGTCCAGTATAGCACAACTAATAAAAATGCAGAGACAGAAATTGGGGTTCAACCCTGAAGGTCAGAAAAGCAAAAAAGCCAGTCACCGACTATTCCCTTTAACTCAGTCCGAGATGGCGATCCTGCCTCCAGAAATCTCAGAATGAGACTATGTCTGAGAGCTGTCTTCTTCCCTTTTATACTCCTTTCTTGTGCTGTTAAAGGCATGCACCACTACCGTCTTGTTTCTATGGCAAACTTGTGTGGCTACTGGGATAAAAGGTGTGTGTACCACCGCCTGGTCTGTAAGGCTGATCAGTGCGGCTGATTTACTCTCTGATCTTCAGGCAAACTTTATTTATTAAAATACAAATGTAGTGATAACTACAGCCCAGTTCCTTTTGATTGAATTCCCTGCCTCACCACAAATTCCTATTGTGTGTTTACCTAATTCTCGAATGTTTCCAACATCATGAAAATTGATAGTTTCCCAATTTTTCTTTCTCCAGTTTCGCTAATCTTAAAACTATTAATCTATTTCGGGTTTTACTTTTTGACCAGGCGAGTAACTTCTGGGAAACAATTTCTCCAAACTTCCCCTCGGGACTATTCAACCCACTCTCTGTTTTCTTGATAGCCTAGGTAAGCTCCACATATCCTTTAATTGGAGTCATCTGTAAATCAACATAATTGACCAAAGAAAATCTGGCAGAGACGTGAAGGCTTCTCATCACTGGAATAAAATATCCGAGTATCACAGAGGCAGTTCCATCATCCAGAAAATATGAACTACAAGGTCCAACTTATTTCAATGCACCAAGTAATTGATGAGGTAGGCTTTCACAGAGGGGTCCTGGCCCCTAACCTATGGTTATTCAGTTTCTGTCTAATAAAACATTATTCAATATCTTCATGAGAGAAATAATTTATTCACTCATACTATCCAAATATTTTAAATTTGCATATTACAAAACAAAACCTATCTTTTAACAATGTGCTTTCAAATATTTTATTAGGAGATGCTGTTTCAATTGGGTAGTTACAGTGTGACATAAACATTTACAGAAATATACTAGCACACTCATTATACTTCATTAATAATACTGCTCCTGCTAAATTATTGGTTTATTCCAGGTCAGATCTAGTCATAGACATAGTAATATATATGTTGGCAAAAGTACTTAAAAAATAAGAAACTTATAGAATTATGCATATACTCAAAGTCATACACATGCACACAGAAAACTACATTGATCATAAAATTGAGTATTGATGTTCACAAAGCTGAACTATAAACTATCTAGACTGATTTTTCCATCACCCATAAATATAATCTCAATGTTATTACAAAAAATTTTTGTAAGACAGAGAAATATTAATATCATCATGCTTTGAATTGGAGGGAATTCTAGAATGCAATTAATAAATTGGACATGGTTTTGATTTTTGCCTTTGTCAAAATCTGTCTAGTTCAATTTTGGAAACATAAATTGTAAAACTAAGGAAGGACGGTAGGTTTCTGTAAGTTTTAATTTTTGATAACTGAAGGCCATTCTTCTCAGTTTCTAATCCAAATTTTAAACAGATAAGTAAAATGCAAGGTTAAATATTAATTTTTACTTTAAAAATTGCTTTCTCCACTTCAATGGCACCAATTGCTGCCCTGGGGATGAGTATTATTAATCCCTGTATTTTCTGCACAGTTTACCCCTTTATGGAATCATTCCTGTTGGCATAAGGAAGCACTGGTATTACCCATCACTTTAGAAGATCCTCTAACCAGCTGTCGTGTGGCTGTTTACTTCCTGTATGAAGCAGCAGGACACTGTGAAGAACAGCTGTATTCACTGCTCCCAGAGCCTCACATTCCAGGCTTGGCTAACTGCTGTTTAATTAAATGGTTGTCAATGAAGGTTACTTTTACCAGGTCACTGACATCTTTTCTCTTTCCAAAGTTAAGGATCAGTTTCTGTCCAATACGTTATTAGGATTCAACAAATCAGACCACACTCCTCTGTCAAGTAATTTTACCTTCCAGCCTTTTGAGGCCGTGTGCACATGTTGCTTCCTCCCTCTTGAGTGGCACTTTCTTTATCCCATCTGCTGCATCTTCCACCTCATTAGCCAGAGGAAACTCTTGGATTCTGGTTTCACCCTTTTCTGTATTTTCTGAAGTGTTTCATCCATTATCCTGGCTGCAAACACCATATATCACCAATCTTCCAAGTAAAGAATATTTCTATCAGTCATGATGAGTAAATCAACAAATGACAAAATTCCAAGGACTTTAGTAGTCTTGAATGCACTTTGTATTTATTTTTCCATTTGTACTTGGGAAAATTACTCTGTGTGTTAGTTGACAGCATTGCTTCTTGATTGAGATTTTTTTGTAACTTAAATGTCCCCAAAAGACTTAGCACGGTGCCTAAAAATTAGACAGCACACAGTAAATGCTAAAATAATAAATATTAGTCATGTTAGAGATCATAATTAAGTCATATCCAGATTGTTGGATTTTAACTCCATGATCAAATGTATACAATTACATTACTCACTTGGCCCTTTGAGAACTTTTGCTCATGAGTTCTCGCAGCCCAGTGCCTAAATGATTAGCCTTTATCTGAATAAGGTGTGGTTTCCTGGCTCCAACACACATGTCCCAAAGCACCACATTTTCTCAGTGACTCTCAGGATAGAGATACCGTTTATGAGAGTTTTAAAATGGTTTTCAGTTTTTAAATACATACATAGAGCTTAAATTTATCCATACTGGAATAATTACAATTATTACCTTTGGGGGAAGTCACATGTATAGGGCAAATGTACCACGTTCCTTCTAAATTTACATAACTTTACAGGAACATATCATTTTATAAATCAACTAATTTGATCAAGTCAGCTATGTAGTGTGACCTAGGTAATGTGATTTTTACTTTATAAATCAAAATATTGAATTTAATTTACTTGTTTATGGTCATATGATTTATATTTTGTTCAAGTCATATCTGTAACACAAGTTTTGATCAATAGTCTGTTAAACATGCAACTAAATATATAAGTATCTTTTTTACTTTTATATTCTTTTTTATTAGTACTATTTTTGTGTGTGGATGTGTTTGTTTTCACATGTATGTGCATGTATATTTGTGTGGGTGCCTGCATATGATGTCCAGAGGTTAGCTTCTAAAACCTCTCTCTAATATATCCCACTGACTCTGAGTTAACTGATTCAGGTAGACTGGCCATCAATCAACCCCCGGGGATCTTGCTGCCTCTCCAGTGCTGGACACAAGTGAGCACCACCACATTCAACTGTTTTACATGGGTAGTAAGGGATCAAACGTGGATCTTCATGGGTACATGGCAAGTGCTTTACTGACTGAGCCAATTTCCAAACCATTGTTGGCTTTATTTCATTATGTTCCTGTCAATGCAGAATTCAAAATGAGCTTCTTTCAGTACATAAAATAAAATGATTTTCCCCATGTTGACACACAACCACTTTTATGTTGCTGTTATCTAAAACGTCCCCTTACTGCCCCTCTGACTGAGAAGCCGCATCTATCAATGATTCAATGCTTTATATACAGCATACAACTTTACATGCTATGAAGCATGGGCCATTAATGCTTGAGGATTTCCTGTAAAGCAAAGGACGCCGAAACATTCACCAGATGTAAAGCAAGAGCAATAAAGGAAGGGGAGCCATAGATGAAGCACGGCCTACAAAGAGCATTTGTAAGAAGATAAAATGGCAAACGGTCCTCAGAATCAATTTGATCTGGGTCTGAACAGCATGCTCATCACCACCCTGTCTGTCATGCATGTCCCTTGAATCTCTTTTCTCCTCTGAAGAATGAGGACACTAAACTCCAATTCATAGGATTAAAGTGTCTCATATATTAATCTCATATGGCTTTGTTCCCAATGTGTCTACGGCATGTCCTTCCATCACCTTAAGCTCTTTTTGACTAAGAATGACGCCTCGCTATCAAAAGGAAAAATCAACTCCTATAGGCATTTCAGTATGAACTAAGACTTGGTGGTGAACATCTAAAATGTTTTCTTGTTTTGTTCTCTAACCGTTTCAGACCGAATCAAATGGAATACCTCATTTGGAAAGATTAACCTCTAATAGAAAAACGACATAGATAGCATCAGAAATTTTGTTCTCATTCATTCATTGTCCTTACTCATTTTTTTGGACAGTGAATAAATGTGCTTATTTTAGGCATAAAATTAATCATTGACAAACATGTCCATATTTTGTAGTTTAATTTTAATATAAAACATATTTGCTATTTACAGCTGAACAAGTAATTTAAGGCTAAGTTATATATTATGGTAAAAGCTTTTCTAGAGAACTCCATCTGTGAGAAGTGTATACACATAACTCCTACAACTTCTTCAAAAATCCTTTTATGTTTCCATGGTCTCTTAGTCACTGTTTATTTCTGTGAAGAGACAATGTGACTAAGACAACATTTATCTAATCACAGGCACCTCTGGGAAAATGACAAGAACAACAGGCCTCTCCCTGAGGGTGTATAAGCACTAAGATAGTTGGAGAGGAGGAGACACTTCACAACCCAGTAAGTTGTATGGAAAGTCCAGGGACACAACTTTCTTGAGTCATCACCCATGCTGAGGTGGCCTTTTCAGTAATGCCCCATTAAGCTAAGAATCCATCTGTTCATCCTTGTTCATTGGGTATTTCATTAGCACGGTGCTGTAGGGTTTCTATTGCTATGAAGAGACATTATGAGCATGGCAACTTATAAAGGGAAACATTTAGTCGTGGCTAGCTTCTAGATTCAGAGGTTTAGTCTATTATCACCATGGTTGAAAACATGGAGACATGCAGGCTGTCATGGGGCTGAAGATGTAGTCAGGAGTTGTACACTAGATTTATAGGCAGCAGGAAGAGATAGTGGCACTGGGCCTGGCTTGATATTTGGAACCTCAAAGCCCATTCCCAGTGACAGACTTCCTTCAACAACGCCACACCTCCTGATAGTGTCACTCCTTATGAGCCCATGGGGCGTTTTCTTTCAAACCACCACATACACCACTCCCTGGGACCCATGGGTCTGTAGCTATATCATAATGCAGAAATGCACTCAGTCAAACTTTAAATCTCTATAACAGTCTCAACCATGTTTAAAAGGTCAGAAGTCCAAAGCCTCTTCTGAGACTCATATCAATCTCTTAACTGCAATCCCCTATAAAAACCAAAATTAAAAAGATCATATGCTTCCAACAAATAATGGCACAGAATCTGTGTAGCCATCCCAAAAGGGAAGAAAGGGAGCATAGTGAGGAAATACTGGACCAAAGCAAGATGGAAAACCAGCTGGGCAAACTCCAAACTCTGCATTTCCGTGTCTGATGTCAAAACACCCTTCAGATCTGCAACACCTTTTCAGCTTTGTTGATAGCAACATATTTCTTTATCTTGGGCAGGTTCCACTCTCTGTTAGCAGTTTTACTGGTCAGGTATTCCATGGCTACATCATCTCCAACATTTTGGGGTATCCAAGAAGAGAGAGAGAGAGAGAGAGAGAGAGAGAGAGAGAGAGAGAGAGAGAGAGAGAGAGAGAGAGAGAGAGAGGAGCCTAGCATGAACTTTTGAAACCCCAAAGCCCACTTTCAGTGACACTCTTCTTCCAAAATGTCCATACCTACTCCAAAAGACCATACTTTCCAATCCTTCTCAGATAATGCCACGCCCTGATGAATAAACATTAAAAAAATTGAGCCCATGGGGGCCATTCTTATTTAAACTGCCACAATCTTTTCTTTAAGTATTATTGATACATTTATATACAAGTGTATGAATACACAAACGTCTGTATATATAACCTCCTGAGTTCATTTAGCATTGTCTGTATGTACATGTATACAGATCTGACAACATGGCACTGGGCATATTATATTGTAATTCATCCATAGAAGAAAATAATTTTCCCTCTCTTGGCAGCCATTGATCACCTTTAGCTCTTCATCTAAGAGAGGGACAATGCTTACATACCTGCTGGTATTGTCATTATGTTGGTCTTGTTCAGGTGCTTCAACTATTTATTTGTCCGCTATTTATTTACACAATTAGCTACAGGTCTCCTGGAAGCAAGAGAATATCATTCTTATGCATATCACCAAATATAAAAATAAAAATGCCTGAAATACTGAAGTATAATTTGTGAGAATAAATAACAATAACGAAAATATTCATTAGCAAAAGGAGATTAACATCTTCAAATCCAAAAAGCTCTAGTAATTAAAAAATCTTCAAGTTATAATTTGCATTTTTTTTACTTATGAAATCTATTATTTACCAAAACAATTTTCTAACCTTACATGATATCTAAACACACTGTTTTATTTAGTCAATAATCCAGCAAAGCAGTTCTGTTGTTATGAGGATTAGAAACTACATCGGAGATGATCTAAAAACCTTATCTAAGATATATTTCATAGAGATACTCTCAAGAACTAGTCCTTGAATCTGATCCCTTTTCTTTACGTATCTAAAGATTTTCACCTAAAGAGAGAAAGAGTGTTCCGAGGCCAGAGGACAGCTTTGTGAAGTCAGTTCTCTCCTTCCCCTTTCCATGGGCTCTAGGGATAGACCTTCGGCTCCTGGTACCAGTTTCCTGATCGTCAGGCCTGTCAGGCAAGTGCTTTTCTTACCAAGCCATCTCACCTGCTCTACTCCAGCACAATTATAAGATTAAGACTTTTATGTCTGTGATTGGAATCCTGCATCGGTCACTCCTGAATAAGTGACTTCTTTGGGTAAATCACATCTCTGGATCTCAGCCATATGAGAAATTCCCTGTCATTGTAACCCAAGAATTTTGAAGATCAGCAATACAGCGAATGTGAAGGCATCAAGTAGATTTTTGATTCCTGCTCCTAAAATTAAATATACAATATTCTAGATCCATCAATTTGCTTGAAAATTTCAAGATGTCATTATTTTTTGTTTTTACCACTGTGTAGTCATGGGGCATCTAGGTGGTTTTCAGGTTCTGGCTATGACCAATAATGCTGCTATGAACACAGAAGAGTCTATTCTTGTGGTATGATTGAAAAGCAGGCATTTCACAATCATTCAACAGAGCTATATTTGCCTTATTTGGAGTAGCCAAATCTCATGTTTAGTAGCAAATTGTATTGTCACATAATTGATAGATCTAAAAAAGTCAATATAAGTAACTAATTTCAATTAAATAAGTAAATTTAAAGAGAACCAAAAATCCCCTCAAGTATCTTAAAATCCAAACTGATGATAAAAAAGAGAAAATAAATGTAGAAAAAGTTAAGTTTTACTAAGATATAAAAGTATAAGCGAAAATGCAGAGTTGAGTCTGTTGGGGGAAAATAAGCTTTAGCATTGCTGCTTTGAGAATTGTGGTGGCACCAGAACAGCTATAGAAAGGACTGCAGTCTCACAAAAGCTTCAGAAATGACTCAGGTTCATGAATGATCTCAGAGGAAAGTACCCATCGGAATTAGTGTTTCCCTGGGCCCAATTAAAAACCTACCTATTTAAAATAGATAATCGTTTATCTCTTCAGTTAAATTTGATTGTTTTATTGTTTCTGATGCTCTAATAATAGGATTGTTGACTTATTATTTTAGATAATTCGTTGTTAAGATATAAAAATGCAAGTATTTTGTTGTTGATTCTAATCCTGTAACTTTACTGTTAACTATTATCCCTAAGAATATATAGACATAAACATTTAGTTTTCTATATGTTGGATCAAGTTATTTGAAAACAGAGTTATGTCTCCTCACTCGCATTGAAGTAGCTGTCATTGTACTCAGTCACATATAAAAAGGAGAACATGAAGGAATAAGGGGAAAGTTGCTGAGAAAAAGGAAGAAAGGAAGGAGATTACAGGAGCAAATAAACAGGAAAATAATTAAAATTTGTCACGGACATTCATGAAACTGTCAAAGGACGAACGTGAAAAAAAGCCTTCTTTTTCAAATTTGGACACATTTTATTTCTTTTTCTTCCTTAATTGCTCTAGCTGGGATTTCCAATACCGTCTTGCATAAGGAGCCATAAGAATGGGCTGCTTTGTTTTGCTTCTGGTCTTAAAGCTGTCATGTTTCCATCACAAAATTTGGATTTAGAAGTATGTATGTGGTTTTTATTATATTGAGATAATTTCACTTTAATCCTAATCTTAAGAATTTATTTTCAGTGTCTGAAAACTACAAAAATGTAGAAAGAAACTGATGAAATCTGTGTGTGTATGCTCACAAATTGAAGCCTGGGTAATATGGAAATCTCCCTATTCAGATTCAGGATCATCCCTATCAAAATCTGATGTGGGGTGTCCATCTGTATATGTGTTGCTTTTATTGCCTGATGAATAAAGTTGTTTCAGCCAATGGCTTAGCAGAGTAAAGTCAGCTGGGAAATATGAAGAGAGAGAGAGAGAGAGAGAGAGAGAGAGAGAGAGAGAGAGAGAGAGAGAGAGAGAAAGCAGAGTCGAGGAGACACCATGTAGCCATTAAAGGAGTAACATGTTGCACCAGTAAGCCACAGCCTTGTGGTAACACACAGATTAATAGAAATGGGTTAATTTAAGATGTAAGAACTAGCAAAAAAAATAAGCCTGAGCCATTGGCTAAACAGTGTTGTCATTAATATAGTTTCTGTGTGATTATTTGGGTCTGGGTGGTTGGGAAATGAAAGCGCAGTCTCTGTTTACAAAAATCTCACTAACATGTTTTTAACAAAACGGAAAACAATTCTCTGCTTCCCATAGAATGACTGAGGACCAATAGCAGACACAACAATCTTGAGACAGTGAAGCGTTTCAAATTCGTCTACAAAGGTACTATAATTAAAGCATTGTAGTGCCAATATAAAGGCAAACAGATCAATGGTGACAACTTTAAGCTCCACAAATAAACAAACTAACTTCCAACAACCGCACAACTAAGAATGTCATCAGATAACAGCTAAAACTTGTCACAGCCATCCCTCTTTGTGTTTTAAACTGCCTATCTGATACTCCTTCCAATGTGTTTGAAAAACAGCTGTTCATGACTTTTCTGTAATTATCAAAGTATATGTTGGAATATGTTACTTGGGGCAACCTTAGTTCATATTTCCAAGTCACAGTGTGGCTTACAGTAAGTTAGTTCTTATTTGATTTCAGCTGATTTCTTTAATTTTTTTTTTCATTGTGCACATTTTTGTGTCTTTGTGTGGGTATATGAACACGAACGCAGATGTTAGTGGAAGCCAGAAGAGAGTGTTTTATCCTCTGGTTCTGGAATTGCAGGCAGCTGTGACCTGTCTGCTATGGGTCCTGGCAACCAAACTCTGCATGAGAAGTCTTGCAAACTCTTACCTAGCGAGTTGTCTCTACAGCCACAAGAGCTGGGTTTTACATCACAGTTAGAGGATGGGCAACTTGTCATATGTGACAGCAAAGATGAAACTTGAGGGCATCATTAGACCGAAGTCAAACACACACAGAATGGTAGTAATTGTATGAATACGTGTACTAGAGGTCTTTTACTGTGCTTTTCATGGAAGCAAAGAGTAGAACGGTGGTTGGCGAGACCCTCAGAGTGTGCAAATGAGACCTGCATGCTCTTCTTCAACAGAACAAAGTTTCTGTTCAGTAAAATGAATACAAGCATTAAGGTCAGCTGTATGGCATAGTGATCATAGTCAACAAGACTCACAAGTGTTGAATACAAGACTTGAGATCAGCTGCACAGTATTGTGTCTGTAGTCAACAAGACTCACAAGTGTTGAATACAAGACTTGAGATCAGCTGCACAGTATTGTGTCTGTAGTCAACAAAACTCACAAGCGTTCAAAAGACTACTTTCAAAAAATGGGAAGAAAAAGAAAGAAGAAAGGAAAGAATCAAGAAAAGGAAAGGGAAGGAGGAGATGAACGGGATAGAAAGAAGAAAGGGCAGGAAAGGAGAAGGATGGCGACTAGGCATTAAAACATCTGATTTTTTTTCCCCTGAACTTTGGACCATTTAATTCTCAGATATACACAAACAATACAGCTGCCTAGTTCATACCTTGCATTACTCTCTCCAACAACTTTTCTGGGGTGGGCTGTATCTCAGCCATGGAATCCCTGGCCTGACCTCCGAAAATACAGATCTTTTTGTGTGCCAGAAGCTCAGAATTATTTTGGGCTTGTCACTTACCAGCAATGTAACCTTGTGTGGGTCACTTCACCCTTCTGGGCTTCTGCTGTTTTCTTATCTGGAAACGTGTAAGGCTGGCCTGTGTAATCCTACCTTGGTGTCCTCTGGTACAACACAGGAATTGATAACAAATTTTCTAACAGTAACAAGCCCAACGTGGCATCTAATTCAAGATGTATTGACCTGGTTGTTACTAGATTTAGCCTATCTGTAGAGAGGGGGTGGGGGGAAAAACAGAGTTTCCTGGCAGCCTGGGTGAGTCAGGAGACCAGGCTATTTTTGGTAAAGACCACTAAACTGACTCAGGCATTTTCTCATATGCATTTTTCTCAGAAAGTCACCCAGCTTAAATTCCAGGGGGAATACCTACACCTCTGCTGCAAAAACCATTACTAAAAGGAATGCCCTTTGCTGAACAAGGAATTCACGCAAGAATTGTGTGTCAGTGTGCTAGGCTGGCTCCAGTATTTCCTAGTTGGGAAAGTTGTCAAGTGGCTCCATTATCAGAGGGCACATGGACGAAGAAGTGGATGGACATTTGTCTGATTCCTTCTCCACTTCCTCCACAGTGACTTGAATTAACCAGTCTTTCATAAGAGCTGACTAGCGAGGATTTCCTTTTTCATTCTGTGAGATACAGTGAGCCAGAGTTGTGGGAGAGAGGCAACAAAGAGCTTGCCTCCCAAGCAAGGATGAGGACTGGAATTTGCTCCCTTGAATCTGAATCCATGTTACAGAGCCAGGCACAGTGGCACACACATTTATAACCCCAGCTCTGGGGAGACAGAGATAGACAGATTCCCTGGGGCTTTTTGGTCAGTTCCGGGCTAGTGAGAGACCCTTCCTCACAAAGGAAAAGGTAGACAGAGCCTGAGGAATGACGTCTAAGGCTATCCCCTGGCCTCTATCCACACAAGCACACATGGCTTCTGCACAGGTATGAAAACACACACACACACACACACACACACACACACCCCACAATGATGCAGTGAATCGCTGTATACTAAGTTTGGAAGACAACATGCAACTGAAGACAGCTAGTGAGTCTTTGTTTTACATACAGACAATTTAAATAAATTAAAATAAGCAGTACTTTCTTTTTTAAAAAAATATTTACTTATTTTTTATGTATACAATATTCTGTCTGTGTGTATGCCTGCAGGCCAGAAGAGGGCACCAGACCCCATTACAGATGGTTGTGAGCCACTATGTGGTTGCTGGGAATTGAACTCAGGACCTTTGGAAGAACAGGCAGTGCTCTTAACCTCTGAGCCATCTCTCCAGCCCCTAAATAGCACTTTCAGTTCATTCCCCAGACTGCCGTCGTATAGAAAGTACTGAGATTTGAGTGAGGTCAGCTCTGCTGAAGATAGTTATCTGTTGTTTTCAACGAGGCAACATGAAGTCGTGCGTGTAAGTGGGGATTTCAAAGCCTGTAGTGTCAGTTCTACTTTCTTAATAGTTCTTCCTGACTTTGCTAGCTAGCTTGGACAAGAGACAAAATCATCGGGAGATTTTGTTTCCTAGCCTTTATATAGGGAGAATAATTCTACCTAAGAGCACTATTAGATATATCTCAGAATAGTTATACACACTAAGCACTAAATAAATACTATCAAAAGTACTATTAACTATATGCGTGAACTTTGAATTATACTTTCATGTTGTTGTGTACTTAACTCTCCTTATATCAATAAATTGATGCTTCTCCATCCCCACACAAAGAAATTCATCCATTTTTCCATTTAAGTTCCATGTTTAGCCCTGCAGATCCAACTTGTCCATTCAGACACTTAACCTGATTTAGTCATCAACGATATGAACATCTGGAGACAGAAGAGCTGAGTCAAGCCCTACCCCAGACAGGAGGAAATGTAAAAATAAATGGAAGTATCACTCAGAAAGCTAGTGGGGAAAAGCCAAGAGGAAAATGCAAGCTGCTATGGTAATGTTTGAATCCTGAAGTGAGCGGTGTCTGAACCACATTCTTGAAATGTTTAGTCAAAGCACACAGTCTCTGTTTTGATTGAACTTGCATAAGACACATCAGTTGGCACTCGAGAAGATCTTGTTCTGTTTTTAGACTCTTGTACCCAAAGTGGCTCTCTTGAACTAATTAACTAGCACTGACCACTGGATCTGACAAACAATGACTCTTTAGTCAAGGTCTGAAGTTATTCTTCAACTGAGCCACTGCGATAGGTTGCATGGCATCCTCCAAAATCTGTACACTGGCCCATATTTGGAGTAGGATCAGTCAAGAGGTAGAGTTAATGAGGATGTTAGAGTGGGCTCTCATCCACGGTCACTGGGGTCTATATAAGAAGAAACTGCAATGGAGATACAGGCACACAGTGGGAAATCTATGACAAAGCAGAGGGAGAAGACGACCATTTTTACAAGTCAGAGAAAAAGCCTCAGGGGGAGAAATCAACCTTCCAACACCGTGATCATGGACTTTTGCAACATTGTGACTTTTTATTTTAACTGTGAGAAAATGTATCTCTATTGTCTAAGCCACCCAGTCTCTGCCCCTTTGTTAGGGAAGACCCGACAAACCAGCACAACTGATATGTGGGAATAATAATTACAGGACACTTCATTTGCTGTCTCCACCTGGTTTGTAATCGGGACAGTTCTTCAGCCTTTGAAGCACCTGATAAATGGAACCCACAAAATTCCAGAACGGGTAACTCTATCTTTGGAGCTCATTCTTTGTGAAGAACTCTTCGTACTCAGCATTGAGTGTTTGTTATTGTGATGATGAAAGATCGTATGGATAACACTAGGACACTCACCATCTAGAGTACTTCCAGAATACCCACACATCCCATTCTTAGAATGCCTAATGCTGTGTATAGTATTTACCATATAATGCTTGATTTAGAGAGTAAATATTTTAATTCATTGGAGATATTTTATGAATATCTTTCAGTTTATTTTTTTGAATAGGAAGTTGCTGATCATTCTGCAAGTCAAATGTGCTCAAAATATTACATATGGGGTTTCCTTCTCCAGAGAATTTTAAACCTCTGAGTACAGTCCCCAATGATGATGGCATCTCAATAGTTTTGGTTTTACTGCCCTGTTTGAGGACAGTTCCTTTGGCTTGGAAAGAAGTGTTTTCTGTGGATAGAATTCTATTTGAACATTACAAGCCACCCATTTCTATAAATTACAGGCCACACTCTTATAAAGAAGCAAAACTTTTAAGAGTACTATTTCCCAATATTCTACCTGCTGTTTTAATGAAACCTATTATTCTGGGAAGGCACCATCCAATGGAGTTGAGTTAACTCAATCACCTGTATAATTGGCCCTCAAAGTATTGTCATTGTTAAGAGGACTCTTCACATGATACAGGGCAAACTGACAGGCTGGCTAAAATTTAAGAAAGGATTTTGCTTCATCAGATACTTTTCAAACTATATTAACAAAACCAATAATGATGATAATGATAATAACATGTATCACTTACAAAGTGCTTTTCATGACTCCGACATAAGAATTTAAACATACTGGCTCAGTTAATATATATATATATATATATATATATATATATATATGAAGGCATTATTATTTCCTATTCACATTCTATGAAAGAAATGCAGAGAAAATTAATGATTCCAATAAACAGTAGAATCTAGATTTTTTTTTTTTTGATGTTTTGAGGCAGGGTTACTCTGTAGCTTTGGAGCCTGTTCTGGAACTAGCTCTTGTAGACCAGTCTGGTCTTGAACTCACATATATCTGCTTGCCTCTGCCTCCTGGGTGCCGGAATTAAAGGCATGAGCCATCACTGCCCAGCCAAGAACCTAGATTCTTACAAAATTTGACTTTAAAATTCTGCTGCCAAGAACAGTGTGCACTTTACAAAGAGAACACATAGTCTAAGGAAAGAAACATGTGTCTTCGACATGACATCTTAATCGGATGGGGTTGTGTGACCAAGTCATGGCACTAGAAAAGTTGAAAACAACTTTTGGCCAAAAGGCTTCTGAACACAAAGTGACCAAAATTTAAAATCAGCATAAACTACTTCCTGAATCCAGCGTATCTCCGGCAGTGCTCATATTGCATGCCACAACCTTGTTTCTGAACACAAACTAAGTGCATCAGAAACTCTGCTTGTTACCATAGCAACAAGGCCAATGAGCACTGCCTGGGTTACGTTGGCTCCCAGCCAAGACTCAGGGTGTATTTATTGTGCCTTCAATGTGTGTCTGCTTGGGGCTGGGAAAATGGATGAGTTAGCACCAGCTCCTGCTCTATGACCATGGGGACCAGGTTCAGATCCTCAGCATCCATGTAAAAAGCCTATCGTGGCCTGAGGAGCCTGCAATCCTCATGCAGCGTGGTCCTGGAATTAGGAGGATTTGTTCAACCGGTTTGCTGGGGCTTGGTGGTCGTCAGTCAAAACTCACTGAGCGACGGGTACAATGGCAGGCCTGATGCAAGAGAATAAACTGAGGGCACTGGAGACCATCTGGACTCTGGCCTCCAAGCATGTGCATGGGCATGCATCTCTTTCCACACATTTGTAAACACCATACATACATATACAGTTAAAAACAGCCATGAAGTGTTCTGCTCTTACAGAAACATAGTTGCTTAGCTATAGAAAACAAAGACTTTCTGCTATTTTCCTACCATCATTCCTTAGCATAAAAGTATCAAATTCGTATGTATTTGGATTGTATTGTACTAGAGTATTGATTTAAAGGTGCTGTTTAAGTTGATGACTTGAGTTTCTTCAAATCATTAAAGAATATTGGTTTGGGATTAAAGCTGAATTTCTAACAATCTCTGAAGTGGCACCAACACCTGTTTACCATGTTGTATTGTATACCTATGTTAAGAAAAGCAGTTTCAGCGCTAATGATTATAAAATCAAAATGTCAAACAGAAGTACTGACCATGACCTGTGCCCTACCATATCAAGCATGCAGTCAAGTCTGGATTCTTTATATAAAAGGAAGAAGTATACATGGATCATTCATTTGCAAATTTGCTTTTTTCTTTAATATTAAGTAAAATTATGTGTGTGCCAAAGCATTGCTTTTAGGGATTTATCTTCACAATTTATTATCAGTAAATAGTTTATTTGTGTTCCTCTTTTATGCTTCACTTTCCTGGGATTGCATTCAAATTTCTCGAAGGAAAAGGAATTGCGAGCAGGAGATGAAGAAACCTGTTCTAGGCGCTATCTATTGGAGGATGTTAGCATCATCTACTTGAGACTTTGAGAAAGGACTGAATGGGCATGTACCCAGCCAGAGAGTCTCAGCAGATGCTTCCCAAGTGTATTATAAATGTCATTTAATAGCATATGTCACATGTACCCTGGTTCTGAATTGAGCTACTCAAAAAAGCTAAAAGTGGAATATCCATTTAACCTGCTTTCCCAGGGCTTGCGTCCAAATAGTCATTAAAAACATGAAAAGTTTACAAAACATGTATTTTAGTGGGTTAATAGGCCAGCTATTTGAGAGTCAAATCTCCCAGTGAGTTATATTTTTTGTCTTTTCCACAGGTAATCTGCCAGACAGTGACTAATCACTGTCTCTCTTTGTGGACTCAATAGCATTGTCCATAGGAGAGATCCTAATTCATGGGGTGGATTTGACTATTTCAGTGGCTGCTGTCTGTGCTACCTTGTGAGAGATCTATTTATGGTATCTTAGTCAGTCTTCAGAACTTGATGAAGTGAGCATGTCAGTCTGCTTTATAGTTGAGGTGATAAACACCAAGGAAGAAAACACATGACAAATGTCATGTGGACAGAGAATTGTTAGTTATGATTCCATACGTGGCAGGACAGCTTCATAGTGGCCTCTCTCTCTCTCTCTCTCTCTCTCTCTCTCTCTCTCTCTCTCTCTCTCTCTCTCTCTTTATCCCTCTCTCAAAATTAATTTTCTTTAATACAGTCCCCCACTTCCACAAATTAAACAGTTGAGTTTTCATTTGGAGAAATTCCAGGGGTCAGCAGAGTGCAAATAGATAAGACACTGGAAAACCACCTCTATAGTTATGGAATTTTTCCTGCTGAGTGTGTGTGCACGTGTGCGTGTGTGTACATATGTGCATATGTGTACCTAAATTTATTGGTTGAACATTCCATACACAAACTATTGTCTTAAGCTTATCCATCCTTCACTTTCTGCATCCTCCTGATCATCATTCCCCCAGTTTCACATTCCCCTTTTAAAACAACCCTCTGAGTCCGATTATAATATACACGTAAGTGTAGGGCTGTTTACTTGGACTTGGAAAACTTTTCATTTGCCATGTGTCCAAAGAAAATTAATTTTGCACCCCAAAGTCATTAACTGCCACTAGCTCCTCATCTGGGTTGGGGACTCAGGAGCTCCTCCCCCATATATGGTATGCTTTTTCATTTTTAATTTAGTTTAATCTTTATCAACTCAAGGTTTTTCTGAGCAGCCCTGGCTCTCCTGGAACTTACTCTGTAGACCAGATTGGCCTTAAAC
The DNA here is from genome assembly GCF_903992535.2 of Arvicola amphibius. NCBI lineage: Eukaryota > Metazoa > Chordata > Mammalia > Rodentia > Cricetidae > Arvicola > Arvicola amphibius. The sequence goes on along the minus strand of NC_052055.2, from coordinate 16,163,698 downwards.
TGAGAAATCCTCTTGTCTCCGCTTCCCAAGTGCTCCAATTAAAGGGGTGTGCCATCACCACCTGGTCATGCTAGGTTTTTTAACTGGCTTGATCTTCTGCAGACCATACCTACATCATATCCAAAAGACAGCATGTTCAGTATCGCTTCCTGTCCTCTGCTCTTGCATTCTTTCTACCTCTTCCTCTTCCTCAGTGTTCCTGAGCTTTGGCTGTAAGAATGATGGGGATGTCCCAAATAAGTCATTTTTAGTAGTTTAGACAGTTATACGCCTCTGCATTAAATGCTACCCATGGTAAAAAGGAACTTTCCCAACCAAGACTGAGAACCTGTTTAAATCTCAGTTACAAATACAGATATTTAGAAGGCAGTTTGATGACATGAACATTTTGTAAAGCATGAGGGCCTATGACGGGCTAGCCAGGTGTTTTTGACCAGGTTTGAAACACCTGGCATGAATTCTTTCCTGTTACTTTCCTTAAATCCAATCAGAAATAAATTTGTGACATTTAACAGCCATGCCACTAGGGTGCCAGCGGACACATCTTTTCAGTATTGCAGCCTTCAAGGTCCACGACTGGGTATGACCATTAAAGTATTTCCTCCTCCAGCCACACATATAAGGCACAACACATGAAAAGCAGCCATCCCGGGGAGATTCTCTGGTTAGTTCTGGGTTGGTGTTTCTGTCTAAAGTGGGTTTGCTTTTAGTTATAGGGTCTTATCATCCAGTTGTGGTGGGCAACCAAGAACAATGGCAATAGCCCTATTGTTTCGTGTACTTCTGGGACCTCCTTGACCAATAATGTCTAAGGAGGTGAACAGTACTGGCCACTGAGTCTTTCATTTAATAACTCATATCTTCTGGGAGCAGCACTGTCCACCCATGCAGAGTACAAATTTTCAGACATCTTTGTTTTCTTTTTAAATTAACTTACAAGCTAATGGGCTTTCAGAAAACATCACACACATCCAGAATTTTGGTTAACTTGTCTCCACCCCTCCTTTACCTCAGCCCCCTTCTCCTACTACACTTACACCTTTGATTCCTGGTATCCCCCCCCCCCAGTGTTCTTTAATATAACATTCATTCTATCTCTTCTTATATTTCTTTACTTGGACTGCAAAATCATAGATTTCCATACAACTTTTCACACCTGCTTCATTCTGACATTCTACGGTGTCTTAACATTCAGCAGAACACTAATTTATAGATTATAAAGTATATATCTTTAAACATTCAAGTTAATGGAACTATTATCTGATTAATAATGATCAAAAGTAAAAGAAGACGAAGTTATTTTTATTGAAATGTGAACACAAAAGGTTTCCCAGCTTGCGAGGATAATGCCGTGAAGTACAATGGACAGCTCTTTATGTTGGTTTTAATTCACTGAAAGAAATTTTCCAAAAAGAAAATGGAATTGGTGGCATGTCTGGGCTTTTCAAAGTTCTGCTCCTTCATGTCCTTTCAAAAAAGATGGCTTCTAACTTGATTGTTCCCGTTAGTTCTGTAATACTCTACTTGCACCTAACAGGTCCACAGAGAAGTCACAAGGGGCTGGCGTGACTGCCTTGAAGCTCCTAGCGGCCTAACCTGCTTTGATGTGGTTCCTTTCATGGTTGCATATGGCACTCGTGGTTCGCACGTGGACACAAGGCCAGCGGGGTCACATTGTACCTGTTTGTTTCCACTTCAAAACGAAGATTAGATTTAAATGAAAAATTGTGTTCCAGGAACAAATTATTTTACTTGAAAGTGTTATCTCCTAATGTGACATTTGAAGGTTTTTGTGAGGAAAGATAATTTGGATTTTTGTATTAGCATTAACTGTGTCCTTACATGTACAGTGGAAAGTGAGAAATTCAGATCAATCACATTGTTTTGAATATTAAAGTAAAATCTATTTAGGGGAAGCTAGGGGTTTCACAGAAATCATTTTTCAAATTACACCAGCTCTTTGTGAGTATCCATTCAAATAATATAGGTAGGGAAATGTTTCTCTGTCTTCTTCGTTTCAACTCATTTCCTTTTGCTGGAGGCACATTTTACAATGCATTTAAATGTATATATGTATTTTATAGAAATATACATATTTTGTTTATGCTGGACACTATGAGAAAATGTGATTTTATTGAAAATATATCTAACTTGTTTTTAATGACCTAAATCATCAGTGTAAACAACAAAATTTTATTAATATTTTTGTCTTTGTTCATACAGTGATTCGGAAACTCTATTCCTTATTTTAAATTTTAATTCCCATGGTTACCCTTATTGTTTTGTTGTATATGGATACACATAAGGAGGATAAGAGGAAAGGAGCGAGGGAGAGAGAGAGACAGAGAAAGTGATAAAGAGAGGCAGATCAGACAGAGAGAGAGAGAGAGAGAGAGAGAGAGAGAGAGAGGGAGAGAGAGAGAGAGAGAGAGAGAGAGAGAGAGAGAGAGAGAGAGAAAGTGAGAATTTCCTGTAGTATAGGTTTAGCCCATAAACCTGCTCAGAAAAGAAAACAAAAACAAAATCACCGGCCTTCCTCCCTGTATCACACATTTTTAGCCACACTGATGCAACCTAGCTATTTGACAGACTATTTTTGTCCTTTCAAAATACTATCTTTGTCTTTGTCAATATGCTCTTTAATATGCTGTGCTCCAGATGTGTGTGTGTGCATGTGTGGTGTGTGTGTGCGTGGGTGCGTGGGTGTGCGTGTGCATACGTGTGCGTGTGTGCGTGTGCTATGTGTGCGTGTGTGTGTGCATGTGTGCGTGTGTGGTGTGTGTGTGCATGTGTGCGTGTGTGTGCGTGTGCTATGTGTGCGTGTGTGTGTGCATGTGTGCGTGTGTGGTGTGTGTGTGCATGTGTGCGTGTGTGTGCGTGTGCTATGTGTGCGTGTGTGTGTTCATGTGTGCACGTGTGTGTGTGTGCGTGTGTGTGCATGTGCTGTGTGTGCGTGTGTGTGCTGTGTGTGCGTGTGTGTGCGTGTGTGTGTGCGTGTGCGTGTGTGCGTGTGTGTGTGTGTGTGTGTGTGAGTGTGTTCTCTACCCTTCCAGCTCTATGTTATTTTTACTGAGAGTAGCTATCTGCTTACATCACCCATCTGCTCTGCTTTGCTGCATGAGCACTTTTAGCACATGAATTGTAGCTATTTTAAATTTCTTGCCTGATAATTAAATATCTGCTTTACATTTGTGTCTGGTTCTCATAATTGCTTTGTCTCATGAAACTTGTCTCTATCCCCCGTTCCTACATCCTTTGACCCGTGTTGTGATTTACCATAATGGGCAATAGGAACTGAAGGAAATAGTCCTTTCACACGACTGTTAATTTGCCTAGAAGTAGATTCTATTTAATGCTTGTTGTAGCTGTAAGCATGAGATATTTCAGATTCATGGACCATCCTTGCTACTGTCTCTCCTACTGACATGGTTTCCTTTGTGCTCCTTGTACCTTGCCAAGGAGTCCTACCATACTGGTATTCCATCAGTAGTGTTCTGTGGTGTTTGCTAGCACAGTGATGGATGTGGAGAAGGAACTCGTTGCAATCTTCCACTTAGGTCTTAGTCAACGTAGTGTGTGAGTGTGTGTGTGTCTGTGTGTGGTGTGTGTGTGTGTGTGTGATATGTACGTGTTCCTGCGTGTGAGTTTTTAAAGAAACACATTAGTTTTCCAGAGTTCTAGAGATAAGGAAGTATAAAACCATGATGGCAATATCTAATGAAGGCCTTTTTTTTTTTTCCCGAAAGCAAAATAAGAGGTCTATATGAGAGTAGGGGAGAGCAGGCCAAAGAGAGTAGTATAACCAGCCTTTTCTTCTTCTTTTTTTTTCTTTTTTATTTGTTTTTTCGAGACAGGGTTTCCCTGTAGTTTCTAGAGCCTGTCCTGGAACTAGCTCTTGTAGACCAGGCTGGCCTTGAACTCAGAGATCCGCCTGCCTCTGCCTCCCAAGTGCTGGGATTAAAGGCGTGCGCCACTGCCGCCAGGCTAACCAGCCTTTTCTTATAATTAATATCTCACGTCCATAGTCATGACACTAATGCTTTCATGTGGCAAAGCTTTTATGACCTAAGTATCCACACTCCAGTACAGCTCCACTTTAGATTAAGTTTCAGATACATGAACTATGAGGAACACATATTCAAATCACAGAAAGACTTAATACAGCAGCATCTGAAAAAGAATAATTGGACTTTTTAAAGATTTATTTATTTATTATGTACATGTATTTATTATGTACATGTATGCCTGCAGGACAGAAGAAGGCACAAGATCTAATTGCCAATGGTTGTGAGCCACCATGTAGTTGTTGAGAACTGAACTCAGAACCTTTGAAAAAGCAATCAGTGCTTAATCACTGAGCAATCTCTCCAGCCCCAAATAATTGGATTTTTGCCCATGTGGATTTACCCATTTTAGATATCCTGTGTAAATATGGAATCGTATAAAATGTGCGGTCTTTTGTGTGAGGCTTATTTCATATATTAGGTTTCTTTTTTGTTTTGTTTTTGTTTTTTGTTTGTTTGTTTTGGTTTTTTGTTTTGTTTTGTTTTTGTTTTTCAAGACAAGGTTGCTCTGTAGCTCTAGAGCCTGTCCTGGAACTAGCTCTTGTAGACCAGGCTGGCCTCGAACTCACAGAGATCCACCTGCCTCTGCCTCCTGAGTGCTGGGGTTAAAGGTGTGCACTTTAACCACTGCCCGGCCTTCTAAGGTTTATGCTTCATGGTAGCGTTAGTTAACCAGTGCTCCATTCTTTCCTGTGGCATTCCGATATTTTGGTTTAGTTTGTGTCTTTTTCATTTATCTTTTTACATTTGGTTACCACATTCAGTTCTATTACCCTTCTTTTGGGGTTCCTCTGTGTAGCCCTAACTGTTGTGGAACTTGCTTTGTAGACCAGGCTGGCCTTGAATTCATAGAGATCCACCTGCCTCTGACTGGGATTAAAGGCGTGTGTCTCCACACCAGGCTTCTCTGGTGATTTTTAAAAGTATTTCCTTCTTTGTGTTCTTCTGAAAGTGTAATTAGCTCACTTGTGATGCTTAGATTTGGGGATTTCCCCTCCCTCCTCCATCACATTGTTCCCCTTTTCTAAGCATAGAAAATACACAACTCGAACTGTTCGTCAAAGACTTAGCAGTTGTTTGCATTCAACTTCTTTGCCCACACCATCAACTGAATTTATTTTTTTAATTCTAGAAGCAAATCATGACTTTGAATCTACCTATCCATTTACTTTTTATGGACACATCCTCTCTCCACATCCTGCTGGCCATAAACTCCTTTAAAAGTTGGATTAGCACTCAGCTTCTTCCATGGCTCCTCAAACGATGAATTAGAAGAAGACTGATCTTAAGAAAATATAAGTAAAAACTGTCCCCTCAAATTGGGAATATGTTGAGTTTGATATGTGAGATCTTACCAAATTTGAGTTTCTAACTTCTCTGACTTGAGTAAATGAAGAAGTTCTGTGATAAATTCGGGCCTTTGATACTATGTTAGTTTATATGATTACTTTATAATTATGTGAATAAAACCAGATATGTTGTTATTCCTCCCCCCCCCCACACACACACATACATACAGAATCAGAATACTGGAAGCTGAAGTTAAAATTGTTTTGAAATATGCATTAGAATGTTCTGGCGATGAGTTTCATTCTTTATTTGGCTCTGTGCTAAGATGAATTTGGAACGAGACAACTCTATATTGAAATCTGCTAAATCAAGGCATGGATGGTAGTTTTTTAGGTGCCTCTCTTTCTTAAAACTTTTTGTCAAGTACCTTAACTCGAGACCAGAACTTTTTTATTTGACCCTAGAAGCATTTCAAGGACCATAAGAGGGCAGCATTCAATTTACAAGACTACCTGCATCATTTCCTATAGATGTTCAGTGCACTGAAGTTGCAAGATTCTGAGATTGACACAGCATTTGCTAGCATTAGCAACCTGAGGGCCATGCCAGAAAAAGCAATTTGTCTATTTTAAGTATGGGAATATAAATGTATCCCAATTGTAATCAAAGGAGAGTCGCTTTACTATTTGTATGACTGTCAAGTCTACATTCATTTGAAGCAAGAGGCTCTTGTTAATCCCATCCATACTGTGGCATGTGAGAACAAACTTGTCAACTGAACGAAGCAAAGGCATCCAGGAAGATTGGAAAATTGGAAGACTTCAAAAGAGGCATTTTATAAAGCATTATAAAAAAAAACAACCAAGTACAGGCTACAACTTAATGTTGAACAATTGCTTCAGGGTAATCCTTCTGTGTCCTGAGAATATGCATTACTCTCATTAGTTAGTAATAAAGCTGCTTGCCCTATAGCAAGTCAGAATAAAGCAGGTGGGACAATCAAACTGAGAACTTTGATGAAGATGTGTAAAGTCGGGAGAGATGCAAGTGAGTTGCCCAAGAAGCAAGATGCCAGAGGACCGGTAAAGCCATGGGCCGTGCAGCAATACCTAGATTAATAGAAATATATTAATTTAAAAGTAAGAGACAGTTAATGATAAGCCTGAGTTATTGACCAGGCATTTCATAATTAATAACTTTTAATTAATTAATAATTAAAACTTTTGTGTGTTTATTTGGGACTGGGCATTTGGGAAAGAAAAGCTCCATCTCCATTTACAAGCAACTCATGGTTTTCTACATCAGAAATGCATTTCAATATCAATAGGTGAGATTGAAAAATAAAACAAGAAAGAGAATTATCATTATACAATACATTACTTGGGTTCTATATAGTAACCAATGTATTTTGATGGTAAATGAAGGGTTAGGAATTGGAATATGACTAAAACAACTGAAATAAACTAGTTATATGTATTTTTGAAACACAGAAGATAATGAAAGATGGGTTCTCTTGCAAACATAGAATTCTTTTTTGAATCAGTGTTTCTATTGTTAACTACCTTATCAGCCCTATAAGCCTGTCATTTGTCAATAACAGAAAGTCATAGAAACTTGGCAAGATCTAGATTACAATATGAAATTTATAATTTTCTGAATTGACTATCTTCTTCTTCCTCCTTCTGTCTGCAAACACTGGCCTCAGTCCTTCCTCTACATGGGGGTTAAAAAGTTCTCCTTTTTCTCGTCTTGGTGCTCAATTCTTCCTTCTTCATACAATGTCCAAGAGTCTTATTGTTCTCTCAGGAAATTACCTTCATTGTACATAATAAAAGAGGGGGGTGTGTATCATAGGTTGGAAAAGAGAGGGTAAGCCACTGGGAAATTTGGAAAACTTTACTGGTGATAGGCAGTTGTCCATATTTGTAAGACAATCTGTCACTTTTTAACCTTCATAAGGATGTTGAAAAGAAACCTGTTGCATTGCTTCAAATGACTGGGTTTATTAGATCCATGGCCATATATAGTATCTCACAGCAATGGCTGGCATGTACAGATACCTTCTCTTCAGAAAGGACATATACAGTGGAAATAAACAAACTTAAGATAATATCTGAGAGAAGGCATAGCTGATCTTAGGAGCAGAAGGGACTTACAAGTGCTGTATAAGTTTGGATCTTACTCTGAAGCTAGAGCAAAAAAGAAAGAAAAAGGCATTTGATTACAAACACTCTTCTAATTATGCACAGACTCCATTTTAATCTTTAAGATCTATTCTGATGTAGTGCTGAGATGTTAATAAAAAGCAAATTGCTTTCATCTTGACCTTCTGTTTTATTGTTTCTTCCCCGGATTTATTAAAGAACCATTATTGCTGGGGAAAATGTTAGCTTCCTGTTTGTGTTTCTGGAACCCTGAAGGGCATGGAAGTTGGCCAGTGTAGGCTCTATTAGGGAGCTGCCAGAAGAAGAAAAACCATTGCAGCACTTTTGCTTTATGTTGATACAGTTCGCCAGAGGAAAGTCTATTCATTAAAAGTAAACTTGGAGGTCAATACCCAGAAAAAAAAAAAAGCTAACTTCAGGCTAATTTATGTTAATTTCAAGAACCCTCAATGTCTGCTTCTAAATAAATATAAATTTGGATTATCTGAGTGAGAGAAGTGGGGTGGGAGCTGGGGAGAAGCATTGAGGAAGAGGATGATTGAAAAAATTTAACACTGCATATGTATAAAGTGCCATAATAAAACCTGATTTCATATGCTGACTTAAAAATTAATCTAAAGATCTCACAGTTCTTTAGATCACTAAATCCCCCCCAAAGAGAATTAAACACTAATTTGTATCAAATCATTCCCCCAAACATTAGTGCCTCTCAACAATACTAGATGCCAGTGAAAAACAAATTCAAATATTTGCTGGATGCATTTCCTTGTGTACTGCCAGTTCTTAGAGAAAAGGTAACAGGGCTGATGTGGATTTTCAACTGTTAGAGCCTATAATTTTGATTCTATAAGTTCATCTAATGTCAAAGGAGACTGCACTTTAGTCTCCCAGCTGCCCAGACCCAGATAATCACACGGACACTATATTAATTACAACACTGTTGGACCAACAGCTTAGGCATCTTTCTAGTTAGTTCTTATATTTTAAATTAAGCCATTTCTATTCATCTGTGTATCACTGTGAGATTGTGGCTTACTGCTACATCTGGCATTTTTCTTCTTCGGCAGCTACATGGCAACTTCCTGACACTGCCTACTTTATATATCTTTGTATTTCCTGCCTGGCTATTTTCTGCCTTGCTATAGGCCAAAGCAGCTTCTTTATTAACCAATGGTAATAAAACATATTCACAGCATACAGAGGGGAATCCCTCATCAATCTAAGGTTAATCAGACTCTGATACAAGCTTATAGACCCGAATTTTACCTTAATTCCAAGAGAGATGTAAGAATGGACATTTCTAATGACCAAACCCCCCATGCCCAGTAGCTCACCACTCAAAGACGTTCTTTCAAGGCATTGTCTTTGGAGGAAGTTTGATCTAAGTTACGTTCAGATATGCCCCCTCTGAATGGTCAGAACACTGTCCTGGGTCTGCTTGCCCAGATGACTACAGGGAAAGGAAGAAACCTGCAACTGCAGCATCCTTGTGTTTATGAATGAAATAGGAAGTCATATCTTCATGAAGCCTTCCTTTAAGAACTAAATACAGATGACTGTGTATGGTATATAATGTTTTGCATGGTTAAAAATGAACACAAAAAGAGTACAAAGTCGCAAGGGTTAGGAGGCCTCCAGAGAACAATGTTCATATAGTATGATCCAGAAAAGCTTCTCTGGAAGGAAACATGAGGGTGGAGTCTGAATTCAGTGGAAAAGTAAGACAGAATATATCTGGAGAAAGGGGGTCTGAACAGAGTGAATTGCAAGGAAGCCCTGAAGTGGGGCAGGTTTTTCTGGGTGACGTAAAGAAGGAAGACAGTCCCAGCATAGAATTCAGAGGAAGTATAGGAAGCAAGTAACCAACCATATAGGGTAAGGACCACAAGTGAGGCATATGGAGTCTATTTGTGACATAAATAGGAGACAGCTGGAAAGCTTCAGAAGCGGTATGGTACGCACTGTCTCTGATTTTGAAGGATTTCTGCACCCACTGCATACAAATAACCTGGGGGCCATGGTAGACAATGTTCCAAATGGCATTCAATAATTTCTGCTCTCATTAATCCACTGCCAGTAACTATTAGCAGACTGTAGCTTGCTTTTTAGCCAAGAGAATTCAGTGAAGATGATAGGGTATTGCTTCTGTGATTAGGGTGCAAGACTAAGTCTTCATTTTGTTCGCGTCTTGACTTTGAAACTATGTTGGAGACCTTCACAGAGAAAAGAGCCGAGGGCAGCAGAAGTGAAGTGCTAGCAGACAACCAAGATTGAAGCCCTCTGTTCAATGACTCTTGAGGAACGAAAATTTTGTTTACATCAATTATGCGGGCTTGAAAGTGAATCTTTTCTAGTCATGATTTCAGGTGCGATTGTAGCCCCGGAACCGACCTGGATTGCAGTCTCATAGGAAATCTTGATGAAGAGGACTCGGGTAAGCTTGCCCAGACTTGTGGCCCATAGAAGCTACGACAGAATAAAAGTGCACAGGCTACAATGTAATAAAAGCACTCCCTTTCAACAAAGCAATGCAATGGCTTGCTATTTTGTCAACCCGTGATTAGCACAGACAGTAAGGACAGATGGTGGGAGAATAGTCATCTAACACTATAATCAATGAGGCAGACATCAGTGACATGGAGAAAGCATACAGAAATGATTATGCGGGATAGAAGATGGATTATAAGTTCAGAACTCATATTTTACTGATATATAAAATGTAAACTGTGCAAGGAAGAGAGAAGTGTATGATGGTGGCAAGATTTATGGCTAAACCATCTCAAGTTACTTTATGACCTGTGGAGGACAAGAAGAGAAGTAAGAATTTTGTTTCTTCTCTCTCTCTTTTTTTTAAAGCAATTTGTTGGGAGGTAAGGCGGCAGATTGTATTTGACTGGAAACACAGGTTCTATCTTGGATGTGCCATGTTTCAGATGTCGACGTTTCCAAGAAGATATTCTGGCTAGAATTCAGGGAGAAATTGCAGGTTGGATATACAAGCATGGTGATTACATACCCTATTTTCACTTTCCCCCGGTGAAATGGTAAGTGTAGGTACATGCCATCCTCCAGGGCCAAGGAGAAAGTAAAACAGGAAGTGAGAATTCACAAGAATCCCTTAGGATCATGATGGAGGTTAAATAATGAGTCACGGAGAAGCCCTCCAGGCTGTTGCTGAGGCCACTTGTTCCTTCCTGGGTGGGCAGAAAAGAAGAAAGTGAAAAAGTGCAGCCTCAGGAATTTGCTTCTAACATATTCTCTTATTCAAGGAGAACAAAGCTACCAATGGATAGATAAAAGGTGTCACATCAATGCCTGGCATCAGTCTGTAAAGAGACACGTAAATGGTATTAGCAATAAGTACACGGCTTGATCATGAGCCTAGAGTGGGTCTGGGAGGCAGTAAAGTACAGAGATGATAGAGGTTGGATGCCTGGGGTTAGGTGATGGTGGGGATCAGAGTTTCCAGAAGCTCCAGATCTACTACCAGGAAATCAGTTTTCTCTTGTAACATAGTGATAGGCTGCTGTTTTCTTGTTGACACTAGAACCAAGAACTTCCCCAGAAGGCCTACGTTTCTCTGGTAAAAGTCCCGAGGAGGAGCTGAATACAGGCACATAAAAGATGTTTCATAGCAGCGATGGGATGTGTTCCTTGTTCTGTGATGCAATCGTGCATGATCATTGGCATACTAATGACAGGCCTGAAGTTTCCACTTCATGTTAAAGGAATGTTGCGTGGTCCTCTATAAAAACTCAGAGGACTCTTGTGTTTTCATTTACTTTCATGTGGGTTGAGTAGTTACCTCAACCACGAACATCCATCTGCAGGAATGCTTTTATGGGCACATATTAACTCATTTAATTCTCAGAATGACTCAGTAGAGCTCTGTTTTGCTTTGTTTTTTTGTGTCTGCCTGGGGCTGAATGAAAGACTGTGCATGCTGGCAAGGAGCCTATCCATCAGGCAGGTATAGTTTTAGTAGATTAAGTTGAAAGGAAAAGAAGTTAAGCAAATTAGGATCAAACTGTTGACAAGTGGTAGAGCTGAGATTTCTAACCCAGATAAACAGACTCCAATATTTCTCACGGTGTGATAGTTTACTGTTTCACTTGAGTTCTTTATGCAGGAGGTCACGCACTCATCCGAACACTAACTAAACTTCCCCTTCCCCAATTAAGTCTGAAAATGTCTAGGGATGGTCTTAGACCAAATGTTTCTAATGGCAGTAAGGCTAGGAAGACTGGTAGACGTTTTTAGTCTGGTTTAGGATATGAACATTACATAGTCATGTTCCAAGAAACTTTCAACATTGGACTATAACTTCACTTCTGACAAGCATCATCTTTATTTTCATTGGGCAAAGTACTTATTTTCTTCAAATTTTGGTTTCTTTACTTGTAAAACAGACACAGTTATACCACTTACAAAATTGTGAAGAAGACCAAAAATAAAAAGATATGTTATGGAAAGATGCACCATTCAGAGTGATCACACTTTCTGATGATCTCCCCCAAGTACAAAAGCAAAGGAAGAGACTTCCTCATATCCTCTTCTGAAGGAAAAGAACAGTTGAGATTATACCATGCTCCAGACACAGCTATATGTCACTCACTCAATCTTCTGAATGCCAGAAAAAAAAAAAAAAAAAAAAAAAAAAAAAAAAAAAAAAAAAAAAAAACAACAGATACTGATGTTACTAATTACAATTATAGATAAAACATTCCACCTAGGGTCACATGTCTGCTAGCTCACAGACGGGCATTCGCACAGAAACACTCTGATTCCCACCAGTGTTTTTCCATCTCAAGCATCCTGTTTCACGTTGCATTCATTTCACAGCGAGAACATAAAAAGACTGAGCATTGGATGTCAGGCTGTTTCTCACAACAGAGAAGAGGCTCGTTCCTGAGCAGCTAGAATTCGTCATTCCTCTTCCCAATGAAATGCTGCAAAGAAACTCCTAGAATCTCAGAGATGAATGTGAGGCAATACCTACATGACCCATACTGAATTCAGTATGAAAAGGTATTCCACTTAAGGTATTCCACTTCAATTGTCAAAGCCCAGCATTTGTGGAAGCAGAGAGTCCCACAAAGGATGAGATTAGAGAAAGCATGGCACAGAGCTCAGGCCTTAGCCAGGAGACTTATTAGGCTCCTCACCAAGAATCTTCAAAGTTTTTTCTTTCCAGAAAAGAAGGAAGTAAATGGCCTTCATGGACACTGCATCTCAACCTCTCTGGCTGCATTTTGCTGTTATTAGGATTTGGCAAAATTGGTGACGAGGCGACATGGTAGAACTTTAAGGGTATCTGAGTCTAGAGTTGTCAAGGTTTGTGTTTGGAACTTTTCCTTTCAGCCCCAGACGATCTGTGCTCTTACAGGCAATACCTCCCTTGTCCATTGTAGACTTCCTGTCTTTACTGGAAAAACTTGGGACTATTTAAGTAGGGCAGGGCCTCTTAATTAAATTGGGATCCATCTAGTGGCAACCTAGCACCCATCCCATGGCCACTGCTAACAGATACCCAACAAATTTACTGATTATTTTCTTATTTGCTGATTATTCTTATTTGCTGATGACAGAGAATATTCATAGACATTATTATAGATTTTGTATTCATAACAAAACTATTTTCTCCATAACAACTTTCAGCAACTCAGCCACCAGAGGACTGCAAACTCATTTGCTGGCTCACATTCTACTTTCAACATAGATGAGTAAAGTGTTTCCCAAATTCTGGCATAAAAATGTGCACTTAGCCTGTGGTAGATGAAGCTTCAGTTGGGTAGTAACACGTAGAGTTGTTCTGTGGAGCAAAATACCCTTTCTAAAATTGAAACATAGACCCAACAATGCTGCCACAAGCTCTTGAATGGTTGAAGGATATCATCACTCCAATACTCTATTTACTGGAAGCCCACTCTTCTAAATGGAATGCGAACAGTAAAACTCCAGGGGTTGGATGTACCATCAAGATTCAAACAAGGCAGCAGCCCACATGTTGAGAACCAATAATTTAGAATGAGTTTATGGGGTTAAATCAATACCTATAAGGGCTGACTTCTTTTTGAGGTACCAGTGGAGAATCCCATTCCGTATTTCTTCAAGCTTCTTTCTAGAGGCTTCTGGCATTCCTTGACTTAGGGTTCTATCTATGATTCTATTTCATAATTCCTTCTACTGACTTGTGCTCTTGCTTTCATCCTCTAAAAATTCTGCTTATTAGATTTGGCCCACTAGCTAATCCAAAATTGTAATTCTAATACGTGACTTTGATTTTGAACAAGCCTGCAAAATCTTTTTAACCATAACAACCAGTACATTCGGAGGTTGAGTATTTGTATGTAAATGTCCATGGGGAACCCCAATTCAGCTTTCCCTAAGATCCTTGGAATTCTGCCACTCTGGAATGCTCCCATTATTGGTGCAGAGACTGGGGACCCAAACAGACAGTTATTTTGGATGGGGGTCTATGGAAATTATATTCCATTATAAGCAATGTTGAAAACAAACTATTCCATCAAATCAGTTACTGAGAGAAAATGTATGTGTTAGGTTATTTCTGTCTGTTTTACGAACCAGAAGATTCATGTCTATACCATACATTTCAAGAGAACAAGAGCTTTAATGATAGAGTTTCTATCAACTTCACCATCAAAATGGCAGCACAGCAAGAAAACACTGTCTAAGAAAGGTGGCTAGGAAGAACTCAAACTCTGATGAGAACCATTACAAATCCCAAGCCCTTAGAGTATTATGTCTCTCTCTCTCTCTCATTTGTAAGGAAGAACCACAACATGGATCTACAAGATGGCCCAGCAGGTAAGGCCTTGCTGTCAAGCCCAGACAATATGATTTTGTTCCCCAGGTTCCGTATGGTGGATCCACAAATTGTTCTCTGAATTCTACATGACACCCTCTCAACCCTCAGCCCCTCCCCCAAAACAATAATAAAACAAGACATGTCTAGAGCCCAGCAAATATTAAAGTCTACAATAGATATTTAATATTTTCTTTAAAAAAACATAGAATGATTATTTAGTTCATGGGAGAAGTGCAGTGGGCATGGCTCTAACTGCCTGCCAGGCATCTATTCAAAATAGAATTAATTAATGTTCTTTACAAATCCATAAAATATCTTCTTGTTGCAATAAATTTTGGAAACCAGCCCCAAATAATTCCAGCGTACACAAACAAAGAAACAAACAACAACAAAAACAGGCTTTCTTCTCTTTCTCACATCTGTAATTTCTGTATGTCACTTAGGATACCTTAGTATTCTACTAATCTCATTAAAGACGACTGCTGTATTCTCAATACTAATACACTAAATTTAAACATGAATACAGGGTCGGGAGAGATGGCTTAGTAGTTAAAGGTCCTTATTGTTCTTTCAGAGGCCTCAGCTTTGATTCCCAGAACACACATCAGAAAGCTCACAACTGCCCGTAATTCCAGCTTTAGGGTGTGCAATATCCTTTTCAGGCTTCTATGAGCACTGCCCCTCCTCCCTACACACTTGGCATTGCATGCACAAAAAATAAAAAAATATATATATACAAAATAAAATGAAATCTTAAAAGGAAGAAACACAAACCCAACATTGATAACACTAAGGATCTAGAACAAAACCCGTAGAGATCACAAATTTAAACAGTACTGCGATGCAGGGAACATTAAAGATGAGCCAGCCCCCTCCAATCCTTCATGATCCTGCTGGATCTGTTACAACATGCTTATGCATTCCTGAGAAGAAAGACAGGGCAGAAAGGTGCCAAGAGTAAAACTTTAGGTAAAGTAACCACGGAAAATGCATTATGGTTGAAGTTAAATAGTCCCAGCCATTAAATGAGCCAGTCGCATCCAAAGAAGAACGGCAGCAAGTCACCTGATGCTTCTCGCTAATGTTTTCCATTCTCTGGGCAAGTTCTCACAGTTCTGGAAAAGGACTTGACAGGCTCAAAAGATTTGGAGAAAAGTTAATTTAAAGGATCAGTATGCCGTGACAGCATACTGATTTCTACTCCCCCATCCCCTGCACGACTTCCCAGAAGCTATACTACAGAGTACAATGGTTTCACCCATTTTTTTTCTGTTAGGCTATATGTGACATTCTTTGTGTTGTTGGTATAGTCTACAAATAACCTTTTTGTTTGTAGTTATAGAAAAGCAAAAGGAGAAATTTAAAATCTTATAAATGTTTGCTTGTGAATGTCGTTGATTTTTTAAAATGGACTAAATTGGCGTCCTCTTCTGCTCCTTGTTTTGAGCTTCCATGTGTAATCATCAAACAGTGAATGCCCTATTAGGGTTTATTAAACCTTTTCCACATCCCAAGAGTCATCATACCGTCAGTTGTTTTCATTAAAAGCACACACACGATCTTTTCAGCAAACTCCCACTCCTTAAGATCTGGTCATTTTCCATTTAACTCAGCTTTCTCCCACATTTGATTTTAGATTATATAACTGTTGCCAAATTAGACATTTTTTTTTTTAAAAAAAAAGCCACCACTGCTTCTTATGATGTTAAATTAGTATTTCAGTTTGAGCCACTCACTGGAAATATCAATAGCCACTCATTCAAGTGACAAAATTAAATTTAGTTCTTCTTCTGACCGTGGAATGAAAAGAATAGCTGATTTCACCACTCATTTGCCTGGCCTTATAGATTTTCTAGTTCCATGATAAAGATTCCAGAATCACAGATATGAATTGAGTTTCTGTAATGCAGAAAGCAGAGCTCTGCCAGGTTCTGAGCATTTGATCCATGAGAGATGGTGTTGGAGACTCACCCAGCAATCAGGTCACTTGTTTCTCCATACACACGCTTCCTCCTAGTGAACAGCCCTTGCGAAAATGCCAAGTGAACCCTTTGCTGGCCTCGCTTGCACTTAGCACACTGGAATGTGCCCCAGCTATTTTACTAGGTACAGGGAAATCAGCTGAGACACGGATGAGAAGTGGGGAAGCGGAGGAAGAGGAGCAAAGTTCTTTTTGGTAGAGAGAATTTTGAGAAAGCTGTTCTCCTTTTGTGTGGAGCTTTATAAAAATACTACGCTGGGTTCATACTTTTCCTTTTCTTATTAGCTGGGTAAAATTTCATTGTGCATATATGCCATATGCCAGGAAATGGATGGGAAAATGTGAGGGGGAAAAAGGAGGTTGGGGAAATTGTGGGGAAAATGTTATGATGAGTCTTAATTGTATGTAAGCTGACAACAAATAAAAAACTTTAAAAAAAAAAGCTATGCCAAGAGATTTATTTGGCAGTCATCTTTCAATCAAAAAGGAAAAGGCTTCAGAAAGGGAGTTAGAAAGAAGCTGATGGTTTTCAGTGGTATTTTAAGCCATCAGAATCCTGTTTGAGTGTGGAACTTTTTTTTGCCTCAGTGAAAATATAGTTGCAGCTTCAGAGTTCACCTTTGCTTAAGAAGTTTATGCCTCTGCCGTGGACGGCATCTCATGGGATGGAACCTCCTAGTCTTCCCTTCCTTTTGTGGTGTAGTTATCAGTGCTTCACTGTGTCTCCTAGATCTTTTGATGTATCCCACATCAATCCCGTCCCATCCGAACTCAAGAACAACCAAGTATACCTTTCTTTCAAGTTTCCATGGTCTTGTGACTTATAACTGCCCCCCTGCTCTTTGCAAAGCAAAACCAACAAACCCTTGGGTTTTCAGATCTCTAAATCATTTCTTATCCCTAAGAGATGTTCGGTGGAACATCATCTACTTGATGTAACCACTTGTGCCCCATATTGGAAACTAATGGGCTTGTGTGTCTTTTGTAAGGATAGGTGGGCACCGGGCCTGGCTCTTATTTAGAAAGATGATGTTAGTAGTTGAAGCAGGGAAGATTTTAGTTCATATGACACTGAAGTCACCAGATGTCACTCCTCTTTTCAACATCTTTAGTTATGTAACTGAATGGATTGTGTTTTTTTTCTTTCTTAATTTCTTCTATAATCTGTAGACCGTATAGTGACAGCACCTAATAGCTCTACAATACCTGCTCACTAAAGGAATGATAAGTTTCATATTTAAGAGTTAAAGCTCAATACCATCATTGATATTTGTAGATATTTTCTCAATTAAATGGGTAAATATGCTGAGGATTAGGAAAATTATGCAACTGTCAGAATTTACACACTAGGAACAAAGCTGGATGCATCACCCTGGCCTGCCGTCTCCTCGTCTATTGTTTCTTTTCGGTTTACTGCATGCAGCCTGCATATTTGCAATCTAGTCAATATAAAGGATCCCTGCAAATAAGCCAGTATGAGCCCCTAGTGGCATATTGCTCTACCCACTGAGCAGAGCATTGTTCAACCCCCATCAGCTGAGAGTGAGAAACTTTGGAACAGTCATTGGAACAGTCATCTCTAAGTGGGGTGTCTTTACGAAATCCCTCCCCTCAAGTTTCAGGGATCGGTGTGGAAGAGGAGGCAGAAAGACAAAGGGACGGAGGGGGGGGCGGGGCAGAGGTGATGGATGTCTCTAAGGAAACAGCTTCTTCCACACACAATGGACGGAAACACAGAAGAACTCAAAGAGACCTGCAGAGGTTCACACTGGACAAAGTCTCATCACTGAAAAGGTGAATGTACCTTACCATTTCGTGGTTACCCTGAACCACGAAACTATTTGTGAATTGATATTTGCTGGGAAAGAGAAATCAGTTTTCTCCAACGCAGAGTCATTGGGTACATCAACTTCCCCACAAGGTGGGCCCAGGAGTAACTGACAATGCAAAATGGACTCCATGTTCCTTTTGTGTATATTTTCTGCTTTGTTTTGGTGCTTTTATCCTCATGTTGATTTCCATTTTTATTATTTTTCCTATGTTTTTTTCTGGGAAAGAGACATGGAGTTGGGTGGGTAGGGAGGTGGGAAGGATCTGAAAGGAGTTGAGGAAGGGGAAATAATATGATCAAAATACACTATATGAAAAAAATAAAGTTAAAAGAAAACAGTGTGAGTGTATATAGATACAAATGTCCTACTTTGATCTGAGAGACAATGTTTGGGATTATGATAGTCAAGACTGCCTAGGGTGTCTTGCAGCCCAAGAAGCCCAGATTTATGATCTTTATTTGTCAGATGTGAGCTTTGTTGTCTCTTTAGAGAGCTCCTCCCTGACTTTCAAATCCAAATCTGGAAAGCACTCCAGCCCCGTTTATTTTCTTCACATCCCTTTCAATATTTTCACTCCTCTCAACTCCCCACAGAAAATTACACATTTGTTGGCTGGAAATGTACTCCAGGGGAGAACATTGACCCTTTGATTCCAGCGCCACAAGACAAAATTACATGCTTGCTTTGTGTGTGTGTTTTTTCCTATTTGTTTGCATCTCTTCCCAGAGGGCAAATCTATGTCTATTCTATTCCTCACCCTGCTCTAAATCCAGCACTTCAAATGACTTTCAACACACAGTAGGCATACAATACCTATTCAGCCATCAGCTAGCTACAGAACATTTCAAATAACAGCATATGGAAAGGTGAAATATTCAAGCAAAAATAATGCCTTTTGGGAGCTTCTAATCCACTATGAGAAAAAAAAAGCAATATATGCATAGATAAAACTATATTTGAGGACTATCAGAAGCCACCATTTCAAAGATACACTGTAGACTTTACATTAAACAATGAAAATAGTATTTCAGTCCTGTCCTGATGTTGTTATTGATATTCTGATGCATACTAAATCTTGAGACAGGAAAAACACAATAAAAGGGCATCTTAAAATTGATGAAATGCAGCAGAGTGCATGTTAAATGGTGACAAGCAGTAATGAGAAATATACCGTAAGCAGTATTTATCACGTATGTATGTGCCTTGCCTTGATGAATGAACTATATATAGAAGTGAGTCATCAGAAAAAAGTAGATATATTGAGCGGGAACTGACCCTTTATTCACAAGGCACATTGTGACTTCAATGGCAGATACAGTCTAACACTAGCTATGACAATTCTTATTCTAAGTACTTGAACAATTTTTTGAGTCTTTGTTAATCGGCAATATTTACCAAAGTCAATGAAGTTAAAAGATGTTCTGTATATGGATATTTTAACTATTTGTATAATTTTTATTGAATAACTTCAGAAATGAAACTCATTTAATTTCTTTACAAATTAAGACAATTAAAATATGAATACATTATTTCTTCCTTTCCTTTCTCTTCCTTTTTCCTTTCGTTTATTTTCCTTTCCTTTTCTTCCTTTAAATGCTTCCATGTTTCCCCCAACTCTCTCTCTCTCTCTCAAGTGGATAACTTCTTTTTCTTTGATTTCTATTGTTACACACACACACACCACACACACACACACACACACTATATGTGTATACACTCACACACACGTGTAAAACACATACATAAATATGACCTGCTAAGTTTTCTTAGCGTTATGGTGTATATGATTTTAGGGCTGACTACTTAATAGTAAATACCAGTTAGTGGGCACACACCTATGAAAAATGAATTCTCACTCTTTAAACAGTGATTAACAGCCATTAGTTTTTTGTCTAAAGGAAGGGTTACATGAGGTTTCTCTCTTTCACGTTAGCATGTGTTTCCCGGTCTTGCTTAGGTAGCCATATTGATGAAGTGTCACGGGTGTATATAAGGAACATTTTCATTATTGCCTTCGAAATGAGTAGAGGCGTCCATCCATCCACTCAACTGAAGCCTCACTTGAGAGCTAATGGCAATAGCTTTGCAGGAAAACACTACTGTTTTCTGGAACACACAGGAAAATCCTATGGAATACATACACCCTGGGCTTTCCTCATCTTTCCCACAGGGAGTGACCCTTTCTGGCAATGAGCTGTCTATCTCAGCAGCCCACAATGAGTTGCTAACCTTACAAGGTTCTAATGAGACGGAGATGATGCTTCATGCTCTTGTAAGAGAGCCAGAGCTCGCATCCTCCACCCTACCACAGTGTCTAGTTCTTAGGTAATGCAAAACAACATGGGCATGACGAGCGTCCAAGCCTTATTTAGATGAGCATGGCTCACGGAGCATGACCTCAGCCCCAGGCCCACTAGCTGACATGCCAATTTACTCAGTGCTCCTCTAAAAATGACTTAGCTAGGTTTTTTTCTATCTTAGGAAATGAGTAGATCATTTTAAAAAAACAAAACATGCCAAACTCAAATTCTTGTTGAAATCTTGAAGTCTCTCTCTAAGCAAAAATAACCTTCTTCTGGATTCAGAGGTCAAAAACACTGTTAGAAAAAAAAAAAGTAACAACTGTTGAAGGAGGGTTCTGATTCAGCCAGAGGATTCCGATTCGCCAGCCGTGTGCCAAAATCAACACCTCGTTGACGCGGATGTGATGCTGCCAGAGGAGAACTCCAGCATCAGTCATCCCTGGCTCTTTTGGTCTGAGTGGGAAAGGCAGAAGATGGGAAGAGAAGAAAACAGGTCACGAAATCAACAAGGTACATACAGCGTGTTTCACAGCCCAGTCCCTAGTTTATAGCCTGCAATGCTGTTGACCAGCTCCTCTTGAGTCAACAAGACATTTGTGGTCTCACACCCACAGGCTCCAGGCAAATCAGGATTTTAAACACAGAAAAAACTACTCTTTAGCTGACAACTTCCCAAGAGCTTACTTACAAATAATAGAAAATGATTTTAATGAAGTTTTGTGAAAACAACCGTCGGACTTGACAGGCCACAGAGGTTTTGAAAAAAAAATCTAGGGTTCAGATTGTCTTCAGTTCAGGGTTTATCTGTTTTTAACTGTGCCATCTTGTACTAGTCATTCATCCTCTGTGTATTTATTTGGTCCTTATTTTTGTCCTTGTTTTATCCTTATGTACCACACTGATACCGTATTGGCCATGTTTGAACTTGTTCACCTTTTATTTTATTGGGAAGGTCAGGTGATTAAGTAATCACATGATATTTATCAATCTATAGGAGTTATGGAAATGTTATCTTTTACTTTTTAATTTAGATGACAAATTGATACCATTCATGTAAAGATACAATTATAAAATAATACTTTATAAATAAGTATATCATTTTTACATCTTTGTATATTTATGAATGTATATATGTTGTGTGTGTGTGTGTGTGTGTGTGTGTATGTGTGTGTTTGTCTGCAGGCATACATGTGCTACAGCATACCTAGAGGTTATGGACAGCTGCAGTGTTAATATTCACCTTCCACCTTGTTTGAGAGAGCTTTTATTTGCAGGTAGACTCTAGGCTTGGTTGCTTGTAAGCTTCTGCAGATTCTTCTTTATTCACTTCCCAGCTTGTTTTAGGAGTGCAGAGAGTCTGGATGAGCCTGATGCCATGTCCAACTTTTACATGATTCTGTGGAATCATATCTTCATATCTACATGGCAAATATTTTACTCCCTGAGCCATTTCTCTAGCTAGGCAAGCATTTCTCCCATTCAAGTGCTAACTAGGGCTGGCCCTCCTTAGCTTCCTAGATCAGAAGGGGCCTGCCATCGTGAGAGTGCTTGACTCCAGACTAGACATCCAGTCATATTTCAAACAAGCAGTTTTGTAGATAAAAACCCTTATCTACAGTCATCAATACTGTCCGGTATCATCCACCCCTGGCCCTTCCTTCTGAATGACACAAACTCTTCGTCTTTCTATCCTAAGAGCAATGGGTATAGCATCAGTAGGTAAAATGAGGTACATGTCTGCTTTAGCTATCACACAGTCTTGGTACCAGGAAAAACTAAAGTATGGTGGGAGGAAAGATTAGTTTGCAAATGGTGTCTTAAGCTGATATCTGTGGTCAAAACCTTTGAACCCCTATTGCCAAAGAACAATAGCAGCTATTGTTAATGCTGTGGTCTTTCCCTACAGCCTTGTTTCTTTCTCTACAACATGAAACGCTAGTGATTACAGCCTTTTTCAGCCTTGTTTGTTTGCCCTCCTAAGGAACCAAATTCCCCCAAGTACCTGTCTCTTTGTTCCTTGTTATCCACACACCCCATACCCATCCACTCCTGGTCCATGGGTAATCTTTCTCCTATCTGGGGTGCCTTCCCTTCTAGTGCATTCCACTCAAAACTCGGCTAGCTCCTCAAAACAACTGTTTCTCATGAAGCCTTCTTTGCAGATGCCATTCCCATTCCATTTCAAGGATGCCTCTCTTGTCTTCTAAACCAAACTCTTTATATAAGTTCTATGTTTATGCCGTCTGACCATTGCAGTAAGGGAGGGTGGCTCTCCTGGCTTCAGTACAGGACACACCCAGACACCAAATTCCCAGGTCAAAAGAGATTTATTACCCTGGAAGGGCAAGCAGAAGGTGGAGCAGGAGTGGGGAGTGGGGAGGTGGGGTGGGAGGATGGGGGGTTACAAAGGCAAACAGCAAACACCAAGCAGGTGGTTTTATTTTTTGTTTTTTGTTTTGTTTTGTTTTCAGGAGTGCGTTTTTTAAGGAGAAAAAGGGTGAGTCTGTGCTAGGGTGTGTTGGTTAATCCTGACTGGACATTATTAGGCAAATAATAAATTATAATTGTTAGACCTTGGTATTTTGTTTCAGTAATGAGTCATTGGCCAAATAAGGGAATGGAACTTGGGGCCTGTCTTTAGGAATGTGACAGTTTTTAGCAAGGGAGAGGGAAATAGATAAAGAGGACAAACCTGTAGGCACCATGTTCTCTGTGCTTGGGCCTGCTAGAGAGTCTTTCAAGTACATTTATGAATCTCTTTGGAAAGCATGTAAGGGCTAGGGGAAACTCTGAGGAAGAGATCAGATAAGAGGAAACGAGCATACAAAATCATCTAACACAGTCTAACCCAGCGGCAAGTGAGAGGCTTCTGCCATGCAGGCTCTTGAGGACACCTGTGCCCTAAGTGGCTTGACTTTTAGGGTCCTCAAATAATTTATGTTTTATAAATCTAGTTTTTTTTTCTGTTATGAAGGTGGGAATTTTAAAATGACTTTTCTTTACAATTATAAAATTCTCCTGGACAATGCCCTTGGCAGCTGTGTTGACATAACACCAGGTACAACCATTCTCTAATAACTCAGCAATAAATTTTTATTGAAGATGGGGTACCTAAGGTTTTACAGACATTGTTTTAAGTGCTTTGTACATTTTAATTCTTTTCCTTTTTGCAGAGAAATTACAAAAGGTGAGTACTGACATTATCTTCTCCATTTTCAAGATGGAGAAATGGAAGCCCAAAGAAACAGGATGGAGCCATTGAACAAGGAGTTAAGATGCTAAAGCAGGCAATCTAGCACCATAGCCTGAACTCATGCGCACTGCACCCTACTGTCCTTCATCTACAAAGTCTCCATATAGCTTGATTCTCTAGGTTGCTGAACTGCCAGCTCTCCGGCCAATGTTGTCCAAGTCTTTTCTTATACCTATTGGTTTAGGAAAAAAAAATGTAAAAGGTCGCATACATTAAAAAAAAAATCCCCTCTTCCACACTTTCCCATGGGCTTGCTGTTGGAACTTCTGCTTTTGTTTTCCTTTCATCTCCCCTACAGCTAACAGCCACTATTGCAGGGGCACAGCTTCCTCCAAACACAAACACTGGTAAGTACCAAGCTGTTAGGAATCCAAACAGCTCCTGAATCAGTCACTGTTTGCCGCTTCCTCTAACAAATATCTCTTTGAGATTCAGGAGTGATTCAGTCACACATCCCACACCTGCCAGGCAGAAATCAGCTGTCCAATCTCTGAGCTGCCAGGAAGCACACAAGTTTAAAGGGTAAAAACCACCTACAGACCAGCCTAGAGTCATGGTGCACTTGGAAGTAGACCACAACCCTCATTGTGGAAAATTCAGTAGCCTGGAGAGGAACCCTGGAGAGATAAATATTGAAGTAGGAGAAATAATGACACAGCAATGTTGCTATTAACCAACATAAAAACATCTCTTTAAAAGCAAGGGGCTGGAGAGATGGAAAGATAGCTCAATGGTTAAGGATGCTTCCTGGTCGTCCAGAAGTTCTGAGTTCTGCTCCCAGCACCCCTGTCAGGTCCCTCACAACTGTCTGGATAACCAACTCCAGTGTCAGGATAACTGACACCCTTGGCTTTCTCCAGCACCCCCACATACATGGCACCCATTCATATAGACATACACCCGTATGTCTACATAAAAAATGAAATGATAAAAAAGAGCAACTGCACGGAAGAGAATTGCAAGAGCCAGAGGTGGCGTGCCAAAGAAACAGCGTCTTCCAAGCCCGACAGGGCTGGTACACATTTGAATTCACAAATCTATGGGATCACACAAGACCTGAGCATGTTCAAACCAGACAAATACCAGTCCTGGAAAGCAGAAGTACACCCACAGACATAACCCTAGTCAAGAAGCTCTTTGCCATTGATAGCCCTTGGGAATGGGAAAAGCTGTTTTCTATGGTGGAACGTCGCTGGGCGTATGAGCCACACTCCAGGGCAGACCTAATGTCTAGGAGTAGCCAATCAACGCAAAACAATCCCCATGATCTTTCAGTATTTTTTGTTTTGTTATTATTTTTTGCCTTATTGATATTTTTGTTTGTTTTTTTTCTTCTGAGACAGAGGAAGAGAGAACATAACATTGGGTGACTAAGGAGGTGGGGAAGATCTAAGGAAGCATGGGGAAAGAATATCACCAAAGTAGTTTGTATATTTTTTCTTTTAAATAAAAAGTACATTGTACAGATCTATAAATTTCCCAATTAGCTAAGAAAAAATAAAGAAAATTTTAAGCTCTCCCTTTCAAGACCTCTATATAGCAAACATCTCATCCCATTCCAAATCAATTTTCTCTCTGGATCACAGGCCATGAACCTTCTGAAATTGAATGAGAAGTTGGTATGAGCTTACATACATGTTTGTTTTTTGTTTTGTTTTGTTTTCTGGGCAGAAAACCTTTCAAGACTTTATCTTGCTAAGAAAACATTTTTGTCACAAACTGAAGTTGAAACAAATACTTTATCCATTGTGATCCCAGCCTTTGTTCCCTCTGTGCAAAATGCTCCCAGGTGGCTTAGAAGTTCAAATATTCCTTTGTCTTTTTTGGAACCCATTCCAGCAAGAGAAGCAATGTGTCTTTTGAGAGAAGAAAGCAGCCAAGCCCAGATAGCACCTACCAAACACCAGGAGGTGACCTTGACTCTCCTCAGGTTTCTTTCTTCTCCCATTCCTAGTCCCCCAGCAGTGCTATGTGGTGCCCAGGGTAATATGAGCTGTCAGAGGTGATTGTATTGGCTCTGAGGAGGAATGGCCATGACAGAAGTTGGTTTGCTTTATTTTTGTGCATTGCTTGCTGTCATCCAGAGTCAACCCCCATCATCCTCTCCTTCCCAGATTCTAGCCTTCTTGGCTATTTTTTGCCCACAAATCTCTTCCTGCTCACTTCTCAGTTGCCCCTGATTCTTCCTTCTGTTCTTCTCCCCCACCTTCTTCATGTCTTTTCTATATAGTCCATGTAGTTCTGGAAATTGGAATCATTCTGCCAAAGCCTCCAGAGTGCTGGAATTACGGGCTTGGTTTATGTGACTGTAATACATCTTAAAATTCTCGATTATAAACACTCTGACCTTGTGTGCACTCCAGTCTTGTTGAACTACTCACTGCAAGGATAACATTTGATTTATTTGTAATGTCTACTCCTCAGGGAAGAAACTACAAGTCCAAAAGCCAGTCAGTCAGTCTTGTAACACCAGATGCTTTGTTTTTTAATGATACAAAGTGGGTCAACGTTGTAGAAATTATGGATATTAAATTATACATTGTAAAGGGGGGAATATTGTCTGCAAGAGACAGAAGTTGATGCTTTGAGTTAAAGAGGGCTAAAAAACAGTCGGAGGCCACCCCCTCTCTGCTGTGGCAAGGAAGGAGCATCTGAGCCTGGCAAATCTTAGTCCCTAGTATTTAAGTGTCCCAAGTTCTACCAACCAAGCTAACCGGGCAGCTTACATCTTAGCATTTATTGTATTAAGTTAAATTAACGTTTTCTTCTATGCGGGTAATAGCAGCCAAAAATGTGGTAAACACTGGCTTAAAGCACTTTCGTATTTTCTAAGCCTTTGTCTAAATACAGAATGCATCCCCCCCTTTATTTTTAAAACCACTCCTTCATTCAGGCTTGATTTTCAGCTGCCCTGAATTCCAATCTGGTTCTAGAAATACTGGTTTGTTGGGCAGAACCACTGCAGTTTGTACTCTTCTTCTGGGTCCTGTTACATGTGAAACACTTTTGCAAGTGGTGCTCATAACTTTCCAGTAGAGTAAAGCTCTAACTTCATCAAAGTTATTAACTCGTACTGGGTCACAATTCGGGAACTCGTTGCTAATAAGTATATGTGAATATGCCCATTACTCTTAATATGAGAAACTAATCTTTACATTCGTCTAACTCTTGGGTGCTCTGAAAACATCCCAAACACTTTGTGATTCTGCATAATGAAATTTAATTGAATTTCAGCTTCAGAAAAACCAGTCCATCTAGGAAAGGCAGCAGAGATAATTAGAAACATAGACTCTGAAATTAGACTCTGTGACCCCAAATCTAGCTGTTGACAGTCTGTAAGTTAGCTAACTGCCCTCATCACAGAAACGCAAACAGTATCCATGACAGTGTGTTATGTGTGAAACCCTCATGCAGCATTTACAGATTGTGAGCATTCAAGATATTGTTATTGTTTGAAAAAACAATATATATAGAAGAAATGTATTAATATTTTTAAAACTCACAAATCTTCACATCTGCACCTGGCAAAAATGCTTCCCTGTGTATATCTTCTTATTATTTTGCTTTGTTTATCTGAATTGGTTTGTTTGTTGTGTTGGGAGCAGAACTGAAAGCCATATGAACATGAAGTAAATGCTTTACCATTGAACTATATCACAAACCTGTCTTGGTGTTTTCTCTTTGGATTGACAAGTAAAAATTATACATATTTATATTATACCATATAGTGCCTTAATACATGTTTATATTGTATGATAGTAAAACCAAACTAAGCTTATCTATCTCTTCAAACATATCTATTTCTTGGGTATGAAAACATTTAAATTACTTTCTGGTAAGGCTGAAATAGACTATACATTAGCTTCTCACTTTTATATTTAGTTTTGAAAGGCCTTTTTGTCCATTTTGAGTGTTAATAAAAGGAGGATCAAGGAAGTTAACTGTCAAGGACAGCTAGAGAAACTTAGAATGCTTTAGGACTCATAAACTGGTACATGATTTGGTACTGCTAGAATCCTGATTCTAGCAGCATGTACAGATTTATTCAATGACTAAAATATCCGTTTTCATAAACCAACCTCAGAGACTGGAAACCCAGAGAGACATACAGTGACTTCGCCAAAGTCATTTTGACTGCAAGCGATGGAGCTGAAACTTGTTTTTCCAACTCTCAGAACCTGAAGGTTTAATGAGGTTAGTCCTGGTGTTAGCTACTCAGGGGTCCCTCTGCTCCATGTCTCACATTTCCATCACAGGAAGCAATCCTTGTGCCTGGGCATCAAATTACTTCACTCACGGTTAAGATGTACCAGTAACTTTCCACTGTCTCTGGAAGCAGTGGTCAAGGTTGGAGTGGAGAGACAGGCTTTTGAATACCCAGTAGATACTAAGTAAACATTTTCTGGATAAACTGATAGAATTTTTAAGCTTAGATAGACTTTAATCTCCTGTTTATTTATGGTGTCCATTCATTGAACATTACATGACTCTGTTCCCT
This sequence comes from Arvicola amphibius, assembly GCF_903992535.2. Classification (NCBI taxonomy): domain Eukaryota; kingdom Metazoa; phylum Chordata; class Mammalia; order Rodentia; family Cricetidae; genus Arvicola; species Arvicola amphibius. The sequence continues at coordinate 16,135,483 of NC_052055.2, read as the reverse complement.
TCTTGTACCAGTTTCTCTTCTCATTCCTTTGACAAGACACTTGATAAAAAGCAATTTAAGAAAGGGAAGATTCGTGGTAGCTCATAGTTTGAAGATACCATCTATCATGGGCAGGAAGTCTTGATAGTTGGAATGAGACAGCTCACCACATTGTGTCCATAATCAGTAAGCAAAGAGAGCTCAATGCTCAGCTCAGTTTCTCTTTTGTATCCAGTCAGAGATCCTAGTACATGAGACACTGTGCTCACATTCAGGGTAGGCTTCCCTCCTCAGGTAAACATTTCTGGAAATATCTTCTTAGATACATTGGATAGAGGCAGTTTCCATGGTAATTCTGAACCCAGTCTGATTGACAAGGACAAACATCCACCATACTTCTTTAACTCAATATTTACATGAAGGTGTTCTTTTAGGTTCAAGATTTTATAGTAAAGCCTTTGTTTCAGAGAAGCAATTCAGAAATATAGATTAATTTCTCTAAGAACTATTTCATCCTCTGTTTCAAGCCTCTGTTTCCCATGGTTAGATTTAGTTAAGGAAAGTTCTTTCCCAGATAGAAGCAGCCAATTGTCCATTTAAAAAAGTAGTTCTAAGGATTCCCATCAATCTTGTCTTCATTAGGTAAGGTACAGACAAATTTCACATGAGTTTTCAGACAATGAGAATTGTTAGATTAATTATGACCAGATTTCCACAATTATATTGGAAGGAACCCTGGATAAGCTTGTTTCTTTAACATGCTGTTGTTATGAATATTTGTTTGTTCAGAATGAATGTTTGGCTGAATGTTTATTTAAAAAGCATGCACTTTTTAATTAAGATACTTATTCTTGAGACTAGAGTAGATACCTGGATTTTAAGAAACTCCAGTTGAAGTAATTGCAGTGATTGGCAGTAAAGGTCACATGTTTTGTCAGCAAGAAGTCAGGCCTCTTTAGCTGATTGGAAAAAAGCCCTGTGTTAAGGGCTGCTGACATTTTTGGCTGCTGATATTTTTTGGTTTTGGTTCCATAATATGCATCTGCAGAGACACCATAAATTGGGCAAATGATTTGTAACTTAACAGTGCTTCCTCTTATATGTCTGTGCTAGGATGTCTGGTCCTCAGACTTTGGCAGGGGGAGATATAGAAAAGTGTAACCCACAGAAACTATAATGGTCAAACTCTTACAGGTTGAATGTCATATCCTCTCTCCAAATTCTTATTTTGAATCTGACCACCCCCAATGGCATGATATTAGAAAGAGACAGCAGAGGTGAGGATGGGAAATCAGGAGGATAGAATCCACAGATGCATAGGTTTAAGAGTTAGCCAGAAATATGTTTAAGCTATTTATTGCAAATAATATGGTTTCTGTGTCATTATTATGGGTCTGGGCAGGATGGGAACCTCCTACAACCTGAGAAAGTTTGGGAAGGAATTCTAGTCAAAAAAAAAGAAAAAAAAAAAACAAAAAAAAAAACCAACCAACCAAACAAAAAACAGTGAAGGACGGCTTAACGCCATGGATACTTTAAGAGAGATTTTCCTGATTCAGCAGTAGCAGAAAAAAATGCTATGCTGTTTTGAAGCAGCAACTTTCTGGGTTGTGTTGCCAGTGCGAACTCCTGACTCTTTCAGGAGACTGAGTATTTAGATGAATTTTGTGGGCAGTGTGCTGCAAGTAACTTGGTGACAGCATGGACCAACTGGTTATCAGAGTTGAGGTGGTGAGGATAGTTCCCATCCAGCAGTCTCAGAGGCAATAAACTGACTTCTGCCATGTCAAAATGGGGAGAACAAGCAGGCAAGGTTGTATTTTCCCTAGCAATGCCATTGTTTAGGTTTTTTTCAGAAGCACTTAGCGTTTTTTGAAGCAGTCCTGGTCAGAAAAGGATTGAAGATACACAATAAAGACAAATGTAGATAGAAAAAAAAAACACCCTAAATGGGTCACAGTGATGAATAAATGTACAAAGGCCTGGGAGAGAGAAGAAAAAGAATATAGACAGTTATAAAAAAAATTAAATGATCCATAAAAAAGGAAAAGTCTTTAAAGAGACAGAGTACAGACAGTCAAAAGTTAAAGAAATAAAAATAAGTCATGTAAAGATGGAAAGTACACAGAGAGTCTGGATTATGTATATTATTGTGTTTTCTTTGAATTTTTTGACTGTGAAGGAGGAGCAAAGTACAAAGAGATATTTCATTGCATAGGCTTTTTAAGCTAAAAATTAAAGGTATCTTGACTCCAGAATAGAGTCTAAGGATTTGTTGCTTTAGAAAAGAGGTTCTTCTTTTGTTTTCACAGAAGATGAAAACCTATGGATTCATTCCAAGCTAATGTGGTTTGATGGCCCAAGACCCCTGAAAGGTTGCCGTGAATACCCCCAAAATACTTCTCCCATCAAAAAGCAGGAAGCAGTTTGGAGAGAACTATACTCATATTCCCAAATATTGTTTAAAAATGTTGATTTATATTTAAAGAGGAATATTATGCTATAGAGATTTGCATTGGTATGGATCTTGATTTATTGATACAAATTTAAGGTTTATTTTGTAATATTGTATATATGTATTTCTGATCTTGATTAAGGTATTATATTTGTGCAGCTCATTTTTAAATGTAATGTATAATTAATAAATATAGGTTAATAGATAATTATCTATAATAGCCAAGCTTGTAGTGATATTAGTTAGGTTTTCTAGATATATAGAGATACATTTAAGTTAGATAAGCAACCTTTCAGATATCTTCAGAATATGACATTCAAAATGTTTTCAGAAGTTAAGACTTTTCATGACAATGAGACACATTTGCTCCTGGCAACACCAATAACTTCAAGAGAAAGATGGGCACCAAAGAGACTCCTTGTGGAGTTTGTTAGCCATTGGGCAAGAAACTACTCTTGCCTGGACTGCTTGATAAATTGAACATGCAGGACCCACAGAGAAATGACTGCTGAACTTGTTTAAAGGTGAGACTGTCCTTCAGGGTTCCTGCTTCATAGAAGAGTCTGTAAGACATTGTTCAGGACACAAAAGAAAGTGGCTGACAAACTGCCACTATAGGTGGAACTGTCTTTGAAATTTCCTGCTATGTGGAAAAGTCTGTCAGATACTATGGGCCAGTAGGCTGAAGATGGATGCCCTAATGGTCCAGGAGAACTTTGGGTGACTGTCCGGGCAGCAAGATGTCTCTGTCAATTCTAGAGTTTTGGAAGTTTCTTACAATGAACTTCCTGTTTACTTAGGTAATATTATATCTTTCTGGAGTCTTTAATGAGTTGAAGAATATATAGTTATATTTATACTTTTCCTTAGTTATGATAAAAGATAAAGTAGATATAAATATTATAACTATAATTCTTGTTTGATACCTCTTTTGTTATATGTAGTTTTACTATGTTAAAGTTAAAACCTTCGTTTTGATTTAAACAGAAAGGGGAGGTAATGTGGGATTCCCCTCTGTATGCTGTGAATACTATTGGTTAATAAAGAAGTTGTTTTGGCTCTGTCTCTGTGACCTTCATGGCCTTTCTCAACACCTGACAACAAGCTCAATTTTCAGACCTCAACTTTAAAGTCACTCAAGGTCAAAGGTCCTTTTAGCAATGTATTTCTTTCCACTTGGCACATAGCCCTGGTTACATTTTTCTGTGACTGACTGATTAAATTTAATTTTCGAAAAAAAGCATTATTTTGCTGTAAAAGTCACATAAACCTTGAACAATGCCAAGGTAATAGCTACTTATCTATTACCCAAACACTTAAGAACAGAGCCTAGATCAACTAGAGACCAACTCCATCCAAAAGGACTTCAGTTGAAGTTTCCTTTTTGTATAATGCTTTGTGTATAAATGAATAACAAAGTCAAACAAACAAAGCTCCCATACAACTACAGCCTACTACACAACACCTCTAAAGTCAGAAAATTGAAGCTTAAAATATTGTCAATGAAGACACTTGCAAACATAAATGAAAAGATGAGATCAGTAGCCTGTTGGCACTGTGGTTTTCTTCCTGCGACTCTGTTTCAGAATGAAGATATTTTTTGGTAATAGGAAAATAACAAGGAATATATTATTATTCTTCAAGTTAATGACATTTTCTACACATACATACAAAATGAGTATTTTTGATTTTCAGGGGAGGAAGTTAAAGCACACAATGACAATTGATCGGTCACCTCAGAGTCCTTGTTACCCCAGAGCATGACTTCTCCCTCAGATCACCCAAATCAATTGCTGTCTGGGTTTCAGCTCTTCCGATTATGGTGATGGTTATAAATGACCTTCAGTATCAGGTGCTGAGCTGCTGTACTAAAAAGATGAATTGCTCCCCCATGGGAAGGACCCAGGATTCAGACATCATTTTTCTAAGTGTTAGGAATAACTGGTATGAAGGTGGAGGGATAGGCAGTGCTATTGGGTATAATCAGCAACACGGGCAGTGGAAATGTTTCAATATAGGACTTGATTTAAAGATCTCAGGAGAGAGAATTTATGGAATTATGAAGAGGTCCTTCCTAGAATGCTAGCATCATGTGTACCTGGTGCCCAGAAACAGAGGTTACATTTACAGGATTCTGATTGCTATACCAGTGGCCTCTGCTTGTAAAGGACCTTTCTGTCACAGGAAGATGAATGTAGTCTTCCAGGTTACTGTTCAAATGTGTCCCCTTGGGATGAGTGCATACCTCCAGGTCCATTCCAATTAATTCTTGAGATGAACTGTAGCTTCAAGTGTTCAGGGCCTGCTGTCCACAGTGGAAGATCACTTGGGAATATCCCAGGGGGTCAGTCAGATTGGTCTAGGAACATAACAAATGAAATGACCGATAACTCACAGTCTCTGTCCATTTCCAGCTGGCAAGTGATTAATGAACAGCCCACAGTCAAAGGCTGAGATACATAGTCAATACCTGGTCTATTTTGTGATTCAAGATAAATGATACTTCAAGTTGTGTCAAGTGACACATGATAACCAAATTAGCATCACCATTTTATTTCGGCTAATTACCTTATTCCCACAGCTACCACTATCATGCTTATCATCATGATTTTTTTTTTCTGAGTAGTTACAGGGAGCCAGAGGCCAAGCTGTAAACTTCAGGGCATACCACAGGAAAATACATGGTTCCTGCCCTCAGAAGCGTCAATTCACCTTGCACTCTTACAACTTTGCTAAGGACCTCAAATAATGCTAATTACAAAGCCAGAAGTTGGCACAAGACTGTGACTCGATCACTAAGGATGTAGAGGCACTAGGATCCAGAGTTCAGGGCTACTCATGCCTATGTAGAAAATTCAAGACAATCTGTACTACAAAAGACTGTAGTACAGTCTATAGTACTACTAAAATTAAATGCATAATACACACACACATGTTAATAGGCATAAAAAAACTTAACGAAAACTGTGTGATACTCTTTTGACTGGCTTTTGTGTTTTATCCATTCCCTGTAAGTAGTTCCAATTTGCAGTTTGATTATTGCTCTGTACAGATAAAGAAACAAAAATGGCTTAGGTCATTTGTCTGAGGTTGGTGAAGTAGGAAGATGTGGAACTAAGGCTTCAAGCTAGGGATCTGTACCGAAGGATCCATATTTTTTTCCATAGACCAATCACAGCTGGAGTTGAAGCCAAGCAGAGAGGTGAAGACCATCGTCCTAAACCTCAATAGGTTGATGAGGATGATGAGTATGTGTGTGAGTGGTTATGACGTCCAGGCCAGCGGGATCACACTACGATGATGATAATCCAGAATTCATAGGCTGGGGAGATAGTACAGTCAATAAAGGGCTGGCAATACAAGCATGAGGACCTGAGTTTGATCTCCCAGAACCCAAGTTAAAAACACAGGTGAGGTGGTCCGTGCCTGAGATTCTAGCACTGTCATGGTAGAGACTTTTATGATACCCCAAACTCACATTCAGCTAGATCTGATGTTGGTCAGCCTGAGGGATCAGGTAGGCATGACAGCACATGCCTTTAATCCCAGGACTTGGCAGACGGGGCAGAGACAGATCTCTGTGAATTTCAGGACAGCCTGATCTACAGAGTGAACTCCAGGACAAGCAGGGCTACATATAGAGAGCAAGTCTCAAAAGAAAAATCTCTGGCTTTCATACATACATACACACACACACACACACACACACACACAGAGAGAGAGAGAGAGAGAGAGAGAGAGAGAGAGAGAGAGAGAGAGAGAGAGAGAGAGAGAGAGAGAGCACAAACCCTGACTTTTGTAAATATTTCCTTATGGGCACTAATTTACTCTGCATCCATTTTTTATTTAATGATTATCACTAAGTGAATGTGAACCTATATTTACTATGATTTAAAATGACATGAATCTTTGTATAGTTAACATTTAAGAATATAATTTTTTTGGAGAGTAAGGGGGCAATAAGGGAGTTCCCTTCTATTTATAACTCCATGTTATAACATATCATTGTGGAAACGCTGGGGCAGGAACTTCAAACTATGGATGTCAACTACACGAAGATTCATGTCTTTCTAAGCCTGTGTCTACTTGCACAACAACAACAAACCCCTGGTATCAGAGAAGAAGACAGCAACTAGAAACACACAATAGTGTTGCCATTAACACAGGGCTTGCAAGATAACCTTTGGATTTACTTGAATCTTACAATAAAGCTTAAGGGTTGCTATCTCCCTGTTTCAGAAGTAGAAACTAAAGCACTGGGGTCTGGTGTAGAATCATGCAACTTTGTCTTCCTCCATGGTTTGTTAACGAAGTGAACTACCGTACGTAAGAAACGAGGAACTTGTGTGTTTTTGCCAGGAATTAGTTGTTTGGTCTGTGGATCTGTTTTGAACTCATGGTAGGATAGGATCCATCCTGCTGGGAAGAGGTGGACGCCCTGATTCTTGTTGACGGAAGAATTTGCCCTACCAAGGAGAAGTCTTACTAACCCTGCCCCTGATAAGGAAGCCAGTTCTCCAGGGACTTTGCCAATCGTTGCTGTAACCAGCGTTGTGTACCCACCTACATCTTACTTGCGAGCTGCCTGTGACACCTTGGAATGAGATTTCAGTTTGGATACAATCATATACAACTTCCAAACACGCAGTGGGAGGATTGGCAGGCAGGACAAGAACCTTGTTTGCAAATCTTTAAATGTGCCAACAGCAGAGGGCAGTGAAGAGGCGGCTTAATCTTTGAGGAGGGATGAGCGTAGAAGCCCAGTGGTTAGGACTCTTAGACACCAAAAGCCCTTTGGGGAGGAGGTTGCTGGCAAGCGAAGTGTTTCTTGTAAGGCGTTTATACTCCAGGTATAAAAAAATTATTTTTCTGGTTCTCCCTAGCTCTTGATTACCTCGGGCAAATATAACTTAAAAAAAAAAAAAAAAAGCCTTCTTCGGCGGGTTCCTTTGCACAAACTCTCCCAACAGAGCCGCGGACAATGCCGTGCCTTTAAGAGAGGGGTTGTTTGGGGGGTCTCCAGAAGGTCTGGGAAGGGGTTGAAACAATAGGCCAAACGAAAACTCCAGACTTCTCCCAGTAAGGGAACAGTATCTGCTACATTCGGCAAGCATTTGCTGTAGTTGAAACCTGGGGTGGAGGATCCAGCGCCCAGAGGCTGCCCAGAGGCTCCCCTGGGAGAACCCAGCCTCTCACAGCAGGTCTCAGCTGCCCCGAGGCTGGCCGCTGGCGGGAAGAGACTGGGAAACCTTAGACGCAGCGGGACAGCTGCCGCCTGATCCACAGCTTGGAGGTGGCTTTTCCCTTCTTCTTTCTTCTTTTTATCCCCCTACAGAACTCAGCCACCCACTCCCTTTGACCCACGCAGGATCCTCCCATTCCGGCGCCTAAAGCGTTAAGCCCGAAGCGTCCGGCATCCCCACTAGAGTCCAGGGTTCCTAAAAAGGAAAGGTATAAGGTTGGTTCAGATGAGAGACTTCATAGATCAAAGGCAGGCAGGGCATACTTCCTGTTGCCCAGACCTTATATAAAAACGTCATGATCGCTTTGGCTGCAGAGACGCACCTAGCACTGACCCAGCGGCTGCAGCCTGAGGTTTTCTGAGGACCACAATGAACAAGTGGCTGTGCTGTGCACTTCTGGTGGTAAGTCGTGGGCAGGAGGCTGCTGGCCACCTGGGTTCGGGACCTCCCCTCCGGCTGATGGAGACCAAGCCGGGCTCTCTCCAAAACCCGAGGAGCCTTTTTCTAGCCATGCCAGGCTTCTCTGAAGGGTGAGTGGCTTTTCCCTGAAAAGTTCCCTCGGAGTTTATGCGGAGGGGAGACACAGTGAGAGGAGACTTAGACTCTTTGCTTGATGTTAGCCGTTTTATTTACCTTATGTATTTACTTACTTAGGCTTTATGTGGTGCACCTTGCCTTTCCTTGACCTGACTTTTTTATTACTGCAGGTGAAGCGGACTGTAGGTTAGAGAGGGCAGATTTTTTGAAACTTGTGTAGAACAGTTTGGATCGGAGGGTGGGGGCGGGGGTACAGTCTGGTGCATCATTAAGCTGACTTCACATACGTGTTTTAGGCATTAGAGAAGACATTCTTTCACTTAACTGTGCAATTTCATATTTTAATAAAGTTTTGCTACTCTAGTTCTCAACAATAATATAGTATAAAAAGTATTAATAGACTGATAATTGGGTTCTAGAACATATTTAAATAACCAGATCAAATTCAACACTAAATAGGGTTGAAGGCTGCTTTGAAATGCTATTTGGAAAATAAAGGAATCTTCTTCCCTTCTTTCAAACACTTTTTAGCTTAGGCTTTGGGGAAATTGTTGTTAACGTCCATGAAGAAGTTTTTCTCTGCCAAAATCTTTTTTTTTTCCGTTATATCAGCAGCATGTGAGACTCATGTAGTTACAACTCAGACAGAGGAGCAATATTTGTGTCTGGGATGCGCTAGAGTCAGTGTTTGGCTTCCAAACTCTAACTCACACACTGGGAATGAAAAGCTCTGTAATCTTCTCCTTAGCTCTAGGAGCACAGAAACATCCATGTGCAATAAGTCACTCAGGAAAAGGTGGGCAGGAGACTACACACGAGTCTGTTAACTGCCTATGTACATAAGCAGATGTACATGCACATGTAAAGCAGACATCCACTTGTATGGATACGTGGAGGAGTTTGAAAATTTAATTTGTTTTTAGGTATATGTGTGTTTTGCTTGTGTGTTTGTCTCTGTGCACCATGTGTGTGCCTGGGGCTGGATGGGGCCAGAAGAGGGCATCATATCCTCTAGGACTGGAGTTACAGACATTGACGAGCTCTACGTGGGTGCTGGGAATAGAATCCAGGTCTTCTGGAGGAGCAGTCAGGGCTCTCGAGTGCTGAACCATCTCTCCAGTTACACTGTGAAGACCGTTTTAGATAGGGAAACTTTTGGGAGGCAGTGAGATGACTCAGTGAGTCAAGGCCACTGACAACCTAGCAACATGAATTCGAGGCCTGGGTCACTGTGCGGAAAAAGAGAGCTGACTCCTGGAAGTTGTCCCCTGGTCTCTGCTCCCATTACCTGGAACATGTGCACCTGTGTGCGTGCACACACACACACACAGACACACACACACAGACACACACACACAGACACACAGACACACACACACAGACACACAGACACACACAGAGAGACACTAAACGGAAGCATCAAAAGAACACTAGAACTTGTACAAGTGGTAGTGCCTAGATACATTTCTTAAACTGAGCACTTGGAGTTGGCAGAAAAATCTACGAATACATTATCAGCACCCCAAAAGGTTCCTTATATCCTCCCTCTTACTACTATGTTCATATTCAGACTCATCAACAGCAGAAGTTGGTTTTATTTCTATTTAAACTTTATATATTAACTTTACGTATTTTTCACTTTGACTCCCTTCAACAATCTGCTCAGAGATTCATCACTGAATTATTTCTTCCAATAATTCTTCCCAAATAGTAGATAATTATTTTATAGGTGGTCTATATAAAGATATATGTACATAGGTAACAAATCTTTCAATAACACAACATTATAAGAAGAGAAAAGCCTCGAGTGCTTCTTGAATATATAAATGAATAAGAAGGTTCTTGCTCTTTCTTTGGTTTCTGACTTTTTTTTTATGAATGGTGAGAAATGGCCATACTGCACTTACATGTAAAGAGGCTCCTTAGTAAAAAGAGAAGAAAGGTTGTAGCAACCAGAAGCACTACAGATATTTGGTTCTTTGTATGAAGCATTCCACTAGATACTGGGAACAAAGTGAGTAGCCAGGTAGATATCATTGTTGCCTTCTAGACCTAGCAGACTATTGGAAGAGGCAGAATATGGGCCAAGTATTGCCATGTAATAACGGTTTCAAAAGAGGAAGCCCCAGATGCTTGAAGAATTGAAAAATAAAAAAAAAAAAAAAACCAGCCTCCTGTGAGCTCATAAGGGAAGTAGCTGCACAGTGGTTGTCCGCTAGACCCAGCTCAGGTGCCCACACACCACTTGCCTGCGGAACAACAGTGACTACATTTTTCCTCCTCTGGAGTTCCTGTCTTCTCTCACCTGGGAGGAGCATACATTAATTTCACCACTTTGAAGTCTCTGCTTCTCATTAGCTCTACCTATGTGGTAACAGACAACCAGAGGGGAACCTGGAACCAACTACATACAGAAAATACTGATGACACACAGAAGGAAGGGATGGCCTCTTAACCTCACCCCAAGCAAGCCATGGGGTATGCTATGCTGGAGATGAAATCAAGACATCCTAGACGGCGAGCCTTGTCGCAAAGTATATTCCATGTTTTTCCACGAGAGCGGCAGATACGCTGGTAGTTAGGCAGTGAAGGGAGAGGAGGGCAGTCCTCAGGAGAGGTCCCTGGTCCTGAGCATTCCTAGAATGCTCACTAGCACAGTCAAGGAGAGAGCTGTTCTGCAAGGAGAGGCCTCTCGTCATAAAGGCACTTCCTTCTTGGTTGCCATGTGTTACTAGGAGAGCAGAGAATATCAACACGCCTGGCTTAGGTCTAGGCTTTAGCTGTGGCTGGAACTTCCCTTCATCCATCATGCAGTGTCAGAACCCACCCTGACCTTCTCCAAGCCAAGCTCTGAATTCATCCTTTCATGGCAGAAGGGAGTGGAAGGAAAGAGAGGAGAGGCAGCTGCTCTTGGCTCAGGAAAACTGCCCCCTTGTTCTGGTTTCCTTTAGAATAACACCACTCTTGGAGCTTCTGACTTTTGGTTTGGATTTGTCTTCCCTCTCCTTTCCCCGGTGGCTGAGCATTTTTTTTTCTCTTGAGAATGTGGATGCTCTGATGGTTTCTAGAAGTATCCGATATATACCCAACTCCACTCAGGCAGCCCTGCCCAGTAGTCTGCCGGGTGTCCGTAGCAACATTCCTGGCCTCGGTCACCTAGCAATCTTCAGCATAATTCTTAATTTCAATCTACTTTTAAATTTTACTTAGGTTAAAAACCACAGGTGCTGAATACCATTGGTGGATGAAGAAGGCTGTGCCAAACATTTTCTTCAGAGCGTACTAGAAGTCATGGCAGTGTTGTCCAAAAAGACTCTAAGCCCACAGTCGTCTGGTCTTGCTTTCCTGTTCACTACCTTAACTTCTGGGTTTTGCTCTCAACAGCTCCCAGCCTACATGCTCCCTCTGCATAAAGGCTCTCTGTGAAAAAATTTTCCTATTTTCCTTAGCATGGCATTAACCAAAAGAATTTCCTTCAGCCTTAATTTCTGCTTTGCAGCCAGGGTTAGGGGAGCTTAAGGTACATAAAAACAGAATAAAATAAAACAAACCAAAAATGGCTTTATGTTTTTCAAGGCCTGAACTAACGGTGTTTGGCTGCCCCTTATGGTGCTTTGATGGAGCAAAGCTGCCAAAATTATCAAAAATTATCAGTGTTTTACTGTGGTCACATTCACAGTCAGGAGTAAAAAGAAACGAATGCATGGATACTGGCTTGCTTGCTCACGCTCAGCTGTGTCCAGACTTACAGCCCAGGAACCCCTGCTTAGGGATGATGACATCCACATTCAGAGTGAGTTTTCCTACCGCAATCAGACCCAATAAGAAAATCTCTTACAGGCATGCTCATAACCCACAGTCTAGCCAGACCTAGGTGGTCCTCCATTGAGACTCTTTTTCCAGGCCATCTTAGATGATGTCAAGTGCACACTTAAAGCTAAATCATAGTGATGTGTGTGTGTGTGTGTGTGTGTATGTGTGTGTGTGTGTGTGTGTGTGTATGTTTTATTTGTTTTGTTATTCATCAGCTGCCAAAAGGACATTTGAAAACTTGAAGAGCATAAAAACATTCTTGTTTGTTCTGGATACCTAATGGTAACTGCCATTTCTAGATTTTTCCAAGGAAAGAGTGGTAAATGAAACATAGGTTCATTTTTGCAAACACAGATTTTCTTCTTTCTATTTGTCCCCTCAAAGTTTCCACCATCATGGTACATGTGTTTGCTGAGAGAAATGGACTATCGTGATGTTTTATAGAGCACTGGGCAATCTATCAGAAATCTCCATGGATGTTATGAGTTTACCTACCTAATGTGTGACTGTGATTTAACCTCTTACGGTTGGCTTGACTATCCTTAAAAATATTAATCTAACCTTCTACTTATCTGTCCGATATTTTAAACATCACTGTATATATGCATTTCTGCTATGGAAAAGCAAAACCTTCATGAAAGCTTTCTCTTAGGAGAGCAACAAAGTCAACTGGATTCACATATTAACTCTTGGATGTGCAGTGTGAGCAGAGCTGGGCGGTGTTCTCAGTTCTCCATACTGCTAAAGTGTTGCTATCTACTGACTGCAGAACATAGCCCCACGTTATTCAATTGGATCATTAGATAGTTGGATTTTCCCTGATCAATTTTAAATGTTTGAAAAAAAAGATTCAAAAACGGTTGCTGAGTCTTAGACTCAAGAAATTTCAGCCCCCAGAAGGAGCCTGGACTTGAGATAAAAACAGTATTAACAACCCAGGTCATTAGCCTAGAGAGCCATAGAAAAAGCTGATTCCATGTCAAGAAAGGGAAGGGTGAAGACAACATTCAGGCTCATTTCTAATGCCTAGAGTCTTCCAAACAAAATACAAACAAAAACAGGAGTAGCAACCACGTTTAGAAAAGAAAACAAAAATCAAAACAAAATTTAGCAACCCACAATAGCAGGAACTAGTGAATCGGAAATCCTAGCAACAGCTGTAAACTATCTGGGCAAAAAGAAAGAGCGAGGTCCGGCCAACTTGAAATAGATACAAGAAGAGCATTTTTATATGACATATAATTAGCTTTTGGAACTCATTACCACAGAATATTTTAGAATAACTAGCATAGAAAGTCTAAAAAAGGAATATGTTTAGACCATTGTAAGGGACAAGAACAGTGTTACAACACATTAGGTAAGAAGCTGTGTGGTACCCTACCCCACTACCACCACAAACACACACACACACACACACACACACACACACACACACACACACACACACCACTCATCTGGCCTCTGTAAGGGATGTGCACTCTACAGGCACAGTAAAATATTTCATCACAAGTCACAAGTATAAGGTGACATGATCTCCAAGGGCTTGGGTAGATACATTTTTCATGGAATTTCTCACAAGTATCTGCGCCTGCAGACAGCTGATAGGGAATGTAAAATGAGGGAGATATCTCAGCCATGAAAGTGCTTGCCACAAAAGCATAAGGACCAGAGCCTGGTGACATGTAATTGTAGAGCCCACGTGTAACTTCTGGGCTCATAAGGTGGAGATGGGATCCTCAGAACAAGTTGGCTAGCCAGAGAAGCCAAGACACCAAACTGCAAATTAAGCTGAAAGACTGCAGCATTGGATAACCAGGAGAGTTACCAAGAAAAACATCCAACTTCAATGCCGGGCCTCTGCATACATGTATACATACATGCACATGTACACACATGTATGTCTGTACACATACAAATACATATACACCTTTACATATATACACATGAAAAATAGAAGTAAGAAAACATACATAAAAATCAGAGAGAATGCAGCTAGTTTCTAAACAAAAGCTAGTTAATATGTCCGTCAGCTCTCCAAAGCACTTTTGTGTTTGAGAACACGCATGATCTACTGTCTGAACAAACTTCAAATATACAGTACAGCACTGTTATTTATCCATTACAGAGATGGCTAGATTGTACTCAACCTGACTGAAACTTGAGGTCTCTGGATTGGAGTCCCACTCTGTTCTGCCCCTGGTAATTAACATTCTACGCAGGGTGGGAGTGCACCACCATCTTTGAAAATCAAGACCCCAGGCCTTCACTTTAACGCATGCTGGGCCTTGGCAACACTCTGCAAATATTTCCTAAGTAACCATCAATAAAGCAGAGAAATGGGTGAGGAGACTAATTAGGACTTAGGGTAAGGCAGCAGCTGCTCTGAGCAAGCTCACTGCCTTTGGTAATTAACTTTCCTGTTGAAGTTTTTGTTACAAAAAAGTCTTAGTTGCCATGCTTCTTGTTAGGTGTCTGCGCCTCCATCTGTTTTCCCATGTCCTCGGACATTCTTTGCTTCCTGTTTTCTTCTGATGTCAATTCTTGTGGTTTTGTTCTGTCCTTATGCTTTTCTTGGTCTCTGTCTTGCTCTTCCTCATAGTCTACTCTTCCTCCTGCTCCTGGTCCTGATTTTGCCCTTAAAGTCTCTGCTTTTTCAGTCTTGCTCTTTGCACCATCTTGGGCTTCCACTCAATCTTATTTTCTTCTTCAAATGCAAGTTCTTTTGTTTATTCCTTTCTTGTTACAAGCTTATGTATTTTATCCTTAGAAAATGTCGATAGCAAGAGCCTGTTCCTTACAATATCCCCTCCCCATCAATTTGCATCAACACTCCCCAAAGAAGCAGCGCATCTGGAAGACAGATGCAGAGCAGTGTATCAACACTCTGAATAGTAAGCCAGGCAGGACTGAAGGGCCCTGATTTCTTGCTTCTGCCCTTACCTTTAAGGTTTAATCAGTGACCACCATTTGTGCCTCTGCTAAACAGAGGAGCTTCGCCAGGTGATCTGTGGAACATCTGCTATAATTTCAGAGTTTTGTCATCCAAGACTTGTTTTTAATGAATCAAGTATAGGGGCTGGAGAGATGGCTCAATGGTTAAGAGCACTGGCTGTCTTCTGGAGGACCAGGGTTCAATTCCCAACACTCACATGTCAGTTCTCAATTGTCTCTAACTCCAAAGGTTCTGACACCTTCACAACAATGCACATAAATTAAATTTAAATGAAAAAGAAAGAAAAGTATTGATTACCTATTATTGCTTATCCCCAAAATAAAAAACCAAGTAGACTCATTTACCTATGAAACATTACCGGGATATTTTGCTATAATCTCTTTTTTTATGATTGTTAAAAGTTTCTTTTGCTCCATTGGTCATACAAAAGAAATCAAGAAATTCTGCTGAAGTCAGGGAAGTCCCCCAAGAAGCAGCTTTTGAAACGTTCTCTAACTTTTTAGAAAGCACAACTTCTGGAGGGTCACAACTTACTCTTTTAAACCCAAACCATCCCCCATTTCCTCATTCTTGTCATCAGCTGGTATACATAGAAATTGGCAATGTGGGCTTTTTTTTCATCCTCCATTTAGTTAAAAGCCAAGTTCAAGACATTCCCCCAGGACTTACTGAAGAGGTGTAATTATGGTCACAAGCCATCTCCTTAGAGTCATTGAGCAAAATGTTTCTTTGAATCTATATTCACAAAAAGTACTTGACATCTGCACACTGCTCTTTGGAATAAATGTCAAAGCTTCAGGCATTCTAAACATGGTAATAGGCAGCCTGGCAAGGCCATTAAATGTACACTTGAATAATCCACCAGCTGACAGACAGTAGAACTCTACCCCAACTCTGCTTCTTGTCTCTTCTTTTAACGTCCAGTAAAGAGGAAGAAACAAGAAATAACAGGTCTGTGAAGATATGAGTGATGTTTACTGTGTGATGGTATAGTCATTAGTAGTCATTAGTGTTCTGTATTCTTTTTTTTAAAAAAAAAAAAAAAAAACAGGGATTCTCAGTTTTTCTTCCTTCCGAAGCACGATAAAAAGGAGTTTCCATCTAGTGAGGATCGAATAGGAGGGATATGGGCGCTTCAGGTGAATTAAAATGACCTCCTCACTTCCACACCAAGCATCTTATTACCAGTGTTGCTCACTAAATTTTCTGTAGTTTATGGTTGTTTGATTTTTCTCCTCATACTTCCACGCACATAAACAGTTTCCAAATATTACTTACTAGACAAGAATCTTTGCTTGACTGTTGACAGACTAACCAGGCATGGCAGCACAGGTGAAAAGTGTCCCTTCGGTATTGATGACAGCCATTTAGATTGTGAAGTTGCTTATTTGCAGTCTAACTCAGTGTGTTGATTGGCTCATCACCCAACACCCCATTATGTGTGATGTCTGAGACACAGTCACGGTGAAGGGTGTCACCAACAAAGCCAATAGTTACAAGAATTCACAAATAAGGAGATCTTTATTTGGCTGAAAATTAAAAGCTCTAGGCAACAAACATTATAGAAAGCCTGCAAACTAGAGCAGTTATCGGATGTTTAGTAGCAGACTGAATTAGACACCTGACTCTGGAGCATCACCAAGCAGACTATTACTTCATTACTTCCAGCTGATTTTTCCTCTTTGAAGTTTCATGCCTCTACATTAGCAACCTACTTAAATGCCTGCGAAGGGTGCAGATATAAACCAGAAAGACATTGGTTACTATTTTCAGTAACTATCACATCTACATGTCACATTCTACATAGTCTTTTATTAAAAAAATAAAAAGCCTAGCGTGCAGAGAGTCACAGACTAGAAGCTGGAGAACTCAGAGAAGTTGTGTAGTTTTCACTAATTTCAAGTTTTCCTAAGGTAACCCAGATGAGGACTTTTTTTCTGTTTCTGCTATAGAGCATGCTAATATCTAGCAACCGAGTCCAGTGGAAAAATGCCATCAAGTCAAACGAAGACTTTTGTGTACCTTCACCCCAGAACTTTCAGCTGGTATGAAGGATAAATACAGTAGGGCCCCCAGAGCCAAATGCTTTTAAAAAGTGGTTATGTATACTTTCTTTCCTTCCTGGACCCATTTAGTTTTTAGCTTAAGGAGGATGCTGTTTTATTTTACAATGATCTTTCTACTTGATGTGAATGTAAACCCAAATTCTCTAAGTAACTGAGTACAAGGCAAGAAGTTTATGGCTTATTAGACAGTGAAAGCATGGAGATTAAAGATCAAGCAAGCGATGGGAAGAGTGGGAAAGGGAAGAGGGTCAATGCATGGAGATGCACTACTGAGAATCTACTGCTTGGCATACGATGCAATTAATTTTCCAGTCTCACAGGCCTTTCTACCGGAGCCTCATGTCAGCTGCTTCAATGGCAAATGGGAGAATTCCTGCATCAACTTGAGTGAACACACTGATGGATGGTTGAGATAGAATTAGTTCAATAGATGAGTAGATAGACAAGTGGCAGATTATATTGTATTTTACATCGGTATTACAGTTACTTCCATGTCTGTCTCATTGATAAGACTGGAAAGCTTATTCCCAAGACTATAGTCAGAAGACTCAGTTGTTAAAGGGTTAGTTCCAAGCAAGTTTGGGTTTGAACCCTCGAAGGTTTGCAATTTTTGCCATTTCTGACTAATCACCCAACTTTCTATAATTCAATTCGTTATGTTTAAAATGGAGATAATCATGTCCCCTTGTAGGTGGACGAAGGACAGTAGCATGTGAAGAATAGGCTTCAGCTACAGACTGCTATCTAGTGATATTATAAAAGGAAAGGCTGTTATTTTCCATACTACACAGGACGTAGAGTGTGCTTCCTCAGACAACAAAGGCAGACAGTAAATGGCTACATATTAACACAGATGTTGTTTGAGTCCCCTTGTCCTTCAAGCTTCTGTTTCACTTGGTTGCTCTTGCTGCTTGCAGAACTTACCTTACATTTCTCCTAACAGTAGCCTTATATCAATTAAGCAATCACAGGTTTTATTAGTCAGCAAAAACTCTACAGTGTGTTGTCAGCAATATGTTATCTTCCAAGGAAAGGACCATAAAGAGAAAATGTAATCTTAAAATTGTGTTCAGAGGTAGCAACGTACCAATATACACCACCAGTTCGCAGGCTCTGATGCCAGGAGACTGGAGCTGGAGAGACTTCAAGGCCTAATGTTGCTTGCCAATTTTCAAGGTAAGCTGAATAGTAAGAACCAGGCAAAAATGCAGCCAGTACTATGGTGACGTTGTTTTCCAGAACTGATATTATGTCACCAACAAGGTGGTTATCATATGACTAAGCAAAGAAACATTAGGATCTAGGAACCTAAAATATGTGAGATTTCTATGTATCTTTTGTAGTAAGCCATAACTCTAGCTCTTTTTTTTTCTTCCTGAATGTTAGCTTTTCATTTGGACCTTTTTTTCTTTTATATGTTGGTTAATCAGTAAAATGTTAACCACCTGTAATACTTTTCCATTCTAGCACAAGTCTCATAAGCAAATCTGTTTTGTTCATTCTGGCTGGGTCTAAGCACATGCAAAACCTTACTAATTAATGTAAATGCCTTTAGAAAACTAACATAAACTTCTGAAGTGAACAAAAATTACATTGAAAGTTAAATTTTGCCTGGGGATTGCTCTTCAGCCTCAGGGGAAGCAAGTTCAAGACAAATTTGGCCCGGTGATTCATCTAATAAATCATAGTTGCTCGTGTTTCCTTTCCCCAACTTGCCTGGGAGAGCAGTTGGCAGCGGAGCACAGATGTAGCGATGAACAGATTCAATTCATTTGCTTTTACTTCCTTACCTGGAGACATAACCCTGAGCCAAATAACTGGTTAGTGGGGAAATTACTAGGCAGCCCGCTCCTCAGGAAGGGACCTGGCAGCAGCAGATAAACCTCTCCAATGAGCTAACTGTCTTTGTTCACAGAGGCTAAGTAACAAAGAACCAGTGCTTACACAACTCCATGCAAATGAAAGATGCATTAAAAAAAAACTCTCTGAGCAAATCTTTCACCCCTGTCATTCTACAGACAAGAAAGTGCAGGCTGTGTTCTTGTCCTTGCCAATGTATCCTTTACATGTTGGGTAGTTATCTATGCTGTGTAACCCCCAATTATTTGAGTTTTATATAGAAAGCAGGATTGAGTAAATATCTAGCTACATCGAAGACTTGTTATCACACGGGATTGAACACAGGGATTTGTTCATGCTTGCTAGACACTCTACCAAGTGAGCTACAATCCCAACCTGAAATTAATTTCACTGACAAGTCAAAGGGCCATTTTGGAGATCATTAAGAAAAAGATAGATAGACAATTAATTTGGGGGCACATGTTAGGTGTGCAACTCCCTATTGACCATGAAATACAAAATATCTCCAGTAATAGATCTGATTCAAAATGCTTCATTTTCTACTATCTGTATCATCAGCACACATAGCTATGCCACATGGTTATCGGAGTCTTATATTCTTTATATTAAATGAGAAAAGAATGTATTTTTCGTAAAAAGAAAAATGAAATAAACATAAAACATACATTTTCTGATCTGAGGAGATGCCCCAACATTGTTCTAAGGTTCATTTACCCAATCACATAAGACAGAAAGTTATGGTGTGAAGATGAAATGTGATTTTGATTAGTTGGCCCATAATCCCTGCCACATACCTGAGAGTTTGTGCAAGATTGGAGATGGAGCTGAGGGAGGCTTAAGGGAATAAAACCTGATAATGACCATTAAAAGAAAAGAAGTTTCTATATTCCTAATGATTTGCAAATAAGTATTTGGGAAACATAAGATTCAGAATCATTCTCATTTTAGGAATTCCTGGCCCAGGGTCACCAAGGTAGTGGGAGAACTAAATTCGCAATCTGGTCAACATAGTCTAAATGCAGCTTCTCCAACTTTCCAGTGGGAAGAGCATGCTAATTCACAGTTGGTTTGCCAGGTTGTGTGACTTTAACAACTTAGTCATGACCCATTCCATATGCTTTTTAGAACTGTATATAATATCCATACATTTTTACTTTCTCTTTTCCATCCCCTTTCACAAATATTTGCAAATACTAAGTTTGTGCATTTTCCCTCTTCTGCTTGTATACAATATCCTTGGATAATGCACTATGTATTTCCAGCCATTTGCTTAGCATCATTACTTACATTCGTACAAAAAAATCTTCCTACCTGAAATACTTCCCTTTATTCATGCCCACTCACACTTCTGCTTTCAACAACTAATAGAGACCTCAGGAAACTCAAGAGTCAGCTGCTTCGGTAGTTATCATCTCTTCTGGCCAAAATCAGCCAACATTCATTTACCCTTCCCCCCTTTATCATCAACTCTTCATAATCTCTGACCAAATTGTCTGTTCAATCCTTTCCTTCATCTCCAGTCTCTTTTACTGCTTCCATTAAAAAAAATATCAGTGAGTAGCTTATACATACCTTACATCAGTCTGGGTTTGTACTGAGTCCTTCATCTTGTTGCACCTCGAGAGAACAATGACTGTTTTAATCAATGTTTGGTGAATGAGCTAATTAATTAAGGAATGGAGGGGAAATAGGGGACTACAAACGAATAACAAAAAATTAATAAATGGAACTTATTGTGAAAAGAGTTTAATTTTAATAACTTTTGTAATTTATACTACAAACAATCTTCATGAAAATCTCAATTGTACGTAACTTGAATGTTTCCTTTAACTGCTGAGAGGAACTCAAATATGGCATGGTTTACAAACTGACCAGACGTTTAGCTAACTCTGGACAGTCCTCAAATAGTTCTCTGTGGCAAAGATCATGACGGGGGATTACAAAAGGAACTCCCAAACCAACTGACTATTTCCAGGCTTGCGTGGGATGCTCTTAATGAATCTTCTATAAATGGAAACCCACTGGCTCATTCATGGTTCTGCAGACCAGAGAGTAAGCCCAGTAGTACGGGCCTGCCTGTATTGCATAATGCAAAAATAAACCACCCAGAGGAAATGTATTCTTTTGTGCTTTAGGAAGTCATAAAATCAAATAAGCCGATAGAAGGTTCTAGTGAAATCCCTTGTTGTTTGAGTCGGGGTAGAAGGCAGAGGTGATCATGAACGTGAAAAGTGGGCATTGGTATAAAAAGACTCCATACCAAGAGGTTTCTTGCTATATAAAAGAGAGCAAAAATCTGAAAGGGTAATACGAGGAGACTTGCTTCTTAGATCATTACTAACTAAATTGTCAAATCCAAGAAACAGAGCATTGGTGAAGCTAGACAAGTCACTAGAGAGTGAGTTCAATCTGCTCACCAGCATCAGTCTGTTCATCCTCTGTAAACATCTGGTAGATAAGAAAATGTGTCTGCATAGAAGATTCTTTAACGGTGTAACAACTTTAGCATGGAAGCGGGTAATAAACCTCTAGAGACAGAACTTTATGCTTTCAAGAAGAGTAGTATGGAAGCTTCCAGAAGAAATCCCAGACTGATGAGAAACACTAGACTGTAGGACTTAGAGATTACTTTTGAGTACAGGTGATTGGATCAGATAATGGTTCGGTGGAGAATGGAGAGAGGGCAAAAGAGAAAATACAAAGAAAAAGAAAAGTTACACTTAATTTTTCTTACAAACCAAACATGAAACAAAGAGAAGATCTTCCCATCTATAAAAAAGCGTGTTAAGTCTCAGCAGACGTGTGTATATGTGTCTCAGCCTCTGCAGATGTTCAGGGATATCTGGAGATTGAATTACACAGAACTTTATTTTTAAACCCTTGTTAGGTTCAAAATCTTATCAGTAGGCAAAGGAGCAATAACTAACGTTAGGAGCATGACCCTTTCATTGCTCCAGGCAGGGCAAAAGGAAGAGAGAAAAATGAGGAAGAAGAGCTGTATCCATCTTGACCAACCTCTGCCCAGCCACCGAGTCCAGAAATTCTGTGTGGGGATTGGGGCTAACCAATGATTGTGGCCTAACTATCCAATTTTGACCACACAGAGTTCTGTCCTTTCACGAAAGTGGAATTTTTCTCCCGAGCAAAGCACAGAAGTCCAATTGAACTCGCTGAAAACAAGCCCATCATTCTTCAATGCCTTCTGGGTTTTAGTTCCACACAGCAGTCTTGAGGAACTTGTCTCTACTAATTACTTCCTAATTCTTAAATCCACACTTTGTTTATTCATTTGTTTCTAAATTCCTCTCCCACCCCAGTTTCCCTGTATGTTAAAGAAATGATTAATTTCCATGGTATTGGTGCAGGGAAACAGCAATATCATGTCAACTTCCCAGGAAAACACAGATTGTATTAGTGTTTTTGGTGATAAGAGTCTAAGCCTGAAAGGCTCGGAGTCCAAAATATTTCTGATTCTGACATTTAAACATGTTTTAAGACTATCCACTTATGCTTTGACAGCTGAAACCCCTTATTCCCAAATTCTAAAAGCCTAAATTTTACAATATCTGGACATTCTTGAGCATATGCATGGTAGCTGGAAAAGTCTGGGTATTAGAGCATTCCAGAGTTTGTATTTCCAGATTAGAAGTACTAAGCTGTTGTTGGTGTTTCCGTGGCTCTGGAAGGTAAAGCACACGAGCAGCTGTTATTGTTTTCCTGACCCTCTCGCATCTTCATCTCAGTTGAGTAACAGAGTCATCATCATCACAAGGCAATGCACGAATAAGCGTCTTGACCCCTGATCAAATGGGCACAGGACACTCGTCCTTGAGATAAACAGCCTCTCTGGACCTCTGAGCCAGACCTCCTGAAGGCAGACAGAGCCCTCAAATGTGACTTTCCAGGAAACTTAAAGTGAACAGTAAGAGAAAAAAAAAAAGAAGAATAGTGTGTCTCATTGCTTTCATATGGGTTTGTGTGTTGTGTTAGGCAAACCTCATGCCATAGCACTAGGGATTAGAGAAATACTTGAACCAGATCCTGAAAACATGTCTCATAGCATATTCAAATGACCAATCAGTCAGCCAGTCATTTCTTTGCTTCTTTCATGCCAAATAAATTGCCTCAGGGAAATGAAAGGACCTGCTTTCTTCTGAACCCCTCAAGTTATAGGGTGTCCTGCTGAAGCAGCAGGCCTGACTTTTCACTCCTCCCCCCTCAGCATGTTGATTGGAGTGTTTCACATGGCAGCCCTCTGAAAAATCCTCTCTGCTAAAAAAAAAATCCATCGTCTTGGATATTTTGTTTTATTTTGTTTTCATTTTATCAGCTATACGGTCTGAGATACTGGCTGTGTTCCACTGGAAGTGAATGGAGTCACTTAAACTAAAATACTGAAGGCGTGTGAAAGGGGCTGGTCTTCACCTTGGCCACATCTGATTGAATAGAGAATGCTGTTTCTCTAGCTGGGTGTGCTTTTCCCAGGTGTGTGTGGTGGTAACTGGGGAACTTTTCCTGAGCTCTACAAGCAAGAGAGTTTGAAGGGAAAAAGTGTGTTTGTTTTGCTGCTTTCCCCAAACCTCTGAACAGTCAGTGTTGATCCCTGTACCAAAAACAAACTCTAAAAACCAAGCAAGCCACCGTCTATACATGGACGACACTGTTGCTTCTGAGAACAGGTTTCTTGTAATTAGCGTGAAGTTGTTCTTCAACGTTCTCGGAAGACCTTTGGGGATGCAGAACAAGAGACAGAGTTTATGTGCAGCTGGTCCTTCGAAAAGAACCTAGCCCACATCTCAGACTTCTAGCCATGATGGATGGCAACTTCTGGAACCGTGCCTGTCTCCCAATGTTTCCCCCTAGGCAGAGGCAGTCATTTCCTCTTCTACGTGTGTTTTACCTATGTGAGACAAGATTGTCACCAGCCCACAAGCCTATTGGAAAAACTTTCAACCTTAAAATCCTAAAATTCTCCCCAGTGGATTGTGAGCTTGAAGGGACTGTGTTCGTGAAAGACTCAGTGTAGTTCCTGATTTCTAGGAGACATTTCATGTGGATCTACTGCACTGATAAATCAATGAATAAATGAATGAATGAATACTATGAATGGTCACTGATAATCTTGTACTGTCCCACTTCATCAATATTTTATTACATTGCTTTTTATCATTAAGTAGTAATTAAGGAAACTGAATGAACCATTATCTGGTTTCGAGTCCAGTAACTGTGACCACATTAGCAATTATGATCTCCGCATCTTCCATTCCACGTTTCCTGGCTCCTTAACCAGATTTCTATTTATCTTTAAAATATTTCTTGATTTCTAATATTCCACTTCATTTTACTGTATGTACTTTCTTCTCTGACTGGCCCATAAACTCCATGGTCCAGAGTTTCTGAACTATTTAACTTAGAACTATATCTGGAGTACTCAGAGTCTGGCCCACAGTGAAGGTTCAGTAACTAGCTGTCAAGTCAACAAGAAAGTAATTCTTAGTTCATTCTTTCCATACATCAGAATCAACACGTGACTTTGGCTCATTTGTATTGTATTGTATTTGTATTCCCAAGCCAAACTCCACACCAATAGAACCATACTGCTTCCATGCATGATCCACTCACTGACCCAGAGATGATCCTCTGCCCCGAGTTGATGATGTCTCAGATGGTTACTAATTAGTGCCCCCAGTATCATTAGTGCTATTCTGAGTTTTTTTTTTTTAAATTTCAGTTGTGTATGAGTATGTATCACCTTGTTTCTGTCTATCCTCTTGGAAGTTGGCATAAACCACTGGAAACAAAGTTATGGCTTTATAACCTTGTTTGTGTTGGGTCTCCTTGGAAAGGCATTACTAAGGTTAGGTAGTGAGTGACTCCTGACTCAGATGTTGCCTTTGCACAGAACTACCACCCTACTTCCATCCTAATTAACCACTGTGTCCCTTCTAGCTCCTGGATATCCCTGAATGGACCACCCAGGAACCCGTTCCTCCAAAGTACCTTCATTATGATGGAGAAACCGGGCGTCAGATCCTGTGTGACAAATGTCCTCCTGGCACCTACCTAAAGCAGCACTGTACCACGAGAAGGAAGACACTGTGTGTCCCCTGCCCTGACCACTCTTATACAGACAGCTGGCACACCAGTGATGAGTGTGTGTACTGCAGCCCAGTGTGCAAGGAACTGCAGTCCGTGAAGCAGGAGTGCAACCGTACCCACAACCGTGTGTGCGAATGTGAGGAAGGGCGCTACTTGGAGTTGGAATTCTGCTTGAAGCACAGGAGCTGTGCCCCGGGGTTCGGAGTGGTGCAGGCAGGTAGGTATCTGGTATAATGCCTAACAACACCTATTAGGACCATGCAAAACCAGACAGTAGCTAGTTTAGGGGACACTTGTCCTGATAAAAGATAACAGTACCTGTTCACTGTGTGCTGTGTATATGGATTGTGTCCGAAGGAGCTTTCTCAAAGGAATACTTTGCCACTACAGTGTAATTTAGGGAGGAATCTCAAATGCAGCAAATTGCTCCCTAATGAGACGAGTGATGGATTGCTCCATTGTAAAGGCCCGTCGTCTGAATTGCACCACGAGTAGCTGATATATACACCACCACGTCTCACTTCGGCGTGGACAGATTCAGATTGCTGGGCTTTGTGACAAACATCAGAAATGTTAATCGATACCAAGAGAGTAATTATGCAGATATTAATGAGACTCTGGAGCACTAACAATGAGCAGTTATAATTAATTATGTAAAAATGGGAATGGCTAGGGGAAATACATTTCATTATTAAAAATGAAGCTGGTTCTCTTTTTGGCATGGGAGTTGAATGTTTGGGAGGATAAAGACAGTAGCAAACCTCCAACCAGCTTTTTCTTTATCTTAGACAAAACAGATCGTCAAGCCAACAGGAAGTCCTTGTGTATAAACAAGTACTTTCTCTTTTTGCATTCCCAGCAGCACGGGCTGGGGCTAGTGTCAAACTTTGGAAGGCGACACCCGTTTTCCTTTTCTAGCACATACACAAAGTGGCACTGTAGACTACAGCCGCTTGTGGCTTAGGAAAATGAAGAGCAGCCACTTGGCGGGATCCCTGTAAATTCTGCTAACTCACTTTAAAGCAGAGTCCTTAACTCAGCACACTTGACTTAAGCTGGCTCATTCTCCTCCATGGGAGGCTGTCCCGTGCCTCTCTAAGCCTTGTAAGGGCGAATCAGCAGCCCTGGTGTCTAGCAAGTAGCTACCAGCCGCAAGCCTCCCTCCATTGCGGTACGCGTTTGCCTAGTGCAAGTTCATTGCTTGTGGTAAATTTAAGTTTAGGTGACAAGTGTTTTCATTTGAAGGCATTCACCGAAAGCATATATACAATTAAAGTCAGGTCTAACAGCAAAGGCCTGGGGATTCCCATCCCTAAAGACTCAGCAGGATGGTGACAAGTTTGAGGCTAGCCAAGGATATAGCCCAGACTATGGAGTGAGACCATGTCTCAAGCAAGGCAACAAACAAACAAAACCCCAAACAAAAACTTGGAACCTATTTCATCTCTTTCGTAACGAGTCTTTAAAGGAGTGTGTGCTATACGAGAACCCCCAGGAAGCTGTTGGATAGAGCATTTGAATGAGAAGGAACTTTTATTGAGTGACACTTTGGGACTCAATACTATTCCAACCAACAGCGAGAAAAAGTCAAGCAAGCCTCTTTATTCCAGTGCAGTGAGCTGTGTCAATGCAGACCCAGAAATTAAACATGGACTATGCAGCTCCAAGAGCTGAAATTTGTGGAAATAACAGAAATAATAAGGTTGTTGCCCTCACAAACATGAAAATACTTGGGGGGGGGGGGATAGGAGAGAGTTAGGAGACTTAGAGCAAAGGACATACTGGTGTTTATTCAACTTTTTCTCTCCCAAGACCTGCAAGGAGCTTCTGCTTGGAAAATATGAGGTTTCTAGACCAAAGGGAAGCAAGGACGGTGTGGTGTTATTCTACAAAATATCTGATAATTATTTTTGTTGTTTTGCAGCCAAGATTGCTTCATCTTCTTCTCTTTCTATGTGCCTGCTGGCCAGCCCTCTCCTTCCTGTTGAGTTACTTAAGGCTGTCGTACTTAGGGCTGTCGTACTTAGGGCTGTCGTAGTGACTCGCAATCCATCTTCTCATTGTCATCTTTCACATTTTGCCTGCTAGACTAGACGCTTGTTATTTCTATTGACACGAACAAGGCGAAATCATTATTTAGAGGATTCCATTGTTTTAGGCACAAAGGTGTTGTCCGTTTTAAAAGAAGCCCTACTCAGAGAGATTATAAGAGGAAGCCTCCAAGGAGATAGAAACTTCGTAGCTGTCTTTCCTGGATTCCTCTTGTTAAAGAATTGGAAAGGCCAGTTTGCCTAAGAAACTATTTTCTACATATGGCTTTCTTGTTCAGTGATCTCAGAAAACTCAAGCCAGAAACATGTACCTGAAGAACAACAAATTCACTTTCTGTATAGATAACGTGGCAGTTTGTAAATGGAACTTTGGATCCATACACTCGGGTCATTTATTTTCAGCAGGCTGGCAGAGGCCGGATGCCTAAATAAGTAGAACTTAGTGTGCAGTAGGGTTCCACTTAAGGAGAGGAATGTAAGAGGGTATGCTGAAAACCAAACAATAAGAATTCCTTTTTGTTTTGTGAGGGTGGTTCTTAAGACAATGTCACTGCAGTGCTGCAAATAGCATTTGCGTGAGACTTTAGGCCTGTGGTTTCTCCTCCTCCTTGCCTGCGCTAGTCCTTTGTCATTTTTACAGGTCAATGAATCACCAATCTTTTTATAAAGGAAGAGGCAAAAGACTAGACTAGAACCAACCTGTTTTACCACTTTCTTTCTAGGATGGGTAAAAGACATAATGAAACGAAGGTGGGGCTTTTTAATAAATGAAATTTAATAACTTTCGGTAGCTTTCATTTGTCTCCTTTGTGTTTGTTATCTTGCATGAGCCAGAGTTGGCCTGTGCAATCTACATTTGAATACTGAAGCCTGAATCTGTTCAGCCAGCTTACACTAGATGGAGATATTTTCATATGCAAATACAGTATGCTGTGTACAGTGTCGATGCATAACAGAGTCCAGGGTTTGAATGTATTTGTTTTCAGTGGCATCTCTATTGAAAGTCTCTGGGTTAGAGTTTTGAAACCAATAATGTCTTCAAAGGTATTAAATGCCTTAAAAGCATGAAGTAAAATACCCTTGTAGCTACCCTTGTAGCTACCTTGTAAGCACGCTCTTTACTCCAAACTGTAAACAAATGCTGTATCATCATCTGTTTATTATCTAGCTTAATGTTGGGCTTACGTTTGTGAGTCAGCAGTCAACTTTACCAGCACCTTCAAAAGTTTGCTATAAAGAGCTGTTCCCAAGGTTAGCAAGTTTCACAATTAGGAGCTTGGAGAGAAAGAACTTCTGTAAGAAATGATTGGAATTTAACGATGCAACCTTCAATGGGTGCTGATTTCAAAGAGCGACAGTAAAGCAGACACACAGCCATTATCGTGATGATTTTTTTTTCAGAAGCAATTGTGCAAAGAATACGGTTGACAAGCCTTACTGGCACTTCATCAGAGGCAGGACTAATGAGTACCCCACCCTCCTCTCTTTTCATCTCCCATTTCAGGAGCATTTTGTAGGTAACAGCACTACAAACTTGCGTGGGTATTGCAAGAAGGGGAAAGAGCCGGAGGGGCTGACTGTGGATGGTTTGTTATCTCTGTCTAATGGAGTGGAAACTGGAGATTCGGAAATTTTCCCGCAATACGTGGTAGCAGTGAAAACTTGGTTCAGGACTGTGCTTATCTGCAGAGAAATGGTTGGGGAAGAAGGCGCTAAATTGCTGGGTATTTTTCCACAGGAACCCCGGAGCGAAACACAGTTTGCAAAAGATGTCCAGATGGGTTCTTCTCAAATGAGACATCATCGAAAGCCCCCTGTAGGAAACACACAAACTGCAGTGCACTTGGCCTTTTGCTAATTCAGAGAGGAAATGCATCCCATGACAACGTATGTTCTGGAAACAAAGAAGCAACGCAAAAATGCGGAATAGGTAATTGTACCCCAAACCACATTGCCTTCTTACCGTGTCAGCATATCTTCCTTCTCTGAGAGCAACACAAACTCACGTTTTGTCTTTCTTGACTCTTAACTTGCTTAACAGTTGCTGAAAGCTCAAACTCAAACAAAAAAAAAATCTGCATCTATTCACTGATTACAAGGGCATCTCAAGCCCTAGACCCTCCCCACTGCTTTCTTCCACACTAAAATTAAGTAGAGCCTGCCCATTGATGGTATCAAGCTGATGGCTTACGCCCAAACAAACTTCAAATTGTAGAACTAACTTTCACATTTTTATCGTGACAAAGAACCTCTATATTAGCAGGAGGATAAGTTAGCAACTAATAAGCAGCATGAAGTGAACTGTTGAAAAAATCAGAAGGGAAAACCTGACTTCAGTACCAGTCATATCCTCATTGCATGGGAGCTCCGGGATGCTTTAGCTGTGTTAAGTTCTTCGCCTGTAGTCCCCACATACAGTGCAAACCACTCCCTGTTGGTGATGGGATTGGTATATTCTCTCTCCCTGTCCCTATGCCCCCGCCACCCTGATTTCAACAAGGGACTGTGGGACTCACACACCAGTGCTATGTGTTTTCAGGCATCAGGACAAACAATGATGCAAGCCATCGTGACCTTCTCCAAAGATCTTTCTCTACTACACAGAAGCATGAAATATAGGAATAGACACAGGCATCTTTTATAGCCCCAGACACTCCACTGAGATATCTTATATCTTAGTTAATTTTTACTTTAGGAAGGGTGAGGGAAAGAGCTAATTTCAGCCTTAACATTGCTTTGTTTCAGCTTGCATTTTACTTTTGCAATTAAGTGAGTACTTAGTATATGTCAAGTCCTTCACTGTATATACTTTGATATTTATGAAAAACTGAAATTTGCTTAAGATAAATGTAGTTGGTTAATGTCTAAACCCTCATCTCTATGTCCCCTGCTTCTTTATACCAATAAGCCATACATTTGCCACATATACATAAAATAATATGCTATTTTTTTTTTTTTTTTGGTTTTTCGAGACAGGGTTTCTCTGCAGCTTTAGAGCCTGTCCTGGAGCTAGCTCTTGTAGACCAGGCTGGTCTCGAACTCACAGAGATCCGCCTGCCTCTGCCTCCCGAGTGCTGGGATTAAAGGCGTGCACCACCACCACCCGGCTAATAATATGCTATTTTGATTGCATGTAAAATAATATACTATTTTGATTATTGTTTAAGTTCCTTCTAGGCACTAATTTTGTGTTTTGGTTTTTCTTTGACCCTGACCTTGTGTCACCCAATAGTCACTAAGCAAACTTTTAACAATTTATTAATATTTACATTAAGTCATTTAATTTTTGCCTATTAATGAGTATCTATATTAAATTCTCATTAAACATCTATCAACTTACCCCTCCCCTAAAAAAATGAGAAGGAAAACAAAAGAACGTTAGACAACACACAAGTCCAGCTGGTCTCTTCTACTAAGAGCAAACAAAAGAAAGTTGTTTTTTCAACCTTCCTGTTTTGGCATGTTCTCTCAGAGAAAACTCAACCCGCATGCTCATTTTGTGGTTGGTTTTGCTTTGTTTATTATTTTGTTGGAAAGACTGTGGGAAATTAAAGTGTTTAGTGAATCCCGTTGTTTTCCACATTCCTGCAGATGTCACCCTGTGCGAAGAGGCCTTCTTCAGGTTTGCTGTCCCTACCAAGTTCACGCCAAATTGGCTCAGCGTTCTGGTAGACAATTTGCCCGGGACGAAAGTGAACACAGAGAGTGTCGAGAGGATAAAGCGGAGACACAGCTCGCAAGAACAAACTTTCCAACTCCTGAAGCTATGGAAGCATCAAAACAAAGACCAAGACCTGGTGAAGAAGATCATCCAAGGTACGGGCTCCTGAAATAAATGAGGCAATCAGCAATCAGAGACACCTATCTGTCATAAAATAGGAAGGGGACTCTTTGTCTATGTGGTGGGACAGGTGTTCCCCCTCACTGGGATCCTCTCGGAACTAACAATTTCTCATCAAGTGATAGTGTAGACAGGATTCCTGTCACAGCTAAGGAAGGTTCTGTTCTCTCCTCTGCACTAATTGAAAGAAGAGGCACAATCTCTTACATGCAGGACTAAGCTGCTGGGGGTGATGGGACTCTGTGCCCAGATTCCTTAGCTGTTTCCTCAGCCTCTAGCTATGGTGGCCTGGAAGAAAGTCCCTGGTC
The DNA here is from genome assembly GCF_903992535.2 of Arvicola amphibius. Classification (NCBI taxonomy): domain Eukaryota; kingdom Metazoa; phylum Chordata; class Mammalia; order Rodentia; family Cricetidae; genus Arvicola; species Arvicola amphibius. Next base: position 16,104,278 of record NC_052055.2, on the reverse strand, counting down.
CCTCTACCCTTGCTTCACTTTTCACACTCAGCTGTACTTGCTGATTCTCTTCAGAGGGGCACCACGTGTCCTGTAGGTAACCTCTCATCAATCCTAACTGTAGAGCCTGCAACCAAATTACCATCTTAGGAACATCTGTGGTGACTATTAGTAACATCCAATAAGCGTTTGAGTTTCTTAGAAGAAAGGACTGGCTAAAAGTATATACTTGAATGTGCTAGCGCTTCCTGAAGAATCTATTTTAGAAATAGCACAGAGAGTAAAAAGCAAGGCATGGAGGGACGGAAAGAAGAGACCTAAAGAGGGGAAAATCAATCTTAATCCACATGAACTAGACACTTCATGATATACACTGGAAAGAATGCCAGCTTCAGCTACCACTTATGAGGACATGCCACAGAGATGAAAAAGGGTTTTCCTAATGCAGACAGCATGGAGCAGAAATTACCCTGCTATTCCCTGCTATTGACATAGTTTCCTTACACTTCCCATAAAGTGCATACATGGGAAGTCAGAGCAAGGATTTCATGAGAACTACTTCCCCTTTGACAGACCAGCGCCTTCACTTATGCAGAGTAAACTTTTCTTGTGTTTCTGGCAAAACAAAAATTATTCTTTGAACCTATAATTAGCCCTGAAGCAAAAATAAAAAGAAATGGAAAGTCAGGGACTGTCAGTATGTGAAGGGACCCAATTCCCTGCTTTATAAATGAGAACATTGCAGCCCAGAAAGACGAACGGAGTTGCCTTAAGGCTCACAGATAGTAAATGACTCATGTCGTTAATAGAGACATTAGTTACTCCTTCTTATGTTTATGCCCAAGCTCATTGCTGAAATGCCCTCCAGGCTATGTGTTTGCTATTCTTGGACTCCTGTTGCTGCCTTTCCATATCTGCCACACTCTGGTGCTTCTCCAGAGCTGTGTGTATTTATTAAAGACTAAAGTGTCTCTTGTCAAAGAGGGCCAAGGTTGGATACCAACTCAAGAAATTTCCATTATAATATGAAGAGCCTGAATGCTTTATTTCTGGGTTTTGTTTTTCCTTCCCTGAAATGCTGTGATTTTTAAAGTTGCAGCTTTTGCTTGGAAAGCTGAAGTTGATAAGTCTGGAATTTTCCATTGCTCACTGTCAAAAACAGGAGCTTCCCACAAAGATTGTTGTTGGAGGCTTCAAGGAGATTGTATGCATTGTATTATAACATAAAACAATATCATCTTAGCAATCAGAAAAAAAAAAACAAGAGTCACTTCAGTCACCTAAGGAAGAGCTGGAGAGGCTAATCTGAAGTTACAAATTGCGTGAGAGTGTCTGTCTGGGGTCTTAGATGAGTAAGCATGACATGAGCATCTCTTTGGTTCATACAGATATCGACCTCTGCGAAAGCAGCGTTCAGCGGCATATCGGCCACGCCAACCTCACCGCAGAGCAGCTTCAGGTCCTGATGGAGAGCTTGCCTGGGAAGAAGATTGGCCCAGAGGACATCGAGAGAACGAGGAAGACATGTAAACCAAGCGAGCAGCTCCTCAAGCTGCTCAGCTTGTGGAGAATCAAAAATGGAGACCAAGACACCTTGAAGGGCTTGATGTATGCCCTCAAGCACTTGAAAACACACCACTTTCCCAAAACGGTCACCCACAGTCTGAGGAAAACCATCAGGTTTCTACACAGCTTCACTATGTACAGGTTGTATCAGAAGCTGTTTTTAGAAATGATAGGGAACCAGGTCCAGTCCGTAAAAATAAGCTGTTTGTAACTAGAAATGGTCGCTGTGCTGTTTCTTCAGGATGGGCCAATGCTGATGGATGGACAAGACTGTTTCTCGAGGCCCTTGAAAAGGCACAGTGATCCGTTTCACATCGACGGTGGGAATGAAGACACCCCCAAACACACACTTCGTATTAAGACTATTGGGGATTCTGAGCAATGAAGTGAAGCGGGCTATTTTGTAACTTTGCAAAGCCAGGGGTCAGTACAGAATGGCAGCCATGCTGATTGAGAGGGGAGGGTATTTTTTATAGCCCCAAACATAGGTCCCTTTCTGCCTTTCCTCATGGCTGAGTAACCAGAAGGTTTCTGCTATCTTGTATGTCAGCCATGGCTTATTCTTCTTTCTGTGCTGTTTGTCTATTGCGTTCTCTTTATTGGAATGCTTATCAGGTGCATGGGCCTTGTCACATTTTCAGGTTCTTAGGCAAGATGACAGTTTTCCCTCGCAAGATTTAATTTGGGTTGGGGAGTTGACTAGACAACCAGGGGTAGGTTTCGGTAGTTTATTTAACAGCCTGCTACCAAGAACCATATTTCATGTTCATCTGTAGTTGGACCTAAGCTGACTCAAAGTACTTTTCTTTTGAAAATTATCACCGAAATTTATTTCTTACACCAACCATGGCTGGCTTTGTTGCAGGGCACTAAAAGAAACGAGGATATGGAGAAAGAATTGATGTCTCCCCCAGTGTTCGACAAATCCCCGGTAGTTTATCCAGCTGTCATTTCTGGCCCAGTATCTACTGACTACGTGTTCTCTTATTACTGCTTGCAGTAATTCAACTGGAAATAATAGTAATAGTAACACAATCTTGACTCCATTGAATCTCTCTAAATATGGGAATCTCTAACTTAAAAAGCTCTGAGATTTCAGTTGTGTCAGAGGCTTTTATTAGAAAGCCAATGTTCTTCTGTAAAAGTTACTAATATATCTGTAAGACTATTACAGTATTGCTATTTATATTCATTCAGATATAAGATTTGTACATATTATCATCCTAGAGAGAAATGGTGTAAGACTTAATTTTAGAAAGAAAAATATTCTTGTTTATTGTTATGACAAAAGAGATAAAATATATTTTTAATAGAAACTTTGTAGGGTTTTCTAATAGATACTGCCAGTTTTCCAGTGTGGAATGTTTTTATAATATAATTTTATCTGTGTAAGATGTAATATCATTTTATAGAAAAATGCATTATATAGTCAGTTGTTTAATGTCAGAAAGTATATGGACTATAAATTATCTGAATATTAGATGCTCTGAGAAATTGAATGTACCTTATTTAAAAGATTTTATGATCATACTATATAAATAACATCATTAAAGTTTTCAAATTATTTTTCATTTCTTTCCCTCTCGCTTTTATTTCAACAAGACAATCATGGGCTTATACACTCCCAATTTCCCTGTTCATCTTTGATCATCACAAACATCTAAGAGTTGTTTAAAATGCAAATTCTTGGACCACACTGTTAAAAACTCTAGGAATGAACAAATGTGGTTCAGGGCTAACTCCAAAGTGATTCTTCCCATACAAAACACTGGAGAATTTCCAAAGTCGGGATTGATGTACACATGGAACAGGTCACAGGTGACACTCCTGACATCAGGAGATCAAATAAAGTCCTTCTGACCATAAACAAATGAAAAATTGCACTGCTTAGCTCTTTAAAAGAAAGAAGATGTCAATTTGAAGGGTGGTATATTGATGGGGTTGTAAGCAGTTCTCAAACCCATTTATTTATACTGTAATACTGAGAACATGTAAATTCTACCTTATTTAGGAAAAAAATATTGATGCAGTCAGATTAAGAATTTTTGAGATGATGAGATCACCCCGGATTATCCCATTGATCCATTTCCAGTGAGGAGGATCTTTATCAGAAATGCACAAAGAGAGGTAAAAGAAATGGTGTCAAGACAGAAATGAAAGAGACGTGGCTTGAAGTCAAGGAAGCCAGGAGTGGAACCACACAGAGAGCTCTCCCAGAGCCCTGAGTGTGCTAGTGGGAGAACCCCTGTCTTTTCTCTCTGTGAGGAAATGCTTCTGCAATTCCCACCCATGCCGTTGATGACAATGGAACTGCTGGAAGAACTATAGAGCTGGCATCTGAGCTTCAGAAAGGATGGATGTCAAATAGATCCGTTTGAAGGGATGTTCCTACTCTTTCTCCATTCTTACAGGTCTATCTTTCAATTTAGTGTCAAGTTCCCCAAAGAGACCTCAATTGTCTCACTCTAGGATTGATGGAAAGACAAACTCAAAAGATGCTCTCACTCATTCATCAATGTCATTCTCCAAGAAGTGACGTTGTGAGTCGGGTCCACCTACCCCTCCTTTCTCTCATTCCCTATTACTTAGAATGTGACACCAACACAAATCCCATCCTTTCATTGCTCCCTTCATAGAAGACCAGAAGAATGGAGCTGTGTAAGCATACAGACTCATAGGATTGAAGACTCACACAATTCTAGGCCTTTCTCAATGGGAATAGTTAGTAAATACATACATGCATATTAATCCATGTAAGCATATACATGTATATATTACATGTGTACATACATACATACACACATACGCATCTGTATATGTTCTGTGTGTGTCTGTGCAGGTGAGTTCAGCTGCCTGTGGAAGCCAGAGGCATCATAGCCACTGGAATTAGTTATGGAAGGTTGTGAACTGCCTGATGTGGGTGCTAAGAGCTAAACTTGGGTCCTTTGGAAGAGCAGCTAGCACTGTTAACCACTAAGCCCTCTCCCTAACCATCTTTTGATGTGGGATTTACCTCTGTATGCTGTGATGACCATTAATGAATAAAGAAACTGCTTTGGGCCCGTTGATAGGGCAGTACTTAGGTAGGCGGGGAAAACTAAATGGAATGCTGGGAGGAAGAAGGAGGAATGAGAGAGACACCATGGAGCCGCCAGAGTCACACATGCCAAATCTTTGCTGGTAATCCACTGCCATGTGGCAATATACAGATTAATAGAAATGGGTTAAAATAATATAAGAGTTAGCCAATAAGAAGCTAGAGCTAATGGACCAAGCAGTGTTTTAATTAATATAGTTTCTGTGTGGTTATTTGGGTTCTGGGCATCCAGGACAAACAAGTCGCTCCTTGCAACACTCTTTCCATGTATTACTGCCATTTATACCCTTCTACAGCCATGTTTTTGTTCAAATATTTCACCCATTTTTAATTATATTGTATATTTTCCAGATGTCACTTAAGAGATCTTTATATATTCTTGGTATAAACCTTCTGGCTTTTATGCAGCTTACAAGTATCATTTCTTAGTCTGCATCTTAGCTTTAATATTCTTTTTTTAATATTTATTTATTTATTATGTATACAATATTCTGTCTGTGTATATGCCTGCAGGCCAGAAGAGGGCACCATACCCCATTACAGATGGTTGTGAGCCACCATGTGGTTGCTGGGAATTGAACTCAGGACCTTTGGAAGAACAGGCAATGCTCTTAACCTCTGAGCCATCTCTCCAGCCCTAGCTTTAATATTCTTGTTCTGAGTTTACAAAAGCAAAAGTTTGAGCTGTTATTAAAAAGTGTCTTCTTTTTTTTTTTTTTTTTTTTTTTTGGAATGAGGTCTTAGTATGTATTCTTGGAACTCACTACACAGGCCACACTGGCTTTGAACTTGTAGCAATCCTCCTGGTTCCCACCCCCTCTCTCTCTCTTTCTCTCTCTCTCTCTCTCTCTCTCTCTCTCTCTTTCTCTCTCTCTCTCTCTCTCTCCCTCTCTCTCTCTTTCTCTCTCTCTCTCTCTCTCTCTCTCTCTGTGTGTGTGTGCATGTCTATGACCATGCAGTTGTGAATATTTTATATCCAAATACCACATCAGATCCAAATTTAACAGTGTTTCTTCTGTTTTCATTTACAGTTTTATTCTTCAAATTTATCATCTTGTAGAATGTGACCTGAATTTGACTTGCTCCTGCAGCATGCTTTGTGAAGGCTAGCATTTGCCCACTGAGTTGCATTAGCCTGTTTCTAAAATATTTAACTGATAATATATCTATGCTCCTGGCTCGGAGTCTCTGGTTTAGTCCATTAATTTGCATCTCTTTTGTTTTGACATTTTTGATTGGTTGGTTGTTTCTACCTCCCATCTTACTTTACAAAACGCTGAAACAGTGTGTGTATGCCAACAAATCTGGCTTAGAGCAGGTTTCGGTCATGAATCAGCTTTGTGCTCCAAACACTTTCACAGGCTGAGTCATATATTGCTGGCCCATTTGCTTCCTGAGATAAGTTTTTTGTTGTTGTTTTTTTGTTTTTTTTTTTTAATAGCCCAGGATGGCCTTGAACTTGTTTTGTAGCCAAGTCTGGTCTTAAACTTCCGATTCCCCTGTCTGTGCCTCCAGAGTCTGGGACTGCAGGCATCCACCACTAGCTCCATTAGTTTGCTGACTCTAACCTTTCCCTGGTACCATCGCCTAATAATGATTGTCATCATTTAGTAAGTCTTGATTGTCGCCTTTTAGTAAATCTGGAAACTATTTTCAGTGGCAACTCTGTTGCCCGGGAATGTGGTAGGGTTTGTTGGTGTTTACTGTTTTCCCTTCTTTTCCTGCCTTTTCACATTCTTCAAGGCTTTGTTAAAAGCTACGCTGGCTGGGACAGTAAGTGAGCAGGAACGTGGCTGCTTTGTAGACCTGGCACTTAGCTTTCATTTCTACCCTCTTGCAGGAACTTGGATGGAGGACTTTGCATTAACCTACTTAATCACATGACCTACTAGGTGATTTTTTTCCTTGTTGCTACAGTTACACTCAGTAGCACAGATGGCCTCCTTGTCAATGGTGTTTCGTGGGTGGTGGCCGACTGTACTGAAGAGCGATGTCTTTCTCTGAGTTTCTGCCTCTTCCTGGAGCTGCGTCTCCAAAAGGCTTCCCAGAGCAACCCTACACTCAGCTCTTTCTTGCTTTTGCTGCTAGTTATGCAGAGCTTCTTGGCCTCACTGGGAGAGCAGGAGGTTTGTAGAGCCTCTGATGTTCTCATTAAGGTTCTGTCTTAGGTGTGTGTGTGGGCTTTTTAGTTCTTACAGCTCTGGGCTCAGCACTGAATCCTGTCTCTCTTCCCAGAAAGCTTTTTTTTTTTTTTTTTTTTTTTTGCCTCTGCCTTGTTGTCTGCTCTCAGCTTTGATGAGTGATTACTGAAATCAGAAAAGCCTGCAGTTGTTGCCCGTTTCCCTGATGGCTTAACAGTTTTGTTTTTCTAAGTAGGTATTTTCTTCTCCACTTAGGGCTACGGTTCCTCCTCTTTTCTTCTAAGATGGTACGGCTCTCTGAGTTCTCTGAGGACCTTCTGTGAGTACCCAGAGGAGTTTATGGAAGCAGAACCTGCCAGAGGAAGCCTCCATTATTTTTGTAGCCTTCAAAGATTTCTACAAGGACCCACTAGCCTATCCTGGCTGCCTTCAGTTTTTCATCCAGCTGAATCGTGCCTCCTAAGATCCAGTCACCTGTGATGCAAGGAGTCTTGTATTTGGATGTCTTCTATCCCTAAGATCACTGTCTCATCTCAGATTTGGGACCACTTATTTGCTTTATAATCTCAGGTCTCCAGTGGATTTTGTTTTTTCATGAATTTGAACTTGAATCCTCTGTCTACATCTTCCTGTTCTGTATCTACCACAGTGGAAGCCAAAACGTATTGTCAGGGTTTTTTTTTTTTTTAATTTAAATTTTGATATAGAAGAAAGAATTGGAGTTAAAAAGCATCCCTACGAATCTAGATCTGTTATCTTCTCTTGCCCAAGGTAGGAACATAGATACACTACAAAGTATTCTTGATGGTGTGATATTATGGACTATAATGTTAATATAAAGAAACAAATTTTGAAGTCTTTATTCCATACGTGTCAGCAAAACCTATTAACATAACCTATTCTCTCTTCTACCTATGATAAGTCATATTTATATGCTATCTTAAATTTTTTTTTGCTATACTACAAAAGTTCTCAGTGACAAAGTGGAGCACTCAAGAGGATGCACTTCCTACTCAGCGCTAAGAAAAGACACTGCTACAAACCATCACTGCCTTGAAACCATTCAAGTCTGTCACCGTTTGCTTTCTATACCTGTGCTCCTGCCTCTATTCCTGTCTCTGCCGCTATCTTTGCAACAGTATCTCGCTACGCAGATCTGGCTGTCCTCAGACTATCACCAACCATCCTGCCTCTGCCTCCAAGGGCTGTGGTTATCCCCATGAGCCGACACACCTGGCAATGGTCCATTGATTTAGTCTGACATTGGGAAAGGGTCACTGTCAAACACAGCTGTTTATCTGTGAGAGTGGAGATGAGGGTGAAGGAAAATGAGAGCTCAGAGAACCGAGAAATGTTGTAACTCTTGGCTACGAATACAGAGATCTCTGGCCCTGGAAGCCTGGGAGCCCTGGAAGCATCTTTCTAATACATATTTAATTTATTTGAAGCTGTTTCTTGAGCTGAATTTAATCTAAGAGATGAGGCTCTATTATTCTCTTCCTGTAACACAGGGCCAGCTCTGTGTCTAATCAATATACTTATGATTGCATATATTGACTACCATTATGCCCTAATTCTCGATGTCTTTCTTGCTTGGCTTTCTGCACCCTGTCCCCCAAACTAGAGACAACAGATATTTTACCATCATAATAATCATCAGCAATACTCTATGAAGCCAAGCTTCAATGCACCTTTCCTGAAAATAGTTCAGTGTCTGAGGAACCGGCAGATACAACTAAAAGGGTAATTGCTAGAACCAGACAACAAGTACAAGCGCCTTTGAGATGAAGAAACTCAGAAAAGGCATCAAGTGCCATGTCTGAACCTCCGGGCAACCCCAAAGAGGTTCTGGTAGGAAACCATAGGCAGAGTTATAAGTGGCATGTGAAACTGCACAGGAAAAGTTCTAAAGCCGAAAGCACAAGGCATGCTAGGACACATTACCTGGGCCCATGTGGCTTCTAAACGAATTTAATAGGTGTCATAAAATAAGTTTGTAGGCACTGCTTGCTAAAACACTGCATTATAACAGCTAAATCCATTTGTTTTGATAATCCAGAATCATTTTTCCCCAGTGAACTCTTTTTCCTAGTGTTACTCACAGCACTGATTCCGACTGGGTCTGATAACCCTCAAACCTTCCACATCCCTCATTCGAGAGATCTGAAACTTTCCTTGGGATCTAAACACTTGGGATGGCTTACAGTGAACTTTCTTTGTTCAGTGAACCCACAAAACAGTTCGTGTAAAACAAGGCTACAAAGAAATAGAAAAGACAGGCACAGCTCGACACTGAATCCTGATGAGAATGAAGAGCTGGCTTCTTCAATGTTCTCTTTTCTCAATCATTAGATTTTTTTTTTCTTCTCATTCCAGCCAGTTTCTCTCATTTCTAAATAAGAATCAAGACTGCCATGCAGAGTAAATAGATGGTTTTGAAAACAAGTCAATGATGTTTGCACTTGAGAAGCTGCCTGTCTTGATTTGGGAAGTCATATCCCCTGTGTAACGTTAACACTGGAGCAGGAACCGCTGGGAACATTTATTGTAACCATAGTGAGAGCCACTGTGATCTTAAGACTCACGTAGATTATCTGCAAAAGAGCATTTTGGAAAGCGTTTTCTGGCATAGGAAAAATAGGACAAATTGGAAGAGATGATGTAGACAACTCGGACAAAATGTGGGAGCCCAGAACAGAATGGGGATGTGTGTCAGGTTAAAGGACAAGTCATCTTTATGGAGGAGTCTAAGAGGAGGGACACCATCCCTAGGCATTTGGTTATGACTAATGGATTGAGGCTTCTCTCTTTTTCCAAGTATTTAATACAAAATAAATCTTCCATTTCCTGGGCTTTTATGAGTCTTTTCCCACAGGGAAATCTAGCTCATCTTCTGAGACACAAAGGCTTAAGCCATATTTCCACAAAATTGTTGTTAACTAAAACAGATATGGCTACCAATGTGATAATTCTACTGCCACTTTGGTTTCTCATGTTTCACAGGCTCCTGAAAAATGAAAGTTTAAAAAGCGGGTGGGAGGATAACGTATAAAATCTGCATCTTTCTCATAGAATTGCAGGTCTTCAAGAGATAATACGAGGTCATCTGCCCATCCCTCCTCCTTTGGTTCATCCATTCTATGGAATTATGATAGAACTATGAATTTTTATCAGAGAGCATTACTTTCAAGTCTCCTTCCTCTACAAACACATGCACACTCTCGCCAACTGCAAGTCTTAAGAGCTCTTATTCTGAAGCAGCCTGGGCCAAAACAATTGTTGTACTTGTAGAAACAGCCACCCTTTAGGAATTTCAGAGCAGATATTAAGGTAGTAAGGTTCTCCAGATTGCTCTGGTCACATGCATGCACCTCATAAGAATCTCAGTAGCTCCTAAGAATAACTCGGGGTGTTTGATAAAAATCCACATACCCAGAACTCCTCCCAGCTGATTTTAACTACACTGATCAGATAGCGAGGTGCTGTATTCACATAAGCCAACATAAGAAAACAGCTTTCTTCTTTATCTTCAATCATTTAAGATTTTAAGACTCTTCTTAACCCTGGGCACCTGCAAACAAAGATAGGAATAAAAAGTAACCCTTTTCCGGGTACACGCATCAACTCACACTTGAACGTCTGACTAGTCACGGTCACTTCCTAACCCCTCCTGCTTCTTAACTCTGGGCCTATTTACGTTTCAGGAAAGCAACGTTACGTAAAGCTGAACCCCTGGACATCACCTGCTCATCTTCTACTTATCTGCTATGGCTTCTACGCTGACCTTGGTACTCACAGGAAATGTCATTTATTGAGCCCTAACAAGGGGCATAGCCCGACACTTAAGACAATCACAGATATCAACTCTCTGAATCCCAATGTTCCAATTACCATACTCTCCTGGCCTCCACTACTCATTTGTTCTGTCATGGTCACTTTATTAGATCCTAACAGCTTCAGCAGCAGGCGGCTGTGACATTCACCTCCGTTCATTGGACTCTCTAGTATTATCCACTGATTGGTCAGGACACAAAGTGCACCTGGCCTCACACCTCCAAATAGCTCAGGCACCGTGTAATAGATCAAGGATCACTCTTAATTTTGCCTTTGGATTTAAGCTAGGGAAATCGGACACCACAAATCTGAGAATCAAAAGTCCGCCATCCACGAGACCAGCAGTAACAACTTTAAGCAGAAAACTCAAACTGTTGTTTATGGGGTATTGAGGGAGTTCAGGATGAAATTTTCCTCTCCAAGCAGGAGAATATGTCACCTCGGATGGTGTACAGAAGCATTTTTCCGTAAGCTCTTACATCATGGAGAAGAAATGGGATTTGTTTACTACTAAGGGGAGATAGTAAAAGAAACAAGCCTTGTCACTGCTTCCAGAATAAATAAATTTCTGTAAAACCCAAACCATTGAAGATGGTAATGGGAATAAAACAAAATTTAAGACCACTAGACTTCCACTTTGGGTGTGGCTGGCACTATATTATTTCCAAAGAATTTATAAATAAACTCTATTGACGAAGCCACATTTTAAAAATAGGGAATGTCATAATAAAGTGTCTCAAAAATAAAGTCTAGCAAGACCTGAGCATACAAGAAAAATAAGTAGAAGGAACTGGCTTGGAAGGAGACACAGCAGTTTTTCTCCTGAATAATTACATCCTTGGGTCACTTGCTTTGGAGCTTAGTGTGCACATCTGTATGACAGAGAGACAAAACCACAGAAACTCAGTAGTACGGCGATCTCTGTGAGTTTGTATCACTGTATTTTATAGAGTAAACCATGCTTATAATTTTTTTTTCCATTTCAAGAGATGAATGCATGGAGAGAAGGTAACTGGCTACCTCATGGGAGAAATTTGAGGGCATGATTAAGGGACATTCTGCTTGCTAACTTGGTTCCAAGTTGCAAGCTTGTCCCCATAAAGGAAAGCAAGGCACCACAGGAGAGAAGGCAGGGGATACAAGGAAGTATCTACAGGTGTGGTTTGCTTCCTGGGCTCCAGACTTGCGTTGTCTCCCTGGAAAAGTTGCAGAAGCTTATGTAACCAAGATACTAGCTACTCAGAATGCCAAAGGATACTTCTAAGTGCCTGAGAAGTACAGTTTGGGGAGTGTGTAGTAAATACAGCACCAAGTAGTATCGGGCACAACACGGGGGTTGCCTCTTTTCATGTACAGCAAAAGGGGTGAATATTTCCGGTGTAGAAAGTTTCCTCAAGTCAAAGCTGTCTAATTAGTGACATTTGAGTGAACAAGTGCATCCTGAAGAGAATTCCTTGAGTGCTCAATGACACAGCATCACTTACACTGACTTTGATAAATCTAAAACAAAGATTCCAACAGGAAGTCATTCATTATTTATTTATTTTGAGACAGAGTTTTTTTGTGTAATAGCCCTACCTGTCCTGGAACTAGTGCTTGTAGACTAGGCTGGCCTCGAACTCACAGAAATTGGCCTGCCTTTGCTTCCTGAGTGCTGGGATTAAAGCGTGTACCACACCGCCCAGCCCCCAACAGGAAGTAATTTAAGGGCAGTGGAAAGCAGCATTTATAAAGCATCTCTTGGGCACCACACTTTCTTCTCTATGTTCATCTCCACAGCTTTACAAAATGGGTATTGATACCACTGGCGCTCCCATTTTAGGAGACTGAGTTACAGTCCAAACAGTGTAAGTTATATCCCTACTACTTCACAGCAAGTAAGAATTCTGTCTTTGTAACACCTGATAATAGCCAGACCTAGTGGCACTCACCTGGAATCCTAACAACTCTGGAGCTTGAGGTGGGAAGACTGAAACTTTAAGGCCAGCCTGGACTACAAAATGAACTCAAGTTCAGCCTGAGAAACTTGGTGAATCTGTGTCTCAAAATGGAAAATGAAAAGGAAGCTCAGGAGATAACTCAGTTGTAGAAAATAGCACATGCTATACCTAGGCTCTAACTCCTGTTCCCAAATCCAAATACTTGATATTTTATTCCATCATGATGGCCCCAAATGTCAAGTCATTCTACTATCAAGTCATTCTACAAACAAGAATAGAATTTAATGTCTTTTTGCTCCATTGTTGAAAGGAAACTTGAGTTTTGTCCATAGATAAATTCTCTATTACATCAAACCATTTAACCTAAGTATACCCCTCAAAATTGTTCCCCTTCCTAATATCCCTAAAATCCCTACTATCCAGTTGGAGGTACAGCTAAGTACCTTTTCTCTCATTGTGTCAGACACTAAAGCCCAGGATTAGCTGTGATTTTGTTCTTAAAGCTTCCTGTATTCTATCCTCTCTTCATTCCCATGGTCACTGCCAAGTCAGGTTCTAGCCTCAGGAATCGCTTGGTCCAATATCCTGTCTGTCTGTCTGTCTCCCTGTCTCTGGATTTGGCACCTTTAGTTCTTCATGTACACAACTATGGGACTGAACATTTGAAAACATTCTGGTAATTATCACAGATTTGTTCTCCCAAGCATATAGTATATGAATCCTTTTTCTTTATATTAAGGTCCTCCATGACATCATACTTCCTTGCCTTATATTCAAGGAATCCAGAGGAACCACTACTACAGTTTCAAAGGGTCTTAAGACAAGAATATGACATATATTACAAAGGCAGATAGGTAAGGCAGTATACAGAAAAACCCAATATAGTTTGGTTTATTCTTATTAATTATAACCTATTTGCCTCTAGTATTATGGCCCCTTCTCTTGTCCTGACAGGCAAAGACCATATGTCCTTCTCTAAATTATTGTATTATGTACATCACCAGAAAATCTAATCTTTGCCTGTTTGTTTTCCTTCTTACCATGCCTTTTGTAAATTATTTCTGGGAAGACACTGTATTAATCTTCTGCTGAAATAAATAAGGATGATGGCTTAGACAAGGTAGCCAGTTTTCTCAAAGTACTAAAGATCAGAATCACCAAGTGGGCATCATTGTGTTATGATAAAGATGTTGGCAAGGTAGTGTCTACTGGAGATGCTCTGGGAGGACACATAGTTCCTGACCTTCTTCTTGTCCACCATCATCACTCTCCATCTTCAAAGTGTAGAACAATAGCCCACGTCCTCCTCATGCTCCCATGTCTCTGATTCTCCTATTTATGCCTCCTCTTTTCAGGAGTAAGGACCCATGGCACTCTCCTTGGGTGATTTAGAGAAGCTGTGACAATCTAACAGTCTTACTCCGTCTGCAATGTTATTTTATTTTCGCCACAATAAGGCAACATATGAGGAGTCCAAGAAACTAGGAGGCTGTCATCTTGGATTTAAACTGGGTACTGTTCTGCTACTGCAGGTCAAATTCTTGTGAGTTACCACACATTACTAACAACTACCCAACATTTTACTGATGATGCTTTTCCCAATGACTTTCATCTGAATTGTCTTGTGTCCTCTTATTTAGTTATTTCCCATTTATCTTAATTATATAGTACAAGCATCTGAAGTAGTTTGTAAATGGCTGATTCTATTCTTAAGATGTGAATTAAATTGAGCTGAAATATTTAACCTGAGCAAATTATATTTTTCAAAAAACTTCTCTCAATGATTCTTTTATGCAGCCAAGATTGAGAGTCATATATCTCAATCGGTGCATTGCTTTAATATATTTTTATAATATTATCTGTTATTTTAGAGAGTAGGATGCACCACAATGATTAAAAGAGGGAGTCTTCTTTCTCAATTATCCCAGTTTCATATGTGAGTACTAGCTAGCTCTTACACTGGGGCAAGTGATCACCTGATTCTTCTGTTTCCTCATTGGTTAAGTTATAGAGCATGAGAGTGTTCAGCACCACACATGTCTCAGAGTATGTTTCAACAAGTATGAGCTCTAAAAGTCTTTGTGGCCATTCATCCTGTCTTCAAAGGCACCTAGACATAACCAACTCTTTTATTTCTGTGGTTCTCAGAACACGCTTGCTATTTGATGAATAGAACACAAAGCATAGCCAAGCCACAAAATTGCAGCCCTTTGAGCCAGATATCACATTTATTTTATTTTTAGGGTAGTTTTCTTCTTTTCCTCCCAAATATATTCGGCATGAATGCATAATAGAATCATTTGATGCTTTAAAAGAAATCAAGTGTAGGATCCACCTGCCACAAAGATAATGGCTCAGTTGGCCCACAAATGTATTTTTAGGCTCTTCAGGTAATTAAAATATGTACGAAGGGAAAAGCTCAGATCAGGACCAAACAGGTACCAACTGTTCATATTCTGAATACTTCCAACAAAGTTAATGACTTATGTTTGAGGAAGCTGATGCATACGATGCTATAGGTGGATAGATAGAGAAATGAAGGGAAAGTAAGGGAAGGAAATGATTCCACAGGAGAAAGCACAGAAAGATGGTGAGGTATGACTACGTGCCTGCGCTTGACAGTCATGTCACATGTGAACTATACTTCTCCATCCTAACCAGGTCTTTCAGCAAGACGGAGATTATTGCATGGACTCTCATTAGAGAAGTAATTACATACTCTTCTTAGAGTATGTATCCAAAGTACATTCCAGAGGATCCCAAACTAGTAACTACAAATATTTGTCCTGTGACAACTTGAGAAGGCGACTCTAGACAAAGGGTCAGGGTTACTCCTTAAACATCTTTGCTGCTCATTTTGAGTAGCCATGGGTACCAATGGGAATTACAAGAAACACGGGTCAAACAGCCAATTACTTAGGGAAGTTACACAAGATCCTTCCATCTAGTGGTGGAAAGTGGCTCTTATTGGCCTGAAGGTTACTCTAGATTATGAAAACCAGTATTGACAGAATTTGGTTGATGGGTCCAGCATACAGAATATCTCTACTTCACAGGGATTACAAAAGTCACCATAACTTGCATTTGTGCTTCTTTCTAATGTACAAAGTATTTTCCACTGAAGATTTTACCTGACTCTCTCTCTCTCTCTCTCTCTCTCTCTCTCTCTCTCTCTCTCTCTCTCTCTCTCTCTCTCTCTCTCTCTCTCTCTCTCTCTCTCTCTCTCTCTCTGTGTGTGTGTGTGTGTGTGTGTGTACGTGTGTACGTGTGTGTAGTACTCCAGCAATACTTAAAAGGAAACCCAGGATCTCACACATGCCAGGCAAGTAATCTAGTCCTGCTACATTCCAAGCCTTATTTTTTCTGAGAAAATAAAATGAAATACTTCTAAAAATTCAGAGGTAACATATTTTCCCAAAATTTAACATGATAAAAAGTAAGTTCAAACATGAAGCTGAAAACTAAATTGGTATAGAAGCATAACAAAGAAGAAGGAATATGAGGGATTTTGAGATAACTAGTACTAAAGGTCTTCTGAAAAAGCCACAGTATAATGCACTACTAGAGAAAACATAGAATATGTACATGTTGGGAGCAGTGAGACCCCATATCCTGAATTTCTTGTAATCCCCTGATCTGAGTGCATATAGCTGCTCTGAGCATGAGATCTTCAGGAGTTCCTGATGGCAGGAGAGTGGTTTCTGGTAGGTTTGGCTGGGGCGTGGCTATCTCTATATAATCTGCCCCTGAACACAATAAAGGGGCATTCTTGGGGAATTCAAGGATGACCCGTGTCTCTGTCTGTATGTCTTTGTGTATTTTAACCTCCTGCCCCTTGCCCGAAGCTCAGTAACTGGGTAAAAGCGCACAAAGCACAGACACGGGGGCTGTAGAGATGGCTCAGAAGTTAAGAACACTGGCTGCTCTTCCAGAGGTCCTGAGTTCAATTCCCAGCAACCACATGGTGGCTCACAACCATCTGTACTAAGATCTGGCGCCCTCCTCTGGTGTGCGGGCATACTTTGAGGCAGAATGTTGTATACATAATAAAAATAAATAAACAAAAATATTTCTTGTAATCCCCTGATCTGAGTGCCTACAGCTGTTCTGAGCATGAGATCTTCAGGAGTTCCTGATGGCAGCGCGATTTCTGGTGGGTTTGGCTGGGGCGTGGCTATCTCTATATAATCTGCCCCTGAACACAATAAAGGGGGCATTCTTGGGGAATTTAAGGATGACCTGTGTCACTGTCTCTCTGTCTGTGTGTGTGTCTGTGTATTTTAACCTCCAGCTTGTGGATGGCAGTGCCATGCTCAGACCCAGGATTCTCTGGCTCCAAAGCTCATGCCTTTTCCACTGCTCTCTTCCATCCACTCCGAGCCCATAATTGAGCAAAATAATAAGCTTTTCACAAATGAAAAAGTTCCCCCTGTACAAAGCTACAAAATGACTTGCAGCAAACAGCTTCCAAATAGGAGGCAAGATCCTTTTTCTGGAAACCACATTTGGCACGAAGGCATTAAAGTTTAGACAGCTTCCATGATGCAACTCAAGGTCTCCTGGCTGTTGTCCTTGTTTCTGAAATAGCTCTGAGCCCTCCTGCCCTGACATCTCCTTTGTGTCCTGCTTTAGCTAAGCTCGCTGTACCCACAGGATTTGCAAATGGGTGAGGTGACATTGCCCATGGGGCCTGAACCAAGGTACCTTGTGCTCTCCTCCTTCCCAATGACTATTTCTACTTCCCTCCCTCTCTTCAGGGCTTTTCTCAGCTCCATGGGACTTTGTGTTTGTTTTGCTTTAAGCTTTGAAGAGAACTCTTAACACTTTGAAACTTTCTAGAAGATTATGTGCTGGCACTTACATCATCCCACAGGGCTGCTGAAAGGAATGGCATTCTGAGAGGTGATGCTTGGTACTAGATGTTGAGTATAATCTTGGTTTTCATAACAACCCGTTTTGTGGAGGTTCTCCCTGAATGCCTCCATTCCCACAAACCTGGTTTATTCTTCTCTTTTGTCAGTTGGCAATATACCCAGGGCACAATCACACCCAAACCCCTTTACTTGAACATCTAAGGAGCTCTGTAGATGTCATTTCCCTAACTTGTCCTTTCTCCATGTTTTATCTTTCATGAGAGTTTGTCCTTTAGTTTCTGTCAAAGGGAAGAAAGACAATGTGTCAAAATAGACATTGACATTAAGATTCAAAGCACAAAGTCAACACTTATTTTCCCCTTTCTTTATCTGACAGGGGTTATAGGTCATTCATGTGACTCTCTCTCTCCTAACTGCCTCATCTTACAAATGAAGTGAGGATCTCACTAATAGTTGCCTTATTTATTTATTTTTTTACCTGTATCAGGATCAGAGTAGCTGAATGTATATTTTATAAAATTTAAAAATAATAATACACATTCATCTATTTATTGAGCTGTTTTAGACATTGAACATTGTGATTGCTAACATAAAATAGCCTTTCTCACGTAGCTCCCATGTCTTTACAGGAGGGGAAGATCACACTATTACGAGGTTATAACAGAGTAATGTCCCCAGTACCATGTAAAGTCTTGAGGAAGAATACTGGTTAGGATCTTGAAATACAGAGTATTACTCAAGTTACATGGAAATACCCACAGAGCAAGTTCGGATAAGAGAAGGATACAAAGATTCATGAACATTGTCAAAGAAAATAGCCAAAGTAAGTCTGTATCAAAAAAGGACTGACACAGACTCAGAAAACTTTTCAAGCTAATTGGAATTTGTCTAATAAATGCTAGATTCCAACATTTAGCATTAAATATGAAGTGATATAGGAAATATGTTTGCAGTGGTTTGAATGAAAATGGCCCTTATAGGCTCACATATTTGAATTCTTAGTCACCAATTAGTTATACTTTTGGGAAGGATTAGGAAGGTAGGTGTTGTTGGAGGAAGTGTGGCTTTGTTGGAGAAATTGTGTCACTGAGAATGGACATTGAGGTTTCAAAAGCCACCAGACCATTACGTCTATCTCCATGATGACAATGGAGGAACAAGCCTATGAAACTTTAAGCAAGCCCTCAATTAAATCTGTTCTTCTATAAGGCCCAAGTCATGGTGTTTCTTTGCAGCAATAGAACAGTAACTAAAATAGTATTCTTGCAGTTTGACTTGATAGATTGTGGGGGTAATGAGCACAATGAACACATTAGTTAGTATTACTGTAACAGTTGATTTGATGGGAGATTGAAGACTGTTTGGACTGAGAGGGAGTTCAGCAGTAATTCCCTCTACACAAAGGAACCCATGACTTCTTGGGAGATGTAAAGCCAGTGACTAGTCCTTTAGCCTGGGGAGTAGATCAACAGGAAGTTTGTTCAAAGCAGCAGACAGCCTGGTATCAGCACCCCTGTGAAGGATGGGAGCAGGGAAGGAAATGAGCCCAGAATGGCAGTCTCATCTTTGAGTCTAGACTCAGAGAAATCTATGTATGTTCAAGGGCACTTGACTTGTAAGGCAGAAATCTCCTGGTAGAGTCCTATAGTAAGGTTAAAAGCGCTTCAAAAGAGACCCCCAGAGACACATTTGAGGCCATTATGTCTGAAAGTATCCATGCTAAGCAGTAGTTGTTCTTCTGAATTCAATTCCTCCTCATTATCCCTGAGCTGCCTGCCATGTCACGTTTCACTCAGCTGTGCTGCAGAGAAATTAAAAGTGAAGTTTGTTCGTGGTTACACAGGAAAACCGCGTAGAGCAGTTAGCATTCTCCGAACGTTTTCTATGTGCCACACATTCAAATGAATTGCTTTATTTTCTCACCGGCTTTGCAATTCTAGAACACTAATGATTCTCATTCTACAGGTAAGATGGAAAGGATGGATGGCCACACCATGCGGGAAGTGGATGTGTAGAGAATGACAGAGTTGTTGAGAGAGCTTTATGGGGATGGAGCAGCCATGTGGGTCTGTTGCTGAGTGGTGGAGAAGTCGGAGCTGCAACCCACGCTATCACCACAGATGGAGACAAACCTCCCTGAGATCTGCAAGAGAGATCAGGGAGGCTCACAATGAAGACCAAACAGTGTTCAAAGTCGTGAAGAGTATTAATCCACAAACTTAGCCCAAAACAATGTGGCTTCCTATTTCCCCAATCTGGTGTCGCCCAAGGAATATTTAAACTATTAGTATATACAAGTGTATGGAAGGGAGCAGAGAAAAAGGGGAAAATACAAAGACTTCACAGACCACCTCCTAATCAAATTTCAAACTTGAAAATTTCTAAAAAAGAGACTTTTCAAAAATAGTCCAAAACAAATCACACACTGACAGCATGCTGTGCTTAGAGCCCTTTGACTTGATCTGCAGTTCTATTAGCTACTGTGCTGTTACTAATGGATTTTCTATTGGTGCTCAATACACAGGATTTCAAGGAAAATTGGGAAATAGTATCAGAAATTCCCTTAAAGGCAAAGAATATGTCTACCCAAGGGGCATTAAAATGTGCTTTTGCATTCAAAGCCGTTCTCCAAAGAGCTGTATGTACTCAGCCAAGGAGACGTGTCTCCCAGTGATGCCTGGCCACTTCTGAAAACTCTAGAGACAGCTTCACAGTTCATAAACAACCCTAGGATTGGAACTTGTCTAAAGCAGGCAGAAAAGCTTAAGGATTCCTGCCGCTTGGAAAAGGAGATGCAAGTCAGCAGCAGGAGCTGTAGCAGCTGAAACCTCCTTAAAATTCCAGATCTCAGGCTCTGCCTACGATCTGATAGACTAGAAATTCCACTAATACGAGCATGTTAAAATTAAGAAGCATAGTTTAGGATTGTTTAGCCATATTCTTGCTTCTTTTTTTCTAATTTATTCTTCTTCTTTCATATATTTCATCCCAACCACAGTTTTTCCTTCCTCTACTCTTCCCACTCCCTCCTTCTCACCTCCCCTCTTCCCTAGATCCATTTTTCCTCTGATTCCTTTCAGAAAAGAGCAGGCCTCCTAGAGACATCAACCAAACACAGCATAGCAAGTTACAACGAGATTAGGTACAAACTCTTATATCAGAAATAGACGAGGCAGCCCAGTAGGAGGATGAGGGTGCCCAAAGCAGGCAAAACTGTCAGAAAGACAACTCCCACTCCCACTGTTAGGAGTCCCTCAAGAATAACAGGCTACACCCCATTATCCATATAGCACAAAGGATCTAGTTTAGATGCACACAGGCTCCCTAATTTTTACTTCAGTATCTGTGAGCCTGTTTAGTTGATTCGGTGAGCCTTTTTCATGTGGTGTCCTCGACCCCTCTGGCTCCTACAATGCTTCCTCCTCTCTTCAGCAGGATACCCAGAGTTCAGCCTAATATTTGGCTGTGGATTTCTGCATTAGCTTCTATCAGTTGCTGGATGAAGCCTCTCTGATGATGGCCATGCTAGGTTCTGGTCTACAAGTAGAGCAGACATCCTTACCTCTAACTTTGCCAGACAATTGCTAATTCCTTGTTGACAAAGCAGCGTGAGACCACAAAAACCAGATTTACTGAGCATCAGTTATATGCCTGGGGCTTTCCATATATAATTTCCCAGCATCCCATCTGCAGTTTCTCCTCCTAATACTGCCACTTTGGTGGAGATGGGTTTTAAAGTATGAAGATTAAAATGATTGTCACAACCTGTGCCTTTCCCTGTACCTACTGCTAGTTTCCTTTGCTTAAGCTATTCCAGCTTCAGCTGATGCTCTTGAAAATGGATGCATTGTATTAGATTATTTCTTAGGAACTCTTATTTCGAAAATCAATGGGTTTATCTTTGCAATAGGAAACTTCCTTCAACCTAAAGGAAGTTCCTTTGAAGATGGTTTATTCCTTTGTGCATTGCTAGACACCGTTCAATAATTGCTTGCTGAATGTAAGAATTGAATTTAACCACCAAGGCAGTTCTGGGAGATAAAAACAGTACAATATTTTTGCTGTTGTTTAAAAAATTATTTGCTCAGAGTCCTTGAGTAAATTTCGTATGTTCTTGTTTCTTTGTTTTTAAAACCCTGTGATTGTCTTTGCCGTTATTGAAATTCTCCTCTCCAATGCCCAACTGTGCTCCTTTAAGCAACCTTCTTTGGCTGCCAGCAAGCTAATAACCATGAAAAGTAGTATTGTATTAATCAAGTTGGCTAAAGAATGGAGTCAGCCTACATAAGCCATTAATGGATATCCAAGGAGGAAGAGTAGAATGGGTACGGGAGACAGCATCAATGTTCAGTATCTGTCTGGATGTGAGGATTCAAGAAAAAACAGCTGTCGAATTTCTCATCTCTAAAAATCACTGACCTTCCAAAGACCCCATCAGCATGTTAAAAATACAATGATTCCACGTACCTTTAAACTTCACATTGCCTCTAGCTTTTCAGGTTCTTCATAGATTTTTCATAACCAACCTCTGCTTTGCGGTTACATATCATTAAACCCGAATGTCCACAGCCTCATCTTCATGGAATCTCTCCTCCTGCCTGAGATAATAGTGGAAGATGACTGGACTGGACTGAAGTATTTATTATACTTTGTCCTGAAGAAACCTTGCAAAGGAGCGAGCCACACTGTTCATTACAGTCTCAGCAAGCAGACCTACCTGCCTGCTACTTAAGATATCTTATTTTTAATGCATGGTTGCTGTTTTCTTAACAAAACCAGGTGAAATCATCATTTTGAAATTATTATAGCAAAATCAAACTGCTTATCCTATGAAGATATATATAATATGACCCCCCAATATTCAATAGAAGTGAGTGAGAAACGCATGAAATCATGTAGATTATTATAGGCTGATATGACTGTGGTAAGCTATAAACTAGACAATGACTTTCTGTCCCCTGAAAGCTATAATTCATTTCTAACACCTGACCCAATGACTAGATGAGTCATTCAGTAAATATTTTAATAACTGAATCCAAGAACCAATGATTTGCTCTCAATTTCTGTTTTTCTTCCCAAATGTGCCTGAAATGTGTCATCAATATAATAATGACATTAATTTTAACATGAGAAAGTCTGAGTCAGAGGCTGGAATAGTCCTCTGTCCCCAGTGCTCTGCTAATATTTCTGGAGGAAGACTGGCAATTCATTTGTTTTTATCTACTCTGCCTCCCTCTAGCCATGTGTGTTCAGAAGAGGTAACCAAGTCCCCAAGTCTTCGGTGGCTGTGTGTCATCAATATGGTGATTAATGAATGGCACTAATGCATAATGGATTGCTTATGAAATGATTGAGTCAACATATTCTTGAAGTGACTGCAGAGCCTTCCCTAATTTCCTGTTCTTTACCTGAGGGTCTTCCTCATTTCGGGCAGCTATAATAATGTTCCACTGACCAGATGGCTCATAAACAACAGAAATCTGCTTCTCAGGATGGAAGTGCAGGACCAGTGTGCCAGCAAGGTTGAGATCTGGTGAGAGGCCTTTCCAGGATGCAGAGTACCAACTCTCCATTGTATTTTCAAAAATACGCTAGAGTTATTGGCCAAACAGTGTTGTAATTAATATAGTTTCTGTGTGGCAGCCAGGAACACAGTCTCTGCCTACAAAAATATACCCAAGTAGCCCAAGGACATGGTTACAAGGACAAGCCACTTTGACCGGACACCTCTGAAAGGGAGGCAAACTAAATCTTCCCTCCTTCCAACGCATTTCAGGTATTCTTACACAAGAATGAAAATCTACCAATACAACCACCTTTTCATGGTGTTTTGGCCATTTATGGCTCTTTGGAAAAATACCTATTTAAGTTTTTAAACAAATTTTAATTGAATTTAAGATTTTTTTTAGTTTGTTCCATAGTTGTAAAAGTTTCTTATATGTTATGCAAAGTAACCCTGTATCCTATACATGATTGGAAAATGTTTTTTTTTTCCATTCTCTTCCTGCCTTAATGTGGCTAGTTTTATGCTGACCTGGAACATGAAAACCTCTCCATTAATTTTGAAATTTCTTCCAAAGAAAACTGTTTTGTTAATGAGTATTTTGTTGATATTGATTTGACAATATGTTTTTTGAATCATGTTTTTTATTATCACTTAGAAAGTATATGTTTTAATTTCTTTAATTTTTAAATTAAAATTTAATTATATCATTTCTCCTCTTTCTTTTTCTCTTTCTAACCCCTTCCATGTACCTGCCTTCCTCTATCTCAAATTCATGGCCTTTTAAAACAGTTGTATGTGTTGTGTGTGTGTGTGTGTGTGTTCTTTATTCTAAGATTATTCACTAAAAATCTACCAGAGAAATTTTGGCAACACAAATTAAGATTCATTATAATGACTAATAATGTGGTGAAGAGAAAATATTCAATACAGTACAGATATCTGTAGAGGCTGGCTGCTTTTACTATTCTTACACCACAAGTTAAAAAATCTAAATGTTGAAGGGGCTAAGTATAAATAAAATAAGCAATGAAATCTTCCTCCTGATCTGTTCTTTGACTACCATGTTGTCCAGGGTTTGGCCTGGGGCAATGACATTAACAGTCTGTGACAATCTTTATGCTTCTGTATTCTAGCCACAATTTTACTATATATTGGTGCTCTGAGAAAGAATAAACTCAAGCAATGTTAAGGTAGAGATATTTTGTAATTAAATTAGAATAGGACAGATGAGACTTCAAACAAATTTTGAGGATTATATATTATATATATATTTATATTATAGTATATTACATATAATAATATTGCTTATCTATTGCTGCATTGGAAATTACCAAACACTAAGCAGGTTCAGAGCACCTGCATTTGTTCTCTTGTGATATCCATGAGGAAGGAATACAGACACTGCTTAGCTGGGTTTTCTGGTTTCAAGCCTATCACAAGCTACATTCATAGACTTGACAAGTCCTTAATCTCCTCTGAAACCTTGGCTGGGGAAAGATTTGCTTTCAACCTCATGGGCTTGTGGTCAAATTCCATTTGTCAAAGGCTATTTCCTAGCTTTCTATTGATAAGAACTGGGCCTCAATTCTTTGTTACATGGAACTTTCCAGCATGGCAGCTTAGTTCACTGGTCTCTAAACAGAGAAAGAGAGAAGCAGGCACAATCAAAGTTGTGTCCTTCTATACCCTAATCACCAAAGAGGTACCCTATTAATCTTAGTTTTAGTGGTTGGAAGCAAGTCACCAGACGGTCCTACACACAGGAGCAAAGAGTTATAGGAGAGGGCGAATACCACAGGTCAGGAGTCATGCAAAGATGAATGGGAATCTAGCCAGCACTGAGTCAATTTTAAATCGCTCTTGTAGGGACGAGGGCCTGGCAAAGCTGCAAGTATCATTCTCTAGTCTCTCTGATTTTTTCTTGAAAACTCAACAGAAGATTTCCAACATGAAATTAGCTTTGATTTAAACAAATACATCAAAAAAAATGTAAGGCTTTAAAACTTCATGGTTAACAATAGGACAAGAAGGAAATTGACATTTTCCAGGACTAGCTGAATTGCATAGCTGCATAAAATTGAGATTACACTAAATATGCAGAGACCAATCTAGATAACAGATCTTGACACACTTAATTCAACATATATGCATCAGTGTAGTGTTTTTCATACAGCAAGGACTTGAAGCTTCTTTGAAAATGAGCCAAACAGAATTAGATTTAAATGTGTAGATTTCAATTATCTTTGCTCGTTCTGTTCATGCACTAACTTTTACCAAAGGCCATTCAGGTACTGCTTACAGATGTAATAAAGAATTTATTCCTCAAAGTAGGAATGAAATGGACTATAAAAAGTCAGAACCCATGCTGTTACTACTCAGCTATAGCGGACGTGTGCTTAGAAGTGGCCAAAAGCTGCCTTCTTCCTGATCTGAGAGGATGCTCTGGGCCAACAAATAAAGCCATATTCAGCTGCAGCCAAGAAGCTGGGATACCTGGAATAAAATTATGTCTCACCGTTTGCCTGACATGCACGGCAGGGGTCATTAGAAGTAAAGCCTTGGAAATCCACAGCTAAAACAATCATGCGGTGGGTTAGAAGGTTTATGCCTTTTGACCATGACCACAACCTGCATCTGTTATGGCGAAATGCAATTGGATATTATTTAAGAGCTGAGTTCATTTGCAAGCATAGTAGAAAAAAAGAGAAAGAATGAGCAAAATAATTGAACACTGCATTATTCATTGATCAAGGGTAAATGAAACCAGAATGGACTTAGAGTAGAAAACGAGTTTTCAGCAAAATTTGGGTTTCTATATGACCAGGCTGTCAACTACAAAACAAGGGTCCGGTGCAACAAAAATCCATGAAACAGATAAGCAAATATTTGACTTCCAAATCACTTTTTCCACAATACACACACACAAAAAATAACAAACACTTTAACTTGTTTTTCCTTGTCATGTCTGTCATTCTTTTGAAAGTATTGGGGGTGAAGTTTACTGAGTCATTGGGAGTATACAATTATGCCATCCTATCTGTAAGTTTTAACAGGTTTCGTCATACGGCATTGCATTGTTCTTTCTGCTTTGTTTTATTTATGCTTGAAATTCCCATGCATACATACAATGAAATATGAAAATGCCTCTCCCTATTACACCCCCCCCCCATGTCCCTCCTAACATATCCCCTTCCAAATTCGTATTGTGATAACCTAGTACATTCAGTAAATGCTGCTCATTTGTCCCTGGGTATGGGGCCATCCAATTGAATATGCAAACCCCACCAGTGGCAGCATTCTAAAACCATGATTCCCCTCCCCAGCAGCCATTTTCTGCTGCCTTAGTTAGGTTTCCTATTACTGTGAAGAGGCACCATGACAATGGCAACTCCTACAAAGGAAAGTGTTTGATCAGGGCTGGCTTAGAGTTCAGAGGTTTAGTCCATGACATCATGGTGGGAAGCATGGTGGCATGCAGGTAGATATGGTACTAGAGAGGGAGCTGAGAGTTCTACATCTGCATTGACAGGCAACAGGAAGAGAGAGGGACACTGGCTCTGGCTTGAGCGTCTGAGACTTTGAAGCCCATGCCAGTGACATACTTCCTGCAACAAGGCCACACTTCCTATGGGCCTATGGAGGACGTTCTCATTCAAACTACAACACCTGTCTAGAATAGCTTCTCAGGAAGGGGCAGGGCCTGGAGAGTACTGCTCTTGTATATGCTCGAATTTTGACTGGTTTGATCTTGTGCAGGTCACAAACAGGCAAGCACAGCTTTGAGAGTTAATGAGTATGATGGGCATATTATGTCTAGAAGACAGTCTTTTGTGGCACCACTCCCATTCCCCTGCTTTTATGCTCTATCTGCTTCCTCTTCCTCCATGCTTATCGATCCTTGACAGGGAGAGAAGAGGTTGATAAAGATGTTTGGTTTAGGCCTGAGAGCTCCGTTTCTTATTCTCAACATTTTGACCAGATATGTATCTCTACATTGTTTCCCACTGCAAAAATCAGCTTTTCTGATCAAAGTTGAGCAGTCCACATTTTTGAGTATATACCTAAACATTTAGAGGACAATTTGATAACATGATCATTTAGCGTTGTTATTTTAATAATAACATGTTATAGTCTAGGGCTTATATCCTCTCTGGCCATTTTAAAGTACCACTCACGAAATTCCCTCCCATTGAAGAGGCCTCAAACCCAATCAGAAAGTGGCTACTTACTGACTATATGGCAGTGAGCACCTCTTACCTGGCATAGCACTTTGGAAGCTAGCCAGCAATGAGGAAGTGTGGTATCTTCAGCAAAATGCCATATAGCTATGTTTATGTCTTTCCTGGCAAAGTGGGGATTCCTGATTGATTGGGAGTCAAAAGAGTAATTATTCACATATATAGTGAGTTTTCTAATAAGCAGTATAACAATCTATACATTCCTATCAGGGCATCTCTAAACCATTATCAGAGAAATTCCTTTTTTCAATATATGACTATTAATATAAAGAGCAACAACAGGTTGTGCAGAGAATATAAGAAAGCTGAGTGCTAAGCTCCAAATGGGACATCTATCTGATATTCTCTCCCCTCATCATAGAAGAGGAGATAAAAGACTGGAAGAGTCAGATACAGTGGATGCCGGCAACTAAAAGCAGTATTTTCTAGACATGACAGGGATATTGTACACATGGACACACAATGGCTGTGACTACAAGCTTAAGACCTGCACAAGAGTATGTCACTCCAAATCACAACATGAATGGGAGAGGGGCCATAAAGTTCCGAGGTGCTATTGGCAGTTGATGGCTGCTGGGTGAGGAAGTCTCAGTTTTCTTCAGGGATGTGCTTATGGATAGTGCTATATCCATTTTCATAAAGCAATGTCTAAGTTCACTCAGTATAAGTATGCTCACTAGATTGAATGTCATATACAGGCAAGTTTAAAAATTTTCCCATGAAACAAAGAACAAGGAAATACAAGAAGCTAATCCTGGAGGTCACAGAAAGTTTCATTTCTCTTCTTTTTTCCCAATAAAACATATCTTAAGCTACAGATTAAAAGCACATTATGAGAAGACATTGGAAAGACATTAGAAAATAACATGAAATATGACCATTTCAAGCAATAAATAAAAAAGATAATTAAGTAACTGACTACTCACTTCTTCAACCTTTAAGCCTAGTGCTATAATCTGGGGTTTCAAATTCAGACGGAAACCATAGTAACAGATACCGAGGAATACTTCCAAAGAAACCTTCCTTCAATTCATTGTAATCTTAAAATGTGAATATTTGAGTGGGCAGTGAATCAGATAAGTACTCTGAAACATGACTTTGATTTATTACCAACCAGAATTAAATAAGCTCTGATGGAGTATATTACAAGAAATTGAAAGCTGGAACCAATTAGAGATGTTCCTAGCCCAAGGTTACCCAATTCCCCCAGAGGACCTATAAACCATCAGCTGACATTCTGTTCCGCGATGTGTCAAATCAAAATGAAAATATAACCGGATATTATGGAATACCTTTGGAAAAATGTTTTATGAAAACACACCTCACTGACAGGCCAAATTCACTATTAAGCAAAAATCTATTTGTATCTGTCAACAAGTGCTTGACTCATATTTACAGATTCCTCCCTGGTTCCAAACAAAAAGCTCTCACTCTGAGTGTAGCTCAAGAAAGGCCTTTCTCCTAGGATAACAAGTGGCCTGCTTCCTTATCCCATTTTTTAGAACCTCATTTACATATAATTGTTATTGAAAAAATATGGATAATATAAAGACACGTGTAAATATTTTATATACAGATGTATCTATGAATATGCTTATTTACATATGTTTGCATGAGAGCAAGAAAGAAAATATGTAGGGTGTGTGTGTGTGTGTGTGTGTGAGAGAGAGAGAGAGAGAGAGAGAGAGAGAGAGTTTTTTTTGCTTAGTTTCTTCCACCCTAGTCTGTTTCCTTCACATGTTTCTCTTAGGAGTTTTTTATCAGCAAATCTGTCGATCCAAATTCAGGCTGTTCTTTTATGGACTTTAATTTCAAACATAGCTCTAAGTCGATTTACACATTGGGACATATATTTTAATTCTCTCATGAGGCTATTAGACACCTAAGAAATCGAATGAAGAAACTCGATCTTTCATATTTAAAACTAAATTTAGTTTCAGATAGATAGTAAACAACCAGAAAGTGTCGGTAGAGATTATTGCTATTCTTATTATCTAACACCGCTCTAACACCGCACTTTCTACAAGACCAATAAATTATGAGCTGTTGGTTGAAGTCCTAAAACCTGAGGAGGCAATGAAGATGCACCTCCCTCACCTCTGCCCTACCACAAAGCAGATAATCAAAGAGCTGTTCATCTCTGGAGGGATGTCATTCTGAGGGTCATCAGAAGTTGATGGCTAGCTCATAAAACCTCCTTTCCCCCCCCCCCTTTCCTCTCTCTGATATTAGCTGTCCCTGAGAATGTCTTCCAATTCCTTGCTTCCCTGCTCCACCCACACTAAATCAGTATTAGGCTGTTGACTATCAAGTTAACTGTAGGAAGTAAGGACAATTTCCCAGTTACAGCAGTTTATCACCAGAGACGAAAACAAATGTGCAGACCTCTATTGTATCCCTCGCAAACGATCCTATTTCTCTTCTTTAAGGATTCCACCAAATGAATTAACAAATTCATCTAGGAGGACAAGGACACTTACATTACTCAAAAGCATGTGATATATCTAAATTAATCTAATAGGGTTTTTTTTTTTTTTTTTTTTTTTTTTTTTGCATCTGCCCATGTCTTCTTAATGAAGTTTCAGGACTTCCACGATTTAAAGAATGAAACAATTCTCTCACTGTTCTGATTATACTTCCCATTAAACAAGTGATCAGTCCCAAGTTGGGCCCAGAAAGTGCACAGACAATCAACTCTTCAAAAACATGTTCTTGTTTAGGATAGAAATATACTTTTAATGGCAAAAGGCTCATTAAGTTTCCATTACTCAAACTTCTACCAAATGAGCATGAGCTTAACAAAATAACATAACTCAATCACTGTTTCTAAGGGATTAAATGTTTAGGGAATGTTCATATCTGATTGCCTCTTCTGGGATCTTGCAGGCATCAACTGAATCTCAATTACAAGGCTATAACACAGCTAATATGACACAGAATTAACTAGGGGTAATATGGGCAGTTAATACAATAAATTGATGTCGAGAATTGAATCTGTTTTCCTTTAATCTAAGTAAGGTAGTAGGAATTTTGAATAATCTCCATATGCATCCTGCTGTTCAGGCTGCAACAATGAAGTACTAAACTAGACATCTCTGATATCTAATGTTAACTGTTAACTTGGCACAGTCTAGAATCACTTGGGAAAGCAATCTCAATTTTAAAAAATACTGTCTAGATCAGATTTTCCTTTGGGCATGTCTATGGAAAATTATATTGATTACCTTAGTGATATAGGAAGATGCTTCTCATTGTGGTGCTTCAGGCTCTGGGTAGAGGAGTCTAGATTGTTTAAGAGTAGGGAAAGCAAGACGAACACTAAGCATGCATTCATTCATTGCTCTCTACTCCTGCCTGTGGATGTATATAACTGCCTATTTGAAGGTCCTGCCACATTGAACTCCCCTCAGGGGTAGAGACTGTAACCCAAAACCATGAGCAAGATAAACCCCTTCCTCTCTTAACTTGGATCTGTCAGCATATTTTGTCACATCAATAACAATCAAGACTAAGACAGCATCTTTAACAAGAAGCATCTATTGTTTGTGACTCCGAAGACTGGCAACTCTTAGGAAGAATGTACCACCACTTGGAAAGAGGTCTCTT
The DNA here is from genome assembly GCF_903992535.2 of Arvicola amphibius. Taxonomy (NCBI): domain Eukaryota; kingdom Metazoa; phylum Chordata; class Mammalia; order Rodentia; family Cricetidae; genus Arvicola; species Arvicola amphibius. The sequence goes on along the minus strand of NC_052055.2, from coordinate 16,073,497 downwards.
CCTTCTCATTAAAGCCTCACCCAATGTCGAGGAATCCAGAAGGTGGTTATTCACCTTGTGCTTCTGCTTGTGCAAATGTTAATCCCATATTGTGAGACTCCCACCCTCATCACCAAATACCTCCCACTTCCTGCATGCCCATTCCCAATCACTGTAACATACTGGAATTAGGGTTCCAACACACTTTGGGGGGAAACGCTAACATTTATTCTATTACACTACTCTCAACCTTAAGAAGAGTAACTTTTTTTGTCATTTTCTACAGATAGTAGTATTTTTATATCAAGTAAATGCCAGTTTCATGGCTACTAGGATGGTGGAGTGGAATTCACTGCAAGGACAATCAGATACAAAGGTCACCGACTTTCTACTCCATAATTGCATAAAATTAGATGCTATATCCTAAGGGTCTGGTTTCTGCAGAAAACAGGATAGAAAAGAGGTGGGTTTTGTTTGTTTGTTTGAGTGACCATTTAAATTATTTTTCTTTTACATTCCTTACTGTAGTTTGACTGTATTCCTCAAACTCTCTGCATAGTGAGCCACATTCCTAGCCTATGTGCTTAATTCCCAATGCTGAAAGAGTAGAGAGGTGGAATTTTGAAGAAGTAATTGGGTGGTGGGTTAATACTTCATTCACAGGAGTGGGCGTTCTTAATAGGAGGAGTAGAGCTTCCATTTTTCCAAACTCCTTTGCTCTCATCTTTACTTTGGAGCTTCTAGCTCATGAAATGGGATGGCACAAAAGGAGCACACTCAACAGATGCTGGGTCATGCTCTTAGACTAGCCAGTCTCCAGTGCTGGGACCAAAAGAATCCCTGCTCTTTTTAAACTATCTAATCTCAGGTATTCTGCTCTAATAGCAGAAAAAGGTATAAGTAGATTTTACATTAAATTTTGCAATCCTACCACTTTTTAATATATTACCTACTAACTAATAACTAATAAAAGCTTAGCCTGAAAGACAATCTGTACCCTAAGGATGATTGCCATGTTAAAATTACATTAAATATATTAAAATTAGTAAAATATAGTAGATGTATCCAAGGTGTTCTGAAGCTTTGGAATAGATCAGCAAATGAAGACATTTGGTTTTAAGAAAAATACCAGGCAATCCCAATGCTGCGGCAAAATGTCCCAAACCAACTTAGTTCAAGGGAGGAAAATCAAAAGTTTTTGTGTGGTCATTTGAGTTCAGAAACAAAGAAAACCCGAACTCTACTGTCCACAGAAGGGAGGATTGAACTATTCTATTTTCTGTATCTCACTTCCAAGAGTGAAGGGGATGAAGTGAGTTTCAGAAAGTAAAATAGATTTGGATCATATTTCATGTGAAAAATAATTAATAGATGATAGGAAGATTAGAATTCCTTCTTTATAATGTCAAGTAATTCAAACCACTGTGGTGGCTCATGTTAGCAATTGGGAGGCAGAGCCAGGAAGACTGCCAAAATTTTAAGGCCATTGTGTGATATACAGTGAGACTTTATTGAAAAGAAGAAAGGATGAAAGATGTGAAGGAAGAAGGGAAGACAAGAAATGTTTCTCCCCCCTCTTGGCACTTGGAAGGTACTCAACAAATATTGATGAAATGAACAACCTCAGAAGAAATTCTAGTGTACACTTAACAGTGGGAGTGTCCACAATAAAATTTGGGGAATAAATTAAATCCTATCAACAGAATTGGATTTGCAAGGAATTTACTAGCATCTGATGCCTTCTTCCAGAACTTCTAAAATTCTGTTTTTTCTGCTCCTGGAGGGGCTTCTGTCAAGGCTAGAGAAAGACATCTCATTTTTCACACCAATAACTACCCATCAACCTTGTACTATATTTTTCTGGAAAATAGTATAAGCAAGCTCTAGGATTCTGAGTGTTCTAGGCAGCAGCAAGCTGGGGTCTCACAGGTATGCCCTGCCCATCTACATGGTGGCATGTAGGGCTTGGGAACTGACCTTCTCCTTGGGCCCTCACGCTACCAGCTATTCATGAGGATGTTTGCTCTGTTTTTGTTCCCTTCTTTTAGCATGTGTAATCAGAGAGTGGGGACTAACAGTGTGTGCTGGCCAGGCTTAAACACCCAACTTTAGTATTAAAGTCTTCAGATGGAAGCCAGCATTTAATGTAAAGACTCACTAAATCTGTATAAAATACAAAAAACAAATAAGTGATTACTAATAACATGATTTCCCATATTTTTTTCAAAGCTGAACTAGACCAAATTGCTTCCGGTTTAAACAGTAAATTCATTTTCCAGTATACCTCAGTAATCCATTTGAAACTTTTAGAATAATACAGATCTGTCTACATTTGCAAAATGAAAGACGTAGTTGCAATATAAGTTAAGAAAAAGCAAGCACTGCATTTCAGAATAACATGGAAAAACCATTAAACCAGAATTCATTTTAAACAAGCAGCTGCTGGACAGTGGGTTGAGTGTGATTACTAGTTCAGGAAATCTATTATGAAACAAATAAATTAAACATCACCCTGGAAAATTGATACATTGAGGTGGATTCATTTGTCTACTGAATAGCAAATAGAGTCAAGTTTGATAAAGAGTTGGCGTATCTGGGGGAAAGTTTTTTTTTCCCCTAAAGAACACCAGTGAGAGCATATTAGGTTAAAAATTAAAAAGTATAGAGAGAAATATTAAACAATTATTCAGTATGTTATGGATGTGGGTTGTGTATATTTAGCTCAATTGGAGAAATGTTTCCCAGTTCACACTCTTCCTAGTTCTTGGTCAACATGAAACAACCACATTCCTTTTGCACTCAGAAGTTCAAAGCTGACAGTGAGACTCCGTGCAGGTTTACACAGATGGCTGGTTATAGCTGGCTTCTCAGGTTGGGGTAGCATCCCACCCCCCTACTGTTCTGACAACCAGATACTCATCCATCATTGCTGGCTCCTGGGCCAGGTGGATTTCTCTTGATGATGAATGATAGTAGATTTCCCTGCAGGATATCCCCACAATCAATGCAGAAAGGCAGTGGGGGACTGCTGTGGATTTCAGCCTGGCTTCCTAAGCTCCAGCCAGTCTTGAAGGACCTATTTGTTCTGGCTCCAGTCACTTGACACCCATCCTTTCAACATCCTGCGGACCTCTGTCTCCACCACCAGAGCCAGAGGAAACAGTCTTACATAATAATTTCGCCTCCTCTCACAACTGTGTAAGTCTAAGAAACTTAGTAAATGCCTCAGTATACCAATGAATATATTAAAGGTTAATTACTGAATGGTTGTGTGTGTGTGTGTGTGTGTGTGTGTGTGTGTGTGTGTGTGTGATCTTGACACAAGCTAGAGTCATCAGATTAGAAGAAGCGAAGAAGCCTGAGTTGAGGAAATGCCTCCATGAGATCCAGCTGTACGGCATTTTCTCAATTAGTGATCAATAGGGGAGGGCCCATGTTGAGTGGTGCCATCCCTGGGCTACTGGTCCTGGGTTCTATAAGAAAGCACGCTGAGCAAACCAGGGGAAGCAAGCCAGTAATCAGCACCCCTCCATGACCTCCTCCAGATTTCCTGTTCTAACTTCTTCAGTGATGAACAGCAATGGTGAAGTGTAAGCCAATAAAACCCTTTCTTCTCCAACTTGGTTTTTGGTCGTGATGTTTTGCTGCAGCAATAGAAACCCTAACTAAGACAGTTGTGTTTTTCTGATCAACTCTGGACTGAGACACAGAGTGTGAGAGTGGTGAACAAACTGTAAATGCATTCAAAACAGCATCCTTCATTCAGAGACGGGGGGATGAGGGAAGGAGAGAGGGAGGGAAAGAAGGGGAGAGAGGAGGGGAGGGAGAGAGGGAGAGGGACAAAGAGGGGAGAGAGAGAAAGAGAGAACGGGAAGGGATAAAGAGAGGCAGGGAGAGAGGAAGAGAGGGGAAAAAAGGGGAGAGAGAGGGAGAAAGAAAGGAGGGAGAGAGAGCGCAAAAAGGAGGGAGGGAAAGGAGAGAAAGGGAGGGAGGGAGAGAGGGATAGGGAGAGAGAAAATGAAGAAAGAAAGAAAGAAAGAAAGAAAGAAAGAAAGAAAGAAAGAAAGAAAGAAAGAAAGAAAGGAAAGAAAGATAATGTTTAAAGTGCCTTCCATTGGGCAGACAAATCTCTGTGACTTAGAGACCAGACTGCTCTCATCTGTCCTATTTAAGAACTATAGGAATGTGCTAGGAATAAATCAATTTTCTGATGATTTCTGGGAGTTTTGTTATCTTTTTATAACTTAATCCATACTTTAGAAGTTATTGCTCACATTTGAAACAAAATGTAATAGTTGAGAATCCACTGTATGTTTTTGCCTGACATTTCAAATATACGCCATGTTATCAGATGTCATCTAGGTGACTCTATCATTCTCAGTACTGATATTCAACATTTAAAGTTTGTATTTGTGTCCACGTTTTGAGGCACACTTTTATCTATGGACTGAATTATTCTTCTCAAAAACAAATTCTAGGGTCAGAAAAGAATAAGAAGCTAGGGGTTGATTTATTAGTGCCTCTACTCATTGTTGTGACAAAATTCGCTACAGAAACATTTTGAGGAAGGAAGACTTATTTCGGGTCACCATGTAGGAAGAGATGTGTGAAGTCATGGTAGCTGAGCAGGAGGTGAGTCTTTCTTTGTATTGCATCTGGAAGCCAGAAGCAGGAGAGATGAATGCTGGACTCAGTTTGCTTTCTTGTCTTTATTCAGGCTGAGAAGCCTAGCTCATAGAATCCATACTCAGGGTGGATTCCCCAAGCTTAGTCAAATCTTTCTGGAAATGCCTTCAGGAACGTGTCCTGTGGTGTGTTTCTATTGTGATTCTAAAACCAATCTAGTTGACAGGAACCCTGAACACAAACCACCACAGTCCGAGACAGGGAAGACACAGGGATCCACCTTATCACATTTGTGCTCTGTAGTTGTAGGGGATTCTCTCCATTTCTCCATGATTGGTATTATTATTCTTATTGTAAATAGGGGAAATGGAGGTTTCAGGAAGCTAAATCCAATACTGTATCCAGCAGCTGTCTATTGCTTCTCTAGGGAAGGAATGTCAGCAGTTTTGAAGACTGGGTAGTCATACGTCTAGATTTTTATCCTTTTCTATCATGGCTTAGCTTTGTTCTGCTTCTGTATTGAAAAGGAAGCCTCCTTTTACCTCAAAGAAAGTTCCAGAGTACTTTTTTTTTTTTAACTAAGAGCTTAGTCAGGCATTGTTGCTGATGTTGGCCACAATGTGGCTTTCTCTTCTATTTTTGTAACCAGACCTCACTGTGTTTATTTTATATAAACACCTTGACCCTCCTCTCAAGATTAATTGAAAACCTGTCTCAGTTTTCATCCGATAAAGCCATGAGAGCCCAAATGGGGCAGATGTAATATTAAACATTAGGGTTGATGAATAATACATGGAATCTGTCCACAATGAGGTGATATTTCTAGTACAAGAGATAGTCATGTAAAATAAAATTGCAGCAAGGTACAAGACTGCTTTAATTTGAGACTGCGCATGGACAGTGGGGGATCAACTCTCCTGGGAGAAGAGGTAAGACAAGCTTCATAAAAGCAACGCCATTGCAGTTAAGACTTGAAGGACAAGGGAGAATTTCAAAGGTGAAAGTCTCCTAACAGAAGTAATGACAGGAAAGATCGTAGAGTAGAGCAGATGCATGTGTTGGAAATAAAGTAGAGTCACGTATTGGAGTATAGACAATGGGAGATGAAAATGGACAATACCACAAAAATTCTTGGGTCATTTTATGGAGTTTAGACTTTCATCAGGATGGCAATAGAAGTTATTATAATATTTAAACAAGGAAAAAGCATGCTTAAAATTTGTTTCTCTGACACCCATGTGTAAAGAGTTAATTTAGGATGAATCAAATCTGACCCAGAGTGGCTCATCACTGACCCACACTGTACAGGTACTCTGAGCTATCCCAGAACACCGGAATTCCATTCTCCTACCTGCAAGCTTCTCAGAACCATCTGTCTAACACACTTCTATGAAATCAGTGTGTTGATCTATTGATTCCTTATTTTACATTCTCTGTCAAATCCTTGGTTGTGGTTTTTCTTCTTTTGGAAAAGGTTATATTTTGTATAAGTTGGATCTCTGTTACTGACTTGTATTTTCTTTTGGACATTTTTTTAATTTCTTAATACTAACGATTCTTCATTAGGTCCAATAGAAACTCACTAAGCCCAAGTTATGTTAGCTAGAGTCAAATAAATGTTTTTTTCCACTGATTTTGGATTCTTGGTGACCAATTAAGAGTAACCTTGGCTAGTTTTACTTATATATGTACATAGAGACTTATATCTCTATATATTTCACATATATACAATTTCACACATATATAACTATACATACATATATATCAATAAACACATATATATTTATATATGTGGGTATGAAATTGTAAATATGTGACATTTAAACATAAAATTGTAAGTATGAAATTATACATATGTGAAATTTTACATGCATATACATACATATACATACATACATACATACATGTAATACTAAAGCAATTGAAGACATCTTTTAGAATTTGGGTTGGCATAGAGACCGGATTCCTGACTGAGTGCTCATATCACAGTGCTCCCAATGACAGAGAGGAGTACTTCCTAGGCCAAGGAGAGTCATAGAAATAAAGTGCGCAGTTGTAGTTCTGAATATAGTATTGGCCGTCTTACTTTGGTGATTGATGTGGTCATTGAGAACAAAAAAGAAATCACAAATCCCATATATCAGTTCTATTGCTAGTTCCTTGCAGTAAAGAAAAGCTTTCGCTAGCTGCTACCCTGTTTCTTCAAGTTCTTCCTTTAAACCGTATAAAGCTGTAACTGAATAAAGAGTAAAATCAATACCAACTTTAGGAACAGAAATGTTAAAAGGTATTACCTGCTAGGAAAAGAGATAAAAAGCAACTCGAGCTATATGATATGGCTACTGGCAGCTTTGCAGCTGCATCCTCCCAAAAAGGGAAAAACTTTTATCTCTTAATAATATGTACTTTTTGAGTAATAAACTTTTTATAGTATAATTCATGTACCTGAAAAGTTAAACCTTTTTTTATATGTTGGAATAAATAAAATTATGAAAGATTTAAAAAGAATGAATCAAAGGCCACAAAACTTCCAAGTACCATCGAAGCACTGCGGAGGAAGTATGGTATGGTATTTAAATGCAGAAAGTCCCCAATGTGCAATACCTAAAATTTTCATTTCAGCAATTGTCTTTTCAATATGAAGACCCTTTGTCTGTTCCAGGGGGTTATGACAGGTAGAATTCTACCTAAAATTCCCCTCAAGTTTCCAGTTCTCCTGGGCACTTCCTCTTTCAAGTACTAACTGTGGCTAATCAATGGCACCTCATTATAGCTTCAGTGTAAGTCGGAACAAAGGATCCATTTCCCAATGGGTTGTAAAAAATTAATGAAACATGAAGGGAAGTTATACCTTATAGAATGGTAATGCCTCAGAATTTTAGTGACTTTCGAGATTGATCCCCTATCTTTTGCAAACAAGTTAGCCAAGGATGAGGGGCGTTAGATTGCACTAATTACGACTACAACCATCACTGTTTTATGGGGGCATTAAGCTTACACACTTTTGAAAGCCATCTTTAGAGCATAAGGCAAAACTGAATACAGGGTTGTGGCTGTGCAAGTGAGGATGCAGCCATCTAAACGAGAGAGCTGAAGAAGATAAAATCCAACTTGAGTGCATGCCAGCTACATGAGTGCTAAATGAGTTAGAAGAAGAAGGAGAGGGGCATCAGGCTCCTATGCAACCAGAGACACAGAGATCGGCAGAATCACTTCTGACCATGGCTTTCCGTAGAAGCATTCTTTAGAAACAGTGGACCACTGAAGTCCTATAGGATGTGTGTCATCATGCCCAGTTGGTGCAAAGAGGTTCTCCCTGGGGCAAGCTGAATTCTGGACAAGCGCTTTAGATTGTACAGCACAGCTCCATGCTAATGTTGCTAGAGGGGGAAAGACTTAAGAAACACATAGGAGCAAACACTTACACATAGCCGGGGAAGGGAATTTGCCCAGAAGAATCTGGAAAGAAAAGCCACGGCATAAGGAATTTACTCCATGCTGAACGAGATAGTGGCTGGGTGACTCGGGAGCATAAACTTACAGGTTCCTTTCCAACAGAAAATGCTTTCTTTAAGCATGAGAGCAGATGCTAAAGACTTTAATTTTCCTGGTTCAGCATTTCTGTCTTCTTGTCACAGAAAACTAACTAAATACAAAAACAAAAACAAGAATCAAGCAAAATTATCATAAATTTTCCCAAAGCAAAAGTCATTTGAAGATCCTCTAAAAGATCGTTATATGCACAGATTCTCATTAAAGATTTATTAACTGAAAATCTAGGACATTTGGATTAGCCAAGTACTAATTTGTACTGGAAATTGTCTTTTTTGAGCAGTATTCTGATTTGCCTGTTTATTCTCATACTATCTCTGTATTATACAGATGCTAGTAGACTGTACCTTTAGCTAAATTTATTATCTAATGCCTTCATATGTAAATAGCATTACTACAGGATATCACTTGTTAAAGCCACATTTTTAAAGAACAAATAGCATATTGATAATAGTTCAGACCAGAAAGTTCCTGCAGTAGGAAGTTACTATTGATTTGCATTTCCTAGTTAAGTAATTCACTATTGATTTATAATTCTTCACCCTAAACAAAGTGCTTCAATCATTAGGAAAATTAAAATAAAATGAATTGAAGAGGAAATTGTGACTGACTACAGGAAGAAAGGCCCAGATATTTCTTTTTTCCTCTTCCACTCTATTGGGCAGAGTCTTTTATTTTTACTCTATTATTTTAACTAAAAGTTTCCTATTACTTCCGATTGGTTCTGGAAAGTCTCTCTTCCCCAGTTGGAAGAGACTGCTGGAAATAATTTACATAGTGCCTAGACTACACACTGTGCTGCCAAACAAGGAAAAAGAATAAACTTTGCAAATTACTCATGGATTTCTGTTTCAGATGTTTCATATTCTCAACACTTTTCCGGATGGGGCCCAGTCTCCAAACCTGGTTATTGGAGCATGACCATGTCTGCATTCATTTATGTGCCAAGAAGTAAGAACAGACATCTCTAACAGAAGTGGTGCTCGACCTCTGCAAAAATCTAAAACTCCAAGGCAGGTCACCAGATACCACCTGGAAAGAAAGTCTCAGGATCCACTAAATGACTGAGATAAAATGTGGACTATTAACATTAATCTTCAAGTTCCTTCCCATGAATCAAATCCCCCGGAGCACAGAGCAAGGGCTTCTCACAGAGACGACAAGACAGCACTCATGAGAGAATAAACAGATGAGGACAGTTCCTTCTCTTCCATGGAGAGACACAGTAAACATGGTGTCCAAAGAAACATTGTAGGGGACACTCAGGACCCTGAGGTCACTCAAAACCCAGAGCTGAACTCAAATCAGTTTGGTAATTCCATGGGCATCAAGATGTGGAACAGGAGGAGTCAAAGCAGAATGCAGTTGGCAAGGTTTCGACTCTAAAATTAAAGTTAGTCACTCTTCAATGATTCGTGATCACATTTGCATATTTGGCACAACAGCACTACCTTGGGGATATCCTCTTTTAATGAAAGCCATTTTTCTTCCCTCATAAAAGTATGCTATTTGTCATCTTACGTGCTCCTGATTCTCCCAGTTTTCAAACTGATATTTCTACATGAATGTAATTTAAAATAATGCTTCAGCCCTCCTCACTGGAACAGAAAGCCATCAGCTGCCCTGGGCTCCATTTATTCTCGGCACTTATTCTAGTTTCAACCTGTGCCCAGGAAGAATGACTTCCACTAACGGGGTCACCTCAGAATCTTTCCTCTGGCTTCCATATGGGTCTAGGTAGCAGACTAGAGGCACCAACCAGAATCAGCTAAATCCATGAAACAGAGGCCAGAGTACTGTTAATTTTCTCTTCCAATTTGGTGCCACTCTTTCAGGGGTTGTTTCTATAGCATGAGTGAGCAAAAAACCTTGTCATATGGCAGCAGTTTTCCGGGTTTCCGAAGTAGCCTACATGTTCTGTTCATGTTAGCCAAATCCTGGTGACATTTTCCTGATGCCACTAGTCCTAGAAGGCTTGGCTAACTCTTTGAAAACTTGAACCTAAAACATGTCTTAATAAAGAGTCTCTTTGTATTAGCTTAAGTAATTTATGCTCGCTCTCTCTCTCTCTCTCTCTCTCCTCTCTCTCTCTCCTCTCTCTCTCTCTCTCTCTCTGTGTGTGTGTGTGTGTGTGTGTGTGTGTGTGTAAAACACTTGGTGCCTAAGGAGGTCAGAAAAGAATGTCAGATACCCTGGAGTTAGATCCACAGTTATCTATAAGCTTCCCATGTTGGTTCTGGTAATTGAAATGTATTCCTCTGCAAAAACAAGTACTCTTAAACATGAGTCTTATCTCCAGCCTTTCAAAAAATTCTTTTTTTTTTTTTTTTACATAAGATGGGTATAATAATAACACTCCTTCACAACTGTTGTTGGGATAAACATGAGACAATTTTGTTTAAACCCAAAGCATAGCATGCATGTTAAAGGAAAAGCAGGCAGAAAGAGTGTAAGAGCCAGATGATGAGGGAGCTTGCTGTGAGATCACGTCTCAGTAATGGCAGAAGCTACAGCCATAAAGTCTCAACAGCATGACTGCTGGAGTGTGAGCTGAACAAGGACAGCAACAATAAACATGCTGAAGTATACAGGTGAAAGCCCACAAAGCCACAACCTTACACAGAGACTATAGGCAACCAAGGAATGCTGAGAAATAGTCTTCCCCAGGGACAAGCATACAAATTAGTCATCCAATACCAAATAATCAGTCCTAAAATATATAGACAAGTAATGTAATATACCAGTTTTATTTCTGTATTTAGCAATGTGTATGTATATATATGTATACATACATATATATATACATACACACACATATATACATATATATATATATATATATATATATAAATAACATAAATTTGAAAGAGAGGTTTATGGGAGAGTTTGGGGGAAGAAAAAAGAAGAGGGACCTGACTTAACTGTACAATTATTTTAAAAATTTAAAAAAAAATTTAAAAATAAACCCTGATTAATGACACCCGTGATTCTAGCAGTGCTGTTGAAAGGAGTTGAAATGAGGCTTTGAGGGGTAACCCTCAAATAAGAATCATCTCAGCCGGGCGGTGGTGGCGCACGCCTTTAATCCCAGCACTCGGGAGGCAGAGGCAGGCGGATCTCTGTGAGTTCGAGGCCAGCCTGGTCTACAAGAGCTAGTTCCAGGACAGGCTCTAAAAAAAAAAAAAAAAAAAAAAAACCTGCAGAGAAACCCTGTCTCGAAAAACCAAAAAAAAAAAAAAAAAAAAAAAAAAAAATCATCTCAATACTTATAGAGCTCTCATAATGACTTAGGCACTAAGGAATCCCACAGCTATGGGACCCAGCTTATAAACGAACGTAGCATTATTGTAACTACTCAAGAGTCATGAGTAACATCCTGAATTACTTTCTCCTCTTTTGGTCTCAGAGCTGGTGAGCTGCCCAGCTTTGAAAGTTTCAAATCTTCAAGAGACAGTGTGGAGGTAAAAACAGTGATGGTCATAATTTACTGAGAATAACTGTGTGCTGGCTCTAATCTTGCCACTTTACATATGATAAATATTTAAATATTCAAAACAATTATGCAAGACAGTGTGTTGTTAATGTTCCATTTTACAGACAGGGAAATTGAGGCAATGCTAAAGAAACTTACCTATGGGCCTGTCTAGTCAATGGCAGAAGTGAAAATCCAGCTCTAGAATCCAGGACCTAACAGCCATGTGCCAAAATAGCACAGCCTGCCATTTGTATTCAATTCCTCTGTGCCATGGACACCTGCGTTCCATCCTTACAAATTCAATTATTTTGTTTAGAATAATAATTACAGTAAAAATATCAAATACTTTGTAGAGTGAATATCATTAGGTGATTTTAAATTTATTATTACATTTTTCTATTCACCACAGTTAAATGCTTGTTTTTTTTATGTTTACTTTATTGAAATTGCATTCATAGAATTGAATTCATAGAATTTTTCTGTAATCTTTGAACTGAACATTGGATTTATTGGTTAATTATTCTGTCTATAACTATTGTGATAAAGTATAGCTCAAACCATAGGCCTTTTCTTTTGTGAGTATTGTAATTGAATTTCATAGACACATACTTACATGGACTCAATCAGGTTGGCAATGTTTAAAATAAATTTAAGGCTTTTGGTGGTCTCCCAAATCCATCCCCAAGGGATTTCCAAATATTAAAATGCTTTATACCTGGTGAAGCAAGAGCGGGGTAGTGAATCTTCCAACAAGAAATCAAGACGTAATAGGGAAGGGGTATTGCTGAGAAGCAGATTATCAACCTAATAACCAAGAATTGCTATACAAATTGTAACTATAAAAACTCCATTTTTTACACTGTGGCAAAATCAGGTAGCATGTTAACCAAATGTTGTCTCATATCAGTCAGGGTGATCTACAGGTAGAGTAGCCTCAGAGGGACACAATGCCACTCATTTGGCAACCCAAATAATTCATTCTTAGTCTAAGTTATATTATAAAGAAACATGAGGCGAGAGCTGATTTCTGGATTCCAGTCCTCAAAACCATCATAGTAGTGGAAGGCAACAAAACACGAAGGAACTGTCCAAGTTAAAGTAAAAAGACTCAAGACGGGAAACATGATATACTGGAAGATACTGGTAGGCCAGGAGTATGGGCAATACATTCTGAAAACCATAAAAAAAATATGCAGTTTCTGTGTTTGATAGCTATGCTGGGCAATGCAAGAAAATACTCGGGAAACATATACTAAAGTATTAAGCAAAAATACATGCAGTCTGCATTTCAACTGTTCAGAAAAAAAGCTCTGTGTGCCCATTATAAAAAATAAAATAAACAGATACGGTTTTACATTATAAAAATAAAATAATACAGTTTTTATCAGAGTATGACTAGAAAGCCGTAGAGAAACTGATCAAAATTGGGAAAATCGCTAAAATGTAATGCAGAAATAATGATAATGTTACAGCTAGCAATTTGGAATTTCCACCGAATTGCAGAAGTATGACAGAAACCTTCAATTATTTACTTGCTGATTACAGTGTTTGCATGGAATTGCATGCTGTGTGCATTATCAAGCTATACATGCACATCACTGTGCAGAGACATCCACTAAGTACCTTATACACTGCATTTATGGGCAATTTAGGGATTTTCCAGGGTAATTCTTACGATGAACAATTTTCAACTTATTTAAGATCTTAAATACAGTTTTTAACTATTACTGCAGTGTATTTCTAGAAAATCCAGGATTGATTCTTATTTCACTTTTAGGTTAAATATCACATATCAAAATTTGAGACACACCTGTTGCCTCACTTTAAGTGTGTTGATTTGTTCTTACGATCAGAGTCTAATGGTAGCTGATTGAGCTTCCACACCTGGGGTCTCGAGGCTAAAATAGGCCAAGGGAGAACAAAGTGGGAGCATAAGGGAAGAAGTGAGTTTATTTCAGAGCCCACCTCAATACCCGACAAGGGAATATTGTGCCCCTTTGTGACAGCAACAGGGCTCCTGGTGGCTCCTGTATACACAGTGGTTTGTCCTAGTTTCCGGCAACTGCATTTTCAAATGTGGGCTCTAGAAATGTCATAAGAACAATTTATTAATAAGGAAAAGCTGGACTTTCTACAGCACAAGTGTATTCATTAAATGTGATGTCTGATCTTCATCATCACTGGATTGAATTACCAATCCCTTTAGGGGTACCTGTGAGGGTGTTGCCAGAGATGGTGACCTGAAAAAGACGGCCTAGCCTGAGTGTAAACAGAATTATCTTTTATTTACTCCTGGGTAAATAAAAGAGGGAAAAGGAGAAAACCAAAAGAGCCCAGACCTTGGCTTTCCCCTTTATTCGTTCCCAGAACCTTACAGGTATATAAGACAGTCACCCCACAATCTTACCGCCACAGCTGTGAGGAGCTCTGATCATCTTGCCGTGTCTACCATAATGAAGTCACCTAGAAACTGTGACCCAGGTTAAACTCTTCCTCCTTTAAGTGGCTTCTTCACAGGTATTTAAAATAACAGTAAATGTAAAGTAGCTTAGGAAAAGAGTGGGAGCTAGTGCTAGTACTCTATACCGTGGAATCATTCTGTATCTCACTGGGGCGGCAGACATGATTCTGCGGGTTTGGGTTCTAGTGAGGGTGGATATTTTCAGTGTGGGGTGCATTAGGTTTTTAATCACTATGACAAATGTGACCGAAGCATTTTAAGGAAAGAAAAGTTTGTCTTTCCTCCTTACTTCAGAGACACCATTCTTCCACTGTGGCTCCTCCGATACTGGATCCTTAGGGAATCATCACATCACAAGGCAGAAACAAGTATCAGAGAAGACTTACCTCATGACAGACAGGGTATAGAGAGAATGGAGGGGTAGCTGGGACCAGCTGGGACCCTAGAATCTATGTCTTCATTCTGGGTTCCTCACCCTATAGTTTCTTCTACCTTATCAAATACTGCTACCAGGTAGGAACAAGGCTTCATAAGCTTGTGGGAGACAATCAGATTCAAGAGATAACATAAGGGTTTGTTTGTAATTGCAAAAAGGGTCACAATAAACTATTTACGATTGGGAGCTCCAAGATACGGGTTTTGAAATCAACTAAGAATCAAACATTTGTTTGATAACTGATCACCAAACATTACCCACTACCCCAAAAAGATGAAATTTACACTAGTAATGACAATTTGGGTAGCAATGATTTGAGATGAATGGACTTGTAAAATTTTAAAGCAAGCAGGGAAGTATTTGAAACCTCACTTCACCAGGCAAGAGAAGTCTAAAATAGCAGTCATGTATGTACTGTGTAGGTGGTTTCTGGTCTCAGCTTCCATGTTTAGGACTAGTGATGGTAATAGCTCCTCTTTTTAGCCCCAGAGTAATTCACCATCTGCGGTTGGTTTTCTATAACTCTGTCTCACACACTTGTAGACAAACTTTTCATTAAACTCCTTTCAGTAGTTCCATGCGAATATGCCATCTGTTTCTTCTTGGGAATCCAACTGAAAAGGATATTTATGAGCTCAATAAACACTTGTTCACTTGTATATATTTACTGTTAAAATCATCAGCTTTGTTAGTGTGATTCATTATGACGGTGCACACCCAAGCCCCGAATCTGCAACAAGATGTGAACCACACAGTGACTTTGTACCTGCATCTACTTGACCTTCCCACTAAAGTGGTCTCAGCTTTAATTTCTCGTGGGGGTCCTGGGAGAGGATTAGGGTGCATAAGTTGTTCTAAAAAGGCAGCACCCATGCGGCCTAGTTCTCTTCTTTGGCTCTTTGGGTCTTGGTTGAAAACTGCCACTCTTGGGTTTCTCTCTGAGTCTTACGTATCATAACAAGAATCTACCTAGGGACTCAAAATTGCTTTATTTTGACCTCTTCTAGCTGCCAAGAACTGAAAACTTTACCATAAATCCTTGCCAAGTGCAAGAGCAGCTGGGACCTGATGTTTGTTGCTGCTGGCCTGTCGAGATTTCTAGCATAATTCTGAACCTTGTGCCCTCTAGCTGCCTCCTGCTGTGAACATGTGCAAGTCTTTGCGACTAGATGTGTGTGTGTGTGTGTGTGTGTGTGTGTGTGTGTGTTGAACACCAGTACCAGTTCCTGCTCACATTAATTCCCATCTGCTAAGCCCATTTGTGTCATATCTATCTCCCAAGAATTTAGTAGGGAAAATGACAGTTATGTCATTTGCCACTTCCCTTCTAATATACTCACAAAAGAAAGCCTAAAAATAACTAACGCTTGAAAAAAGAAACGATTGACTTAAAGGCTATGGAGTAAGAGTGTTTGCCTCACATGTATGACCCTAGAAGGTTATGCCTAAATAAAGAAAGGAAGGAATGGAGAGAGAGACACAGCTAAATATATTTTTTTAAAAAAAATATAAGAAAGTAAGTGTATTTCTTAATGTATTTTTTGAATATTTCTCTAGGCTTTCTCCTCCTTACTAAGGCACTATCATCTTTACTGTACAGATCATGCACACATCTATCAAGTACTGTATTGAATTATATTGTATGTTCTAGCAGGGCTGCCTTTTCTGTGCTACATCTGTTTGGACTTAAGCATAGGAAAATACATAAGGCAGACATGGTAGTACAATTACAATCCAATCATCCTGGACTCCCTCTATCATTCTTGGCTTTCATGCCAGGAAGTATTTCAGTTTAGTTAGAAGATACATATTTATCTCAACACAATACAACAACTCACACAACACATTTTCTGAGCCTTCCAGAGATAAAAGTGAATGCAAAACCTGTTACACACAATTGCACTAGCACTTTAAAAAAAAACGGCAGGGGTTGTGGCTGTGTTCCTGAAGGACCTGTTGTGAATCTCCAACACAGAGACAGGAAGTCTGCAATCCTGGGGCTGCATATCAGGCTCCACCCAGAGACTGCTGAGTTAAGTGAGAAAGGAATTCAATGACTCCTCTTGCTTCTTACAGGATGCATGACAGATGCTCAGACTTCCTGCTGAGAACACACATTTACTTCTTATTTCATCATTTACACATTCTGCCTTATCAGAAGTTATGACTAAAAGCCTTGGAATCCAGCTTAGATTTACACTGGGTGTAAATGCCAGCACCTAGCCTGGCTAAATTTCTGACTTTTGTCGAGATTGACTTATCTAATTAAAACTTGCTCATCTCGGTGAAAGGGGGACTCATGTAAACATCTCCGCAAAGTTATTAAAGGAAATGATGCGTGGCAAACAGCAAGCAGGATGTCTTGGGTATGCGGGACTCCTGGCGCTGCTTTGTCCTTTGAAGTTGCTGTTGTCACAGAGGCAGGGGAATACCAGATTTTCCATGATTCTATTCTATTATCTTCCTTCAGAGATCAAAGAAGCTGTCCCTCAAAACTCCTTGCCTGGCCTCTTGCCCACATTCAACAACCCACAAGGGATTTTCTGCTGGCAATTCCACCAGCATGTTATCTCCCTGATATGTGTGTCACGTTCATCACACTCTTCCTTGAAGGTGTTCTTTTTTACTCACCACCATAGAGCTAGGAAACCTCCCACCTTCACAGAGGCAGCTAGAACCATGACTCTAAAGCTTTTATTAAAAAAATAATGGCATTGATAATAAATAAAAAATGAATCAATGGATAACACACTGCATTTCTGCAATGTGTCTGTATAACGTATATGCAAATATCTCATAATATAAAAATAGATGTCTGATCACCACTGTTGTTCATCCTATAGTGTATGATTATAACCTCTGACATGTGAAGGAAAATCCAGTGTACAGTTTTGCAAAAGGTAGATTCAGTTTTAGACCGAATAAATAAACTTTTTGAGTTTTGCCTATTTAGATATAACACGATTCCTAAATTTCTTGGCAGTAACTGAGTTTAGAAAATAAACAAAATGCTCTAACTGGTTTAGTGCCTTAAGACTTAGCAGCTTTTACCACATATGATGGGCTAAGCTCTTCCAAAAGGAGAGGGAGAGCACACGGCATTAGCATGCTTGCTCTCTAAATAATCATATAGAAACAAATAATTTGAGTTTATTTTACTAATTAAACAACCTTTACATGGTTGCGTTTCAGATAACCATTTAAAGATACTGGGGCTGAACGGACAAACAACTCAGAGGGATTCTCTCCCTGATAACTCGTTTTTTTTTTTTTTTTGTTTTGTTTGTTTTTTTTTTTTTTTTTTTGTCAAAGTAGGTAGTTTAATTTTTAGTTAGCAATAGCAATTCTGTGTACTTCTGGGGTACAACTTTAATTATTTGATCTACAAATACATTGTAGAAAGATTCAATTAAGCTGACTACTGCATCACATCGCCTGCTTATTTACTGTGTTGTGGTGAGAACATTGGAAACCTGTTCCTTCATGGAGTCTGTCCTCCGAGCTTTCTAATGTTCTAATGCCTTCATTTAGAACTGGGAGCTAGCGTCTGCGGAAAGGCTACTTCAAATTCTACCGCTGGGGAAGGCATAGGGTTGATGAAGTGGCATATCCGAACCTTAAGAGAAATGAGGAACCAGCTATTCAGGTCTGCAGGGAGAACACTGTAAGGGTGGGTGGCGGCTGCAATTGCAAAGACCCTGAGGTAACACCTGTGTGTTGCCCTGAAGAAATAGCAGAGCGGCTAAAAGTACTGGGCAGAAGCAGACGGGCGGGCCACACCGCAGAGGCTTATGGGCACCTGGCAAAACCCTGCCTTCTTCACTACTGTGTTGATGTTAAGCTGTCCACTTACCGATGACCGACCTGGAAGACAAACTTAGGATCTCAAATTCCAACTCTGAGACGCTGGTACATAAAAAGAACTTTGGAGGCAGGCAGATAAGGTCCTGAAGGACATCTTCAAACATCATGACTAAACCAAAACATGTCTCTCCTTGGCTGCACCAACATCCCAGATAGCCAGCATTTGACTGACTGACTCTGCCTCTCCTGCCAAACTAACTCCAATCTCGGAGATTCTTTTTCTCTCTCCTTTTGTGTAAAAACCTGCTTGCTCGTGGGGCTGGGCACGTAGTTTAGTTAGTAGGCTTCCTGCCTAGCATCTACTTAGTTCTAGGTTCAGGTTCTCACACAATTGTGAGGCCAGGTAGTAGACACCTGTAATCCCAGCCTTGACGAGGTAGGGGAAGGAAGATCAGAAGTTGGAGTCATCCTTGGCTACATAGTGAGCTCAAGATCATCATCCTGTGATACCAGAAAGGGTCTTAGAGACACCCCTCAAGCCTCTCTATGTGTACTGAAACTATGATCTAGATGTGTAAGTGCCTTTCTCAGCTCCACTCCGCAGCTTCGCAAGAGATTAGAGGTTAAAAACACTAGCTTCTCAGCTTTCCAGCTGACTTGCTGAAATGGAAAAACAAAAAAAAGATGGGCGGCGGGGTGTGTTTGCTTTCAAGCTTCCTTCTGGATTCTACTTTTAGGACCTTTTTAGTCCCTGCATTAAAATTCTTTTAGTTGTCCATTATGAATGTTTGCTTACAAAGGACTTTCCACCAAGGGTCAAATTGGAATTTAAATGCAAAAACAACTGGAAAGTCTGGCAGAGCACGTGTTAAAATTCAGAACTGGACACATCCTGGTGGACCAGTCATTGGTACCCTAGTTAAGGAGACACATTTCCTCTTCACTTCCCACACTCTCATTTCAAAAATAATACCAGACAGGAGGAGACATCAAAGGCAGCCTGTGGAGACAGGAGGAAGTGACTGTTCAAACAGGGAGGGATTCAACAAGGTAAGTCCCTAACACATGAGCCCTGTGACAAAGGGGACAGACAACACCATCAGTCAACAGACCAATGTCTCAAAGCTAAACAAAACAAAGTATGGGTCTAGACCCAGACATCATGAAAAGTTTTTCTGAAAATGCTGGTGATTAACTCAGTTTTGTTAAAGAAAATTGCTTGATATAAGCAGCTAAAATTTTTAAGTATTTCTTCCTTTCTTTTCATTCTCTTTTCTTTTTTTAGCTCATGAGAACACAATGGAAAAAGAGTGGCACTTGAGTCATGTATTTCTTATTTTATTCACAGCCTCGGGGTAAAATAGTCGGGGTCAAAAGGGCAAGCTACAAATTTTGTATATTCTATATGTCTAAGCAGTATTTGTCTTCCAGAGAGTGAACGTGAAGCTCTGTGGTTAGTGTGAAAACTAAGACGTGGATTCCAAGAGCTCCTCTCTGTTTGGCCCTATGCCTGTGGATAAGACATTAACTTGCCCTCTTTTGATATAGTAGCATTAAGAAATGAAAAATCCTTGTCTGCCACAAGGATTAATTTTGAAAACTAAATACATGTAAAACATTTAAGATAATTCCCAGCACACAGTAAGCATTCGACTGAAATATATTTCTGTTCTTTCAAGTGCCTTTCCAGAAACATCCATTTTTTTCCAGAAAAATCCATTTCTTATATAAAATATTTATGAAGGCCTACTCCTTTCTAAATATCACTTCAATAACTTTAATTTTTTAAATTTTAATGGTTATTGGAGATCTAGCTCAGTGATAGAACGCTTGTGTAAGGCCCTGGGTTTTGCCCCAATAGTTCACTCAAAAAGAAAACTCAAAGAAATAATATTTAGAAACTGACAATGTCATTGAAACATCTTTCACATTATTTCATTTGTTATTTTTATTTGTGGTGTGTGTGCTCCTGTATGTTCCTGTGCATAGGTCAGAGGCAACTTACAGGAATTGGTTTGCCCCTTCTACCTTGCGAGTCCCAGACACTGGTCTCGGGTCTCAGGCAGTAAGGATTGACAGCAAGTAACTTTACCTTGACATCCATATCATATGATACTGGTAGCATTAAATCATGTAAAAAAAAAAAAAGTAGTCATTCAATTAGAAAGTGATGGAGTGTTGAGGGAGAAGCATGACATTCTCACCACAAGGACAGATGCTAACAGAGGAATCAAACAACTGATTGGAAGAAAAGTATTTGCAATGTAGTAGTTGACAACCCTGTTTAGTTTAGAACTGCCATGGATCAATACAAAACAATATAAAAGCAATAGAAAATGGGTTGGTAAAAAAAAAATCTGGGCAAGCTATTTTTAAAATCTGTATACAAAGTCACTAATCATATAAAATGATGTGTTCAGCTCTATTAGTAACAAAAGAAAAGCATAGGAAACACAGAGGATATTTTGCCCATCAGATTGACAGAGACAGATGAACACGTTGTTAATACTGAGATTATTAAGCTTAAAAACAAAGGAAGGCCATTTATCTAGAAAAACTGTGTTGTTTTCCTCAAGAGTTTAAGTGTTTTAATTCTGTGACATATAAGTACAACTATAAAAATAACTAGAGGCATATCTCATGATTATATATATATATAATAAATATATATATATGCTTGTGGTATGTGTGAGAGTTGTTTGTACATATGTATGTGATATGGTAATTATATTTTATAATGATAATATATAATTATATAATATGAAATGATATTTGTTATAAACTATTTGAAATATTAAAACCACTGAAAATCAGCTGTCTGGGAGGGATGCAAGTGACGTGATACAGGTTTCTCTAATTGTGGTGGTTAATTCTGATCATCCACTTGCCAGAATCTAGAATTGCTATGGAAACAAATTCCTGGGCCTGCCTGTGAGGGATTTTTCTAAGTTAGATTAACTGAGGTACAAAGGGCCACCGTAACTGTGGATGACGCCATCCTGTGGGCTATAGTCCCTGACTGAATAAAAAAGAGGAATGAAGTTGAGTGGCCGCATTCATCTCTTTCTGCTTTAGGCTTTTCTTGGCTGCCTCATGCTCTTGCCACTGTGACTTCCCTGCCATGACACTTGTACCCTCAAACTCTACGAAAACTATGGATGCTTCCTTCCCCCACATTGCTTCGGTCAGATATCTTGTCAATATATCTGATAAGAGAAAGGAAACTAATACAATACTAACAGAATATAACAAGTTAATGAAGCAAAATGATCTTGGGAAAGAGCAAGGAAGGACTTTAATACATGCTTATATAGAAAACATATAATAAAAAAAGACACTATGAGAGGCTTTATGCAAATTGGTACTTCAGTCGTCCAATAGATGAACTGCAACTCACACAGAGCCACAGAATAAGAGGGAATAGACCCAAGAGTGGTGGAATGGGAGGATTCAGTCAGCTGCTCGGACGTGATTGGCACTGTCAAATCTCAACTCTCTCAAAAACTTTGGTCACAACTAACTCACACATGTTTTAAGACTCAAAAGTATATTGGCCCCAAATCCTCTTTATTCACACTTTTTAAAGGACAACTCTTATTATTATTATTATTATTATTATTATTATTATTATTATTATTATTATTGTTATATCTTTCTTCATATGGGTGTTTTGCCTAAGTATGTGTCTGGACAACTCATGCACACACATGTGCATCTGGTGTCTGCAGAGGGTGTCAGATTCCCTGCAGCTAGAGTTACAGATGCTTGTGAGCCACCATGCGGGTGCTGGGAATTGAATCCAGGTCCTCTGGGAGAGCAGTCAGTCCTCTTAATTGCTGAGCCCTCTCTCCATCCCCTCTTTATTCACATTTTATGTCTAGTTACCACAATTAGTCATAGTCTCCTTTAAAGCACAGACACATGGAAGGCATTGCAATAAAATAATAAAAGAATGCAGCCATTCCTCACAGGAAAAAAATAAATCAGGCACATGAAGATTGTGAAGTGAAATTCTGTTACTTAAATAACAAGGTAGGTCATAGCCAAGAATCAAGATGGAGATGAAAAATGAAATTAAGTCACCGTGACCCATGCTTCTGGACTGAGTGGCTTCTTAGCACCAGGATTTCTTCTTTCTTTGTTAACTTCAACCTGTTTCTCCATTCTTTGGTGTCTACCTTTGCTTGCTGCATGGCCTGAGGGCTCCCCTATCCTCCAGCAAAGACAAGTGCATCTAAGCCTGACTGTCTGCAATGAGGAGCAGCTTCCTTCAATGGTCATCTTGGGAACAGCTCAGCATCTTCAAAGGCTCATCTGAGCAAGTGAGGTCAGCTGGCTGATTTGGGAACAAATACGGCCCCCATTGTTTCCTAAGATCGTAGTTTACACTCCGAACCTGCGGAGAACATCTGGGATTCCATTCACTACATCCAAAAGGGGTACAGCAGCCCCCAACCCCTGTTACTCTCACCACAGTCCTTAGACAAATTAAAACCCAACTCCAGGTTTCTGTGACCTCATGAATTTAATCCTAACTTATACTTTCCCGATTGTATGGGAAAATCCTAACCTTGTTAAAAATTTAAAATGGAGATGTTCCTATTGCATGCACCCACTGCATCGGGATCACTTTCAGTAAAGCACACACAATAATTCTGGAAGAGTCATTGTTTAAAAAGAATTAAAAGCTGCATCCCACATACATTATACCCAACTGTGGCTTTAATCAGGCTTTTAAGATGAGTCAAGTAAAAGAAGACAGACATTTTTTTTTCTGAAGAACAAAGAAATTATTGAAGTAGAAAAACAGATTGGAGGAATGTGGACTCTTACCACATTCTGAGTCTTATAATAGATTTAGGTAGTTCCAGAATAATATTTTCTTTAAAAATATTCATTATACTTGCCTGGAGACCTGGAAAGGACATCTCTTTGGCCAAAGAAAACAGAGGAAGAATGTTTGGTTTCATTCGAATCTATTTCCCTATGCGTATAGTGCTGGATAACAAAAACAAACATTAAAGATACTGATCACATTTTATATCCTCAGAGAAGATAATGTACAAGCAGACCCTCCTGATTCAGAAGGAAGTGTAAAACAAGACTTTCGATTTTATTCTGCTATTGGGAGAAGGGAAGAAGAGGCCTGTGTCACTCATGGCTCCCGTCACTCCTTGGGCACTTTGACAGGAAGGAGTCCTGTCAGCCAACAAGGCTGGAGCTCAGAGAGAGAAAACACAGACTCGCTGCTCTAGCCTGATTCTAGACTAGTTTCTCTATGTTCTGAAGTGTCACTTTCTCATGTAAAATGAGGACTGTAGAGCCTTTCTTATCGGATATAGATTTTCCCACTATTGTCTTCAATTATTTATATTAGAACATGCGTTTCATTGGAATGCTACCGGTTAAGACAGACACATGTATGTAACGCCTTGTATATAGACATCAAATATGCGGTTTTAGTTATGACTATGGTGTCTTAGTCCCATCTATCAGGTTGAAGAGCTGAATAAATTCGTGAATTTTTTTCTACAATTTTATTTATCTTCATCTATTCACCATTGTAAATATGATGACTCTAACATTTTGTTGCAAGACATGAAATAATCTTGTATTACAATATCAGAAATGACCCAAGCCTCAAATTTCTCTAAGCATCCCCTGACACAATCCATGAGCCAAAGAAGGAAGGGTAGCACTCAAAGGGGCTCCTTCCATTCTGTAACGCCATGTCTGTTCCCAGGAAAGCACAAAGACATACACAGCATCCTCTTGGTCTTGAGGTTCATGAACGAGTCACACAAATATTCCCTTTGTCATACCAAACATCAAGTTCCTGTGACTCTGATGACATGGCCTTCAATCTCACTGCAATGCTCCTTTTAACCGAAATAAGACTTTTCATTTGTCTTTCCTCTTAAAAGCCACATCAGATATTGATCTTTCGCTTTCTTTCTGATCAGTATAATTTTGGTCCATTCCTAAGGTATATACTATGGATTTATGGGTATATAATATGTATTTTTGGGTATAGGATATAACAGTTATTCAGTTCTATCTGACTGCCTCTCTAATCCATAAAATAGAGAGATTCAAAGCTTTCTTTTGACCTGTCTTAATTTTTACGAATTTTCTCTTTGTGACTTTTCTATCCCCTAGGATCATGTAAGTTTTATGAGTTGTAAAATGAGAAAGGCAAAAACAACCCTATAATCAGCAAAGGGCACTTAAAACTGGGTAACAGATCCTGAATATACTACCGCTGTCAAAGAGAAAGGCGCAAGAGAATGCCATGTGGAAAGATTGCAAACAGCCTCCAGGATGGCCCCACATCTTGTTCTGCTGGTGACTCACCCACGGTGTGATCTTTCCCAGGGTCAAGAGTGTGGGAGGGATGAAATAGAACAGAAACACAAACAAACTTTGACAGAATGCATTATCATTTTTAAGACTGATTACAAAAGACTTTGATTTCCTCCCTCTCCTTTCTACTTACTGTCCCCCATCACTTGCTTGCTATGATGGGGCCAATAGTCCTAAAGTTGCCTTTCCCTGTGGAAGATTCACATAGCAATGAGAAAGGTAGGATACTGAAGCCAGCCTTTGGCCAAAACTTAACAAAGAAGGGAGACCCTCTGTCCATCACACCACAGGGAAATGAACTCAACTAACAACTATGTGAGTGAGCTTAGAGAGAAGGCTTCCTTCCACCCAGTCTTGACCTAACAGCAGCCATTCTCACTTGGCAAGAGGCTTGGCTCTAGAGGGGTTCCTAGGTGTCCACAGGGATGTCCCCAGCTAGGACCCTGGGCAAGTTTAGCTTTCTTAGACTTTGGGCAGAAGTCTAAACTCAATCTAGATTCTTAGCTCTCAGATTCAGTGTGGTAAGAAAGGAGTATGAAGTTCAGTAGACAGCCGTGTTTCTGAGTCATCTCTCTTTTATTACTTTATAAATAATACCATTCAAAATTTCCACTTCCTCCCCTCCTCCCACTTCCCTCCTGCTCCCCCCTCCCCCTCCCTGTCTCCCTTCAGTCCTAAGAGAGGGCAGGGTACCCTGCCATGTGAGAAGTCCAAGGTCCTCCCCCTACCATCCAGGCTTAGGAAGGTATGCATCCAAATAGACTAGGATCCCAAAAAGCCAGTACATGCAGGAGAGGCAAATCCCAGTGCCGTTACCACTGGTTTCTCAGTCTGCCCCAAGTGTCAGCTACATTCAGAGGGTCCAGTTTGATCCCATACTTGTTCAGTCCCAGTCCAGCTGGCTTTGGTGAGCTCCTATTAAGGGACTCATTCATTGATTATATCAGTGTGCCCAGAAACTAACAGCTTCTCCAAGGCCCACCAACTGATCACCAAACACTTTACCCAGGAGCTCTTGGGGGAACACTTCATATTTAAATCATCACACCCCAGTTCCTCTCTAGTCTCTCCGGATCATTATTTACATTCCCATCTCTGCTCCTACACAAGACCCTTATATAATAACTCTTACAGACGGGTTGGGAAATGGATGCCCCTCTTTCACTAAGAGTTCAAACTATTTCTGGGGGGGGGTATTATAGATTCAATTGTGCCCTCCCTAAAGTTTAGACGCTCAAGTCCTAGCACCCCAGAATGTAACTGGTATTTTGGTATAGCATGTTCATAGTGGCAATCTCATTGGGATAGAAATATTTGGGTTGATCCTAATCTTTAAAAAGCTAACATTGGAACAGCTAGATAACTACAAGAGAAGACAGTTTCAAAAATTTAAAAGAGGACCATGGTACAAACTTCAGGAAGAGGCTGGAAACACATCTATCTCATGGTCTCTCCAAGAAGGAACTCACCCTTAAGTTCTGATATTTATCCTAGATCTGTGAGAAGGTGAATATCTGTTGGTCCAACCATCCTACTTGTGGAAATCTTAGCATTTTCTTACAAAGGCAAAAGAGTAGGTGGTCTCATCCCGTGAGAGGGCTCTCATTCAGAGCAAAGTTCCTGGATTATGGGATAATTGTCGCACTACCCTCAGATTAAGTCAAATGATTGATTCTAATGCAAAAGAGAAATACTAATTCCTTTCTCAGAAAAGTCACATTTTAGAATAAAAAGAAGTCAGTCTGGTATAACACAAGATTTTGTTTCCTGCATGGAGATTTTAAAACCATTTGGAATTCCTGGCTGATAGGGGTGGCGTTTAGTTTTCAGAACACAAGCCCTTCCACTCTTCCAGACTCCACACTGATACAACATCTCTTGACTGCAGCCATTGCGTAGGACAGGAGCTGGTTTGCAGAGAAGCTAAAAGATAACGAAGGCTCAGTACTCTGCCCCTGCACTCTGGCTCCTTGGAGGGAAGAAGGCTAAGACCAAGTTCAATCACCATTGTCCAGTGACTTAACAGTCATCCTTATATAATAGAACCTACATAAAAACCACCGAGCAATGAAATCCAGAGAGTTTCCCAATTAGAAATGGCGCTGGGGTGCTAAGAGCGTGACACTCAGGAGAAATAAAAGCTCAGACTCTCCTGACTGTGTCCTGTGCATCTCTTCCATCTGACTTCTCCTGAGTTAGATCCTTCATTTAAAAAGAAGGAAAATTTTTTATGGGATTTGTGAGAATTCAATCAGACTTCTAAACCTTTGGCTGGGGTTTGGGGACCCTCAAATTTGTAGGCATATCAGACAGCCATGCAGGTAGTTTGGGGGTGCTCTGATCTTGAGATTGGCATGCGTGAGATTAAGCCCATTAAACTGTGCATCTCAGGCTGACCCGGGCAGTAAGTGTGAGACTAGAATTGAATACCCAGTCGATGCGTGAAAAACCAGAAACCTAAAAACACAAACTTTAAAATCCTACAATCTGTATTATTCATTCATTCATTCATGTATTCATTCATTCATTCAGTGAGTCAGTCAATCAATCTCTAAGGAATTACTACTTTCTAGAAGGCTTTGGCAATGCCTCAATAACTGAGTAGTATAGCAAAGAAGAGATCAACTGCTTCCTAGAGAACAAGAGCCCAGAATCCCCCGATGTCACTGTGATATCTACAACCCCTCCTGAAAATGCAGCTTTCTCTCCCCAGAAGCTTCTGCCTGGGCTACAGCTGAACGCAGACAGAAAGAGTGGGAGATGGCGGTGAGGTCAGGAAGGAAGCTGGCCTGGGCCTGCACTCCCACGAGCTCTTCCTTTTTTCTCCCTCCTACACCTGTTCTTCAAGGTCCTTTACTCTCCTTTTGGACAAGAAAGAAAGGTAGGATGAGGTACAAATTACTAGCTCCAGGCCACAGCAATTTTCAAGCCACCCACGGTTCTCACTTCCAAGACAATCCATTTCCTTGGGCTCAGTCTATTTCCTTTCACCTCTGCCAGACACTTAACCTACACAAGCACCTCACCGCATCCACACACCCACAGGGAACACAAGCACCACCTCTACTTTCTCTGGTCCTCTTGCTGTTGTTTGTTCTTCGCACCTGCTGGGTGAATGAATTTGTAAGATGTTTCTTCAGTCTCTTCTGAACTCTGCATTGCAGTTTGGGGCAGGTGGAGAATGTCTGAGCAAGGATTCAAGATCTTGCAGGTATGGATTCAATTCCCCTGTTCTTCTTCTCATCTTAGGTGTTCTTGGATAAATTATTTAAAGTACTGAGTCCTTTTGTGTAAAAAATTATGGCCTTAAGGACTTGATATGTAATCAGCTGTAATCTGATTACATAGAAGGCTCGGGCTCCTACTTTAAAAACATACATAAAATTATGAAGATCACATAATAGCTGGGGCCACCTTAGAATCTTGAATTATACTAAAAATCCGATTTGATTACTTTTATATTTGCAGTACTTTAATGTATTATGGTTTATAAACTTAATATTATACCTGAAAGGAGTAAGTTCCACAGGTAAGAAAGCTTAAGGATTCCAACCTCAGCCTTATGCCCAGGGTTCTGATGACAGAACCTACTGAGTGGCTTACCTACTCAGACACCTTGAAAATGGATTGCTCTTTGTCCATCTTCCATTTTGTTTCCTAAACTTTAATGTACAGAATATTATTATACATTTACATACCAAAAATTACTTGCTGCAGAGTTTGTAAGCAAAAAGTGGCTTTTAGAATGACCCTAACTGTATGCTTCATTAATTGATTTATAGTTCAGTTTGTGGTAAATCTTTAACATTGTTGTAAAATTCATGAAGTTCATTATAAATATGAGTTCAATACTATGAATTCTATGTTTTCAAATATTGAGTAATATGTTCTTGCTAAATGTAGAGACAACACTGAGAAAACAGAGCGGTAGATCATTTGGCTACCACTGTCTTCATTAAAGTGTAACACACACACACATGCACACACACAGATACACACACATGCAGACACACACACACACAAAACAAGGTTTGTGGGTCCTTTCATTCCATTGTCACCCAAATTTACTCCTTTGCACACAACACTTTCAATAAAATAATATCATAAGCAGTATATATACTTCTATACAATAATTTTTTACTCATATATATTAATTATGTCCAATGTAAGGCAAGAAAAATATCATTAGATAGTTTAGGTTCATTATTAAAGATTCTATAATAACAAATGAGCAAGACAAAACCACAAAAATTTAGTTAATATAAGTTTTGTGTGGAATTTGAACCTTCTAAGGAAATCAGGAATCAAAGCAAAAGTTCATCTCCATATATGTCATAACAGGTTTGATGATAAGGGGACAGCTATAGGAAAATTTCATGAAGAAAAATAGTTTTGTTCGCATGGTAAGGGCAAGGAAATGTCTGGTTGTTCTGATTCCTTTTGGTGTCCCTCCATTTTTAAGTCAATCTATTTCTGTGTGTACATGTGCATGCATGTGTGTGTGTGTGTGTGTGTGTGTGTGTGTGTGTGTGTGTGTTTGTGCAGATTCATGCTAATGTGGTGTGGGCATGACACTACTTGCATAGAAAGGTCAGAGGACAACATCAGGCATTGGTCCTTGACTTACACTTTGTTTCTGTAATTCTGTTGTTGCTTGTTATTCTGTCAATAAGCTGGCTAGTTGTGAGCTGCTCCTCTTGCTACAGCGATGCTGAGATTAAAGATATTCGCTATTGCATCTAGAGTCATGGAGGTTCTGAGAATCCAACCTTTAATGTACAGTCATGGAGGTTCTGAGAGTTCACAACCCTAGAGAACCTAAACACCAATGAGGACCCTAAGAGAGACATACATATGGATCTACATAGGAAGGTAAAAAAGACAAGATCTCCTGAGTAAATTGGGAGCGTGGGGGTCATGGGAGAAGTTAGAAGGGGACAGAGGAGGAAGGAAAGGGAGCAGAAAAAAAATGCATAGCTCAATGAAAACAATTTTAAAAGACTTGTAAATGTTGTCACCTGTAATCAAAATTTGTGAATCCAGGGTTGCATCAAACATTCTGCAAAAAATGTTTGTTCAGCCCTCCCTTTTTTCTTCTAACATGCCTCATTTTTCTATGCCTGTTTTCTTTGGTCTCTCAGTAACCTCCTCCAGTCTTTGGGCATACCTGGGCTGTGGAAGCTATGTTGCTATTTCTTCTATGCTTGCTTTTAAACTTTTCTATTAATTACTGATGCCATTTTTTCAAAATATACTCCCAACTGACTATCTATTCTAAGTAAAAATATGTTCCTGAATATAATAATTTGTATTATATTTCTGCATGCTATCATCATAGAGAAAATCGATTGTTTTTACATTGTTATTAATGTTGTTTCTTTGCCAAATGTTCCTATTTCTTTTAATGTGCTATAATCATAATTATTTTTTTAGTTGTGAAATTTTGTCTCCAGAAAATCAAAACATTTTAGCCAGACAGTGGTGGTGGATGTCTTTCATCCCAGCACTCAGGGAGGCAGAGGCAGGCAGATCTCTGTAAGTTCGAGGACATCTTGATCTACAGAGTGAGTTACAGAACAGCCAGAGATACACAGAGAAACTCTGTCTTGGTAAAACAAAATGAAAAAAAAGAAAGAAAGAAAAACACTTAATATCAACACTTCCAGTCTTTTAAAGATTCACTTTAATTGATATAACAATAATTTTTGATTATTCAGAATAATATTTGCAGTAAATAAACAATAAAATAATAATTGTTTGCTGTTCGCTACACTGCTTTTTTTTTTACCATTTACAAGATTTTAAAACTTGCATTTCTAGACTCCAACAATTAGAGAAGGATAAAAATCAAGTTTCTTCCTTATAATCTTAATGTCAGATTTTATATTTAAATAAAAACAGCCAAATCAATCAATCAAATCAGTCAAGCATTCATTTATTTTGCAAACCTATCCCAAGCATCTTGTCAACGTCTAAAAATTACAAGAGTCCCAGTCTCAAAATTCCAAAACTAACACAGAAAAAAAATGACAGAGTATTTTGCCTGAAAGATTCTCCATCGCACAGATATAGCAAAATATTTTAATGATATGATCACCTAATCACCATGTTAGATCAAGCAGGGAACAGAGATTTAAATAGAGTGCTAGGCACAGAAGTCTGCAATGAAGGTGTTAGGTGAAGAATTAGGCCTTTTGCCAACAGCCTTTTGGACAAAAGAGCTCAAAAGTGATCTTTATTTTTTTCCTACTTTCCTTCTTTCTTTCTTTTCTCCTTCCTTCCTTCTTTCTTCCTTTCTTTCTCTCTTTTCCTTCCTTCCTTCCTTGCTACTTGAGAGCAGGAAAAAACTGAAAGTCTCTGCTCTCAATAGAAGTAATTTCAAAAGAGAATTAGTTTTTCCTTAGAAAACAAAACAAAAAGATGAAAGTCAAGTTCCCAAATGAAAATATTTTGATACTTAGGTCCAGCCAGAGAATGTAGAAAGCACACACGGTTACTCTATATATTTCCCAACCACAGCCAAATTTTCAACTTTAGTAATAATCAGAAATGTGCTACCTAGTATCCATCGTGCTGGGGGTGGGCACTTAAGGACTGAGCAGTGAATACAACTTGTTTCTTCATCGTAGATGAGCTGGCATGGCCTTCAGGCCTCAGGTGAGATGATGTGGACCTTTCTGAGAATAAGCAACTTCTTGGACAGAGTGGAAGAATTGGGGGTGGATGGGGGCTGATGGAGACTTAACAGGTGGCC
Organism: Arvicola amphibius; assembly: GCF_903992535.2. NCBI lineage: Eukaryota > Metazoa > Chordata > Mammalia > Rodentia > Cricetidae > Arvicola > Arvicola amphibius. The sequence continues at coordinate 16,042,047 of NC_052055.2, read as the reverse complement.
CCTGACAGAACTGCAGATGTTGAACAAGTTCTAGAGTCCTGTCTCTAAGTGTTGGAAGACACATACAGGCCACCGCTAATCATCTGAAATGGCTGGTGAATAAAGTACAGGCAAAGGGATACAGACAGCGGGAAACCCTGATGCATGTTATCAATACATACATAGTTGGCCTTGAGCTGCACAATGGGCACTGTCACTGGCATAATTAGTACTAGTAAACCCATATATTTCTTCTTTGTGGATATCTTTTATTAATTTTAAGGTTTAAGATTTTTTTATTTAACTATTTTTATCTTCTAAGGTCCATTAATTTCCCAGCAAAACTGAGCAGAAAGTTCAGTGTTGCCACCTCTCTGCATCCTGTGATAATTAAAATTAACCTTTAATTTTCAAAAATAATATCTATGCCTTCCTCAAATTTCATTTGGGAAGTTGGTAGTCATTCCAGACTGAGAAACAGACCCATGTTATGCGTAACACTGGAACATAATGATGTAAGTTAATGTTTGATCTCAATGGCAGCCTTGTATTTGAGTCATTCAGACCTCCCGACTGCCTATCAATATAGCAATAAGTAGGTCAGGAGCTCATTATGGATTTTAGCTACCTAGATGGCTCTAAATGTGGGAATTAGTATCAAGCAGATGGAGATGTGCTCTATCACAGTAGGGAAGTTTAGACAGAGCTTGAGGTCTAAGATTACCCTGCCATTTTCTGTTGGAGCATCTCAGTTTAGAGTCCATTGGGTTAGCATGCATAAAAGTAGAGGTACTAATCAATCCCGTGATGTTGTCATGTCCTTCCTGGTTTTCTGTCACTGTCAGAGAGTACCCATCACAGACCATTCTTTTGGCTCTATTAAAGAGCTAGTCTGCTTTAACTTTCAATCCTCAGGACTAATTTCTTCAAATAGAGCTTTGATTTTTCACTTTGTTCTGAGATTTTCTTTCAGCCTGATTGGCAGGATGGCTTAGGCTTTAGTGAGTCTCTTTGGAGCTTTAAACTCATGGATAAACTAGCTATTACTTGGAAACCTCCCAACATCTGCCACCTTACAATTTAGAAAGGGTGGCAGTGGTTGAAAAAACTGGAAGATAGTCAGTCTAAACATACTCTCAATCTCTTTGTCTCAAATCCTCTGGATTACTGAAGTCATTTTTCCCTAATCCCTAGAGATGCCATTGAGAGTAGGCTTGTGTTTTATTGTTAAGAACTTGTCTGATTCCTTCCTTTTCATATCCAGATGTATGATCTCACTGGCTTGAGTGAGCATGCAGCTGCTGGTAGCCCAGGGAGATTGTGGTCTGACTTTCAGGGACTCTGACTATCCCTCAAAGCAGAGAAACTTAGGAAAGAGGTGAAATTATGGGTGACTGGAGATTGATAGGTCTTTATCCTTGCTCTCATTTTAGCAGTAATGGTCTATGGCCTGTAGTAGAGGCTAGTAGGCAAGGAAGGATACTTAGATGTATCTGAGTCTTATTTTCCTTGTTAAGCTAATTAAACCCCTCAAATTAAGACCAGAATTTTTGCCTCGTGTGTAAGAAGTGACAGCTACTAGTACCAAGAAAGGGTACTTACCAAAGCAGGAACCAACACGGGGGATTAAGGACAAGAGCAGACAGAGGTGTCTTGTAACAGGAGGAGCGGGCTGCTTATCGTCCCGGCTGCCTGGCTAGATTACACCCGAAATAACCACACAGAAACTGTATTAATTAAAACACTGCCTGGCCTATTAGCTCTAGTTTTTTATTGGCTAATTTTTACATTTTAATTTAACCCATTTATATTAATCTGTGTATCACCACGTGACTGTGGCTTACTGGCAAGATTCTAACCAGCATCTGTCTCAGGCAAGGGATCTATGGTATCTCCCTGACTTTGTTTACTTCCTCCCAGAATTCAGTTCTGTCTTCTCCACCTAACTAAGTTCTGCCCTATCAGGCCAAGCAGTTTCTTTATTGATTAACCAATGAAAACAACACATAAACAGAAGAACCTCCTACACCAGTGCCTTTGCCACAGTTCTCTTCGTAAACCTCCACCACTGCCTCTTGACTTCTTCCCCTTCATCCTGAAGCCAGTCTTCATGGAGATCCCGGAGTTGTGCTAGCAAGCCCCAGGTATGCAGTGCCTAAAGAAAACACTCCCTGTCCTCAAATCTTCTTCTGCATCCTTCATAAAAGGATGAAGTTTTGCAAGGAAGTGATTCACTCCTAAGGACTGGAAAGTGCTGTTCCTTGGCTTGAGGCTGATGATGACGAATAGTCATGTGGAGGAAGGAGCCCCAGAGTCCATCAGCTTGCTCATATTCAGGAACAGATGCCTACTACTCCCAAATGGGAAACCATATCACAGCTGACTTAGGTCTACATCAACCTTGCCACTATGCCATAGGCCTGCTGAACCCACTCAAACTCATCTGCTTAGAATTGCCATTGTAAATGCCTAAAGCTTTATAGTTTTAAATTCTCCAATTGTATCCTCCAAATATTTACTCCTGTAGTCTCATACGTTTATATTTATTTACATGTATCTGGGTCTCATTTCTTGTTGAGATATTATAGCCCTAAGATTAAGATCAAAATTTTTAGTTCTTGTGTAAGAAGTGACAACTATTTATACCAATCAAAAGGCTGTTGGCCAGTCTTTTACCATAGCTAGCTGCATTTTTGTTGGGTTATTATGTCACTGAAGGGTCCAAGTCACCCCACATCCACCTCTCAGCTCTTTCTCCTCTCTTCTAAAGCAATGAGATAAGTAATTCCAATTTTTGTCCCAATCAATAAGAATTTGTATCTAGATTAAGAGAAGAGTACATGTCTCTTCTAGTCAATGTTGTAGTGGCTTTACAACTGGAAATAAATACATGTTCATATTTCTTGCCATTTGAGTTAGATAAATCACAAAGGAAAGCTGAAAATTTCATGTGTTAAGTTACCTGTGAATTTGCTAAACCGAAATCTTCGAGTGAGAATCTTGCCCTGGGTAGGATTCCATAAGTAGCCCATCTACCTCTATTTTTCTCCAATTTATATGAACATAATAAAAATTTTCCATATGTGGAAAGGATTACAAAATTACTTTGCTTTCTCCCAATTTTGTGTTGTAGATAGTTATGCTTTTAGCTGATGCTTGTCCAATACATTTCGATCATAATAATCTCTATAATATTTGAGACCCCTACTATTTCTCAAAAGTAGAGTTGTTGCCACACGGATGGATGTTTTTTCAAGAAAATCTTCAGGTTAGTTTTTTAGTCATGAAGCCTTTCTTCCACAGGAAAATCTGAACGACAAAATCAAGACTTGAATGGTGACTGCTTTGGTTATTTTCCTATCACTATTTCAATATCCTGTATTAAAATCATGATAACTTGCTCCCTTTTGACTAAATCCGGCATGGAAATGTTCGCATTGTACCTGAGAGCTCTATGTTCATGTAGCAAAGACAAATCCTAATGAACCGTAGGAAAAGTGTTTTTAATCAATTATTTGTTCTTGAACACACTCCTCCCTTCTCCACACACCCACCTACCCACCTACCCACAGTTCTCACTGCTGTAACTAAGCCTGTATTGTTTTCAGCACATTCAGAGTGGTAAGTGATCTATCAATAATCTTAGCAAACTGACAATGTTTTAAATATGTTACAGCATGATTCTTCATGCCCCACCCATTGGACTGGCTGGAGCAGAATGGGTGAGAAAGTAGCTTAGGTAAATATCTAAAGCACTGAACTTTTAAAAAAAAAATAAATTATTTTCTCATTTTACATAGCTATCCCAATTCTCACTCACTCCCCTCTTCCTGCCCCACCCCCATTTACTCCTCAGAAAGGGTAAGACTTCCCGTGGGGAGTCAGCAAAGTCTGACACATCACTTTGAGGCAGGACCAAGGCCCTAACCTCTATATCTAGGCTGAACAAGGTATCCCTACAAAGAGAATGTGCTCCTAGATGCCAGTTCAAGCACGAGGGATAAATCTTGGTTCCATTGCTAGTGGCCTCACAGACTGCCTAGGCCTCACAACTATCTCCCACATTCATTGGGCCTAGTTTGCAGGTTCCCCCACTATCAGTCCAAAGTCAGTGAGCTCTCACTAGCTCAGGCTAGCTGTTTCTGTGGGTATCCCCATCATGGTCTTGACCCTTTGCTCATATTATCACTCCTTTCTCTCTTGGACTGGTCCCTGAAAGCTCAGCCCAGTGCTTTGCTGTAGATCTCTGTGTCTGCTTCCCTGGGTTGCTGGATGAAGGTTGTATGATATCAATTAAGGTAATCATCAATCTGATTACAGGGCAAGGCCAGTTTAGGCATCCTCTCCACTGTTACTTATATTCTTAGCTAGGGTTATCCTTATGGATCCCTGAGAATTTTCCCGGTGCCATATTTCTCTCTAGCCCCTTAATGACTCTCTCAATCAAGATATCTCTTTCCTTTCTCTCCCTCTCTGCCCTTCTCCTTCTCGAACATCCTGTCCCCTCAAGTTCTTCTTCCCATCTCCTTCTCCTCTCCCTCTTTGCTCTCACCCTCCCTTGATATAAGTTTCCTTTTGGCTTTCATGTGGACTGACAGATTCCTCCCTGAATTTGCTCTCAAATTAATGGTCTAGCCACTGCTACTGATCTCTGGTCCCTTCCATCTCCAGATCATCTTTTTCAGTAACATTTTGTACTCAGTCTATGTAGTGATGCACAACACTCAAATATAAATGTCTCTCACGCCCCAATGGGGTGGTGGGAACATAGCATGCCCTCCCCTGAAGTCACCAAGGTCCTGTGTCTTTAATCTTGCATGAGAATGCATATGCAGAAGGCATGGTCTCCTGTTCTCCTTTTTATGTTCCAAGCTTCTTAGAAAGATTCGTAAATAAACTACTGCTCTCCTTAAGCCTGAAGCGCCGTTTAGTCTCCACAGTCCTGAGGAATAAGGCAGACAGGGAGGCAGGCACTCAAATAAAGAAGTTTTGATAAAGTTTCCTTGATACTTTTGAAAATGGGAGAAGGAGGGAGCGAAGAAAAGAAGGAAGAAGGTGGAAAATACAAAGAGAAGGGTGAGAGAAGCAAGCAAGGAAGGTGGTGGAAGGGGAAGATATAGCCTTATTATAGTCTAATGTCACATTAGGAACAATATCCTTTTGGAATCTATCTATCTATCTATCTATCTATCTATCTATCTATCTATCTATCTATCAATCATCTATCTAGCTATTTATTTGTCCTTAGCTCTGAGCAAAGCAATTGCCATTATTGGAGACAAGAAGAATAGATAAGATAAGGAACGTTTGCTCAGGTCATGTGTGTAAGTCATTGAGATGCTTTCCACTCATGCCTTATATATCAACAGCTTCCTAATTCACAGTCATCAAGACCTGCTCCCTGTAGAACTAAGTAATCTACAATATTTAAAGGTTTATGACTATCTGTTGGAAACTGTCAAGTATACAGGAAAGTCACAACTTAGAAGTCAAGAAAACCAAACTGTTAGAGGCTGTGTAAACATAAGCAGGCTACTCTTTCTCACTGATGGTACTTTATTATTTCAGTGTATGCTATCAAAAGTCATCCATTAAGGTTATGCAACTTCAGTATCACTATCTTAATCCTGCTGACCATGCAGGGACTTAGTAATGACTGTGGCTGACTTTCCTTGTGCTTACTTGTCAATAAAAATATTAAGCTAGTATTCACCTGAATATTCAATGCAAACGGTTGTTCTAGAATTTTTGCACTGAGCTGTTAGTTCTGATATTTAGGTTGATTGTCATTGGTGAGGCATGGGGAAGATGTGCAGGAAATGACTTTTCTTTCTATGTTTATATGTGTGTGTACACACATATAATTTAAAGGGAAATTTCTAGAAGGAAGTAAAATTGTCATATGATATGTGGCCTGCCCTATAGTCAAATGATTATGTTTCTAAAAGCTTTGCTCTCGTTAGCAAAGAAACTTTATCAAGGACAAAGCATTGCAAAAGATTTGAATGCCTTACTTTAGAGCAGGGGTCACATGACGGAAGGTACTCAAGGGCCATTTCTAAAGGTTTCATATCAGAAAAACTGGATGGATGCAGAAAGGTGTCTGTATACATAATTCTACCCCAGCAGTAATATAGCCATTTTAACTTATAGGAGATTAGTTAAATATTGTTTAAACAGAGGCTGTGTATAAAATGATGGTATTCCTTTCAGTGGCTGAAAAAACTGTCTCCCACTTGCTATGTGTATGTGGTGGTCTGTCCCACCTCTGCATGAACTTAGCAGTAACGTCATCCTGTGCTAGCGTGGTAGAACCAGTAATCTCTTGATTCTTTCCATACAGCTTGTCCCTTGGTCTGAGGCAATGTCAGTCACTGCATAGAAGCTACTCAGGATGTGGTAGTCAGAGTTATCATCTGAGCAGGACAGGAGCCATTATCAACTGCACTCACAACAGCTGCGTAGGTACAATGGCCCAATCCCAAGCAGCTCAGCAGAAACCAAGAATGTTTCCAAACGCTTCAGAAAGGGAGCAATAAAGCTACAACAATGATTTTATATCTAGCTACAATTCTTTAAGTGCAGTGCTTATCTATAATTTAAATCCAAGCACTACCTGAATTTAAATCTTTGGCTCTCATGCTGTGGGATCAATAGATAGTATCTAAAAGTGATCTATGAAGCGGAATCATAAGCATATTATTATTCAGGAAGATTAAAAGCTGGGTCTTAAATATATGCACCCAGGAGTGGAAAAATACAAATTTCACACAATTAAGTGGGAGTAAGAAAACACACACACTGAAGGTGAACAAAGGACAATAGGAAATAGCAAACTGGAAGGTTAGCACACTACATAATTTTTAAGAAGGACATTCCAGAAACAGAAAAAAAAATCCTTCAGCTTTAATGTTTAAAAACCATACATCAGTCAGAAGATAAATATTTTATTGTGCTTTTCAAACTCTTCTCTGCATTTCTTACTTTTCCTGTTGAAAATATCAAGTTTCTCTTTGAAATTATAATGAACCAATAGGCCTCCCAAATAGCTGCTTAGCAGCTGGTAAAGGAAGCAAATATCTGGTTTGGGTGCCAAACTTCTTACCAAATTAAACTGAAATGAGCCGTCTTCTCCACTAACCCTTTTAGTATGTTAAGAGTACACACAGCAATTCAATGTCAGAAGGGAGATAAATCTAGATGAATTTCTTTCAACCCTATTTTGCTTTTGATTGCTTGTTTGTTTTGCTACTTTCCTTGATAGAGTCCAAAGAAATGGTTAATTTGGCTTCATAGTTCTCAGAAACTGCAATGAACCCACAACATACTTTATTATTGTAACCCACTCCTTATTCCTTTATCTAGCCCATGTATCATCTGACCAGTTATATTGGAATCATCAGGGAACAAACGAGATAGAGCTCTATCTTAATGGAAGCATGTTGGGATAGTTTAAATCTGTTAACAGCCATTACACAGGTCCTGGTGGACCAGTCTGAGGTTGTATGTCCAGATGATATTGACTGTATTAAAAGATGCCTTTCCCGCTCCATTGCCTTAAAAAGGATTCTGAACATCCTTGGGGCTCCATCGGGAACTCAGAACTGAGTGAATACCATTTTTCAATTGATCAAAAGTATGCTGAGAGAATGGTGTTACAAGTTTGGTCCCCAGAAAAAAAGATTGGTACAGTGGTGCATATCCGTAATACCAGCTCTGAGGATACAGGTACATAGAAGATTATTGGTGCATGCTGGCCAGTCTAGTCTAATTGATGATCGTGGGCCAATGAAAGATGCTGTTTTAATGGAGGTAGATGACATTAGTGAGATGACAAGCAAGGTTGTCCTTGGGCCTTCACACACACACACACACACACACACACACACACACACACACCCCAAAATATGCTGAAATAATAAATCATTACATAAAGCTTATTGCATATAACAGTAAGCTATTTTTCCATCATTGTATATTCATTTCTCGCACAGAACTAATTTGCTTTCTAAATATTAGCACATAATTTTAAAAAGTAGATGATTCTGGTTTTTTTTTTTTTCATTCTCATGGTTTATTTTTTTTTTTTATATTTAAAAATTTCCATCTCCTTCCCTCCTCCTCCCCCTCCCTCCGCTTCTCCTCCCCCTTCCCGCCCCTCCTTCTCCCCCTTCCCTCCCCTCCCCTCCACCCATACCTCCCCTCCCTCCCTCTCGAGGCCAAGGAGCCATCAGGGTTCCCCACTCTATGCTAAGTCCAAGGTCCTCCCAACTCCCCCCAGGTCCAGGAAGGTGATCGACCAAGCTGAGAAGGCTCCCACAGAGCCCGTCCATGCAGAAGAATCAGAGCCCAGCGCCACTGTCCTTTGCTTCTCAGTCAGCCCCCGCTGTTGGCCACATTCAGAGAGACGGGTTTGGTCGCATGATCCATCAGTCCCATTCCAACTGGAGTTGGTGATCTCCCTTTAGTTCTGTCCCACCGTCTCCATGAGTGAACGCACTCTGGTTTTTGAACCGTTTAGATTCATAGAAAAGTTGAGAAGGAAGCCCACAGAGCTCCCATCTACCCTATGCCTAGTTTTCTGTTACTAGCCATTTATACTACTATGATTTATATTTGATTGGAATTAATAAATATTAGCGTCAGACACTAGTGCTAACCAGAGTTTATAGTTTACTCCTAGTTGCTTAGCTTTATTGTTATATACTTCTCTTCTTTAGCTTTTGTTTTCTCCTATTTCTGTTCGAAGAGTCCATCCAGGGCATCGCATTTAATTCTAATATCTCATTAGGCCCTGAAAGATAGTAAAAGTGGTCAGACTCACCTTGTGTCTGATGGGCCTGGACAGCGTTAGAGTCCTGCTAAGGAGCTCTGTGCTACAATCAGTCCCATAAGTTTCTCACAATGTGATTTGTACTGTGAACACTGGGGATGGCTATCTCTGAGATAAGCAAGCACCTTTCCATCCCATGGCCTACCCATGGGGCATTGCTGATGACACTGACCTTGCTCACTTGCCTGAGTCTGTTTCTAAAAGTTCTCTACTGTGAAGTTCAACATTTTTATCATCTTCACACTGTACTCATAGAAAAGAGATCACTGAGCACAGCCAAGAACTGATAAAGGAGAAATGCCTTTCTCCTCCTTCGAGGGTGGAATAGCTCCACGAGTTACTTTGAGTTTTTTCCATGCTAGAGGTTTGCATATTCTCTCTATTTGTTTATAAATTTATTTATTTATCTACACACTTATAGCATTACAGCTCTTTTATTTTATGCTTTGGGTTTTAAACCAATATGTAATCTCGTATAATCCAAATAAATACTTTCACTTGAATTATTCCAACTTTGGAAACCAAATCCTTTTCAGTCGTTCCCTCTGCTACACTAATATGTTTTTTATTTTGTTTTATTTTGCACATCAACATGAAATGTTGAAATATTTATTATGAATGTTTGACTAGAGAGAACTTGTCTCAAAGCAAATTTTATATTATAATATTTTAATTTTATTAAACATATGCATATAATATAAATATGAATATAACTAATTTTTGTTTTGAGACAAGGTCTCTCTACGTAACCTGAATGTACTGGAAATCACTATGTAATTCTGGCTAGCATAGAACTCCCAGAGATCCACCTGCCTTTGCCTCCCAAGTGCTGGGATTAAAATTGTGTACCACCATGTAAGGTTTATAAGGCATTTTAAGATGTATGTTCTAGTGGTTTTTAGAATACCAACTGTATTGCACAAAGATTACATAAAATTCCAGGACATTCCCATTATCCCCCAAAGAAGTTTCATACCTATTAACTGCTAGACTAATTCTTCTTCCCTTAGTCCTGGAAATCACTCATTTATTTTATGTTTATATTTTAGACATTTCATGAAAACCAAAACATTTTGTATCTGATTTTTAAACTCAGTGTTTCTACCAGGTTGCATTCTTATGACTATGTAATATTCTTTTGTATGAATATGTTTCAAAGGACACAAAGTTGTTGTCCCCACATTTGGGATAGTCCGAATAATTTACTAATGAACATTTATGTGCAGATTTGGGGTTGAACATATGCTTCCCATTCTCTTAGGTATAGAGAGCAGAATTGCCGAACCATCTCCAACTTCATGTTCAATTGTGGAGGAGCTGGCATTTAATATTAAGTCAACTAAATAATATGTATGTTGTACTATTTGCTTCCTTTTATGCATTATTTATAATTCTCTTATGAAATAGAATTTGAGATGACTCATTGTAAAAACACTTACAATAAAATCGTTTCCTTGAGAACTTGATGCCGTGAAAGTGAATACAAGCTGCGTGGTAGAAACACATTTTCATAGCTGGGGACCCACAGACCTATCTGAAGAATTGTTGACATTCAGATAAGGGGTGTCCCTTTATCTTAAGTGTAGGATGAGGTGGATTCCATAACTACATTTGTTTTGGAAGAATTCAAGAGCCATTGCACCCTCCAGATAGCTGTAGAAGCAAGGTCTCGTCTCTCCAGTTCCTCACAGTACCGCTCTCACCCAGCTGCAGTTTATTACAGCCGAAGCAGAAATACGAGAGCACCTAAGATCCATCAAAGGAAAACTTGGCTCATGAAATCCTCTGGGTATAAAGTAGTTCCCGGGGCCTATAACATACTGACACAGTCACTGCCTAGTGCTTACCCATAACATCTGCAAAGCCCCCCCCCCCCCCCCCCCCCCCCCCCCCCCACAACTTGCCAAGCTGAAGATTCGTCAAGTAGCTCACAGCCCCAGAGACAGTAACACTTTCGCACAGTTCCTGGGCTCACTTATTTCTTCTTATGGAGCAACGTCTTCCCTGGATTGTGAACAATCCCTTCAGAGTATATACTAGGAAAATGCCTACACAAGACAACCTCATTGCCAATAACATTTCATTTAAAATGCCCTGATGCTGACACACTGACACTCAATGCTTTGCTGAACGTGGCAAGCTAAAGTGAATGAAAGCTGGTTATGTTCCTACATTTCTGTCTCCACACTCCTCAAATCATGTTTTCAACTCTAAATCAACCATGGTCACTATTTACACCACAAGAATTTGCAAGCACAGATTCCAACACACTTTTTTTCCTCCCAAAGAGCTGATGGAGACACATTTGCCCACCACTAACTGACACCCCAATCTTACATTTATTACACCAAATTAAAATCAGTGCTTCCCTATACACAGTGCCTCGCCTAGCATTATGCCTAAATAGTTTGTACATTTCATGACTGTATCCATTTAATAGATTAAAAATTTGAGATTTAGAGATACTAAAGGTCTACAGACAATGTTATAAAGGGACAGATGTGGATCTCGAGAGCAGGCCTTTATGACATGTCTATATGAATACACTAGCATTAGTAAAGCCACTTGCAGATCAAGAATGAAAACACTTCCTGTATCCTTGCAAACTATGCAGTTCTGTTTTGCAACTGTACTGAAATACAGCAAAAAAGTGAGTTATAAAAAGACTGCTTCCCTTGTGATAAACTAAGGTAGATCTACTTATCTTCAAAAGTAATTAAACATTTTATCGACGCTCTTTTTGCTATCCCTGATTACTGACTTAGGTAAAGAGTAATTCTAAACTATCTATTGATGCTTCTCAACACATCCTCCTACTCCTTGTTCTCCACCACTCTTCCCTTCTAGCCTGCCTTACTTAACAGTCATTTTAATCATCAATTGGGATGATTTTTTTTCACGAGACAGCAGGCATCCCAGTATCTCTGCTCTTGCTATGCCCCAAGTTCTTTTCCAAAAAAGCCACCCCTTCTAAAAAGATCTTATTATATTAAGATGAACTTTGTTAGGCCAGCAGTCTTGGGTGGTTTGATGGGTTCTAAGTCCAAGCAGTAAAATCAAAAACGTCTACTTACCATTGATTTAGCAGCCAGTGACTTCATCTCTGAAGGTCCCCAAGGCATTATTGAGTTCCACCTTCTCAACTCCTTATTTCTAATGTTTTTATGCTGCTATATTTTGTTTTCGGACTACCTAGAAGCGGAGGCTATAAGGTTCTCTATGAAATTCTTCTGTATATCATTAATCTTAATGTCTTGATACTTGTCATAAGGGACGAAACTGTTTTCTTTTGTATTTAAGCCTGTTAATCTTCCCTAGAAGGCTTTCTGCAAACCCATCTAATTTTTCTTGCATCTCAAACTATGTAGGGTTTTCACCACTGTTAGAATGCTTCCCCTTTTATAGCTCTTACTCATAAATCAACTGCTTAGGCTCATAATCATTTAATTTTTCTCTCTGGTTACCTCTCTCTGGATAATATAAGTAAGATTATTACACTATATAGTTATATTATTTTCTCCCAAGCAAATCTATAGATTTCTCACAAACATAATCTTACTCACCATTTCGAGTTCCATACACCAAAACCTGAGAACATATAGATTTATCTAGGCATGGACAAATGAGGGATGTTTGGGAATATTATTTTAAGGTGTGTGACTTTTGTTTATGCTGCATTTGCTTAACTTTGTGAAGCTGTAACTCTTTGACTGTCTAAAACACCTGATGTTCCTAATAAAGAGCTGAATGGCCAATAACAAGTCAGGAGTAAGGTCAGGGTGTGGCAAGCATAAAGTATACAGAGAAGGAGAAATCTTGAAGGAGGAGCAAGAGAACAGGGAGAGGGGGACATTGGGGACCAGTCACCCAGCTATACAAGTCACGAAGAAATAGGTAAAGAAAGGTATACAGAAATAGAAGGTTAAAAGCCCAGAGGCAAAAGGTACTCAGGATAATTTAAGTCAAGAAAAGCTGACAAAAAAAACCAAGCCAAGCTAAGGCAAGGCATTCATAACTAAGAGTAAGCCTCTGTGTGTGATTTATTTGGGATCTTGATGGTAGCCCCCCCCCCCCCCAAACATCAAAAGAGTAAAATATCACACAACAAGGGATGGCAGAGTAGTTCTATCAGAATTGAGATTGTATTTCATCCCATGCAGACTATATTGGTTAAATTTTACATCATTAGGACCTGAAGTATAAGTCTATAGAAAATAAAAAAGGATTTGGTCAATTCTACAACTTTTAAGACGTGGCTTTTCATATTCCTTGGCAGAGCAGAAACAGTTGCCTCCAGTCTCCTTAGAAGTGACTTTGCACCAAGTTAGGATTTTCATGGCACCTGTGCATTGTTATTGATGTAGTTGTTCTGAGCCCTTGACTCCAGACTCTGTTCTTACACCAGCACTCTGCCATTTGAGACTCAACAGTAGAGAGAGAGCAAAGAGCAGTAGGTGTGTATACAGATGGGACATCATATCCACCCCTCCCCGACAATGTGCACAGGTCGGCCTCAGAGAATAATCCAATCAAAATATTGGTGACATCAAGGTGAAGAAAAACCTAGCCTAGAAGTATAATATTCCTTTGTGTCCTGGTATTTCTCATATGAGGACTATTTAAAAACCTCCAAACAGGGAGATTCCACCTCTCTTTTGAGTGCCCGGTCTCTGTGTTTTCACTCTCTAGCTCCACCTTCTTGTTCCTCTTTAATGCGGGGATTATTGTTAGCAAAAAGAAAAAAAAAACTGAACAGAGAAAGTGGGAATAAAACGCCCAGTTTCAACTCTATTCCTTACAAGCTAAAGAAGAAAGGCAAGTTAGAATTTTCATGGGCTTAAAGTAGGCGAACTTGAACACACAGTGAGGGGAGGATGGAAAGAGTAGAAATAAGAATATAATGTTTCTGCAGACCTTAAGCTATGTGTTTCACAAAAACACAGCACAGCTTGAAATCAGGACTCTCGGTTCTTTCCCATAGGTGAAGCATTCGAAGTCAGTGCAGAGGTAAATAATTGTGCATATCTAACAGAAAGCACTCAAACAGTGAACCTAAATTCACGCTAAGTCTTTCTGTTTCCAAACAATGTCCTTCCTACCTGATCACACAGCTTTCTAGGTTACATTTTACTCTCTGTCTGTTAAATGATGCAGGGATCAAAAAACTCCTTCAGGCTTCACTGTGACTACCGGTAATTTCAGACATACATCTAGTTCATTATGACACATCTTTCAAATGGGCAAGTCCATCACTGTCCATTAATCAGATCAAGTAGGCATGACATTCAGTCCACCTATGCAGAGTGTCATGCCAAGGAGGATTTTGAAATATTAGTCAAGGAGACAAGTATTACTAAGATCAAGTGTCAATAAATCTATTCACACTGAAGCAATGTAATCACAAACTGCAGCTTGGCTTGTTTAATATGTCCAGCAGTATAATACATTGATTTCCTACACATCTACTTTGACCCTGAGTCACAAGTTCCTGGACTTCAGAAATGCAATATGTCATATGTTATAAAATCTTACCTTCTATAGTATCAGATATGATAATGTCTCTCTGTGCTCAAAGGGGGAATACTCAGATAGTACGGGGGCTCTAAAAATATCTCTATGATAGATTCATAATTCATTTTTCATATATTTGAGCAAAGTTTTCTTTAAAATTTCTAGGCTAATTATGATTCTAAGCTTAGAAATCACATTGTTTTTATAAACATGCTTGGATTATAATTGCACCATAATTTCTGCATCGATTGCATTATCCTGAATTACAGTACAAAGAATTTACTTCTTTAATATTGGTTTGAAGTGGCAGGAAAACGGAGGTCAGGTTGAGATCTACCACCCTCTACCACAACAATGTCTAGAGGTTCTATAGATGTCATGATTTCACCAAGAGGCTGTTATTGACATTTTAAGTTGCACAACACAGAGAAAATATATCTTCCCTCAAGGTAGTTTTTGAATACCCATGGGAAATCATAAATGTAAGGAATGCAAGACTTGTCTATGCTGTGGCCACCATGCCTTCTGGCAATCTTTTTCACTAGGTATAGTCACTTTCTAGCCTGCAGAATCTTAAAAGTTGAAGGAGATATTTGAAAAATAACACCCTATCCACAGCAGAAATTTGACCTTGCTCAGAGAAAGTCATTCCCTCTACATCTGGGCCCTCCAGTGACAAGGATTTGATTAACTTTTG
The DNA here is from genome assembly GCF_903992535.2 of Arvicola amphibius. Classification (NCBI taxonomy): domain Eukaryota; kingdom Metazoa; phylum Chordata; class Mammalia; order Rodentia; family Cricetidae; genus Arvicola; species Arvicola amphibius. The sequence continues at coordinate 16,027,027 of NC_052055.2, read as the reverse complement.
AGGCAGCCTGGTCCATGATTAGCAAGTATTGTGGTGCACAGTACCACAGTTCATTTCTTTCAAGTTAAACTATAGACTCATAGGATTTATTTAGTTTGTTTTAGTGAATGACTGAAAAGCAGTGTTTGTCACAGGTACTATGCCAAGTTCTGGAGCTACAGTGTCTCCCATAACAGTCAATATCCATAACCTTTTAAAGACAGACAGTACATGTAGTTCAGGATTTTTCTTTTTTCCCTTTCTTATTTATTTTTTTATTTCACTTTACATTCCAACCACAGTTCTCCCTCCCTCTCCTCCCCCACAAGCCCACTCCCATCTGCTCCCAATTGGTAAGGGCTCCCATGGGAAGTCAACAAAGTCATATAGTGCAAGCTTCACAACTTTCTCCTATATATGGAGGACCTAGTTCAGTACCATGTCTCTCTGTCTCTGTCTCTGTTTCTGTCTCTCTCTGTCTCTGTGTGTGCATGTTTAGTTCTAATGTTTTACAGCCAATTTGTGTCCTTCAGTAATTCTAGCCAAGACTATCCTGCCTATTAAAGCTGATATACATCATTGAGTAAATATATAAGAATAAATATGAAACCCCTTATATGATGGGGCGTTTCTATCTCCTTAGCTGCCTTTACTTTTCTGTTCCCTATAGGGTGACTGATTAACCCTAGAAAATGTTAATGGTGTTGACTCTCTCTTCTCATTTTGTGGTTTTCAAAGTAGTAGAAGATCATATGAGAACATGTCTTAAGTGCAAATTCTCGGGTCCATCCCAGATCAATGGGACGAGAAACTCTGGCCATGAGACCCAAAACTCTGTGTTTAGAAGTCATTGAAGACGATACTGATCCATGCTGTCTCATTCTTTCTGACTCACTCCCATACTTAATTCAGACAAAAACACCTGATGGTCAAGTCAGAACAACAGACCAATTGGATATCATTCTGCTTCTAGGCTACCTTATTATTTTCTATATTTCTCTCAGAGTATGTTATGTTTTCTGATATGTGAATACATACATCTCTTCTCCCAGACTTTGACCTTCGCTGGGGCAAGCATTAGGCAATTGTTACATTGTCCTTTTGTTGACACATATAAATAGCCAACAAACATATTCCACTAGTAAATACTTACATAGGATGTATTATTTGCCATGAATTTTTCTAAGTGTCTCCAAAAGCTTCTATCTGTCAAGAAAAAGACAAATGACCTTAAGGAAAGTGCAATAAAGTGATACAGATGCTATAGGCGAAATAATATTAGTGATGATATACTGAGAGCCTGGCGTTCTTCTAAGAGGGTTGCATGTGGTAATTCATTTCATCCTTTCAGTAATCCCATGAGGCATGATTTTAGGAAGAGAACAAAATCTATCCTAAGGAAAAATTGTTCATTTGGTACACCATCATTATTAACGAGAATTTTGTCTGAAAAAGACAAGACAATAGCCCTGTATGGGATGAAGAAGATAAAACAAAGCTAGCCTAAGTCAAAAATGATATAAACTTCTGGCCTTCCTACAGGCTAAGGTCTTGATCATTGAGGTTTTGATTTTTTTTTTTTGTATTTTCTATAAAAGAACAGGAGGGAGAAGGAGGAAAAGATTTTACCAATAGATGGTAAATTTATTTAAAATATATTAAAATTTTAGCTAAAAGAAATGACTCATTTTAGGTACTGAGACTGGGAGGTGGGAGAATAATACAAGGGGTCTTTGAATCCCAATGTTTAGTGCCTACTTTAATGTCTTTCTGTCATGTTCCAAATTTCTGCTAAACATTTTATTTTTTTGCATATGGAAGCTCAAACAGAAGATGGAAGAAGTTCCATATATAATCTAAAGGTTTAAACCAAACAGAAGAAAACAGGATTTCTGCTGTTCAAAGCCAACACTTGATGAATGTGTTATACTAAGGGGTAAGGTGGGGGAGGATATTGCTGTTCTTGATTGCTCAGGGCCACACCCCCATAATTTGCTTCTTGAGGAGAGAAACTGGGAAAGGGCTAGACAACTTGAAACATTGACCTGACTGCTGTAATATTGAAGGTGCATGAGTCTCAATGTATGTATACAAATTTCTATTTTTAATAAGTTTGGGGGCTTATGAAGGCAAAATAAGAAGTTAAAGCATGATTTATGGATGATCCATAATGAAATTGTGTAAACAAACTTCTTTAAAAACAGGATTTTAATAACCCATGAGAGTGCTTCTGGGATTCCTGTTCCCAAACTTACCTTTTAATCGATTCATGTCTGGTATTTGAATTATTCACCATTATTTGCATTCATCACCTCTCCTAAACATGGCTGACCCCCTCTGAAAGGTTATATTATCAGGAAAGGGAAAATCTATAATATTGGGCAACCTAAATGATTTTGTCAATTAGCGTGACATGGTTTTTTATAATGCTGCATTAACTACGAGCAAGGAAAAAGATTGGGAACAAATTGGAGCTCAAAGTATTAAGCAGATCCCATTTTAGCATATGTGAACCAAAGCCAGCAGCAATTTCCATCACAGTACGTATATCAAGATATTTGTTCTTATAAGAAATAGGAGGATAAGAATCTGAGCCAAAGAAAATCCAAGAAAGGAAATAGGCAGTGTGACGAACAATGTAGGTCATGCCAATGCTCATCATCGTCACAGCTCCCTCCATGCTGCCTGTGTTACATGCATTTATAGTTCCTTTCATGAAAGAGGCATCTAGCTTATTTAGTCAATAGAATGAAGCATAGCATCCTTGTCTCTCCTGAATCTAGGCAATACGAAGCTTCTTTTCACCTTATTGGTTTTCACAATGCCTATTATATCTTCATTAAGAGCGTGCTCAGACCAGAGAAACAAGGAGGACAAGAGATCTCCAAGCCAGATCCACAGTAAGTTGCTGCTCTAGCTAAACATTTCCAAGTGACCCAACCTTTGAATGGTGGAGACTCCAATGTAGTGTAAGAAATAAATACTAACTGTTGAAAACCATGGCCATTTTGTGCTATTCCACACCATTACTATGGGCATGGTTGAGTTATACAAATGAGTACCCATTCTTCATTCAAAGATGACTTCAAGTGCAAACTTCATAAATATTTAATGGTAATAACTTGGTTTCACCTTGAAATGTACCTCAAATAGGAAAACCTAGAAATAAGTGTACCAGGAAAAAAAATTCAGAAAAACAAATGGTTCCTTGAATTAGCTTTCATTTCTAAGATAAAAACAGGATTTGGTCCTCTTGGACACTCAGGGACTCCGGCTTGACACTTTTAATTAAAAAGACATTAAAAAATTAACACAGAACTCTTTTCACTTTGCTCCAGGGCAACTCATGAAAGATCGCTGCTTTGCTACCAGAATGCCAAATATCTGTGTCCAGGCTCTTCTGCTTCCCCTCCTCCAGGAAAGTCTGTGAAAGTCAGATGCCACTGAGAAGCTGCCCTGTATGTGTTTAATTTCCTTAGTGCTGATAGCATAAAACTGATCTGGCAAAGTAAATTAGTGCAGAAATCCAAAGCCCACGGCTTTGATCTTCTGCCATCTATCTGACAGCAAGCAAAAGAGTCAGATATTTTCCCACTACCAGGAATATAAAGAAGCAGATTTGAAATGGCACAAATTTCTTTCCTCCATCGAAGAAAATGTATTTGATGACATGGAGACATTGCACCCAGACATGGTTGCTAAGATGTGAAGAAGGATTGCGGGGTGAGCTTCTGAAATTTTCCTGCATGCAGCAGCAGCTCCTGCTCCACAGACCTCTGGGGGTCTGAACTTTTGTGAATGGTTTCTGCTAAGAAGTTATCTCAAACTTCAGGGCTGACTTCAATACAAAAAAGTCAAATGCCGTGAAGAGCTGACTTGTGGGATGACTGAGTTGGCTCAATGGAATTCTTTAAATCTTGTTAATCCTTGGCCTCCTTATCCAATCTATTCACCTTACCCAGAGCTCTTGATTTGATAACAGCATTGCACAACCATCTTTTAAGGGAGTTAGGCTGTAGATCATTTCACTGAATGGTCCTGAGCCAGTAACGTAAACGCCCATCTTTTAATTTGGTGTAATATTAAGTAGCTATAATCATTTTTCTCTAATTTATTGACCTAGTATATGAAAAACAAATTATAACCACTCTGTTTCTTGTTGTTATTTTGTAGCTCGGTGATTTAATTGTGAAGAGACATCGAAAGAAGACCTTATGCGACATCTTGGGTGTTTAAATGCTAGTCACTCAAGACTATTTCCTTTCGAGCATAACTTCTGCTAAAATTCTGGGGAGAGCTTTGAAATATTCAAATACAAGCTTGGGCCTCCCGAAAGAAGCTGAAGCGTAGAAAGTTCTGATCACATTTTGTCTGGATGGTGTTATTTTCCAATTTAATCTGTTTAGTTAGGACTTTTGAGAATTATGGAGCTGAATACATTTCAAGAGACACTGAGGTCTGTAGAATCAACGACTTTTCCCATAGACACATATTTTAGCAGCTGTCTCAAGCAACTTCCTTGCTATATAAAGGTGGTTATGAGGCCGGGCGGTGGTGGCGCACGCCTTTAATCCCAGCACTCGGGAGGCAGAGGCAGGCGGATCTCTGTGAGTTCGAGGCCAGCCTGGTCTACAAGAGCTAGTTCCAGGACAGGCTCTAAAAAAAGCTACAGAGAAGCCCTGTCTCGAAAAACCAAAAAAAAAAAAAAAAAAAAAAAGGGTGGTTATGTAATCTTAGCACATTCAAAATTAGACTATTTCACACTGAGTCGATGATTTAAATGAGTTACTGGTAGAGTATTTTGAAGTTAATAAGACAAAACATCTGACCCGACTTCATAGAGTACAATGTTGGGATGGGAGGAAACATGCTGGTTACTTGAAAACAACGTCTTAATTCTTGAACGTTTAGAAATAATGTATAGCACTGAGCATCAGAATTATCACTTTCCTCATAGGATTAAATACATTTAATTGAGGGGTACTGGAGATTTGGGTCGTCAGTAAAGAGCAATTGCTACCCTTGCAGAGGACCTGGGTTCAGTTCCTAGTGCCCACATGGTTGCTCACAACCATCCTTAACTTCAATTTTAAGAGATCCAATACCATCTTATCCCTTCTGCAATAACCAGGCGTGCATGTGGTGCACACAGACAAAACACCAAGACACATGAAATCAATAAGTATAAGAAGAGATATTAGTATATTTAAGTTAATGTATTTGTTCTAACTTTGAGAGAATGTAATAACTGTTCAAGGTTTGATGTCAATTCCTTTTTATTCTGTGATAATTTTCCCTTACCCTTTTCAATTAAGATATCAGATAGCTAAAGCCAAGAAATATTAGAAAGTATTTGTCCCTCCACTTAAAACATAAGAATGGATATAGAACAGTTTTGTATCTTGATGCTGTATTAAATTCAATCATTACTCTAGTTTTCCAGGACATCCCATCCCCCCACCTACTGTCTTCCTTATGTCTGACATCCTGCGTGAGCTGTGTCTACTTTGATGATACAGAGAGTCTTTCCCCATGGATTGGAAGGCACCTACCTAGCTATGTATCATCCATCACCTGTGACAAAAGCTGCCTAGACTAGTGATCAGCCAAACAGGGTCCTTAGCTGATACTGAAGCCTGAAGCCACGAAAAAGCACACACTTGGAAGGCTTCTCAGGAAATCAATTACAAGCGTTGGATTCAGACCCAGGGGCACAATTTTACCTTTTTATCTTTGAATGCCAGTTCTAAGCTTCTGAGTGGTGACAGGGTTTTTATAATTATAAATAATCCGATTATATAACTACAGAATTGCAACTGGATAAACAAAAGTTTTCCAGTTTATGCATAACTTCTAATCTCAGTGAAGAGGTCAAAGAAACCGTGAGAAAAAAAAGAACTCAAATTTTATTGATTTGAATTGATCTTAAGTCCAATGCCATAAAGTAGGAACCAAACAAGCCTTCTTTGACTATTCCTGTCGGTCTCCAAGGCTCATTTTCTCATCTCTATCTCAACCTCTCTCATTCCTATATCCAATTCTGCTACATTCAGAATAAATATGAATGTAAAACATATTCTCTCCCCTGTTTCCCCATTTCACTGCTTATCCCAATTACACTTCCATGTATTAGCATTTATATGTTTTTGATGAAACTCACCTTTTGATGTTAGGGGACAAACTCATTTTGCCAATCCCATGATAACAATCTCACCATACTGCTGCCCCCTTTATCTCTCTTCCTTTCCTCTATCCTTCCTCAAATATGTAAGAAGAAAATCTGCTGCCTTATACAGCACAGAGCAGTAAAGCTCCTGGTGAAGACCAATGGGACCAGACTCCATTCTAAGTGCCTTTCACAATAACTATAGTTGTTATCCTCTATAGGAGCCTGCTGAATCAAATGCTCTCTAAGCTGACAGGTGTGGCTCATGCAATAAGGGACAAGCCTGCGGTTTTACTAAGTCCATGTGCATGTGTAGCAAATGTACCAGGGCAGACACTGAGCTTCTTTGTGTTCCAGGCCTCTTCAGAAGTAGATGCTGAATAATATGAAAAAGGGAGAGTGAAATTATATCATTTTCAGCTTACCTGAGAGTACTATTTCGCATTCATAACAGGACTTTTTGCATATATGATCTTAGAAGTTTAATTTAGTGATTTACCTCTTCCGGATCTCTCATAATACGTGGAGCTATAGTTGCTATGGCCTTACATGACTGGCTCTTTTCCAGTGTGTGTTCAAGATCTTTTTGGTTGCAGTATGTATTAGCTTCTCATACTTAATTCACAGCAGAGCAAAGACTCAAAGGGCTTGAGTCTCCCGAGCCTCGTCTGATGTGCTTTTCACCACACATGACATTATGTCCACTATCCTTGCTCAACTAAATAATATCTATGGACCTGTGATTAGAGACCAGGAAATGCTCTCCTTCTTGATCGAGGTTGACCTCAAAGCTCTAACTCACTTATTTCTATTTTTGTTCTTCCAGAAAAAAAAAGTCCTGCTTTTCTTTTAAAATGATGCAGGGCTTGGAAACACCCCCAGGAAGATTCCTTTCTTTTCTCAAAAATAAATTGCAAGGTCTGGTTTAGTTTGTTTGCTTCCTTGTTTTGGGTGAGGTTGTTCTTCAAAAAGACCCGGTACACATTGGCTGTGCAGCCATCTACCACTACATGCTCAAGTACTGTGGTTTCAAAAAAAAATCTGGCCACCCTTCCTTTGATATAAAAGAACCACATGGGGTTGAGTCATACACTGTGGAGAGAACACAGATAATTATGGGATGTGCTGGGCCCAAGGAAGATGTTAGCTCCTCCATAATTACAACTGCAGGCCAAGGGAAGAGAGTCAATAGAATGGAGGACATACGACACTGCATCCAAAGCCCCAAGCTACTGCGAAGTGGTCACGGTCACACACTTTCATTCCCATGAACTTCCCAGCATGAGCACTGATTGGCCTTCAAGAATGCCTATGATTCTGAACCACTTTTAAGCAACGTGTTGTCCTAACAATGTCAAGTGTTGATTATTTGGGGAGTGATAAAGGGATGATGCCCATTAAAAATGCACCAGGGGTTCTCAATAGCAGAAAAAAGCCATGTTTGAGTGACTGGAAGTGGGACACAAGTGCTTAGGAGGAAGTGATTGAGAGACTGAACTTCTCAGGGAAGGTAGAAAAGCTATTGTTTATGAAGTTCATGTCACAGATGTATTTGTACCAGAAATGCTTCCCTCTTTCTTTCTGTTTTAAACAATATCAAATTCTTCTATTACAGTGGTGCCTAATATGTAAATTGTATTGCCATACATAAACTATTGTATTTAATATAGAAAAGTAGTATTTGTAACTAAAAGATGATTGTACATAATACAGTAACCAATTTCACAAAGGATTACATTTCTTTAAAATGTCCTATATTTTAGAAAGCCCATTCTAGTAACCTTACCCTATATGCAACTGACAATTTCCTTATGTTTTATGTAGCTTTCAACTCAAAGTCTGATTAACATAAGTAGCTTCCTGCGATGCTTGGACATAGACCGGGATGCAAGTGGTCGCACATCTTTTACCACAGTATTTCATGATCACGAGTGGTGTGATGTGGACAGTGACTAACTGGTCGGACATAGTGTGACTGATGTGGAACAGAAGATGACATGACCACAAGGGGATATTAAGACTCACTATGAGGAAGCACAGCATGTGTGTGGCCCATTTCCTTGGGGCAAGCATCATGTCACATAGAGGCAGAGGTTAATCTCAGGTTTGAATCAGACTTATCTGTGAATCAAAGGTTGTAACACAAAGTTCTAATTTAATAGATCTCAGTTGTCATCCTTGACTCTATTAATAGTAACTATATTGTGACATTATTTATAAACCGTGTAGTTACTCTTTAAAGGTTTACAACTCATCAGGCTTGGTGACACACACTTTAATACCAGCTCTCAGAGGAAGAAGTAGTTATATCTCTGGTGAGCTGAGGCCAGCCTGATCTACATAGTGTAATTAGTTCTAGGTCAGCTAGGGCTACATAGTGAAACATTGTCACAATAAATTTAAAAAAGTGTTCAACTAAGTGATTTCTAAACAGTATTTGAAAAATCTTGTAAGCATCACACTATCTAATTTCAGGGCATTTCATCTCCATGCTACAAAATCCTGTTTAGGGTCATTAGCAGGTGCACCCAGTTCCTCCTTTCCCCTAGTCTTTAACCACTCCAAATCTGCTTTCTATAGTTGTAGATTTACCTCTTCTGCATCTCTCATAATAATACATGGAGCTATAGTTGCTATGGCCTTACATGACTGGCTTCTTTCCCTTAGCGTGTGTTCAAGATCATCTTGGTTGCAGCATGTATTAACGCTCCATTACCAGCCGTGCCTGAATATTACCTCAGAGTATGGGTAGACCAGACTTTGCCTGTACATTTACCAACTGCAGATACTGGCATGAATTCTCATTTTGGATGGCTGCTATCGGCATTTCTATAAATATTCATGCACAGTCTTGTGAAGAATGTTACATGTAATGTCATGAAATGATAACGATGTATTGCTAAACACAACTGGATCAATATGTACAATCACACACATGATGCAATTCACTCTGAATATTTGTTTTCATACTATACACACAAACATAGACTTAATTAACAAAATATAAAAACTAATCGCTTAATTTTGGATCCAGAAATCATATAATGATAATTCTACGTTATATATATGTGTGTATATATATATATACATGTATATATTCATATTATTTAAACTTCTTATAAGAAGCATTTATCATTTTTACAATGAAAAACAAAAAATTTTTAAGGTTTGAACATTAAATTTGTGGTATGTTGAAGATCTTCTTGCAATGCCCCTTTTCATCAGCTTAGACAACTGAGTTTACTGTAACTTAGAACTCATGGTTCTTCCTCCCCAAATGTTGTCTATGGATACTTTCAGCATCATCATTATTGCCACAAATGTCCCCTGAACAATTGCTAAGTGCTAGCCACAGACTTAATTATGTATATTATCTCACTTTATCTTCAGAATGTCTGCTTGAAGTAGACGTTACATCTACTTTGCAAGTGTGTAAACAAGAAATGGACATGATTCGGTCCCTCCCAAGCTATTATAGTGGAAAATCAAACTGTCTCCAAGCAGAGTTTCCTTAATCAATGCCAGCTTTTCTCTTTAAATTAGGAAATAGAGAGTTTGTTTTTTAATTCAAGGACACACCATCCTTTTGTACATGTATGTACAGGTGTCTATGAGAGCACAGGCCACGAGTGATTGGGTGTCCACAGGGTCAGAGAAGAGTTTGGACCCTCGATAGCAGGAGTCACAGATAGCCAGGCACTGCTGGTTTGGGGGCTGGGAACGAAACCCAGGTCTTCCATCCTCTGAACGAGGAGCAGGTGCTCCAGACTGCATACCATCTCTTTGGCCACCCGTATTTCTTTTGCGCATTCATTTATAAAACTTCAAAAAACTGAATTGCAGGGATACGTGAGAGAAACCCCCTCACTTCAGCCAAGGAGAAAGGGACCCAGCACACGTTGTCTCAATCTCATGTCAGGCATCTACTTTTAAAATTGAAGTGATAATAAAAACATTGCTCCAACATGGGATTTTTTTTTTTTTTGCCCGATGAAGGAACTTTTCTTATAGCTCACTGCTTGAGGTTTACTCAGCTATGGACATAGCAAAATCAATCCATTTTGCAAAATAAATATTTTAGAAAAGGGATATCATGTCATGTTTGTACTTTTGAACGGAATTGATTGAATGTTTCCAATGGTTTAGAAAATGGACTGAAGTTGTCTGTGGATTGTGAGACAGTTTGCCACATAAAGCTAGGTATGAGCCGGGTGGCGGTGGCACACCTTTAATTCCAGCACCCGGAAGGCAGAGGCAGGCAGATCTCTGAGTTTGAGGCCAGCCTGGTCTACAGAGCTATCTCTAGATCTGACTCCATAACCACGGCGGGGGGGGACCATTAAAAAGCTAGATATGATATATCTGTGAGAGTTAATTAAAAATGAAGCTGAGATACAATTTAGAGATTTGGAAAATGGCACTTATCAGTTGAAAGGTGCTCATTTTGTATTTATACTGTTTGTTCTTTTTGTGTGTTTTTGTTTTGCTTTTATTTTCTGAGGTACTTTCCTTCTTTACAGTAGCCATGGCTAGCTAGATAACGCATACGCAGTTAAAAATCGCTTCAAACTTGAAGCAACATTCCTGCTTCAGCGTTCTGAGCACTAGGATTACAAGAGTGGTCCATTACACTTGAATCTATTTGTTTTAAAAGCACAATCAAGGACATACTCTAGCCAAATGTTCAGGTTAGTCTGACTTTGATGTTATCATTTAAGAGTGTAACCGTATTTCGGGGGGTATTTTATAATAAGTTTACTAGCAAAACTGTTTTTATCATGATAGCCTCTGTCTCTAATCTATTCAGGACCGGAAGAAATGCATACATTAGAAGACAGAGTTTGCCAAGGGGAATGAGCCTGGGTATTATTTCTAATATTGCACTTGCTACTAGCGGCATGATATTCAAAAATTCACTTCACAATTTGGCCCTTTAATTCTCCTTTGGTAAAACACAATAGTATCATTTAACCTATCGATTTCATGTAACTTTTCACAAGTCCTGGATTTTATGGTCTATGGCGCAACTAACCTCATTTAGCCAGGCTATCTTCGATTATCTTGGTCCAGTGTAGCCACACAAGACTTCAAAACCAGTGAGTTTTCTTCATTTAAAAGATACACAAGCAAAACTGAAGCATGAAAATGCTCAACACCCCACTCCCAGCCGGACGGTGGAAATAACCAGAGGCCAGGACAGCAGGCTGCCTGGAAACCTTTACGTCACCCCTGGCAGCCAGCCAGCTAAGAAACAAGGCCTCACTCCTATAACCAAAGGAACAACTCTGATAATGATTTGAGTGGATGAAGAAACGGATTCTTCCTCAGACCCACAAGGTCAGAGCCAAGAGTGGTCTGTAGAGAACTACTTGACTTGGATCTTGTAAACCCTGAGCTGGACTCGAAGACAACCCTCCCAGACCCATAAATTACGTCTGTGATAAGCGTGGATTGGCTTTAATCACAAAGGCTGTATTACCAAATGTAAACACCATGCAGCTGTTAATCAGAAGGGAGTAGACATAAAAGGTAAGGGATAGCACAGTTCAAATGTGTCGGCTAAACACTAATACAAATACATATTTAATCTAAATATACTAAGAGATTCTAAAATGATACGTATCTCTTCATTTATGGTGGCTACTTCTGAACAAACAAGTAGGATTAGATGTTAAGGAAGGAGACAAAGCTTCCATTTCTTTACGTGGTTCTATACTGTTTAATAATCGTCAGTCATTAATTTTGAAACAGAAAACATTTAAATGTGAAGTACAGGGTTTCTCAACTTGGTAGGACATTGTTTACCAAGTGCTTATGAATAGCATTTATGGCTGGGATTCTTCTATTTAACACCAATCTCAGATCAATGGATCTTTTTCTCGTCTCCACAATTTCTCAGTTGGTCTTCACACAGGCATGGACCTTCATATCTACAAAATGTATTTACTTGCATAGCACAAGCCAGGGACTGAAAATATCCAAAATGATTGAAGCCATAACTACAGGGCCAAAATGAGGACAAAAAGTATCCCCAGGAAACTTACCTAGCGTAAGCTATATGCAACTCGCTTGACTGAAGGCGTCAGGGGAAATACAACACAAACATGGGACCAAATGTGCCCCACTTTTTGAAAAACAGACCAAACCCTGTATGTAGAAGATTCAGGGTCAGGCTTATGTTTTGAACCTTAACGTATGCTTCCTTCCCATGTGAAATGAAGGAAATACATTAGAAACCAAATATGAAATGCTCTCATTGGTGTCTCCAAGTTCTGCTGTGGAAGGCCATTACGAGTGCTATCTTCACAAGACAGACACTGTTAGCACCGCACACAAAGGCACAGGCTTCTGGAAGCATCGGGGTCTGACTATCATCACAGAAGTATTTGTACTTTGGTTGGATTCATGTCCTTCCCAACAGATGACTATAATATTCTTTTCCTTATGGTTTGCCAAGGTTCATGAAGTTCTAACTCTGTCAACCATGTTTATCTGCATAATTATACAGTACAACCTGTGTTTGGAAACTAGCTCCAGTTTATAATAGTTTCCCACAGACAAAACAAAACTATCTGCTTGAACTTATCCCCTGAACAAAAATGATTATTGTTTTCTTGTTCAGTTAATGTCAATGTTGGTTTGGGACATTGAAATTGAATTATTATTGAAATTTTGGCCTTTTCGTGCACACAGCACAGAATGCCACCATGCCCCCTTCAAAATGAGATCATTAGAAACACACCCAGTGTTGTGGATCACCAAGAAGGTGGTGTCTCCAGTCCTTATTAGTATACACTCACTTCAATCCATCACTGACAGTCACTGAAGCCTACATGGTTTGGTATCTCCTCTCTCCTTAAACTAAAGGACCACCTCTTGCCTTGCATGTCATAAGCTTCTGCTTCCCTTTCTGATAGCTGAATCCCACAAACCCCTCCTGATTCCTCAGATGCTGTCTTCACAGAGATCCTTAAATAAGGACCTTTGCTCATCTATGCTAGGAAGTCATAAATATCGAGAAATAAAACATATAACCCTAAATCAATTATGTATGTGTCCTTGAATATAAATAAGCTCTCTCAGAATTAGACTCCTTATCAACAAAACAGCAATTAAAAAGTTCTTACAATGTTGCCATGATCATGAAATGCACTATTATGGTATTTGACACATAGAAAGCACAATAAAAGTATCTCTGGCTACTAATAGTCTTCATGACAACAGAAGCATGCCAAGATTGACCAAATAAACAGATTACACATATCTGTGAGGCCTGGGTACTGCTTGCAGGTTTTACCCAGGCTCTGGGCAAGAATTTGACATTGAATGAAATCCATCAACAGAAAGCAAACTGGAGAAATTTCACCATGAACCCTATATGTTCCTTAATCTTTAAAAGTATAAATTCAGTGGTTCTAAGCCACCGTATGTGTATCTTCCTTCTAACGCCACATCCTAAACATTCTTAATTATATTCTTATGTGTGCCTTCCTACTTGAACTAGGTACAAAATTTCCATCTTCTTCATATATATTTGGGGAATTGTTTTACCCTGTACCTGGAAAAGAATTCATGTTAAATAGAGAATAAACTCATTAATGATAATAATATTTGTAAGCAAGTAATTTGGGAAATGTTAAGTTAAGGAGGATTTGCTTTGTGTTATTAGCTATGTATTTGTGTATCTATCTGTAAATAACACTCTTTCCCTGGATTATCAATGACCTCTATCAGTCCTTACCTTTCTTCTACCTGTGAGAGGCCCCCTCATATATTTTTGTTATAATCCTTTTATCTCCTTTTTCTTTCTATCCTCCTCCACTCACCTCTCTCTCTCTCTCTCTCTCTCTCTCTCTCTCTCTCTCTCTCTCTCTCTCTCTCTCTCTCTCTCTCTGGAGAATGGTCTGTATTCTGTCATTTATATTTTAAATTAATACTGTTTGGCCAGTAGCCAGGCAGGAAGTATAGGTGGGATAACCAGACAGGAAGTAGAGGCGGGTCACTGAGAACAGGAGAATTCTGGGAAGGAGGAAACCCATTCCTCTGTAGTCTTGACCCAACCACAGAAGAAGCAAGATATGACTGCCCCCCTGAATAAGGTACTGAACCACATGGCTAACACAGATGAGAATAATGGGCTAATAATGGGCTATATAAGTTATAAGAGTTAGTAAGATGCGTGAGCTAAAGTGCCAATCAGTTTATAACTAATGTAGACCTCTGTGTGAAACCCCAACATCTTTCTCTCTCTCTCTTCCTTCCTTCTTTCTCTTTACCATCCTCCTTCTATGTTTTTTTCCCAGTAGTAATTAGGTGTGAATATATTAATTAGCCAAATATGGATCCTGTAAGACAAGGTTACCTGAATCCAGGAAGAAGTCTTATCTGCAAACAACATTGTCTGCACTCTCTATTGTGGGGCAATATCAAATGCTTTTATGAGTGAGAGGAAGTCCCCAGCTGCTCATTCTTCCTCGTTGGATTCTTGATCGTGTCTTCAGAGAAATGCCATGGCACACAGATGAAATGAATCACTGTGGCCTCTTGGTTTGTTTCCTGCTGTGCTAATTTCATCTTCTCTCTTTGGTTCTTTCCAAGCCACCAAGGAACAACTCAAAGTTCATGCAGAAGGCAAGCTGCAATGTTTGCAGAACTGTATCAGAAAATGTGGAGGAAGCAGAGGACTTGTGCAGTTTCTCTCCTGGGGCCGACCTCAGTGTTCTTCTAAATACCATCAAATGTTTGCTTTCTTGGGATGACAATATGTAACTCCTCTAGAAGTCCAATGAGTAAACATAGCCAGAAACTGTTAGTTTCCCTCACCTTTGAAACCACCTGCTAAGTGAATCATAGTGGTGCAGTGAGCAAAGGAGGGGAAAACCCCCCCAAGACAAGACACTTCCTAGTATCACAGAGGAAGCCTTCAGAAAAAGTGAAGCAGAAAACCCAATGAGTTAGCTTCCAGATAGGATATCTCCTGTGCCCTGAATCACCTGAGTTCCCTAGTTCCTTGAGTGTACCAACTGGTCTTATTCAGAGTGTAAATGCCCAAGGATAAACTCTCACGTGGAAGAGCTACAACCATGGATTGGTTTACATTAGCTAATGTTTGTCTACAGTCCTGACTCTCAAACTTATTTCACCTTGAGATGATACTTCTATCTCTCTAGGTTTCCTTATTTTTATAAAACAGGGATGCTAATTCTCTCTCCTTTTGGGAGACATCATCAAACTCAGACTTACTATGTAGCTGACAATGACCTTAAACTCCTGTTCCTCTTACCTCTGAGGACTATGGGTGTTTACTCCTTGCCTGGTTTTTATGTGGTGCAGGGGATGAGAAACCTGAGATTTCTTTATCCTAACTGAACACTATACCGACTGAGCTACATTCCCAGCTCCAGGATGCTAATACTTTCTATCCTAAAAAGCTTTTGTGAGGGTTGTTTGTGTCAAGTCATCCATCTAAAAGCCTATGAAGAGAGTCAAGCACATTAGCACTCAGTTATTATCAATTGCTCCCGCTGATCTTTGCTGCCCTCTCAGTACAGTGCCTACTTCCCAAAGATTCTCACCGGGTCTCCAATTCAAATTAGTCCCCATGTTGCATGGAGCTTCTCTTTTGATGTATAAATTAAATGCCCTAGAATAATCATGCCATCCTTTTATCCCACTCCTGTTTACCTCATCAAATTATTCTGTTTGGATTCAGTTAGCAACACTCTATAACAAGACTGTGGAACCTGCAGGGGGATAGTAGGAACCTAAGATATAGCAAGGGAATTATTATGTGTGAAACAATATATGTGAAAGCCAATGCAGTTGCCTTGACATTGCAAAAACACTCAGAACATGACTCAAAGGTAAAATTCTGAAGTGTTTCTTTTTAATAATGATAGCTTTTTTTTTACTCACCAAAGAATAGGCATTGTTAACCTTTTTACAAATATTGACTCATTTTATACACACACACATCTGCACACACCAACAACATGATTATTAAGTTCATTTTAGAAAGAAGAAAAATGCTGTTTCCTCCTGTTTGTTCAGCTGGAATTGTCAAGAGTCAAAATTTATGTGCGTGTCGTGTCTGAGCACACATAAACACTCACTGGGCATAGCCAATTCTTATGCAATCACATGTCAATAGTCTATTTGCTTACCAACTTATTCCATAAAGGAAACCACTCACAAATCATTCTCAATCATACCTTTAGCTTATCAAAATAAATACTTATGCTGAAAGTGCTGCATTATAAGATGAAAAGAAAGAAAGATAGGGGGAGGAAGGGAAGAGGAAGGAAGAACAGAGGAGGAAGGGAGGAAGAGGGAGAGGGAGGGTGAGAAAAGAAGGGAGGGGAA
This sequence comes from Arvicola amphibius, assembly GCF_903992535.2. Taxonomy (NCBI): domain Eukaryota; kingdom Metazoa; phylum Chordata; class Mammalia; order Rodentia; family Cricetidae; genus Arvicola; species Arvicola amphibius. The sequence goes on along the minus strand of NC_052055.2, from coordinate 16,010,520 downwards.
GGATAGGGAGAGCACAAAGCAGGCATACTTAGAGAAATGTCAGAAAACGCCAATGCCAGGCATCAACACTCAGAATGGGCAGAGAAGTTCGGAGAACAGAAGGCTTGCAGCACTCACTGTTTCTCCCAGATCCACAGATGGAAGGTTTAACCCTATACCTGCATTAGAGCCTACCACTCCCGTGGCCCCAACTGTCCACCCACTTCATCCCTTCCTTGTTCTGAGGGCAGCGGCTGCTGCCAGGATTACCTCCCAGTTACTTCTAAAGCTTTTTATGGCCACAGCAAAAGGCAAGTGGGAAGATAAAACAAACGAATCTGTCTGTTCTTACTCATAGGCTTCCCATAAAGGAAGGTTTAATCTTTATTTAGAATCAATACTAAGTAAAGAAAGGATAAATATACCAATTGAAAAGCTCTTGCTATGGAGGCCTTGGCAGCCGCAGTAAATTGCCTGAGGTTTAGAGGCTCTATGCGTTTTCCCTAGGACTTTAGTCTGAACTCTCTAATGTAAAACCCGGTCATTTCTGGGGACCCTTGATTTAGGAGCATCCAGATTCTGCTAACAAACTTTTTATAGCTTGTATTTTAGTCCTGTAACAGAGGTAAATCCATAACAGATGGATGGGATTCCGGACCTCAGTGTTGAGTATTTCACCCAAAACAATGGCAGAGGCTCATTTGTTTGTGTGTTTATTCTTGAGACAATGTCTCACTCAGCTGTAGCTCAGGTTATGTGGACCTCACTAGGTAGCACAGGCTGGCTTCAAACTAATAGTAATATTCCTGTCTCTGCCTCCTGAGTGCAGAGATTAAGGCCCCTGAGCACCACTCCTTGCTTAGGAGACACATCTGAATATTGATACTTTTGGACATAGTAAGCGGATCTGGATGAAAGGGGTGGAGTTCCTGTAGGAATTTCCCACGGGTTAAACTGATGTCACTCGAGGAAATTAGAGTGTTCTTAGGAACTCGGTCTGCCACCACAAGGAGTGTCACTGAATCTGTATCCACGACTTTAATTGCCTATCATATTAACTAGCACTAAAGCTCCAGGGAAAGCCAAACCACATGGAAAGTTCTGGTTCTTCACCCATGAAGTGGGAGAATGTGTCCCTTGAGGATCTTGACTACCCTAAGGAAAAAAAAAGGCCATGCCTGCTAGGCATGAGTTTACAAAGCTCATGGCTGCTTTTAGGAAAGCTGCAGTTTCTGGTCAATGCATCTTAATGCGGTTTAATTTGTTGAGGATACTGGGGATGATTTATTTTCTTTATCAAAAGTGGAACCAAAATAGCTTTGGGTGATGAGTTCAGGTCTTGGACCAAATTTCTGATGAGTTATTTATTTATTTATTTATTTATTTATTTATTTATTTATTTTGTATACAATATTCTGTCTGTGTGTATGCCTGCAGGCTAGGAGAGGGCACCAGACCCCATTACAGATGATTGTGAGCCACTATGTGGTTGCTGGGAATTGAACTCAGGACCTTTGGAAGAGCAGGCAATGCTCTTAACCTCTGAGCCATCTCTCCAGCCCTCTGATGAGTTTTCTACTACATTATGTTGCCTGGAATCTATCCTTAGGTTCTTAAAAGAAAGCATGGAATCAAGGCAGAGACTTGGGAAACATTGAGCTATTGTTCCCAACCATTCTACAGACTAGCGTGAGAAGGTGTGTCATATAAAAATGTTATCGGGATGTAAGAAATGGAGAGAGCCTAAGAAACACAGATCTCACTGAGGGCTTCAAAAATTAGCCCTAAAAAGACTGGTGGATGAAGCGCTTGCAAGCATGAGAACCTGAGATTGTATCTCCAGATCCCACAAGAAGACTGTCAACAAGGGTTAGAATCTGTTATCCCAGCAGTCCTATGGAGAAATTGGAGACAGGGACAGTAAAATTTCCAAAGCTTGCAGCCAGTTAGCTTCTGCATATGAATCAGCAAATGTATGACCTTCTCAAAAAAAATGTAGTTAAGGCACCAAGGAAGTCCTCTAACCTCTACAAGCAAGCCATGGTGTGCACACGTTCACTCATTCTCTCTATCTCTCCCATGCATGCATGTGTGCCCCCCCACGTGCACACACACATAGACACAATGTGTACATACACAAATTAATAGATAATAAAAATTGGAATTAAAATTATTTGATAGCTAGGGATATAGCTCGGGGTTTACCTTGTGTGTGCAAGAACTCAGGTACAAAGTCTAGCAAGACAAAAGTAAAAGAAAATATTAAAAAATGCCAGTGTGTGCATATATAACTTATTTATCCTTATACATATGCACACACATAGTGACATCTTTACTATCATACCAGCATAATAAAAATGTTTAAGAATGATAATAAATGATAATATATGGTCATGGTAGCCCATATATATATATACGTATATATATATATATGTGTGTGTGTATATATATACATATATATATATATATATAGTCCTTATAGCCTGGTTTACATAAACACTAATAATCATTGTATCTAGTTTGTAAATAAGTAGAAATAATCACTCCTGTATTCTTATGGACTGATAGTTACCTGCCCATCTCATTATCCTAGTCTGGACTTATAGCTTATTTACCTAATCACCTTCATCCAGTATATACTTAGTTTGTACTATGGCATTAAGAGCCTGAATTCAAGTTCTTCCCTCTTCCTGGATATTAGCATCACCCTTCCATATCCCTAAAATTGCCTGGTATAATACTTACATATGATGGATACTCAAACACTTTAATTCCTCCTCAACTTGCTTATGCAGCAGACCTTTTTAGTCACTTTCAAGTCAAGACAAGGGTGCAAAGAGTTGTCAGTTTGGTCGCTTATACATTCACACTACTGACTTCTGTCACCTGGTGGTTTAAAGAATTCTATTTGGTGATGAACATGCAATCTCATACAGCTTAGTAAGAGAAGAAGATCTAATCAAATCTTTCTTGAAAATAAATCTAAGGTGAAAGGAAGCCACATAAGCCTCCCCTGAAGACAATATTTAGGCCATGCCAGGAGCTAAAGGCTATGGCCATCTTTCAAGTCACCCACCTTTACTATGGTTTCACACCACATAGCCCTGGTAGAGAGGGATGGGTGACAAAAAGGCATGAGTCCAGATCAATATTCTAGAGAAGCTCCAGGCCATTCTTTGTTAACACCCCAACTCATGAAGCCATAATGCATTCATTAATATGCACATGCTGATCAGATGGGACCCAAAGACTTTCTTTAAGATGAAATACAAGTACCTGGGATATTGCGGGCGTTAGACACATTGCATTATTATTGTTCTTGAATTACGATCTCAGAATGAGAAGGTTTAGATTGGTATTGGATGCAGCAGGTTAAAAGTCTACCTGATTGGGCTGGTCAAACTGCAAGACTGCATGTAGAAGAATGAAAATAGATTCATAATTATCATCCTGAGTAAAATTCGACTCCAAATGGATCAAAGAGCTCAACCTAAAACCGCATACACTGAGGCTGACAGGAGAGAAAATGTGAAAGAACCTTGCACTCATTGACGCAGGAGAAGCATATCTAAAAAGAACAACATTAGTGCGAACACTAATATCAGCAATTAATATATGGGACCGCATACAACTGAAAAGCTTCTGTAAGGACACCATCATTTGAAAATAATGGCAAAGTACAGAATGGGAAAAGATTTTTACAAATTCCACATCTGATAGGGGAATCATATTCAGTGAAAAGCCAAATAACCCAATTAAAAAAGGGGTACAAATCTAAACAGGGTTCTCTATAAAGGAAACTCAAGTGGCTGAGAAATACTTAAAGAAATGTTCAACATCCTTAGCCATCAGGGAATGCAAATCAAAACTATTTTGAGATTTTCCTCTTACACCCATCGGAATGGCAAACATGAGTAACACAAGTGACAGCTCCCGCTGGTGAGAATGTGAAATGAGGGGGACCCTCCTCCACTGCTGGTGGGAGGGCAAACGTGCGCAGTCACCATGGAAATCAGTTTCGTTGTTCTCCAGAAAGTTGGAAATCAATTTATCTCAAGATTCAGCTGTACTATATACCGCTCTTGGGAAAAATACCCCAAAGACACTTCATCCTACCACAAGGGCATTTGCTTAACCATGTTCATTGCTGCTCTTCTCATAATAGCCAGAACCTGAAAACCACCTAGATGTCCCTCAACAGAAGAATGGATTAAAAATACGGTATAATTGCAAAGTGGAGTATTACTCAGATGTTAAGAAAATGCTTCCTGAAACTTGCAGGCAAACAGATGGAACTAGAAAAAGCATTCTACGTGTGGTAATCCCAATTCAGAAAGATAAGTATGATATAGTTTTGCTTATATATGGATATGAGCCATTAAATAAATGATAACCAAGCTACCATTTGTATTCCCAGAGAGTACAGGTATAGAGGAAGGGACTAGGAGAGACAAATATATTTATGGGCTTCTGGAACGAGAAGATAAGGTTGGAATAGAGATGGGAGATGGACTTGGTAGAGGGGATGCAGAGAGGGACACCTAGAACTGAGGGGCATTTGAGGAGAGGGGTGGAAACCTAGTACAGTGGAAACTTCCTAAAATATATGAAGACAATCCTAATGAAGTCTCTAAATAATGAGGGAAATGGGGTACAAACTAGTCATCTCTTGTCACCAAGCAGAGCTTCCATTAGAGGGGCTGGGTTACATCCAATTGAGTTGCTGACTAAAGGGCTCCCATGGAAAAAGCCAAACGTGCCTGGCAGTTGCCGAAATAATAGGTTGCTCTCTGCATTTCTGAAGACAAAACCCACAGAACTCATCGAACATGGAGAGACAGAGCTGCTGCCTACATAGATCCTTCACCCCTACCCCTTCTGGTTGTTTTGGTACAGAAAAAAAAATGCTCTGCAGAAGATAAAAATGAACAGCAACTTGCAAAGTATGCTAGGGAAATGGTGGAACAAATCTTGCAGGAGTAACCAACCAGTGTCTGATTTGATTTAAGGCCCACTCCACAAGATGAAACCCATACCCAGCACTGTTTGGGTGACCAACAACCAGAGACCAGATAGCCCAGAGACCCAGGATTAAACCAAATATGACTGGTCTAAAAAAGGTATCAATAAAATTACTTCTAATGATATTCTGCTGTACTCATAGATCATTGTCTTATTCAGCCATCATCAGAGGCGCTTCCTACTGGAGCATATGGGAACAAATACAGAGACTCTCAGCAAGACATCATGCAGATAGAGAGATCTTGGAACACACAGCTCTAAATGGATGTCTCCATCACATCCCTCCCATTAAAGCGCAGGGAAACCCTTGGAAGAGGAGGTGGAAAGAGTGTTAGAGCCAGAGGAGATGGCGGAACAGAGAATAACAAGACGCTCTAAATCAACTAGCAAAGTCACTCCTGGAGATTAAAGCAGCATGCACAGGGAAGACACGGGTCTTCACCAGGTCATTTGTGTATATATTATAGCTTTCAGTAAAGTATTTCTATAGGACTCCTGAGTATGTGCATGGATCAGTCCCCTATTTTAATGCCTTCTCTTAGGACCTCTTTTTCTCCTATTGTGTTGCCTTGTCCAAACTTTATATGAAAGCTTTTGCTTCATCTTATTTTATATTGTTATGTCATGTTTGGTTGTCATTTCTTAGAAGCCTGTTCTTTTCTAATGAGAGACAGAAAGGGAGTGAATCTTCATGGGAGGGAAGGTGAGGAAGATCTGCAAAAAGTATAGGGAGGGTAAACTGTAATCAGGACATACTATATGAGAAAAGAAATACTATATTTTAATAAAAGAAGGGAAGTTGGCCTGATCACAAGCTCATCATCTATAAAACAGAAACGAAGAATAATTACGTATGGTATATTGCATGTAGACAGCTAATAGCATGTAGTAAGTGTATATTCAACATTTCCCCTTTTTCTATTAATAATTGGGCTTTCTTTATCTGAAACTGATGGCCCAGAGACTTATCTCAACAATACTTTCAGTCCACATTTCCTTCCCCTTTTCATTCCTCTATATTTCTTCTTCTTCCTCCTCCTCCTCTTCTTCTCTCCTCCTCCTCCTCCTCCTTCTCCTCCTCCTCCTCCTCCTCCTCCTCCTCCTCCTCCTTCAGTTTCTCATCCTCTTCCTTCCTTCCCCCATTTCTCCTTCCCATCCTTTCTCTCTCACTTGTATTCTTATATTTCTGGTCAACCACAGTGGCCTTTCAAATTCCTACTTCTCTCTATATGGCAAAGAAATGCTGGGAAAGGGTGGAGGCAGTTTTTCCTCTAAGATATGCTAGTTAGGTTGTGGTCATTGTAGCCAAGGAGGGCGACAAGTTCTGGTGTCACACATCTCAGGATTTGGGGAACATTAAAGTAAAGTAAATTTTCTTAATCTACTATAAAATTACCATGATGTGGCCTGACCACTCTCCTTTCTGCTCACATATATTCCACTACAGTCACTGTGTTTCTCAGTAAACTGCCTGCTGTTATAATGAGAGCAATGCAAACCATAATACCAAGGTGTCTGGAGGCTACTGCCCAAGATAAACTAGCTCTTTTTTTATAACCACAAATTATTTACTTAACAAGTACTTCCCAGAAATCAAATATCTCTTAGCTATTAATTTGTAAAAATAAGAAAAAACAGTTACTTGGCAAACATTTTTAGTGGCTCTCCAATTACATACGCATATGTAAACACCTCTAGCAGATATTTGTAATATTTAAAGTCTTTTAATTTATGTATACTATATATATGATATATATGAAAACACACAAGTTATAAGCTTATGGTTTGATTAATTTTTACAAAATGAGACACTTATATAGTATACAATGACCAATAATTAGTGTTCCAGACATACTGACATACCACCATCACCACTGCTCCAAGGAAAATAGTATCAAGAATTCTATTATCACTTAACAGCCTGCTTCTAAACTCATTTAAATGGAATTAATCTGTCTGATCACTTGTATATGACTTCTGCTCAACATTTCATCCCCACAGAGGTGAGAGTTCAGCTCTTATCATGGATGAAATTTAGTTTCTATCAGTTAATGCCATTAGCTCCATATAGCAAATCTGGTGCACTTCTAAAGGCTAATAACAATAACAATAATAATAATAATAATAATAATAATAATAATAATAATATAGATTCTAACTTAGAATCTATGTATGTACCGAAAGTTAGATCAATGGTTTGCTTGACTTATACTTCCCTTATATTTTCTCTCATACAAACTTCTACTGACCAATAACCCAAGTCCTTCCATGAAAGCAGGCATTCAGAAACTGGGGATGTATCTCGGTAGAATCCTTACACAGCCAAGAGGACTTGCTGCATTGGTTTCCTAGCACGACATGAAACCAGATGTGGTGACGTATAGCTATAATCCAAGCATTCAGAAGGCAGAGGCAGGAAAATCAGAAGGTCCAAGGCATCTCACATACATAGGGAGCTCACAGACAGGATGGGATACTTGAGAAACCATTGTTAAACAAGAAGAACGGGAGAGAGGGAAGAATGGAGAAGGGAAGGAGAGAGAGATCATGAATTTAAATAATTGTTCCATGGCCTCATTTTCAGGGTCTACTCAGAAGACACCCTGCACTTCCCCATCCACTTCTCTATTCATGCGCTCTCTCCAACAAGAGCAACACGAGAATTCGAGGTCTACTATTTTCCTTTCCCTACTAACACAGATGAAACTACACGGGCAGAGTATATAAGGTGATTCCTCAACTTTGTTGGGTCTTTACACTAAAGACTTATTATTTCACTTGACATTTTGTTTTTGCTTTTGTTTATGAAACAGGGTCTCACTGTGAAACCCTGGCTGACCTCAAGTTTATGATCAGCCTCAGCGGCAGAAATTACAGGTGTGTACCACAAACCACCGCAATCATTATTACAGTTGTCATGTCATAGATACTTACAAAGTCATGTATAATAGCAATCATTCATTCTCAAGAATTCTTTTTATAAATGCATATTTTATCAATGCCAATACTTCTCTCCCCCAACCATCAACCAAAATAACTGAAGATAAGTGAAATTTAACTATAGTGAACTGAAGTGAAGGCAAATCCTTCTTCAATGGACATTGAGATGTACCAATTGAGATGTACCAATTGAGATGTACCAATTGAGATGTACCAATTGAGATGTACCAATTGAGATGTACCAATTGAGATGTACCATGTGTGCGTTCAGCCCGGCTATGGAAAAAGGCCCGGAACAAAGACAAGCATGCTAAAAATGGGAAAAAAAGGAGGTATACCAGGCAGAATAGTTGCTCCCCCAAGATCATGCCTACCCACCCCAAAAGACCCTATTGGGAGATATTCTGGGAGTAGCACCGCTCATATTTAAACCCAAGGTCAAGACTAATAACCCATTGTTTGTTTTACTAAGTTAGGCTGCAAGTGCCTTGAGCGGATCCTGTACCTTCTTCTATATCTCACTCCGTGCCAAGAACACCGCTAGCCATCAACAAACCACAATAGAACGGAGCCTTTCCTAAAGGCCAATGAAAACACACACTGAGCTAATGGAGACACTTACAGGCAAAAGATTCCAGTATTCCCTTCGGAAAAAATGCCAACAACACAGTCTCACTAATTAAGGGGCGGTAAGGGACACTGGGCAGAATGGCTCACCTGGCTTAGTGTGTGCATCAAGACTGTTCTATTTGTTTGACATTTCCTGTTTGTTTTTTTTGCCTCCTAGGTATACATTGAAAGGACAGTTTCTGAAAATTTAAAAGACTTTTCCTGAGACCTATGTTGTGAATTAAGTTATTTCAAGAAAAATAGGAATATATTGTAAATGAAAATAATAAATTTAATCTGTTTGCAGTTGTTAAAGTCATTTCATTCCCTCCCCTATTACCATCTGCTTGACGAAATCCAGAAATAGAATTTTCTCCAGGTCATCTCTAAATGCAATGGCAATTACAGGAATAAAATTCAGACATTTCCTGCAAATTGTCTTAGCAATCAACCCAGCTGAGACACAGCTGTCATTTCCTCAGCGTTTCCAATCTGAGAGTTATTCAGATGATGTCCCTCAGTCCTTGTTTGTGGTTCTGAAGAATAACCCCAATGAATAGAGAAGAACAATGTTGCCAACAGGGGACACTAAAGTCACGAGGTCTTGAAGACTATCAAGTCTTCTCATGAACCAGGACTGGATTCACCTGAGGGTAGATGAGCCTGCAGAGAGAGCCCAGAGGATGAATGATAATCACCGGAAAGCTCAACAATAATTAAGGAGAGACAGAGGTGGCAAAACAGGCTTCTTATCCTAGATCTTGGAAAGTGGAGGCAGGAAGATTCGAATTAAAGGTCCTCCTCAGATCTACAGTGAATTCCGGGCCCACCTGGGCTACGTGAGACTGTGTCTCAAGAGGAACGGAGTGAACGAAAGAGTTTAGGGGTTTACAAAGGACAAGAACACAAATGCTTCTGTCCCCTTTGTTGTTTTCCTCAAAAGTACGAGCAGAAAATGACTCCTGTGAATCACAGCCTTTACCTGCCAAATAGAAATAAATGGAAGACTTCGAAGGAGCCAAAGTACACCAGCCAGTGTACTCTGAACACTGAACACAATGTGGGGCAGCAGAGGAAGTAGATGCTGAGAATGAATGGACAGATGAGCCTGATTGTCAACTCTAGTTCCATCCTTGTCAGCATCACACTGTCTAAGTCTCTCAGCTTCACTTCCTCTCATGTGTCATTAGGATTACAAATAGATTTATTTGGAACTCTTTCGATGGAATATGTAAAGTATTTAATCTGAATTTGTGTAAGACACGATAAACAAACATGCAAAAATAATAGTATTGTATTGGCATTGTACCTGAAAATCCTGGAAGCCTCTGTCTTGTGTAAACCAGGAGTTCTGGAGCTCAGTTTCTATCAGGAACTAATACCCTAATGTCCCAGCTGTCTTTTAAGGTGGCTTCGCTTTCAAATATGTTTTGCCCTGAAGGAGAGTACAAGAACTCAGAGATAACACCCTGGACAACCACATCTCTACTGGGCCGAAGGCATCATTTTTACTCAAAGGTCCGTTAAGAGTTTGGGAACTAGTCAGGCAGGCAGTGGTGGTGCACATCTTTAATCCCAGCACTTAGGAGACAGAGGCAGGCAGATCTCTTTGAGTTCGAGGCCAATCTGGTCTACAAGAGCGAGTTCCAGGAGAGCTAGGACTGTTACACAGAGAAACCCTGTCTTGAAAAACCAAAAAAAAAAAAGGAAAGGAGGGAGGAGGGAGGGAGAGAGAGAAAGACAGACAGACAGAGACAGAAAGAGAGAGAGAGAGAGAGAGAGAGAGAGAGAGAGAGAGAGAGAGAGAGAGAGAGAGAGAGTAGAGTTTGGGAAATTTAATGTATTTACCCTGCCCAGTTGTTTGTAGACACCCAGAGGCAGGACTAGAAAGACTTTCCAGCTGGATAAGGTGGCTGCTTTCAGAAAAGTCAAGAACAGGATCTGGAGAAGTGGTTCAGTGACTGAAACAACAAGGACCTGAGTTCTCCAGAACCCACATGAAGCTGGAAGTTGTGCGTGTGTCTGCAATCCCATTACTCTTAAGGTGAGGCTGAGGCAGAAGAGGCTCCAGATGCTCACAAGCAGCTAGCCTCCTGTGAGTGAAACTGTCTCAAGAAGTTGCTATGTGTGGGCTGACACTTAAGGTTGACCTCTGACCTCCATGTACACATTGTGGCATTCATGCACACACAGAATGTCTCTTTTGATTGTTTTGTTTTTGAGTTCTTAATAAAAGGCAAGAGCAACCAGTATTCTCTATGAGTCTTGAGATTAAGAAAAAGAAGAAAAGAAACTTCCAGGATGGCCTTGGGTGCACAGAGAGACTCTGCCTCAAAACAAACAAACAAAAAACAAAAAACAAAAACAAAAACAAAACAAAAAAAACCAAAAAAATCAAACAAATAAGAAAGAGAGGGAGAGAAAAAAGAAATAAAGAGAAAGAAAGGGAGAGAAAGAGAGAGAGAGAGAGAGAGAGAGAGAGAGAGAGAGAGAGAGAGAAGGAAAACTCATCTCAAGGAAGACAAGTAATAAATTAAATTAATTCTTAGGGATGAACAAACCTTTGATACGCAGAAGTTATTTACCTGTGTGGATTCCAGTGAGTGTACATTTGATCTGTACAATACTCTGGCAAAACTATGAGAAGTAATTAGATATGCTTGTATGATGGGAAGAGTTCAGGGTAGGGGTGGGGCCTTCAGGGACAGATACAGCTGAGCAAAAGCACAAAAGAGAGAAATAAACATCCCAGAGATGGGGAGCAGAGGATAGGAAAGCTGTAAGGTGACCATCTTAACCATTCCAAAATGGCACAGGGTAAGGCAGACCATAAACACTATAATGAAGAGTTGGCGCACCTCCAGCAGAAATAATATTTATAGAATTAAGTTGTCTAACATGTCATGATGGAGAAAAGCTTGGTCAAGCCCTTCAAGTTCAGTTCTTAGAAGACTCTGCATCCCGTGCTCCTAGCGGGCTGCTCTGTGGGCAAAGGTATATTTATAAACTAAGTTTAGACATTTTCATTACGAGACACATCAGTTTGCCTTGCTGCAAATGATGATTTATTGGTTTAAGCATATTAATGAAAGCCTACCCTGAGTTGAGAAATAAAAAGTAGTTTTGAATGAGGAAAACTCATTAATAAACATGATGTGGGTTCTAACTGGTACCAGCATGAAAACTGTTTCCTGGATTTCAGAGCGAGGCCTGGCCAACAACAATCTTAGTTTGGATCATTTCAGAGGTAAACTTCACATAATTTCCAGAAAGCAAGACAAAAACATGGAATCCAAGCAGGGTGGGGGAAGGCCTCGAAAACACACAGAGGTTGCCATCATGAACAATCGCAGCAGGCGATGCTAAGGCACACTTACTGTCCTGGTAATGCGCCTACTTCAGGTCCCAAAGGTCTTGCCTTCTGGATAGGGTGAATTCAGATGAGTTTATCCCAGTCTCAAGAAGATGTATATAGCAGGTCCTGCTAGCTGGCAAATGCAGCAGTCTCTCAGAATAGAAAACCCTATCACTTCGATCCAACAGCTCTATAATGATAAAGGCAAGGAACTTCCAGGGCTGCTTCATTTCGTGTAAACAGATTATTTACAAGACTTGAAGAAATGAATGCCCTATTTTAGGAAGAAAGCCTATAATTATTTTTACATCCTTTAATAATAATGGAAGTGGTTCTTTCTGCAAGGCCATGGGAGCTGGGGCTTGAAAGCTGTGGTATGTTTATAGCAAAGTGGAAAAAATTGATATACTTAATTAACATTTTGATAAAAGCAACATGTGTTAAAGTCATAATGAGCAAACATGCAGATGTTAATATGATGAGTCATATGGTTGGTTTTTATTAGTATGAAGTTGTTTACAATTGAAAACATATGTCAGCCTGCACAGGCCACATGTTCAGTGAAATGATAAACGTTTCTGTGGCCTGAGGAAAATATGCTTTGTTTTGTTTTGCTTTCTGAGACAGGGTCTCACTAGGTACCTCTCTGTCTTGTCCCTCTGTAGACCAGGCTGTTTTAAACTCACAGAGATCTGCCTGCCTCTGCCTCCTAAATGCTGATAGGAAGGGTGTGTTCCACTGTACCTGAGTAACCTGGGGAAAATGTAGAACATAGCATAAAGGATGAGAAAGAGATACCCAGGTAGGTAATCAGGTGTTGAAGGAAGCCCCCTGTGCAAGTGACCAACAACTATTGGTGCAAGACTTCCCTAAAGAACTAATCCACAGTCTCCAGAATAAAAGAGCATAGAGCTTACTGAGGAAGTGAGGAGAGGGAAGGTAGATGCTGAAGCAGGGATGAGACCGCATAGCATCCTGGGGTCCGTTGTCAGGATCTGAGTTTTCATCTGAGAGCAATGGGCATATAGCTAGGGGACTCCACCCTGGTACCCACGTAAGTAAGAAAAGCAATAGAAATGTGTTAAGTGACCAGAAAAACCTACATGGGGCATATATCCAGATTCAGATCACCTTTCTTTTCTTTTCTTTTCTTTTCTTTTCTTTTCTTTCTTTGGATTATTTTTAAGCTCATCATGGACCAGTCACTAATAGCTCCTCATGGAGGACTGAGCTCATCCCCCAGCTGGTCTTCACACCTTCTCCTGTTATCTCAGGCTCTTCTCCCTTCGTTTTCCTCACCTCAAATCTGCTCTGGTTCCCCCTTGTGGCATCATGGATCTTCTTGACTCAAAGCTCCTGTCCCGTTTCCTTCACTAGAAAGAGGAAGGAGAAGCTGATTTTTTTTCTATGTCACATTTCTTACGTTTAGATGATGGGATCACATGGACACACAGCAAACATTCTCTCCTTGACAGTTTCCATTTCCTTCCTCTGTTTCAAGTCCTCCAGTGGCTCACAGGATTATGAAAGCTTTCTAGGAGTCTCTCTTCCCATCTCTCCAACCACTTTCGTCCTTGCTCTCTGCTAGAGGCACGCTGACCTGCCACGCCCCGTCCAAAGCAGCCACACTTCACCCAGGGCCTGCCTACCTATTTCGTCTTTCCAAAACGTTCTCCCCCGGCACTTTTTTGTTTTTTGTTTTTTTGTCTTTTTTTGAGACAGGTTTCTCTGTAGTTTTGGAGGTTGTCCTGGAACTAGCTCTTATAGACTAGACTGGCCTCGAACTCACAGAGATCCGCTTGCCTCTGCCTCCCAAGTGCTGGGATTAAAGGCGTGTGCCACCACCACCCGGCTTCCAACACATTCTTGCTCCACGTATTTGGCCCTTTACTTCCCTCAAATCTACCCAGATATCATCTCCCTATTAGGACCTTTCTCTAAAAGTCCTCTTCTGCCACCATGGTTCATTTTGCCTGAAATGGAGGTGCTTGCTTCGTTGCTTGCTTTATTTGGTTAATAACACAGAAAATATCAGAAATTACCACTGACTTATTGTATACTTACATGTGATATCTGTCTAACATTCAGGGTCAACTCTATGAAGGTGAAAGTTTCTTTGATTTGGTTATTGTTGTTTGCAGAAATTTTAATGCACGCAGTATTAACTTACTCTATAGTACTTAACCGGTTACCTGAAGCGACGTGACAAATGTACTAAGACAATGCCTCAAGTATTTCACAAACAGCAGCCAAGGAATCAGCCGCCTCTTCACATGCTAGAGAAGCAAGGAAAATGAAATTGCTACATTTTGGGAGCTACAGGAGGATCCTGCATTGATGAACCTTAGATCTTAAAGAGGAACCCCTCAGCACCGCTGTCTCTGAGCTCAGAAGAATGACCTAGAGATTTGGGGAGTGAGATCTTTGGAGAGGCTCTGGCTGTGGAATGCGGCAGGTGAGACGTGGAGTGATGGAGAAGCCTGTTCACACTGGAAGGAGCTCTGTACCCAGGATCTCACTGTTGGTATGAGAAGAAACTGTTCCTACTGATGAGCAAAGCATCACTTGGGTGGCATTACTGGGAACTGAGAACATGAAGGAAGTCCAAAGTCACCTAAAGAATGTTCCTTCTATCTCACGCCTTTCAGTTTCCCTCTAGCATTCCTTAATGGCAGATTCTCGCAATGTGCCCAAAGGCCAAGCCAAAATGATGTTTGTATGAGCTCAGTCCAAATACCACAGACCTGAGTATGGAAGGTGAGGGTAGGAGGTAAGGAGCAATTAGGAAATTACTAACATGGTGCTCGGGCAGCTTTTACTGGAATAAGGTATTGAAACGTGGAGCTTGCTCCTAATTAAATTGCTTAAAAACAAAACACACCACTCTATAGAACAAAGCACAGGAACAAAACCAAGTTTTCCAAAGAATAGAGGGACGAGGAAGACTTATCTAGGGGTTAGGGTCAAGCACAACAATCAATTCCTTACACCGGCAGTAAATGGTCTTGTTTCCTGGCAGCTGAGGCAAAAATGGAAATATGCCATGTATTAAATATTAATTTTAACAGTGCAGGGAGGGTGGCAGGAAGGTGTAAAGGTTTCTTTCAGAGCAGAGCTTTGATCTTTCTAAAATGTGTACTTCTCTGAAACCCAGAATTAGCAGCAGGAAACGTGAAATAGAGATATGGAATTGCTTGAATTTGATCTCGTAGCTCTCTCTCTCTCTCCCTCTCCCCCTCTGTGTGTGTGTGTGTGCTCTCTCCCTCTCCCCCTGTGTGTGTGTGTGTGTGTGTGAGAGAGAGAGAGAGAGAGAGACAGACAGACAGACAGACACTACAGACACACCACAGAGAGGCCAGATACTGGTTTCACTTAGAGAAATATTAATATCTAAACTTTCAAACACCTCATTTTGAGAGTTACATGCTGAGAATCTATCAGGATGAATTAAGAGCAAATTCCATGGCTAAATAGCAGAATAAAAGCACCATGGGCCAAAACTGACTAGTGCCCATGAAAGACTGAGTAAATTGGCTTGTTGCCTGCAGATATTCAAGATTAAATTTCTACCAAATCTGAAGTTTTTGTTTTGTTTTGTTTTACTTTGCAGCAATTCCCTGCTCAGTTGTCCCTTATGAAAGTAAGACGATAGTAGACCCACATTGCTTCATAAGTTTGCTCTTAGACAAGGCAAAAAGCTTATCAACGTGATCAAAGACATTTTTATTTCCCTTCATCACAGCAGGACAAGATGAAGTCAATACATACCTCACTTGTACCAACCTGGCAAAGGCTAAAAAGATGGGTGCTAGACCTTGGTCTTATTTGAAATCTCCTAGAACTACAGTACACTTCATGGCATTATTTCAGTTTACTCTAATTTTGGAAAATAGGCTGAACAAACAAAGCAGCAATAGCTGAGGTGACTGGATTGCATGACTTAGCTTCCTAGAAAGCTGTCCATCGAATGAGAGTCGAGTAATATAGGGAAGACACAGCTTATACATGGTGTTAACACATCCTTATCTTAGGGGCATATCACAGTCACAAACTTTGGTGCTACTTCTCTTACACAAATCTTTGCCTTTACCCATTTTAAGAAAAAATGATTAAGGAAGTCAATGACCAGAGACTGATGAAAATATTTCCAAGAATATATATCACACTTATCCAAGATATAACATGAACAAAATAGCTTAAAGCAATAATAATAAAATGAATAAATCAAAAATTGGACAAAATTCTCCATAGATCTAAGACGTTTCTGACTATATGTCATTAGATAACAATAAATTAAGATAGCAAGAAGATAACACCACACACAGTTAGTAAGACCAAAAATGTCAACCTATCTGCCTCTAACAATGGTGGAGCCGTGGCGCAGTAGCACCTGGAAGTCAAATGGCACAGTCACCTACAGGGAGAGATTGGAAGGATTATACAAAACGGGGGGATACTCTTACCATACAACATAGAAACAATGCTCCTTAGTATTTATTAAGTAATCTTTGCAAATAAACTGAAACCTATGTTCATACAAAAATCTAATCATTAACATTTTGGAACATTTGGTTAATAATTTTCAGTATTTGGGAAGAAACAAGATCACATGCAGTTGACGAGAAGATGAGCTGGAGTACAGAATGCATCCAATGCTTTACAAGGAGTGAGCTATAAAACCATAAAACGATATAAAGGAGATTTGGATCCATATGACTACCAAAGGCATTTGACTCTGGGGACTCACACATGCTAGGTACATGCTCTAACACTGAACTATGGTCCAAGTCAAATTTGACAGATCTACCATTGTAGGATAGATCATGGGTAAATTTCATACATGTATTGAGTGAGAGGAACTCTGTAGTTTTGCTCTAGTTTTCTATAAGCCGAATACCTTAATTAAATTATCAATTTAAACAATATTATTTGATCGTTGACACTGCGTCAAATCTAGCATTTTTATCGCTACTTGCCTTCTTCTCTTATACAGAGAAGTAACAGATCTATACCTCTATAGTTTACTTTTAAAATGGCTGGTTTCTAATTTGTACTCAACTTTGAATCTCTTGCATTGTGTTCTGCTTCCTACCACTTTTGTTAAAATATTTGTTAAATAAGAAAAATGCTACACTGAAGGAAGGAATCAAAAGTTGTACTTGAAAAGTAGAGATTATTTAAACTGGTACTTTAAAGACCAAATAGAACTTTTAAAGAAATGACCATACCATATCATCCTTGTTCATCTTTCCCCAATAGTTTCCATACCTCCATGGCTTTCTATCTTTTAAATGATGAGAAATTTCCTGAGTTCTTTTGAGAGACACTTTCTACTTCCCAGCATTTTTTGTAGACTGTTCACAGTCTGATTTTTCCACCAGACTGCTCAAAAGGCATGGTCACAACCACCGAGAGAGCTGCTTTGTTCTCTCTTTTCTCTTTATTACAGAATGCTTAGAAGGATCAAAGGTCTTTTAGTCAGAATCCATTGGCCCACATTAGATGTAAGACAAAGTCCAAAGCGATCTTTGGTTTAAAAAATTATATTTAAGTTGTTTTCCTCATAACACTCACTGTCACTGTATCCTCAAGCGCATGGACATACTGTGCAGTAGAAAAATCCCAGATAATGAGCCTGGAAGGAGTAAAAAAATAGACAAAAATGAAGAAGAAAGAAGAGGAGTAGAAGAAAAAGGAAACAGGAAGATATGAAGAAAAATAGCAATGACTATACAGGCCACCACCAGTGTCCACTGCCATAATATGTACAGCCAACTCTTGTCAAAGCTAAGGAATAAAGATAGTTAATCTTTATACTGCTAAATTACTTAAGGTGTTTATGAGTTGAGTTGTAGGCGTTTCCCTGGTAGAGTTTTTGGGGTCACTTATGACTTATTATGGGGTCATAATACTATCATATTATCAGCAAATAGTAAAAGTTAGACTTCTTTTTCCAATTTGTATCCCATTGATCTCCTTTTATTGTCTTAATGCTCTATCTAGGATTTCAGTACTATATTGAATAGATATGGAAAGATTGAACAACCTTGTCTTGTTCCTGGTTTCAGTGGGATTGCTGTGAATTTCTTTCCATTTTGTGTGATGTTTGCTCTTGGCTTGTTGTATATTGCCTTTATTATGTTTAGGTATGTTCCTTGTATCTCTGATCTCTTCAAGACTTTTATCATGAAAGGGTGTTGAATTTTGTAGAAGAGTTTTTCAGTATCTAATGAGATGATCATGTGGTTATTTTCTTTCAGTTTGTTTACATGTAGATTTTGTTGACAGATTTTCATATGTTGAGCCATTCCTACATGTCTAGGATGAAGCCTATATTTACACAATGGAGTACTATTCATAGGATAAAAAATGACATCTTGAAATTTGAAGGCAAATGGATGGATCTAGGGAAAAAAACATATTAAGTATAGGTAACCCAGAACAAGAAAGACTAGCATTATATGTACTCATTCATAAGTGGCTTTTAGACATGAAGCAAAAAAAAAAAAAAAAACAGCCTACAGTTCACAACCCTAGAGAAACTAGACAACAAAGAGAACCCTAAGAAAGACATACATGGATCTATACAGGAAGGAGAAGAAAACAAAATTCACTGAGAAAATTTGGAGTGTGGGGGGTCACAGAAGAGGGTAGAAGGGATGGAGAGAAAGGAGAGGAACAGAGAAAAATGTATTGCTCAATAAAACCAATAAAAAAGAAGTAAAGATAGGAAAGAAATAGTGACAGTAAACATAATTGATAAGTTTAAAGGGTTTTTATGTAAAGGAGAGAAGATATATACAATTATCATAGAAATATTATTGTCAGATAAGAGTAGTTGGGCAATAGTTTTCAGTTGATTTTTATAATAAATGTTACCACTTTGGTTTGCCAATACGGTTAATACCAAAAAGAGGAAGACATGGATGTGGGAATCTTGCTAACTGTAGGAGCCAACTCTGAGAAAATAAAATACCCAGGATATTAAACCATAGTAAAAAGGTTTATTCTTAGCAACTGAAGTATGTCAGTAGTCAAATACATACACTAGAAGATTCATTGAATTGATAGCAGGACCATGAGTTCATGCACATACAATTGTGTCTGTTTTCTGTCCAAAGAGCTTCATTGTTATGATCAGGGAGTTTGTAAAGATGGTGGGGACGTGTAAAAAGTAGGCAAACGGAAGCATGTTTGTCTCTGAAGAAAAGGTGTGTCTCTTGCAGAAATGGATTGTGAGGCAAACTAGTGAAGTCCAGATTTTTTTCCAGCAGTGTTTTCATACAGGATGGATGGACAATTCAATTTGTCTGAGTTTTCAACAAGTTACTCTAATGGAAAGAGAATGGAGAGGAGGATTTAATAGCATCTCTAAGGGGGTGTTAGAGGACTGGGCCATGAATGATTTAGGTTGAGCAGAAAGAGAGGAAGAAGTAGATCTTGTCTAGATGACACAAATTGAAATAGAGTCAAGTCATGAGTTCAAAGTTGGACTGAAATCAGAAAGTCTAGGTTCTGGGAATCTAATGTAAGCAAATGAAAAGAAAAGGAGCAGAAACTGATCAAAGAGCAAAGCCTAAAATTAAAAGTCTGAGGTTTCTATGACTACTGACCCTGGCAAGATGGCTAAACCCAGGGTGGCATAAAAGATAGGCAGGGCTAAAGCTTTTGACTCATTGGCAAGCCAAGACATAGTATGAACTGCCTGCTGGCTCATCCATTTATGTGTAGCTGGTGATCTTGAACAAGGTTCTTTACATTTATAATCCTTTCTTTCACTGTCAGTGAAGAAGGCTAACAATATGATCCAATCTATGGAGCTGTTGTGAAACCTAAGGAGTACACTTTCATATTTTCAATACAGCAAACATTTGTAAGTGTGAGCAATTTGTTCTTTGTGTTCCTATTTTACATTTATCACCTCAAATTTAAATGCTGGTGGAGGTCCTGAATTTAGTGAATGCTTACTCATTAACAGACACTCTTTCAAGGATTTATTTTAATAGATTCATTTTCATTCACTCCTTACAATATTCTTACAAGGTTAGTGCTATTACCACTGCATTTCAAAGATAAGAATCAGAATACAGACAGTAAATATTAAAGTCAGTCTTGGACCCAAATTGAAGTGTTTGCATTTTAAACATAAAATGTCTTCCATAGGTTCGTGTGTTTGAACACTTAATCCAAAATGGTGGTGATATTTGGGAAGAAAGTGGAAACTTTAGGGGGTATATCCTTGTTGGAGGAAGTTGTTGTGAAATATTTGTTTAACTATGCAAAGACGTGTTGTATTTGCTTAACTATGTAAAGATGCATTGCATTGCTTATGTTGCAAAATATTTGTTTAACCATGTAAAGTTGTGCTGTATTTGTTTAATTATATAAAGGTATATAGCTATTTTACCTTACCTTCCTAAGATACCTGATTGGCCTAATACAAATCTCAGTGGCCAATAGTGAGGAAGGACATACAGGCAGGTCTTCTGGACAGGGAGACTAAGTAGGAGGAGTAATTTAAGCTTGAGGAAGAAAGAAAGAAAGAAAGAAAGAAAGAAAGAAAGAAAGAAGAAAGAAAGAAAGAAAGAAAGAGAAAAAGAAAGAAAGAAAGAAAGAAAGAAAGAAAGAAAGAAAGAAAGAAAGAAAGAAAGAAAGGAAGAAAGAGGACACCATGGACGTGCTAGGGGCCAGCCAACCAGATATGTAAGAAGCTGGAATGTAGGACATATGGAATGAAAGAAAGGTAAAAAAAAAAAAAAAACAAAAAAAAAAAACAAAGCAAAATGTAGATGAATAGAATCAGGTTAAATTAAGTTAAAAAAGCTAGTGGGACAAGCCAAAGCAAGGCTGAACCTTCATTATTAGTAAGCCTCATGCCTTTATTTGGTAGCTGGTTAACAGCTCAAAGAAAATGCCAAGTCCAGGAAGTGAATCACTAGGGAAAGACCTTGAGGTTTCATAAACAAGTGTCATTTCCTAATATGCTCTGCTTCCTGGGTATGAATACCGTGTGTCCAGCCAGGCTCATGCACCTAGCACCCTGCCTTGCCTTTCCTGTACCATGTATTTTCCTCCAGGATACACTTTCTCCCTTGGAAACTGTGAGCCTACATGCAAGATTTCTCCCCTCTTTGTTCTTGTCGGAGGATTCTACCACAGCCACAAGAAAGTAAGACAGAACGATTCCAGTTTCTTTGGGGTTGGCCACCATCCTATGCAGCAATGACAAGAAAACAGGCCAAGTCAGGTGGTAAGGAAAGAGGACGAGACACAGAAGTAGCACTATGAGAACAAGGAAGTAAGTGGTGACAGAGACCATGGTGTGCTGTTTAAAACATCTGGTTTCTGAGGGAAGGAGGGGGACCCTTGACGCATAATGAGGAGCAAGGTTTACAATGCACAAAAGCAGCACAGGCATTTCCGACCAAAGACAACATCAAACCATAGCTTCCAATGTGGGCATCCAGTGTACTTGGCAGTTCCTTAGGAGTCTGACCCTGTCATGGCATTTTTATCCCAAAGGGAGGAAGTTGTCGTGCAGCCCTTGTCCTCGATCCAAGTCTTGCAATGTCAAACTCAGTTCAGCGGTGAAGCTATCAAGTTAACCAGGAAGATACTAAGAAGATTTCTGGCTTTTTCTTTCCTTTCTTTTCCTTTTGAGACCAATCCTCACATTAAAAAGCATTACTTCAAAACGAAGGAAAAGTCTCAAACGTTCAAATGTGGAGACTTTAATGGGATGTAACTGGGATGTAATATGCTGCAAATAAATGGAAGTTTTCCATGAAAGGTTGACAATATACCAATAGATAGATATAAATAAACAAACAAATTTAATTATTTTCTTAAATCCCATATATGTATATAAGGCATTGTTAGAGGTAAACCAACACACTAAATTTGCTGTGTCACTTGTGTTTGTAAAGCCCAATATATATATATATATTAAATGGCAGACAATTTAATAAAAACTGACAACCTTATATACAGTCTAGAAATAGCTGCTTTTAAGTGAATAACTGAAATTTCTTTATAAACTAGCATTAGCAAATAATGTCTGCAATGTATTTCAATAGTAAATAGTACACTTGAACCCTAATTGAGTAAAAAAATAACTTCATTCTTCTTACTCCATTATAAAAATATAGTCCATTGTTATTGTGTTTTGAATTCCTTTAGTAAAAATTTGTACAAATTTGTTTTTCTCTTGTTATTTAACCAACTACATAGTAGTCTCAGTTTGAGCTCCGAAGAAGCATGAAATAGTTGCCAT
This sequence comes from Arvicola amphibius, assembly GCF_903992535.2. Classification (NCBI taxonomy): domain Eukaryota; kingdom Metazoa; phylum Chordata; class Mammalia; order Rodentia; family Cricetidae; genus Arvicola; species Arvicola amphibius. The sequence continues at coordinate 15,988,342 of NC_052055.2, read as the reverse complement.
TGAGTTCTTTACCGAGAAAAATATATTAGATAACTTATAGTAAAATATAATTGTGTAAGTATTATGAGTCTGACATGTGGCTTTCTCTGTTGACCACTCAGTCATATTGTTATTCAACATGCAGACATTCAGTGGTTACGGATTATACAGTTTATCAAAGAACTGTTTTTGATAAGGATACAAGTTGATACTGCATGGTTATTGCTTTAAGAAAATCAGCCTTGTTATTTTATTATGATGGTGATTTTGGTTGAAACTAAGGAGTACACAGAATTTCTATAGAACTTTTCATGTAAATATGGTTTGTATCCCTCACCCAGTTTCCAGTCATTGTTGGTAAGTGAATTTAATTTAATTTTTTTCTAACAGCTGATGGATCCTCTAATGCTGATTCTCAGATTCAAAACTGAAATTTACAAATATGGTGTCTCTGTTCAACCTCTAAATCATGTTATATGACCACTCCAGTGCGTGTTTATCCTCTATCATGGCATTCAATTGGCTGAAATCCCAGTGCACTGCTTAGATAAATTCACCCAAGGCCTGTACCTCTAACTAAGTATCCTGCACACTGTCCACTACCACAGCCATAGTGTGCAGAAGGAGAGCCCAAGGTCATTTACATATTTTAGCAGCCAACATTTAGCCTTCTCTTTCCAAATTATCTGTGACATTAATTTCTTTGCAGGCTCTCACTGTGGGTTAGGGGAATTGAACAGCCAATGAACACAGAGCATTCTTATAGCATGCAATCACAACTTATATTTAGCTCTCATAACAGAATCCTAACCAAAACCATTGCACAGTTGCCAAAACCAATCTAAAACCACTTCCTAAGCCTTCGGATGACAAGTGGGTATGTTCCTTCTTCCACATGGTGATGGTCACTACCTAGTGAGGTGTCTGATTCTTTTAGGATGAAAGGACTTGTTTATTCAGAAATTTGGGGTGAAATATTGCAAGGTTCACAGTTCATTTTTTATTGATTGAATCTATTCTCTGACATCTTCTTCCTTGTATGTGATGCATTGTCATTGGGTTTCCTTTCGTCTTCTGTTTTCTTTCCCCTGCTCTTATTATCCCTTTCCCCTCCCTGCATTTTCCCACAACCGCATCTTTTTGTCTTGTTTTGTGATGCTACCAGTTTCATCTAGTGTTATCTGGTGATCATGGGTTTGGAACTTTCCAGGATAGCCTGGTGGATTCGCCATCGGGGACATTACCAAAAATCAGTGACTATCCCTGTTGATAATATATCAGTAGCCAATAGTTGAGCAGGGATGAATAGAGCTCCATAATCCTCTCCCTGATCTGTAGTTCATATTGCTTATTAGAAATATCTTCTAATCACCTTCAATTCCTTCTTACTCCTGGTAAAAGTCTATTGCTATCATTCTTCCCACATATTTCAACAAAACCATTCCTGTTAGAGTAGACGAACTTGATAATTTAATATTTTCTCTAAATACCCATAGATGAAGAATGAAGGGAAAGAGAAAATGAGTACTTGGGGATTATACTGAGGGTGAGAAAAGAGCCAAGAAACATGGAGCCTGTTTTTCATTTGCTTGGGGTGTTTTGACATCATAAAAAAGATCTTTTTGTTTTCCAAGTATCTTGTTTCCATAAACTGTCAACATTATTGGCTTATCTGCCTAGGAAATTGGAAGGATCTTGGGATTCTTATTTAGTTAAGTAATTATGCTTACGAATGTCTTCTACTGCAAGAGTGGAGATTCTATGAATCTCCAGGCCCTGGATGGGAAATGTTTATTGCTTTGAATTTAGATTATAAAAATACTAAGCAGAGATCCTGCATGCTGTATCCAGGGAACAAGGTACAGAGAGTTTGGTAATGCTGAAATAGGAAGTTAAAAAGAAGAGATTAGAAAGTGGAAAAAAACCAACAGAATTCATCGGGAACAGTTGAAGGAAAATTAAGAGGGCAGAGACAGATCTAAAACCAATGACCAGAAGCCCAGTTATGACATTTTGTCCAGGCAATACCACATCTGGCTGTACCCTACTTCCTAGCTATGATAAAATGTATTTCTTCTTATTTATCACCATCTCTAAAACCACCAGAATTATCAATATTCACCTACAATATGTTAGAAAAGACATATATTTCAGTGTAATGGGACCGATTAAATACCAATTTTGCTAAGAATAAATAAATACTAATGACTATATAAAACTTTGACCTTTATTTAAAGTTATCTCTCAAATCTACACATTCTAAGTTTCATCATAATCTGTTACTTAACCTTAGATGCAAAAGGAAGGGGACTTGTTCCATTACTCTTAAAGGACAGACTTTCTTCAGTTGAGAATTGATCTTGTCATATCTTTGAATGTCTTCTTTGGGAATCTTCACCCAGAACCTTCCTTTCTAGCCCTCCAACAAATCCCACAAATCTTGTCATGGGCTCACAAACTTTCTGGGCTCTGAAGAAAGGACAGTTACCCTGGGATTATATAGTGTCCTGCCTCTCTACCTTTTAGTGATACTGGATGGTCTTGCCTACCAGACTCACTTACCTTTGTACTGCATAAGTGTAGAAACCATGTCCCGTCTATTGCTGAAGCCATAACAAACAAAAGAGTGCTGGCAACTTGGAGAAGGAAACAAAACCGGCAGTGACATTTTAAACCCTTTAAGCATGCGCAAGTGAAAGGGTTGTTTGTTAGCTGAAGACAAAATCAAAATGATGATTGTGGAGATGTCATAGTCACAAAAATACATTATGTCTTCAAACATTAAAACCTAAAAGAGGTTAGGGTGACTTGTAGGAGGCAAGAAGAAGAACAAAGAAAAGAAAAAAGAAAAGAACAGACCACTTAACAATGTCATACAGGGCTAGCTAGCCCTGATGAGAAGGGTGGGAACAGAAAGCCTTCTTGTTCAACAAAGGAGTAAAGAATACCAATTATTTCTCTCTGAAGGAGGGCTAGACCAACTCAACAGCAAACCAGAATAAACGGGCACTGCCTTCATGAAAGGAAGCTGATGGTTCTGCTGCCATGAGCCTGGTTGACAAAGGAGACATGATCCAGGAGCCGCCAGTCTAAAGGCTGGTACACCACAGACGGGCATGCTTCTTGGAAAAGCCCTCTGGCAATTAGAAATTCAAGCTTAGCCCTAGTTTTTCAGATGACGCCTTCTAATTTTCCTTTCCCCTTCTCTGAGCTTCTTCCAGGAAACCTGCCTTGTCCTCTGCTGTGGTTGGGAAGATCAAATGAGTCTTTTACCGAAAGGGCAGGGCTTTCCTCTCCTCCCAGCTTCTTCTTGTGCACCCACAAGTGATGGCTCATACAGGAACATTGCTGGAGCCTGACATGGGGCCACCTCCTTTCTCAAGCAGTGACCCCTTGTGTGGGGTGGGAGCACATGAGGTCAAGGTTGAAGATCAGCCCTCCTCATCTAAGACCTTAACTGAGGACAGCCCAGTTGCGCCATGGAAACTCATTTGCAGTAGAATTTTGGGTGACAAATTTTCAGCTCAGAAGATTTTTGGATGCTTTTGTGACATTCTCTTAAGATTTCACTTCTGCATGCTAATTTGTACCAAAAACTTTACCAGAAGCATTAGATAAAAATCAGAAAGAAAGAAAACAAAAACACATCGCCTTCCCTTTTAGTAGGAATAAAAACTATTTGTTGAAATAGAAAAGATCAGATTCCATCTTGATAACCAATGTTCTCTCTAATATTACAATACAATTTCCAAACTTACCCAAAGAATCTCTTGCATTCCTGCCATAGATAGACAATATGACTTCCACACAAGATGTTTCCAGGTCCTTCCCTCCTCTGTTTTGTGCCTGTACGCCAGTGCTTAAACCACGACAGCACATGGGCTCTCTCATTTGCTTCCGACCTTCTACACCACAAGGATTTATCTCAACTCATCTCCATAAAGTCACTATTTGCTTCCAAATAAAAGTTCCTATGCCTAACTGCTGCACTGAGTTCATTGAGGGCAGAGATCATGCCCTGTTTACCACATTAACAGGTCAATGAGTAAATATAGTATTAATTCGACCAAAATACTGGTGGGTCACATACTACCATGCCCAAAAGGTTGTATTCAAGTGCATGCCTACCTATGATGTGCATGCCTACCTATGATGTCGTTTCAAATCAGCACAGTGGCACTTGGTTTTCTTCCATTTTATTTCTAAGGAAACAAGCACAGGGACACTTTCACAAGGCCATCAGCTGATATTCAGTATAAAGGTAGAATTTGGACCTAAGTCAGCAACGGATCAAATCTGAACGATTTGTTACTAATCTTCCACTCCTGTGAGGAATATGTCTTTATTTTCCACTTCTTTCCCAATATCTGGCCATATTTGCTCACTTCAGAGGAGTCCCTTGCCTAAAACTCTAGGGTCTACACAGTCTCTAGTGGTTTTAACCTTAGATGTGATATTATCCTCACTGAAGGACTTTAGTAACTTGCCAAAACTGTGGAAGCTGCCTTGGACCTCCACAAATCTAGAGGAGCACCTTACTGTCCTATCGTTCCACTATTGCCCTCGGCATGACACTGGGAGCTGTAGTGGCATTTCAAATGTATTTTAATAAATAAAGACTGCCTGAAGATCTGGGAGTAAAACAGTCCCACTAGTCAGCCTTATAGACCAGGTTATGGTAACACACACACACACACCTTTAATCTCAGTAGCCACATTGACACTCACCTTTAATGCCAATTGCCACAATAACACACACCTTTAATCCCAGCCTTAGAGAGGAATAGAAGACAGAGGGAGGTAGCTTCCAGACACACAGTCTCTTTCTGAGATTCCAGGGAGGCAGGATCGCCATTTTCGGACTGAGGTCAAGGTAAGAGTCAGTGACTGGCTGTTTTGCTTTTCAGATCTTCAGGTTGAACCCCAATTTCTGACCCTGAATTTTTATGAATTTTGCTTCAGGGTGCCTTACATTCTGACTTTTATATTCAAAATTTTTGATGCACAGTATTTGCTTTCTTTCACTCAAGATGGTCTAATATAGCAAAGAAATATGAAATATCTCAGAGGGAGAAATATAAATACATCATTGGAAGCTATTAGGCTCATACAAGACACATAAAACCTGTTCATACTTAAGACATTTTAATTATGAATGATGATTATGCAAATGCAAGATGCTAACTCATAAGTTATCACTTGATAAGCAGTTGATTGGCTTCTGGATTCAACTAAATGCAAGTTAATCCAATACTAGGGAATCTTCGAATTAAATACTTTGCATGTTCTCCAATATCCCTTCATCTTAGCCATGTTTCCTCTCATTTTTCTTCTTCCCCTTTCACCCATCTTCTGTCCATAATACCTCACTGATGTGACTTTCTAAACATTAACTATACCATCTTTGCTCCTTTCTTGTTCCAACATTCTCTCTCTCTTCCTTTTCTTCCCATGGGTTTCCATCCTGTAAACTAGATCATTCCAGCCTTGAGCTTTAGCTGTTCTGTCTGTGTTTCTCCCTTTCAATTTTTTTTTTGTCTGCTGAAAGTGCATTTGCCCTTCTATTGCTTTGTTTAACCCACTTCCTGGAGAAGAACTGTACCACAACAGAGCCCTGCTATACTTGGGAGTCTTTCTAGAGCCTGTGTTCCATGACCACCATGCAATCACTTAGCTACTTACATTCAACTCCTTCATAGCCTAGTCTCTTTTTTCCCTGCTATCTGTAGCTGAGTTTATATATAAAAGATTCTTTATTAATACCTTGATTTTTTCAGTAACAACTATGTACAGTGATATTCCACAAATACATATTTATATCAGACATAGATTAAAAGATATATATTTTAATATATATATATATATATCTTTTATAAATTTTAATTTCCTAAATTAGAGCTTTGGATCTATGAGAAGAAGGAAGTAGGAGATAGCAAGTGTTCCTCAGGCTTCTTTGTAGGAGGGATTCAAGACAACTGGAACTCAAAGTGGGTGGGATTTGTGTTTGGCACATGACTTTAAGCACAGGAATTTCAGCTAAGGCCTTTGTTATTCTCCATACACTTTGGGGTTGGCACAGCTGAAGGTGGATAGAAAAACCACTCTCTGATTTGGGTAATCTGGGGGTAGAAATACTGCTAAGCATCATTTAGAAACAGGCTTCCTCATAGTGGGGTCTGAGATTCTACTGTGTATCATTACTTAACAGAAGCACTGGCAATGTGGCTCTATTTAAATGCATTGGTTGCCACTTATTATTAGACTTCTCTTCTAATGGTTTATTATTTACTCTTTTCTCATGAACTGATTTAGATTCTGCTAAAAGTTGGGCAGGTACAGTCAGACACGCTACTGTGAGCACAATGCTACCCAAATGCCTGGGTCTTGAGGGCCTGGTGGAGCAGTGTGAACAGAAAGGAATTTCACATATTATTCTTGATAAGAAAGAAAAGTGGTTGAAGAGCCCTTCCTCTGAATTTGATACCTCCTGTATACCTTCCCATCAGATGCCCCATTTCCTTTCCAGTGACTCAACTGGCTTACTCTCCACACTGCTCCACAGAATAAATCCAGAACAAAGTCACCACGTGTCCTCCACATGACCAAATATACAGAAGACAGTCTTCAGATTTCTCCCCTATGGCATTTATTCACCGTGAGTCTTTGTGACTATCTGTCTTGCTTGCTGTACACACTAATCTATAACCCGGCTTTCCTTAACACAACTCCTTTTGTTTTTGCCTCAATCACTTGTCTCATTGTCCACCACTGCTCTGATGTTCTAATGTTTTACAGGTATCTCAAACTCAGTCCCCCCTTTGCTCGAATACTTTATCTATAGCCAGAGAATGAAACAAAAGTCATGCAGAGTTAATTCACAAAGTTAAAACTCCAGGCTTGAATCCTACCTGTGTTGGGACCATTTGGAGTCCTGGCCTCCAGCTGCTCTTCCCTGCTAGTGATCTTTACTTTCCTTCTGATTTGAGTAACTGAAAGCTGTGTCAAAGTTGGTTACCAGCTCTGCTTCACGAGCACGTGTTGCCTTGGCCTAGAGGATCAGAGGATAAGGTTTTCACCTGTTGGCCCACCTGACCGTGTTGGGTATAGAAGCCTCCGTGGTGCTATTGAATAAAGGGCTTCTTACCAGGGTCTAGAAGTCCGTGTCTTTGTCTCTCTGTCTGTGAGTCTCTGTATGTTTCAACCTCCAGCCCCTTGCCTGAAGCTCAGGAACTGTATAGGAGCGCATAGAGCATAGGCATTTGCGTGCGGCATACCTGCTTGTCAAAGTTATCCTTATACTTAAGCAAAACAAAATCATATTTCTTTCTCCTATAAACAAATCTCCGATTTCCTTATATTCTCCATATACCACACCTATTTATCCAGTGCTCACAAATCTAAAACCACCATCTTAAGCATTTTCTTCTTTATTGGCCCAATCCTGGTGGCAGTCATTGATGGAGTTTTTATTGGAATTTGTTCATTTTGGACTTTGATCCATTTCATCCAAAAGAAGACCATGGAATCATGGCTGTGAATCTCTCACCTTTTCAACTCCATTCCCATCAGAGCATCGATATATTTTAGACAAAGAGATAAATGATTTCATAACATCCCTAATCATTAGCAATCTACCCATAGGCTGATAAATATATGCAGAAAAAAGCAAATTAGTATCTTGAAACTACCACCAGCAATTCACGAATTCAAGTAGAGCCCAGTGAGCTATATTGAGTGTCCTAACCTCCTAACAAGAAATTCTGCAATTAAAATTAGAGGGTGATTAAATGGCACACAAATGTATTATTTGCTTGCCTTGAAACAAAGAGTTTTTAGCTGGATATAAACAAAGAATCAATTCTATATATTATCATAAACCCCCAACCCACATGATAGCTTTAAAGGAAATGAAATTATTGTCTATCACTAATGCCCCATATTATGAATTGGACAATGTCATGTGATTTAAAAATGATAGGTATTTTGCCGTAGACTTTCAAGAATACTAGTTTCCAATGAATTAGCTAATGGCAGAAACTTGATATTTTCATTTTCAGGAGAAAAAAAAAAGCTACCATGTATCTATCCAAACACCAAGACTCATAGTCAGAAACTAAAATGTATAACTCAATATGATTCTTTAAAAAGAACACTTTTAATTTTTACATGCAGTGTGAGTCTAGAGAGCCAATGGCATAAAGAATATGAAATGCGTGCTCCTTCTCATTTGTCCAGAAAGACATTAGACATAAGCCCTTCTGAATATAGTCCATTTATAAAACTCAATTTACTCTTAAATAATCTCTGGGTTCCTCTTGATACCCTTTTTTAATTTCTTTTTTATATTATTTTTTAAAAAACTATCTTTTTTCATTTTACATACAAATCTCATTTCCCACTCCCTCCCTCCTCCTGTGCCCTCCACCTTCTCCCCACCCCCATCCACTTCTCAGAGACAGAATGGCACATTGTTTTGAGGAAGGACCAAGCCCTTCGCAATATATCTAGGCTGAGCAAAGAATCCCTGCAAAGAGAATGCCTTCCAAAAGGCCAGAACAAGTAGTAGGGATAAATCCTGGTGCCACTGCCAGTGGCCCTGCAGTCTACCCCAGCCATACAATTGTTACCACATTGAGAGGGCCTAGTTTCTTCCTTTGCTGGTTCCCATAACTGTCAGGCCAAAGGTGGTGAGCTCCAATTAGCTCAGGTAAGCTGTTTCAGTGGGTGTCCCTATCATGGTGCCGACCTCTATGCTCATATTCTCACTCCTCCCAATCTTTGACTGGACTTTGGGAGCTCAGCCCAGGGCTCTTCTGTGGATCTCTGTATCTGCTTCCATCAGTTGCTGAATAAAGGGTCTATAATGACATTTATGGTAGTCATCAATCTGAGTAAAGGGCAAGGACAGTTCAGGCACTCTCTCCACTACTGCTTAGAGTCTTAGCTGGAGTCATCTTTGTGTTTTCCTGAACTAGAGAAAAACATCCTGAGTGAGAAAACTCAGATCCATAAAGATGAGCATAGTATGTACTCACTTATAAGTGGATATTAGCTGTAAAGCAAAGGCTAAAGAGCCTATATATAGTCCATGACCCTAGAGAAGCTAAGCAACAAGGGTACCCTAATAGAAACATACATACATTCCCTTGGGAAGGAGAAATAGACAAGATCTCCTGAGAAAATTGAGAATGTGGGGGTAGGGAGAGAAGGAAAGGTGAATTCCTATGAATTTCTCTAGTGACAGGTTTCTTGCTAGCTGCAAATTGGCTTCCTCAATCAAGATGTTTCTTTCCTTGCTCTCCGTCTCTGTCTTTTCCCCATCCTGACTATTCTGTTCCCTCAACTTCTCTCCCACATCCCCTTCTCTCCTCTTCCTCCCCTTCTGTCCTTCATTCTTCTTGCACTGCCACGCTCCCAATTTTCTAAGGAGATCTAGTCTACTTCCCCTTCCCAGGGCAATCTACATTCTCTTAGGGTTCTCCTTGTTACTTAGCTTCTCTAGGGTCGTGGACTATAGGCTCATTATCCTTTGCTTTACAGTTAGTATCCACATATGAGTGAGTATATACCATGGTCATCTTTCTGGGTCTGGGTTACCTCACTCAAGATGTTTTTTTTTGTTCCATCCATTTTCATGCAAGTTTTAAGATGTCATTGTTTTTCACTACTGAATAGTATTCCACTGTGTAAATATACCACATGTTCTTTATCCATTCTTTGATTAGGTGGCATCTAGGTTGCTTCCAGGTTCTGGCTAATACAAATAATGCTGCTATAAACATAGTTGAACAGATGTCCTTGCAGTATAATTGGTCATCCTTTGGGTATAAGCTCAAGAGTGTTATTGCTGGGTCCTGATTTGGGTTGATTCCCAATTTTCTAAGAAACCGTCATACTGATTTCCAGAGTGACTGTACAAGGAGTGTTCCCCTTACACCACATCGTCTCCAGCATAAATTATCATTGGTGTTTTTGATCTTTGATACTCTGACTGGTGTAAGATGATATCTCCGAGTCATTTTGATTTGCATTTCCCTGGTGAATAATGTAGTTGACTATTTCCTTAAGTCTTTTGGCCCTTTGAGTCTCTTCTGTTGAATTCCCTGTTTAGATCTATACCCCACATTTTAATTGGATTATTTGATATTTTAATGACCTATTTCTTGCATTCCTCGTATATTTTGGAGATCAGTTCTCTACCCTATGTGGGGTTGGTGAAGATCTTTTCCCATTCAGTGGGTTCCACTTTGAGCTTATTGACTGTGGACTTTGCTTTACAGAAGCTTCTCAGTTTCAGGAGGTCCCGTTTATTTATTGTTGCTCTCAGTGTTTGTGCTACTGGTGTTATATTTAGGAAGTGGTCTCCTGTGCCCATGTGCTCCCACTTTCTTTTCTATCAGGTTTAATGTGGTCAGATTTATATTGAGGCCTTTAATCCATTTTGACTTTAGTTTTGTGCATGGTGATAGATATGGAACTATTTTCATCCTTCTCCATGTTGTCATCCAGTTATGCCAGCACCATTTGTTGAAGATGGTTTTTTTCCATTATATAATTTTAGCTTCTTTGTCAAAAATCAGGTGTTTATAGATGTGTGAATATTTATCCGGGTCTTCAATTAAATTCCATTGGTCAACCTGTCTGTTTTTATGCCACACCAGTCTGTTTTCTGTTTACTGTAGCTCTAAAACAGATCTTAATGTCAAGGATGGTGCTGCCTCTGGAAGTTCCTATATTGTACAGGATTGTTTTGGCTATTGTGGGTTTTTTGGTTTTCCATATGAAGTTGAGTATTGTCCTTTCAAGGTCTGTCAAGAATTGTGTCGTGATTTTGATGGAAATTGCAGTGCAGCTATAGATTTCTTTGATAGGATTGCCATTTTTATTATGTTGATCCTACCTATGCAAGAGCATGGCAGGTCTTTTCATTTTTCTGGCATCTTCTTCAATTTCTTTGTTCAAAAACTAAATGTTCTTGCCAAACAGATCTTTCAATTCTTTGTTTAGTGTTACCCCACAGTATTTTTCGTTATTTGTGGCTATTGTGAAAGATGATGTTTCTCTGATTTCTTTCTCAGCTTCTTTGTCATTTGTATACAGAAGTGCTACTGATCCTTTTTTAGTTGATCTTGTACCCTGACACATTACTGAAGGTATTTATAAGCTATAGGAGTTCCCTGGTAGAGGTTTTGGTTTTCTCTGTGCAGTAGCAGCCTGTGCCTCTGAGTTCCTCTGAGGTCACAGGGAATAGCTTCTCTTGATATCTTAAACTTTGCTAGATTCTTATGGTACCCATTCAGAAACAATAGGCCTAGCCATATTAACTTTGTATGAAAAATTATTCTATATCGGATAATCATAGAATGACTTATTCATGAACAACAACAAAACCTTGAAGTTGTATTGCCAGTCAAAATTTATCTCTTTCAATGAAGGAAATCATCAGTCTGGGATCTGATGTACTGGCAATCAAATGCAATTACTTCTCTTAAAATAGTGAAAACACTTCATCATTTGCAAAGAAAATGAAAACTGGCTTTTACTTCTAAGCTATTTTACAAAGTTGATAAAACAATTTTGGACATCATCTTCTCCATTAAAAGCAGATAAACAGCAACAAGAAAAAGAGGCATAAACCACGAAATTAGATGGTTTTAAATCCATGGTGGGTTTCTTGCTAGCCCCATAATGGCTCCTTCAGTTGAGATATCTCTTTCCTTGCTCTCTGTCTCTGTCCTTCCCCCATCCCAACCATCCCATTCCCTCAAGTTCTCTTCCCAACAACTCTTCTCTTTTCCTGCCCCCCTTCCACCTTCCCTTCTTCCCCTACCCCTACACTCTCAATTTTCTCAGGAGATCTTGTCTATTTCCCCTTCCCAAGGGGATGTATGTATGTTTCTATTAGGGTTCTTCTTGTTACTTAGCTTCTCTGGGGTCATAGACTATAGGATCTTTATCCGTTGCTTTACAGCTAATATCCACTTATGAGTGACTACATACCATGCTCATCTTTCTGTGTCTGGGTTTCCTCACTTGGGATGTTTTTTCTAGTTCAGAAATCCACAAAGATGACTCTAGCTAAGGCTCTAAGCAATAGTGGAGAGGGTGTCTGAACTGTTCTTGCCCTTTAGTCAGATTGATGACTACCTTAAATGTCATCATAGAATGAATCCTCATCAACAACTGATGGAAGCAGATGCAGAGATCCACAGCAGAGCCCTGGGCTGAGCTCCCAAAGTCCAGTCAAAGAGTGGGAAGAGTGAGAATACGAGCATAGAGGTCTAGACAGTGATGGAGATAGCCACTGAAACAGATTACCTGATGTAATGGAAGCTCACCAACTCTGGCCTGACGGTGATGGGAGCCTGCATTGGACCAAACTAGGCCCTCTGAATATGGCTGACAGTTGTATGGCTGGGACAGCCTGTGGGGCCACTGGCGGTGATATCAGAATTTGTTTCTACTGCTTCTTCTGACCTTTTAGAACCCATATTCTTTGGAGGCATACTTTGGTCAGCCTACATATACTGGGGAGGGCCTTGGTCCTGCCTCAAAGCAATGTGCTGGACTTTATTGACTCCCCATGGAATGTCTTACCCTCTCTGAAGAATGGATGGGGTTGGGATGAGGGGGAGATGGAGTAGTGGGGAGAAAGTGGACTAGATTTGGCATGTAAAATGAGAAAAGATAATTTTTAAATAAATTCTTAAAAAATCCATGGCAGAAACTGTTATGTTAATATACAAACTCAAGACCACCATTGCTAAAAATCTAAGTGTTATTTTCGAGGATCTTAGTTAGTAGAAACCTTGGCCTGAGCTGAACTTTGCTAGTGATGTTCTGATCATTGAGATGAATTACTTGACATTAGCAATGTGGCTTGAAAGAAAATGGTGTCCAAAGGGAGTGGTACTATTAGTAGGTGTAGCCTTGTTGGAAGAAGCATGTCACTGTAGGAGTGGGTTTTGAGGTCTTTATGCTCAAGCTTACCTTAGTGTGACTCACATTTGACTTCCTGTTGCCTATAAGCCAAGATGTAGCCCTTTCAACTCCAGCACCACCTCTGCCTGCACAGCCCCATGCTCCCCATCATGATGAAAATGGACTGAACCTCTGAAATTATACTCGAGCTGTCCCAAGTATATGTTTTCTTAACTAAGTTGCCAGGGTCATGGTGTCTCTTCACAGCAGCGGAAACCCTAAAACAGAAGTTGGTAGGGACTGGAGTATTGCTGTGATAGGCCTGACCATGTTTTTGTTTGGAGTAATGTAGACTTTGGTCCATTGGGTTAAGAAAACAGTGGAATGCTTTAATGGTCCACACTAGTAGAACTATGGAGCAATGATGCTGATAATGATCTGATGAACTGTGAAGGACCCACTCAAGAGATTTCAGAGAAGAGTTTTAGTGTATTGTCTAGAGATCGTTCTTACAATGTTTAAAGGCAGTGACTGCCTTTTGCCCTGTCCACAGAGTCTGCCTGAGGATAAAGTAAAGAATTTTGGATTAATTCCATTGGCAGAAGAAATTTCAAAATAGTTTAGCATAGACTCTGGTTTGTAGTGATTACTCTAATGAAGATTTATAATGAAAAGGAGCAAGCTGAGTAGGGTAAATTTCAAAATGTAAATTTTGAGGAGAAAAAAGCACCAGGAAGTGGAATGGAGCTAAATCCTATGTCCAAGGAGACAGATTTAAAAATGCAATAAAGAAAATGTTGACCACAAGACAAGATCCCACCTGGACAAGTTTCCAACTTGTGAAAAGGAACTAAAGAAAAGCTTAGAGCTGGGTGTGGTGGGACACACCTTCAATCCCAGCACTGAGAAGGCAGAGGCTGGAAAATCGCTGAATTTGAGACCAGCCTGGTCTAAAGGTCAAGTTCAAGGACATAGAAGCTTAGCTTAGCAGTGAAGGAAAACATAAAGCTTGTGAAGATGTAATTAAATGAGCATGGCCTCATTCTCCAGACCTAGTAAAGAGCCGAACTTGTCGGCGTTGGCCACATGATTTTGCTTTTAAAGTTAAAGATAGGAGATGGGAGTTATAGAATGAAGCCACTGAGGTGTCCCTGAATGGAGGACCAGTGAGGCCATTGCGTGAAGCTGAGATGTTGAAGCTTGGGTTGCCTTGGAGACCTCAGGATGTTAGAAATGCCAGAGCTGTGGAATACCTGTCAAGGAGAGCTGCGAACAGGGAGAGGAACCAGCAAAAGAGAAAGAAACGTGCTGAAGTCAGCAAATCTGAAAGTAATTGAAAATGCAGAGTTTGGAGTTTGCCCAACTGGTTTTCAATTTTGCATTGGTTCAGCATTTCCTTACTATGTTCTCTTCCCTATGTTTTGAAATGGTAAGGTACATCCTGTGTCATTATATGTTGGAAGTATGTGATCTGCTTTTTAATTTTAACTTTATAGGCCATTACAGTTAAGAGATTGCATGAGTTTCAGAAGAGAATTTGGACTTTGAAACGAATTTGAGGTTGTTATAGACTACAGGGATGTTAAACTTGGAATGAATGTATTTAATTGCATTATGATATGACTATAAGGCAGAGAGTGGAATGTAGTAATTTGGAAAAATAGGGTGGGGCACTATTAGGAGATGTGGCCTTGTTGGAGGAAGCATGTCACTGTGGGGTAGGCTTTGAGGTCTCTTTTGCTCAAGCTTCCCTCAGTGTGACTTTCAGTCGACTTCCTGTTGCTCATAAGCCAAGACGTAGCCCTTTCACCTCCAGTACCACCTCTGCCTGTGCACCCCCATGCTCCCATCATAATGATAATGAACTGAACCTCTGAAATTGTTATTGAGCTGCCCCAAGCAAATGCTTTCTTATCAGAGTTGTCATGGTCATGGTGTCTCTTCACAGCAATAGAAACCTTAACAAAGACAATAATTTAAAGGAGGAAGGATTCATTTTAGCTTATAGTTTAAAGGTTTTGGTCCACAGTTTCCTGGTCCCATCACTTGAGTTAAACATCGTGGTGGTAGTCGAATGGGGCAGACAAGGAAGCAGAAAGAGGCAGACAAAAGAACCAAGGTCAAGACAAACCAAGAGCCTGCACCCACTCCCCTACTTCTTCCCCTTCTTAAAGTTTCTAATCATCTGAGAATAGTGTCATCAGATGATGAACAAGCATTCAGAATCTGTAGAATATGTCAGATTCAAGCCATAACATTAGAGAATTCAAAGTGCTATCTTTTATATTTTAGGGATTTATTATATTCTATAATATGTCCTATGTTGCTAATATGATATGCAAAAAGCCTAGAGAAATATCTTGAATAAAAACAAAACTTTGAAAAATAATAATTTGCAGAAGTTTCATTCATTTAAGAAGATTCTAGTGTGTGAGCGCTCAATCCTGTGAGACAATGTGAACAGATGTTTTTTTTTCTCCTCTCTCTTCTCTCTAGTAATAATGAGTACCCTTCAACTTCCTATTTCCTGGATCCTGCTCCTGAATATTCTATCATCAACCACATGTTCCTTTTCTTCTATTCCTATTCCTTGCCCATTTCAGTCTATTCAAGCTACTATAACCACCATCTGGGAAGGAATAAGTTAATTATTAATATCAATGTGAAAAATATTTGTATATGTGCACAGGAAAATTGATGAAGCAAGTAAGAGCTTTGAGAGGCATTATGCTGGGTTGAATAAGAAGAACCTAAAAACAGTGAACTGGTATAGGAACCTCGCACACCAGGGCTTAAGATTTGCTCTGTCTAAACAACACTCCATGTTCAAAACATTCTCAGGGCCAGCTTTGCTTTTGTAATGCCTTTTGCTTCTGGTAATCAGAGTGTGGGCAATGGACAAAGATATTCAGGGGTGGGGGTGGGGTTCTGGGAAGAAAGGAAATGCTTAACTTTATGAGAAAACCAGTTAATTGTTTCTGAATGGCCGCGCTTATTCCTGCCACAGCGCAGTCCATTAGGAAATTTGGATACACTGCTTTACCCGGGTAAGTTGATTTGCTCGATGGATTCCTATCAATGACTATTAAGTGGAACTGAACTGCAGAGCTGGAAACAGCAAGAGATAGAGACAAAGCTAACATGCTACCACCGTAGTAGGGAGTGCGGAGAACACAGCCGGAACACAACCCAGGTGACGAGGTCACAGCTGAGGGTGGAAGGAGTCATCAGATTGTCCCTTGCTTATGTTACTGGAGGAACGTATTTCCCAGTCTTCTTTGCAGTTTGGGCCATATGTTGGGTTTGGCCAACTGAACACAGATAGGAGTGATGGGGGCTATGTTCGGGCTTATGTCCATGCGACTGCCATCCGTTGTCACTTCTGTCATTCACTCCCCACTCTCATCTTCTATCTGCAGCTGGATGGCACTGGGGCGATTCTGAACGGATGGCATGATGCACGCTCAAGGCAGTGGGTCTCTGAGCTTGCCACTGCTGAACGACCTGACCTCCAGTCTAGAATTTCCATACTTGACATGGCGCCACTAATTTTAACTATGTTAAGACATTGTGATAACAACTCATTAGTGCAGCATCATCTAGCCCACAGGGATCCGTGAATGTGATACATGAAGAGTATCACCTACCTAGCCTCATCGACATAGAAAAAAAACACATTTTAAATTGTTAAAATTCTCTAATGAATTATTTCACTTTTTAAAAACAATCTTCTCTCATTTTACATATCTATCCCAGTTCCCATTCCCTCCTTTCCTCCCTTCTCCCCACCTTGTCCCCTACCCCACCCTCATCCACTCCTCAGAGAGGTAAAACTTCCAATGGGGAGTCAACAAAGGTATCCCTCCAAAAAGAATGGTCTCCAAATGTAGTGAGAGCTGCGGGCTGCGTTCCTGCCGCCCGGCTCCAGGCCGCCTGCTAGCTTATGCCCCGAAATACACAAACTGTATTCATTTAAACACTGCCTAGACCATTAGTTTCAGCCTCTTACTCACATCTTGATTAACCCATATCTAATAATCTGTGTAGTACCACGAAGTGGTGCCTTACCCGGAAGATTCTAGCGTACGTCCATCTTGGGCTGGAGCTTCATCACGTCTGTCTCCCTGAGGAGAAGCACAGCAGTCTGACTAACTTCCCAGCATTCTGTTCTGTCTACTCCACCCACCTAAGGGCTGGCCTATCAAATGAGCCAGGCAGTTTCTTTGTTAACCAATGAGAGTCCTCCATCATCCAAAATCCCAGTTCAAGCACTAGGGATAAATCCTGGTCCCAAAGCCAGTGGCCCCACAGACAGCCCAAACCACACAACTGTCACCCACATTCAGAGGACCTAGTTTGGGCCTATGCAGGTTCCCCAGATGTCAGTGCAGAGTCAGTGATCACCCACTAGCTCAGGTTAGCTGTTTCTGTGGGTAACCCCATCATGGTCTTGATCCCTTTGTTAGTATTTTAATTTTTATTTTAGTTTATATGTATGAGTGTGTTGTCTGCATGTATGCCTGTGTACTACATGAGAAACCAGTGCTTTCAGAGACCAGAAGAGGATAATAGATCTTTTGTTACTGGAGCCACCATGTGAGTGCTGGGAATCAAACTCTCATTCTCTGGAAGAGGAGCCAAGGCTCCTAACTTCTAAGCCATCTCTCGCCATTGGAGGACCATTTTAACAGTACTCTCTCAACCTGAGAAAATTATTCTGAGTTCATTTTATGACAAGAAAAGAGAATCAGTAATGACTAGAATTGTCACTAATTAATCCTTTTGCTTTTATAGATTTTTTATTTAATTTTTAAATTTTATTTATTTATTTTGGGGTGCGTGTGTGTGTGTGTGTGTGTGTGTGTGCATTTGTGCACGTGTGTGTGTATGTGAAGTGTGCATGGAGGCCTGAAGTCAACACCTGGCGTCTTCCTCCATCACCTCTACCTCTTATTTCTTGAGACAGCCTCTGTTCCTGAACCTGGAGCTAGCCGATAATTTTGACTGGTGGTCAGCAAACCCAGGCATCCTCCTGCCTCCACATCCCCACTGCTGGAACTATAGCTCTACATTGCTGTCCTGCAGTTTTCTGTGGTTACTGGTAACTCATCTCATGTAAGCAACATAGGGTTTTTTGTTTGTTTGTTTTGTTTATACGTTCTGTGGTATTTTGTTTAAGAAAAGAATTTATCAACTTTAATGTTATAAAATATCCTTTTTTAGGAAATAAGACATATACAAACTGTGAGAAAAAATGTAAACTCTAGTCCAAAACTGGTCAAGTTTTATTAAAACTATATTTTGCAATAGATTCTAAAAATCACATGGTGTTCACATCTTCATTTCTTTGGTATTATTCTAGCCATTTCCAAATAATTTCTGAGTAAAAAGTTTCTTTAAAATACTTGTGCCAGAAATCCCACACTAAGTTCCTATTATGTGTTGTAAGACTTTGGTTTAGCTTGAGAATCACTGTGTAGAACTAGAAGAAACTGACCAGAGCATTCCAGCTCTGTGCCCTCATTTCGTCTTACAATGGAAACATAACATCTTTATTATTTCACTCAGTGTTTTCCTTTTCTGTGTAATTGCCCTATCCTTTCTACTTTACACAATTAGTAAGCTTCACCTCTGTTCATGCATCAACTTTTAAACTGTTTATTTATAAGTTCTGACATATCATGAAACCAATTCCGGATGTTTCTACGTATTTTTCCTCCTGCTTGCCCTTGTCTGTGCCTATCGACCAGGAAAAAATAAATAAATAAATTCAGAAAGCAAAACTCACATACAGTTCTCTCCATCCCAAAGGAATAACTCAAATGCAGAGATACAGAGCATCATGGGAGCTGAAAGTCTTGTCTGAACCTGAAGGAAACTTGGAGGATTGTGAGGCATAAAGAATTTCCTCTTGAAATGAATGTGATAGTTGAACCCACGTGTTGGAGGCCAGCTGTGCAGCTGGGAGTTTCCTTGATTAATATCCACGAAAACTCCTCTGTTCACAGAATAAATGACTAAGTGTGCTAATTTGAAGCTCGCCTGCATGTTCTTGAAACTCAGCTGAAGTCACAGCAAAAACAAAGATATTAGAACAGAAAAAAAACATTTTTTTTCTTTGACAATACTAATGAATTTCTGAGCATGGTAACAGTTTAAAGGCTGATTAAATTTTATTCATTTTCATTAGGTTCTTTAATTCTCTGTGGATGATATCACCTGGATTGCATCCCTAGCAAACTGTTCTCACTGCCTAGTCTCTAGATGTCCGGGTCATTAAGGATAAATACATGCAAGCTCTTCTCAGTGTGGATGGATAAAGCATCTACTGCAGCTCCTGAGCCAGAAAGTAGACCTTCCACCCATGGAAGACACAGCCTGAGCACAGGCTTTTATGATTTAATCTATAGTTTTATCAAAGCTTTGCATATAATTCCATCACTGGGTCACTCCACAACAGTCCTAGTTTCAAACTTCTCTGAAAAAAAAAAAAATAACTTTTCCACAAACCCTGTTTTTATGTCACATAAGACTTCACTCCAGTAAGGGATGGTGGCTGTTTCCCCAAACTAAGCCCTGTTCCTATGCAGCTGCTGGTCTCAAAAGAGTAACGCAAATATGGATGGAGATAAGGCTTGCATCCTGCTCGGGTACAAAAGATACATTTCAGACTGAGAAATAGGGTTGACCTCTTAATTCCATTCCAGTGGTTCCAATGCTGTTACCCTTAAATACAGTTCCTCGTGTTAGGGTGACCCCCAACCACAATATTATTTTTGTTGACACTTCATAACTCTAAGTTTGCTACTGTTATGGATCATAATGTAAATATCTATGTTTTCTGGTGGTCTTAGGTGACCCTTGTGAAGGGATTGACTCCCAAAGGGTTGCCACCTACATGTTGAGAACCGCTGTTTAGACCATACACCTGTCCCACAACCGGCATAGCTTCAAGAAAAGGTAACTCAGCCACTTACTTAGTTGGGTAAGGGAGAGTAACCAAACAAGCTGAACTGTGATGAGGAGACTCGGTGGGGGGCAGGGCATAGGATGGGCAGGGGTGGGGCGGGGGGGAGTCTCTAGGTGAAGTAGAAGCTAAATGATGTAGTGATGCCAAAAGACTCGACTATGTGTTGGGAGTGGGACTCTTTCCATGCAGAATCCCTGTGGAAAGATGCTCTCTGTAGCAGAAACTGGAAAGTAACTCTTCTAAGACTGGCAATTTCACCTTTGAATTTCTTCTGTGTATGAAAACCCCACCCAGGCACTTCCAACCTCAGTTAATCCTGAAAACAAAATATTTTGTCGGTTGTTTCCAGCCCTAATTTTTTTTTGGTCATTATTTTTGCATGTCAACTCATTAACTATGGTTATATTGATCCGTGTACCCTGGAATCAAAGCTCGACATAGGCCTTGAGATGTTCATTTCATAGCTCACTCCGACAGATTTATTCGAGGAGGTATTTTGTTTTGATTTTTTTTCTTTTAACCCAGCTTTATTGCTTTTTTCCAGCTAAGAGTATCTTCAACTTCAAGGCCAAATTCATAGACTTCTAGAGTGTGTTCCTGAAATTAGACTCCATATAAATTACCTTCCCTGTCAAGGCACATCAGACCTTCCCTGGCAATGACAAGGTTCCTCTACTGTCAAAACGCAGTGTAGTGTGACTGCCATCTGCTGGCAGGGTTCTGACATTACAGGATAGGCTACCATACCCTTCCTGGCAGACTAACCCAGAAGCTTTGCAATACATAAGCTTTTCCTGGAGAAAGAAAGACCAAGTTTGGCCATGAACTTTGTTCATATTGAACACCAAAAACCCCACACGTTTTGTGGAAGAGCCACAAAGGAGTAGGAGTTTGATTTTGGTTTGTGGCATGCTTCCCAATTCTAAACATAGTGAAGAAATGGGGGTTGTTAGCTACTTCTTATACCGGTCAGATACCCAGTTCCAGCAGCAGAACCCAGCATTATGAACCCGGGGTATTGTTGATTGGTTCTGTGTGCACCTGTCCTATGAAGATTGTGAAGAGCTGAACACTTGTCATCTTTCTCATCAATCATTCTAAATTCTATATCTTTAAGAGAAAAGATTATGCTTCTTAGAACCCAAACGATAAAATGTTAATAAGCATTGAAAATTAAAAGATGAGGGATTTTTTCTCATTATATAAGCCATGCCTCCATGTTTAATGATATGAATTGCCAGTCTTGTATCAGCACATACTTGAAGTCCGAGCCAAACACTGTTCCTTCAATGACCCCATTTCTTCCAACATTTTTCTTTAGGATCTGTGGAACCCCCACAACTGGCCTCCAGGTTCCTATTACTGACCTCGGAGGGTGTTGCCATGTATTTCTATGTCTCATAATAAAACGTTGTGTCATTGTGAACAGAGTACAACAGGGATGAATTTCCCATCAAGCGGTGGCCACACACATAAACATCGTAGTAGGATAAAACCAAACTTCTTGAAAGAGCCTAGTTCATGTTACAAGCAACTAATCTAACCCGGGCCCCACTGTTGTCCATCAGCCAAGATTCCTCCATTAAAGGCCATGGGAACCAAGGTCTATGACCTTATAAAATCAAAACTGTGCTTCACATTTTTGAAGTCGATATTATAAAGCAATTGACTTTATCCTTCTGTAAGCATCATTTCTCCCATTCCCAATGCGTCTACCACATCCTTTGCATCTTAATAAAGGGCCACACATCTATTTGGAACTCTACTCCTACAGACACACATTCACCTGCATCTTCAGATGTCAATAGCCCTACCGCAAAAATCAAATCTCTGTACTCTCCATGTCGACCGATACCTTCTTAGTTCAGTGTGTCATCGTTCCTTGCTAACAATGGAAATGGTCTGGTAAATGGACAAAAAATGGGAACTTGGGGGTGGGGTGGGATGGGGGGATGGAGGATGGGGAGAGAAAAGTGTGAAGTGGAGGATGGGAAGAGCTTGGGGGAATAGGATGGTTGGGATATAGGAAGGGTGGATATTGGAACAAGGAATTATATATCTTAATTAAGGGAGCCATTCTAGGGTTGGCAGAGACTTGACTCTAGAGGGGTTCCCAGGTGTCCAGGAAGATGCCCCCAGCTAGTTCCTTGGGCAGCTGAGGAGAGGGTGCCAGAAATGTCCAGATCCTATTGCCATACTCATGAATATCTTGCATATCACCATAGAACCTTCACCTGACATTGGATGGAGAAAATGACAGAGCCCCACATAGGAGCACCGGACTGAGCTCCCAAGGTCCTGATGAGGAGCAAAAGGAGGGAGATCATGAGCAAAGAAGTCAGGACTGTGAGGAGTGTGTTTACCCATTGAGATGGTGGGACAGATCTAACGGGAGACCACCAAGTCCAGTTGGAATGGGACTGATGGAACAGGGGACCAAACCGGACTCTCTGAATGTGGCTGACGGTGGAGGAGGACTGAGAAACCAAGGACAACGGCAATGAGCATGAACTCTACAGCATGGATGGGCTCACTGTGAGCCTTGTCAGTTTGGTTGCTCACCTTCCTGGACTTAGGGGGAGCTGGGAGGACCTTGGACTTAACATAGTGAATGGAACCCTGATGGCTCTTTGTCTTGGAGAGGGGTGGAGTGGGGGTATGGGTGGAAGGGAGGGGAGGGAAGGGGGAGGAGGAGGGGAGGAGATGGAAATTTTTTATAAAAAAATAAAGAATTAAAAAAAAAAGAAATCCAGTACAGGGGACATGACAAGCTAAGCAAGGCTTCAAGAAAAAGGTCTGTAGGGGGAGCTCTGGAGCAGAAGTTAAACTCCACATCAAAATTCCAGGCAAGAGAGCTAGTTTTCCATAATCTAGACCTGGTGGGCCGGGGGGATGAACTATCGCTGCAAACCTCCAGGCCCACCTTGTCAGCAGGCAACTCTAGTAACCCAGCTCTGTTTTTCCAGAGCACTCTGATATGTAGAACAAGAACAGTAAGCATTAGTGTGAATGAATGCCTTTGTAAGTAACATCTCATAGAGGGATTGTGTGCATTAAATGATGCACAAGAGAAATTTGGAAGTAGATATTATTTATTATTTGCTTTATAAAGCAATCTGGACATTTGGAAGAAATGCCTGGGAAGTTAACTATTCAAGAATAGAAAGTAAATACCTCAGGCATGACTTCCAGCATATATATCAACACACACACATATATATATATATATATATATATATATATATATGTATTATATGATATATAAATGTTATATATTATATAATATATATATATATATCAAAAGAAAGGAGTGTAAAATATAAACTCTGGACAATTGATCCAAAAGAACAAGGAAGCACCCTGGTACCCACATGATGACAGCTTTTCACCTGTGAAGACGTTTGTAGACTTGTCACTGAGTTCTATAGGGGACTGGGCTAGTAACAGAAAAGGTGGCGTCTCAGATTACTGACCCTACTTCTTATGTGACCAACACGAGACCAACAGTTTTCATCCCCCTGAAAATAAAGAAAACAAGTTTTACCGCAGTGCTAATAAATGGTTCAGCCACTAAAAATATTTGTTTACAGTGAGGAAATCTACAAAGAGCTGGAATTACTTTGTGTTTGTGTGCGTGCTTTGTCAAAACATTTTTTCCTACCAGAGGGAAAAGCAGTTGAAGCTTGGTTAGTCTAAGGCAGTGGTCCTCAACCTTCCTAATGCTGCAAGCCTTTAATACAGTTCCTCATGTTGTGGTGACCCCCAACCATAAAATTATTTTTGTTGCTACTTCATAACTGTAATTTTCTTGTTGTTATGAATCATAATGTAAATATCTGTGTTTCCCACTGGTCTTAGGTGACCCCCCCACAAGACTCATGACCCACAGGCTCAGAACCACTGGTCTAATATGTGAGCATCCTTTGACCAACTGAAGCTAGTTCTGCTGTCTGAATCTGCTTCAGAGAAACGTGCATGAAGTCTGTCTGCCTGTTTTTGTACCTCTTACAGGTAAGATCTGACTAATAGGCCAGGGCAATCTTAGATCAAACACTAAGGCTTGATTGTGGAATATATAGGGAGACACCACCAAACTTCTGAAGGCTCGAGAATGCTGCCCAGTGTGTGTGGTCTCCCACTGCAGAGCCTGAGGTAGCTCTTTGTACACATGTACATATGCCTACAGTGACCCTTTCAGTTCCTCACTGAAGACAAAGTGATTTTATAATATGCAAAAGTGGACCATCACTCTCCTGCCTAATAGAAATACCCATGCATATTACATAATATCGGTAACATATAAAACAGTGTCTACCTTATAGTCCAAAAAGTATTACTTATATTATTCTTATTACATAGCTATTAAAAGGGATGATTAGAAAAGCTTTCAACATCGTCAAAAGTTATCAAACGAATGCATTCTAAAGCTAAGATTCAGCCCACAGAGTCTTTTGATTCTCAAGGTCATGTTCTTGCCAATTTTCCTGATACAAAGTAGTTTAAAGTGACCCACACAAGTCAAGTTTCTACAAAGACACAGATGTGATGGATCAATGACAGAGGGAGACAGAAGATAGAAGAAACACACAGACATAGACATAGATTGGCACAGGTAGAATTATTTTCAGTAATTGACTCACAAGTTGTTGGGTCTGGAAAATCTAAAATCTATAAGGCAGAATAACAGACTGGAATTTCTCGTAACATTGAATTGCAATCTGAGGCCAAAAGCAGTTTGGAGGCAGGGCTTATTTGCCTTAGAGAGAGGCCTCAGACATTGTCCTTAAGGTTTTTAATTCATTGGTTCAAGTCTATCCACATTATGAGGGTAATTTGACTATCTCAAAGTCTACTGATTTAAGTGTTAATCATACTTTTCAATTGATTTTTTTTTCTATTTTGGTCAAATATATACATATTTTTATGTCTGATTTAAGAACTACTCCAATGTTAAGTATATTCAGGGTTTTATGCACTTAGAAATCTTTTTATCTTGAAACTGAAGTTTTAAAAATACCTTCACATCTAGGTCCCAAATTCTGAAATCGTGGGTCTCAACGCCCATGTGAGATTGTATAACTGAATGTGGGGGCCTCAAAAATTGGCAATAATGAAAGGTTTCTGAACACATAATGATGAAATATTAACTCCAAAGCAATATGCAATGTGTCTGAGGTGTTTCTAGCAGTCCACAGCTTCACTGCAGCTCGGGTTCAGAACACAATGTACAAACACCACGGCATCCAGGAACACCAATGAACCCTCAAGTCTTCATTCAGACTTGAAGTTATTGTTATGTTATAAAGTGCAATGTTTGTATTGCACACACATTTTCTGCTCTTATGGAAGCATAATGGTTTAGTTCAGAAGAAAATTTTAATATTTTCCTGCCACTATTTATGGAATTGCATATACCAGGATAGTGTCTTTCTGGGAAAGATATGTTAGAAGTTTGATTTCTATAATTGTTCTTTGAGTGGCTGACTTAAAGTTGATAAAGAAAAAAACATTAACTAGATACTGGCTTTGCATTACAATTTACAACAATTTGTGCTATCACCTGCATATACTCAAACCAGTTTTTACTATGTATTTATATGAAGTGGGGTGCTCAGCATTGAAAGCTATGAAATCAAATTATCTCTGAACAAATTTAATAGTTTTCTATGTTCTGCAGTGTCAAATATTCACTCAAGATCAAGGCTTTATGTAAAAATTAACAAGACTATGCATGTCATTAGTATATAATTTGCTTTCTTTGATAAAGAGTCATTTATTTATATAAAGCTGTTTTAAAGTAAATTTCCTTATAATGCATTATCAGTAATGTAAGTTTGTAGACCTATTTTAGAGGCTTATATTGTCTTGGATCTAAAGACAAGTTTGTGAGTAGAAAAAAACGTATAAAACCAGATGTAGGTGGCTACTTGACAGTATAAAACTGTAGCCCTCCTAATTAGACACACAAAAGGCAACCATCATGTGGGAAAACATTCAAAGAACATACAAAACTGTGACAACTGCAAGGGGTAAAATAGAATTACTATGACTAAGGAACATGCCTAATCATACCAGTTCACTTTCCAATTCATCTAACATTGCTGTTCGTAGCTGATGGACAAGATGACCAAGTGGCTCATCAAGGTTAACTTGGCCCATCAACAAAGGGAATTAGAAAAATGTGGGGAAAGAGAAAGTAGTGTTCTAACAAGGAAAACACAATTCCTGTACATAAGAATCATTTACAAACTGGTACAAGAATATCCCATGCTTCTTTAATTGCTATTCATCCTTGAGCGTGAGCAGTCCCTTAAATCTAACACAAGTACAGATATCCAAATTTCTATCATGATTCACCCTCCTTCTGTTTATTTTTAATGTAAGCTGTCAAGGTTAAATTCATGAATTTTCTTCCTCCACAGTCTTTGGAGATTTCTTCTATATTCTTACCTGTGATGGAACAAAGGAACAAATTGAATTAGGCAGCACCATGCAATTAGGGGTGCTGGTGAGTCACAAATCCTCCCTTTTGGTCCAAGAATTTGAGAGTTTGGAAGGTTTCTCAAACTAAGAAGCTGAAAACTAATTGTATGGAAGATTCTAAAGGCACTCAAATGAAAAGGTAAGGAAACCAAAGGAACAGATATCGCTTTGGAGCAGCCTACTGCTCAGCAAGGCTGACTGCTGATTCTAATGTTCTAGATTCAGAGAAAATTCTCCTTGTTGAGGTGAAGAACGTGATTTACAAGTGTTCCTGCATCTTAGGGGGTTGGTAGAAGATAACTAGCATGTGGCACTGAGAGTCATATCAAGGCATGAAATTGCCTCAGGCAACCCAATAGTTTGGCAGTCCTTCAAGTGAGTGTTTCTAAAATAGGTTTAAACATGTGTTTAGTGATTCTGAACTATGCAGAAGGAAAGGGCATCATGGTGCCACCTTTAGTTCTTCCTTCCCTGACCCACTATTATGCATGCATTCCAAAGAAAGTCAGATGCCCTGAGATGAACTGGACAATGTCCCTATCCGTAAAAGGAAGTATAGATTACCACCCCTATTTTTTCAGTTAAATATTCCATCGAATGGCTTAGCAATTGCCCCCCAATGACATTCATTATCTTTCTGACAAGAATTCTGATAGATTATGTTTTCTCCATCTAATTATTGTAGTGATGAGCTGCAGGCAGGCCTGCTTTTCATCCTGCCTGGCTCCTGGCCACCGGCTAGCTTAAAACCCAAAATAACATCACACAAATTGTATTCTTTTAAACACTGCCTGGCCCGTTATTTTCAGGCTCTTACTCACATCTTGACTAACCCATATCTAATAATCTGTGTAGCACCACGAAGTGGTGCCTTACCGTTTAGTTTCTAGCATACGTCCATCTTGGGCTGGAGCTTCATCACATCTGGCTTCTCTCTGAGGAGAGGCACGGCGGTCTGTCTAACTTAGGAGAGGCATAGCATCTGACTGAGCCATCTACCTCACTTCCTTCTTCCTGTTCTGTCTACTCCGCCCACCTAAGGGCTGGCCAATCAAATGGGCCAGGCAGTTTCTTTATTAGCCAATGAAATCAACTCAAACAGAAGACTCTCCCACAAATTATCTTCAGTCGGTTGATTTATTAACCCACAACAGTCAGGGCTAGATCAAAGGAACATAAAATCTCGGAGATTTATGTAAGATCTATAATAGATATTTAATCTTAAGTGATTGTGGAGTTAAAAAAATAAGGTGCGCTATGACTTCACAGCTAAGATAGTGATCTGGGGCTGGTGACTGAGAAGGAAAGGATGTGCAGAAGAAAATGTAGCTAAGAATGAGTCCTTCTGGGAAAGCCATGCTTCTCCATAAGGATGGATGCAAACTCCATCCTATTCTCACTGTGAGAGAGGCTCCCACACACATGGTGGGAGTCAAATGAATTAGCCCAATCCCTCTTTGTCAGGCTATTGAACTCACTCCAAGCCAAAGAAGTCTGGAAAACTGAGAATACAGCTAGAGTTGTCAGATGCCATAAAGGTGAGCCAGTGGTTTCAGGAAACAGTAGAGCATCTGTGGATCCACTTTCTGAAAACAGAGGAAGGCGTGTGAAACATTTTTAGGTAAGGCTACCATTGCCTGGTCAGACACAGCTCAATCAACGTTACACACTTTAATGATAATGGGCCATATAAGAATTCACATGACAGTAATACACAGACATTATTTCTTTCCTATTTTAATTTATGTTAAACGTTTAGTGAACTACAATCTAGGACTAAGTTGCATTATTTTCCTAGTGGCCTATTACAAAGTAGTACATTAGACAGTGTCTTAGGGCTTTAATGCTGGGAAAAGACACCATGGCTACAGCAATTCTTACAAAGGAAAACATTTAATGGGGGCTGGCTTACAGCTCAGGGGTGTACTCCATTGTTGTCGTGGCAGGAAGGATGGTGGCACGCAAGCAGATACAATGCTGGAGAAGTAGTTGAGAGCGCTACACCTTGATCCACAGGCAGTAGGAAGAGACTGTGACCACTCTAGGCCTGGCTGGAGCTTCTGAGACCTCAAAGTCTGCCCCTAGTGACACATGTCCTCCAACAAAGCCACACCTACTCCAGCAAGGACACACCTCCTAACTGTGCTACTCCTTATGACCCTATGGGGGTCATTTTCTTTCAGACCACCACGGGTAGTAATAAGGACACAAACAGTTGTTGGATTCATACTACCTGACTTAAAATATGAGCTCCACTTTTGAGCATTGCCCATACAGCATGCACCCTAAATTATTAGATTGCTTCCTTTTCTTAAAAGTAGAAATCAGTGTGTCTTTGGTGCATTTACTAAGTGCCATGGGACTACTTAACCTGATTTTATGAAAGATGCAGTTAATACTATCATTAATCAGTAGAATAACTTACAGTAATTAATTACCAAGAATATATCACACCTATAGAACTGAATATGATGTGAATGTAGTTTTATGTTACTTATTGGAAATGATATATTTGTGTGATTTATATAGAAGACAGCATGAATTAAGTGTTACCAAATAGAAAGAGATATGAATATTGTCATATTTGTATCAATTTACTGGGTCTCCTCATGCGAGAGCCATTAACAGGAATTCCAAAGCTTAGCATCAGGATTAAAAAAACAGAATTACATAACATAAAGTGTGCATCTCAGCCTGCATCTTATTTCTAACCATTTATCTTCTTTCTATTATTCAAGTTACTCTCCAAAATGCCACGAGGTGAAGGCAGGAGGATCAGTTATTTCTAGGCCAGCTTCAGTGACACAGTGAATTCAAAGGCCAGTCTGGGCCACATGAGATGCTCCCACACCCTCACCAAAAAAAAAAAAAAAAAAAACACCGCTGGGGAAAAATTAGACAAAGTACATCAAAACAGCAGCTTGTCATAAATGATCTTGGCCACTGTGCCTGGCCCTTCAACAAAGAAAAAAATCTTTTCTGAAGTGGCTGAGCCCTGTCATTGACACTCAGCACACTTTAAATTACACAGATAAAATCTAGTCTGGTGTTTAGAAAGGAGTTCTACAGATTTTCAAATTCCTGGGGTTCCCAGGGTTTCTGGATCTATCCATCCATGGCCCTGCATGTCATGGACAAACATGTCATCAGCTGACCTCAGCTTTGCGTCATTCATCTCTCTCCAGGTGTCATTGCTCCCTCCCACTCCCTACTCTTCTGTCTGTAATACTAAAATTTAGAACCCTACCCATTTAGATACATATCAAGTTGCTGACCAAAATGATTAAATAAAGGTTTATTTGCTTTCCGTTGTCTGTCCATTGCAGGTGACTCCAAGATCTCAGCTGAGTTTAGTCATCCAGGTTCCCAGGTATTGGAGAAGGCACGATGATGAACATTGTCCATTACTGGGCTGGGAGAAAAAGAGCCCTCCTAGTGTCTTATACCAGCATTTAAATGGTTTACCTAAACACAGCCTAAAGCAACTCATGTAGGGTTTTCTGACTCATTGACCAGAATGGCCATATGCACTCATACAGCCACAAAGAAAGGGGGGTTTCGAAGTATACTTTAACCAAAACAGAATAAACCAGAAATACATAAGGAAGGTCCCTGACAGTTAAGGCAAAATTTCAGTTTTTCTAAATAGCAGTAGTTTTCTTTTATTTGAAAAACTATAACCTTGAAAAGGTTGTGGCTAATTCTCTGTGCAGAAACTTTTAGTTGTAAAGCACAGGATGCAGTCATTATCTGAAAGGATTCCAAAATCAGATAAGTTCATAGCATATTGATTAAGAACCTCAGATGTAAGTAAATTTCAGTTTAAGAGAGTTTTTTTTTTCCATGCTGTGCTATGGATGGAGAACAGGGCTTCATATGTGCCTGGTAAACATTCTCCAAATGAGCTATATCTCCAACCCCACTCTCAGGACAGACTTGAACTTGCTCCATAGTCCACAGAATCTGCAAACCTACAGTCTTCCTACCTGAGCCTCCTGGGTAGCTGCAATGACAGGCCTGTACCCTAAGCCTACTCACAGGCATTTCTAACAGCCGACTGGCATTGTCTCTGTCCTGGATTGCTTACCGTTGTTAGAATAAATAGCATATCCCAAAGCAACTTGAGAACAGAAAAGGCTTTATTTGGCTTATTGTTTCATATCACTGCCCCTCAATTGAGAAAGGTCAGGACAGGAACTCAGAACAGGAACTTAGTGACAGGAACTGAAGCAGAGTTAATGGAGGAAAACTCCTTACTGGCCTTCTTTCCAGGATTTCTTCAGTTACCTTTAGTAGAGAGCCCAGGCACATCTACCAAAGGATGGTATCACCCAGACAGAGTTGGGCTCTCCTACATCAATAAGAAACCAAGAAAATACCCCACACACATATCCACAGGCCAACCTAATAAACACAATGCATCAATAGCTATTCCCTCTTTCGGGATAAGTCTAGATTTGTATCACATTGACAAAAGCTGTAACATTTCACATATGTCAACCTTGGCACACAAGGACAGCACCTTAAGCCATATCCTTTTCATTTCTTGTCCTTAAGATCTTATGCTAATACAGTCTTGTTGGGAGCAGTGAGACTCCAGATCCTGAATTTCTTGTAATCCCCTGATCTGAGTGCCTACAGCTGCTCTGAGCACGAGACCTTCAAGAGTTCCTGATAGCAGGAGAGTGGTTTCTGGTGGGTTTGGCTGGGGCATGGCTATCTCTATATAATTTGTCCCTGAACACAATAAAGGAGGCATTCTTGGGGAATTCAAGGATGACCCGTGTCACTATCTCTCTGTCTGTGTGTGTCTGTGTGTTTTAACCTCCAGCCCCTTGCCCGAATCTCGCGAACTGGGTAAAAGTGCATCGAACACAGGGGCTCGGTGCACGGAAATTGGAGGTCCCAGCTGAGATATTGGGAACTAGGGAATGCTGAGAGGTCACCCTCAGAAGGTGAGGGTGGACTGGGGTATATGTGTTAATCCTGACGTCCTTCGCTCCGTTTGGCAGCAAAGGGAACTCCAACCGAGAAAGAGGGGTAAGCGAACAGGGTTGTTTCCGGCCAGAGAGGATGTATGTATTGGGAAAAGATAGAAAGAATGTATATAGCTTTAAAAGATAAATGTGTACAGATGTATGATATGTTGATTGTGTTGTCTTTTGTGTTCTGGACTGGAGAAAGACATTTGATTCTAGGAACTGCTAAGAAAGGTATCTTGACTTTAAAATATGGGCTTAAGAATTTGATGTTTTGGAAAGGAGGTTCTGTTTTTGTCTCCACAGATGATGAGAGCCTAAGGATTTATTCGATATTCATGTGGTTTGAATCCCTGAGACCTCCTGAAATGTTGCAGTGGAGTGTGAGCGGCAGCGGCTCCAAGGCCAAGTGGCTCCAGGCGGCCAGCGCTGAGGGACACATGCAAACCCCGGGACCTGCCTCGAGGACCAACAAGGCAAGAATGCTAGGCCCACTTCCAGCGCGGGCCTCAGGGCAGGACTCGCATCCGAGAGTCACTGGAAAATGGCAGTAAATTGCAGTAAATACCCCTAAGAATGCAGTGTCCCCTCTCAGCAGGAAGTAGCCAGACAGATTGACAACGCCCAAATTCCCTAAAAGATTGTTTAAGTGGGGCCCCTTCAGTGGTTGCAGAGCAGCAAGCCTGCTTCCCTGAGTTCCGCTCCACTCCATGCACCAGTTTGGACCCAGAACAAATGCAGCTGGGGGTAGAAGGCAGCTGAAGCAGAGCTTTGCTAGGTGGCTGTGGTGGAAGGCACATTGCCTCAGCCCAGTCGGTGCCTAGCCTGACGGATGCCACAGCAGTGCCCGAAGTACATGTTACCTGAAGACACTGACCCCTCATCCCCCCGAATACTTATGATAAAAAATTTAGGGGGGAGATGTTGGGAGCCGTGAGACCCCAGATCCTGAATTTCTTGCAATCCCTTGCTCTGAGTGCCTACAGCTGCTCTGAGCACGAGACCTTCAGGAGTTCCTGATGGCAGGAGGGTGGTTTCTGGTGGGTTTGTCTAGGGCGTGGCTATCTCTGTATAATTTCTATATATAATCTGCCCCTGAACACATTAAAGGGGGGCATTCTTGGGGAATTCAAGGATGGCCCGTGTCTCTGTCTCTCTGTCTGTGTGTGTGTCCGTGTATTTTTAATCTCCTGCCCCTTGCCCGAAGCTTGGTAACTGGGTAAAAGCGCATCCAACACAGACACAGGGGTGAGGTGCATGGCACAGTCTTATAATAAAACATAGTCCAATTTTTAAAAGGGTCGCAGTCTTAAATTTTTTCAACATGTAAAAGTGCAAGATCTCTTCAAATACTGAAAGTCTCTTAATGGTGAGATCCTATATAACATACAGATTACATACTCTCTTGCTTCAAGGCAGAAAAAAGCAGGGCACAGTTAAAATAAAATCTAGGAAAAGTCAAGACACGGCAGTGTAAACAAAACTCTGTTAGTTCTGTGTCTGGAATCTGCAACTCAGCACCTTCCAGGCTTGCGCAGAATCCTAGAAATTTCAGCGCCATGCAGATCCACCTGCTCACCCCTGCAAATTCCTCAGCCTAGTAGTCAAGAACAAAATGAAGACAGTTCACAGCAACTGAGCCATCCAACACTTCGCAAAGGTCACCAAATTGCCTCTAGGAAAATGTACCTAGATTTGCAAAAATAAGAATTGCCCATCCTAATTAATTTGGGTGGAAGCGAACATATGTTGTTCTTGGAGCATCTCTCCTGTCTCAGTCTACACTACTAATCACAAATAACTCCAATTTAAATATATATATATATATATATATATACATATATATGTATATATATGTGTGTGTATATATATATATATATATATCAAACCTCCATCCATTCTAAAATTCAGTCCTTGATTTACAGTCTTCCCACTTTAGTGTTGAGTCCACATACATTGAGCAACTGTTGCATTACCACTGCAAACACAGTTCCCCTCAAGGTAGAGCATTTTCTCCAACAGGACTGACTTGATCACTTTTTTTTCTAGACGTAGTTTGGGAAATGTTCACAATTTCCTGAAGCTATAGTTTCAGAAAAGTACCCTGACATATAAGATTTCAGAGAACTAAGTAGAAAGGTGCGCCTACCATAGTCCTAATGTTTGGTCTGTAGGGCTGAGACTCAAGCAGCTCTGTTCATTTTAGTTCCCTTGGTGGGATGCGGGCTGGTGTTAGTTGCAGGATCAAATTCAAGGCCATTACAGCTGAAAAAGGATGGAGCAGCATGAAGGATTCACTTCTACTATAACTGCTGTACTCTACAGTTTTAGGATCCATCTTTGGGTTTTTTTTTCTGTTGTATTTATTTATTTATTAATAATTTTCTTTTTTTTGAAATTACAATGTAATTTACATCATTTCACCTTCTCTTTTCTCTATCCAGCCCCTCCTGTGTACTCCTCTTTGTTCTTTCAAATTCATGACATTTTTAGTTGTTGTTATGCACATATATAATATAACCACATAAAAAATCTACTCAGTTATTTTTAATATATAATACCCAGGGATTCTGGGTTGATTATTATAATTAATGTCTGAGAACTTATTCTTACTCTCTGTAGTCAAATGTTTCTATAAAATTGGGAACATTTTAGTTCCTAATAGTCAATAAAAATAAAGAAGTGGATTGATCTGGGTTGGGAATACAAAGAAAGCAGGTGCCTTTTCTCTTAACTGAGCTGCATCTTCACACAGCCTTTCTTCAAAATAAGGTCATTGTCACACATTCCAGGAGTGTGTGTCTAGACAGCATTCAGTCTGCTTCAGGTGATTTCAGTTTCTTAAATTTTCTTTTCTTTTTTAAATTTTTACTTATTTATTTTTTAAAAAACAATCTTTTCCCATTTTCCATACCAATCCCAGTTCCCAATTCTTCCCCTCCTCCTGTTCATCCACTATCCCTTCACCCCACCCCTCATTCACACCTCAGAGAGGGTAAGGCTTCCCATGGGGAGTCAACAAAGTCTAGCACATAGCTTTGAGGCAGGACCAAAGCCCTCCCCACTATATCTAGGCAGAGCAAGGTATCCCTTCAAAGAGAATGGTCTCCCAAAAGCTAGTTCATACAGTAGAGATAAATCCTAGTCTCACTACCAGCAGCCTCATAGACAGCTCTAGCCATTCAATTGTCATCCACATTCAGAGGGCCTAGTTTGGTACTATGCTGGTTACCCCACTGTCAGTCTGGAGTCAGTGAGCTCCCATTAGCTCAGGTCAACTGTTTCTGTGGGTGTCCTCATCATGGTCTTGACCCCTTTGCTCACAATATTTTTCCTCCCTCTCTTGGATTGCACTTTGGGAGCTCAGCCCAGTGCTTCTCTGTGGATCTCTGCATCTGCTTCCATTAGCTGCTGAATGAAGATTCTATGATAACAATTAAGGTAGTCATCAGTCTGATTACAGGGCCAGTTCAGGCATCTTCTCTACTATTGCTTAGGGTCTTAGCTAGAGTCATCCTTGGGGATTCCTGGGAATTTCCTCAGTGTCCGGTTTCTGGCTAGCCCCATAATGGCTCCCTCAATCAGTAAATATTTTTTTATTGCTTTATTTGCTCTCCCTCTCTGTCCTTCCCCAATCTTACCATCCCATTCCCTCATGTTCTCCTTCCCCATCTCCGTCTCCCCTCCTCCTCCACTTCTGCTCTCCCTTCTCCCTGAAAAGTGTCACGGGCCAGAGAAAAGACTCATCAGTTATGAGAGTGTCCTGATCTTTCAGAGAACAAGAATTTGGTTCCCAGCATTTACAACAGATGGCTCACAACTGACTAGGGTATCTGACCCTCTCTATCCTCCCAAAGCACACCCCCCCCACACACACACAAGCAAATGCAAATACAATGCAAAAAAAGAAAAGAAAAACAGAAACTGTTAGGTCCATTCTTTTCCTATCAGGAAAAACACCAAGCCTTTGCCTAGAACTTTCTCTACCCGATAAATAGGGAGAAACTCTACTTCTGCTTATAGGTGTATTCAAAGAGGGGAATAAAAGAGTCTAAAATACTGTGGTTTTCTTGAATAGAATTGCATAAAAATAGTTAACTAAGGTCAGAAAAATCCAGTTCCTTTTCTTAAAAGAAATAATAATTCCAAACGCTATCCTGCCTGTGATGTATTTGGATTCAGGGGCTTTATAATTTAAAATATTTTGAGAATGCCTTCATTATGATATTCATGCAAAAAGACCATTTTGTTGTCACAGATGCATGAGAACAAATTTGTATGGTATAAATGTTTAATAGCCAATAAGCATTAGCTATCACAAATATGTATTTACATTCTACAACAAATATACAGTGGTCCAGAAACAATCTGACAGATAACATTCATCAACATGATTCTCAGTTTAGTCAAATGCAACCCCGAAAGTTAATTGGATTCCATGCATTTGGACATTAGTTGGTTTCTTTAGCAACTTTGTAATATTGTTTCTATATAAGATATTCTCTACATGGCATGCACAAATCTGCATATTACTGTTCTCTCTCAAGTCAATATGCAATAAATGCTCGAAAGAAAAATAATGCCTAACGCTGATTTTGTGAAACATTTCCTATACTTCAGAGCAGCTTGAACAATACAGATTTGAGGGAATTCTGGAGGATTAAATGACCCAAGGACAAATATCAGGGATATACTTCACACAGAATGAGACATCCACAGTGCACCTTAGGGCCCCAGAAACATTTGGAAGCTCCATGGGGCTGTGACTTTACCTCGGGATACAGCTAAAAATAGCCCGGAGGCACCAGAGAAGCCTTTCCAGCTCTCCCCCTATCTCCCAGCTAGAAACCCTCCTCTCCAACAAGGAAACATGCATCACGCTCCATCTCTTCCAGCTATATTTGCTCCCATCCCAATTCTAGAGTGTGTGTATCCTAAAATAGTCTCCTTAATTCTTACATTTCACCATAATTTCCATTCAGAATTATGTCCAGAACACTGGAATCCGAATTAGACTTCAGTAGGTTTGGCTCTCTGTATAAGATTTACACAGCATTTTTTTTCTACATTGTTTCTTATAGTATTAGGTTTCTGTTTGTTTGACCCTTGTTCTTCACTGAGTGCAGCTCATGACTATGTGAAAACTTTGTCGTATGGCCCTGTGGATATCCTAATTAATAATACTTTGCCCTTCCTGAAAATTGAAATTATATATAAAATGAACAAAAGAGTTAATATACTAGATTACGAGGACTACACCAATGGACATACCTAAACGGATGGGGAAAAGCTCATGAGGTCTCACCCCTACACAAAAAATTCTAGGCAACAGAGGAAAGCTGGGAGCAGGACAGGTAGTCTCTCCCCAGGAAGAGCACACCAAGTGTTGGTCTAGCACCAAATAGTCTTCCCTGAAAACATATATACAAGTAACACAGGGACTGAGCCAGTTATATTAAGAAATACACACATACACACACGTGTGCACACACATGCACACGAGCATGGAAGAAAAATTAATGAAATAAGAGGTCATGATTCAAAGGAAAGCAGGGAGAAGTACATGGGAGAGTTTGTAAAAACAAGGAAGGGAGAAATGTAAGTATACTAAAATCTAAAAAATAAAATTTAAAAAGGGTATTTAAAAATATTTAATATTTAAAATGTATATAGATTTAAAATGTATATTAAACTATGTTTTAAAATATTGACGATCTAGGAATGGTACAGAAGAGTTAATCAAGCTACCCCAAGAACTGAGTTTATGTCCACACAGTCATATATGTCCCGTGATGCCTAACTTCATTGCTCGTGGTTCTGTGGACATAATCAGGCCCCATGGGTAAAGATTTATTATTTCTGACCCTGTGTATACAGCTTCTAAGATATCAGCCTGCAGTCTCCACATAATTGAAAACAGTGGCATGCTTCCAAATCAGGAGAGTTAAAACAGTTTTGCTCTCATCTTCAAGTACTTTGCCTCAAGCAAATGTCAGGAAATGGTGGGAACCTGTGATAGGAAGTCTTCTTTGCCCTACCACATTATAACATACTGTTTTTGCCTTTCTTCAGGTCATCTCAGGAATATTATCTGTCATTGATATGTCAGGTGCAACACTCTAAAGCAGAGAAAGATAAGGCACTGACAGCTCTCACTTTCTTGAACTTTGGAAGTCTTTATCCTGCACCATCTGACTTTTTTCTGTTATATGTTGACGGTCTCAGAATCTTTTGAAATACAATCTTCTGGACACAATAACCATCCAATGTATTTATAAACCCTCATTTCTATGCCTGTGGCTAAACCAATGTTACACTGTTTACCTTCCCTTCCAGTTTTAATTCTCATCAAATGGAGATTGCAAATTCATAGCCACCTTGTATGTTTGCTCTATTCCATTACTTAAAGACTAATTTCTCTGTCATTTCTCATTTCTTGTGTTCAAGAGGAAATAATCGTTTTTATATTGCCAATATTTCTCTCAGTTTCTCAGAAACAAAATCGCATGAACCTACCCTTTCCTCAGGAAATTTATTTCTCTTATTGCAAGATCTGATTTAATACAGACCTGATCCAAAGGAGGGCAAGTGGTAAAAGGGCTGAATAACAAAGCTTAAACCACAAACGAGCATCATTATACTACCATAAGATTATTTTTATTCAAATGATTCTATTCTAGCATGCTCTTCACATTTGAACTTTCTTTTATCTCAAGAGCTAGGAGAATAATGAGTCCTAACAATTCTTCCCATCGTTGTCCTT
Source organism: Arvicola amphibius (assembly GCF_903992535.2). NCBI lineage: Eukaryota > Metazoa > Chordata > Mammalia > Rodentia > Cricetidae > Arvicola > Arvicola amphibius. The sequence continues at coordinate 15,950,247 of NC_052055.2, read as the reverse complement.
AGGAACACCTCAGACAGCCTTCAATTTGGTTATATAGTTACCTGTATACAACATATATAATCTTATGTCAAAATATATTATACTGTAACTAGTAAACAGCCTTTGAAGTTTAAATTAGGCAAAAGCATAAAATAAAAAAAATATGATGTAGAATCTTTAGGGAACTTTGTTAGTCAAAAGAGTAGACTTAACAACCTAAGATGCGAATGTACAATTCAGAAAAGTCAGAAGTTTGCCAATAAATATCAAGTAATATCAGAGAAAATGTCAAGTAAATATCTTTAACCTAAGAGTCATAAATATAAGCTATGATTGATTTTGTCTATTTTAAGTATTACTTTGTTGAAACTAGAGAACAATTGGAAGTTCTTCCACAGTGTGAAGGCATGCCGCTCTTGTGTCTTCTGCTGTTGCTCTTTCTCCGGGAGGTGTTCTCCGGAAAGCAACTTAGCAGTAGGTAACATGTCATTCAAAGTTCTGGCAGAGTGCAAGCCTCCAGCAGCAATTCTGAAAAATAGTGCTAAACCTGACGCTTCAGCTGGGAACTTGAACAAGGGGCTGGGAAGGCTCTTCCCAAGAGATCAAAGAAGTTTCAAACTCCTGGCCACCAGGGATACCTCACCTCCATGCAGTATCTAAATAGGGGGTCCTCTGGGGACAGGAAGAGCTTAGTGCTTGCAGAGCTAAAGTGTTTCAGGCTCATGATGCTCCCTATAGTCAAAGGGAAAACATCACAGTTTAGCTTACCTGTGTGCCAGCCCTCACACATTGCCAGAGAACAGTAGCATCCCATTCTCTGTCGCAAATGCTCATAGCTTCATATTCTCAACATAACCTTAAATCAAGGAATCTCAGAAAAGTTTTTTTTTTTTTTTTCTAGACCTGAAGTCCCTTTGGCATGCGAGAGATCTCAGGAATTGTTGAGTAAAACCACAATGCCTATAGTTTCAATGTATTTTCTTTTTGATTCATTGCTTCTTGAAATTTAAATCACGGAATAAGCAATGCCCAGAGCTACATATGCTAATTGTTATGTTACTTATGACAGAAAACAGAAGCAACAACGGAGATAGCCACCAAGAGCAAAGTGATGTAAACAATGGTGAATTCACACATGCAAACTCTTATGTGAGACTCATTAGTGAAGCTTCCTATGTTCTTATTCTATTTACCTCTCCCAGAGAGATTATAGAAAAGACAACATGTGTCAGAGGACTGGTCCTGTCACTATGACAAAGTAGTTAAGAGAGCCATTTAAAACAAAGAGACTCATTTCAGTGTTTTCAGCCCAAGGCCCACAGCTTTGTTATATTTTGACCTGTGGTGAGGCAGGACAGCATGGCAGGGAGCCCATGATGGCACAGAGATACTCCAGATCATGGTGCCAGTGAAACTGAACAAGAGTGGAGGGAGAAGGGACAAAAGGTGCCTTTCAAAAGCTGTCCTCAAACTCCTCAACTGGCTCCCAGCTGAGAAAGCTTCTCCCCCACTCTGCAAGATCTGATTACCTTAGGAATCCATCAGTGATTTGCTTTCCAAGGGAGGGTTTGCTTTCTTAGGAGCAAGTCCACCCCAAGAAGTCCACCTTCCAATTACTGCTACATTAGAATCAAAGCCTTCAGCGAGTGCAGGTGTGAAGCACATTCCAATTCCAAACCATAGCCAAGGGGAACCAAGAATTTGCCTTACCTTGTGAGGGAATAGAAAGACTCGGTGTAATGTTCCAGCACTATTCCCCTGCTGCAGAGACCAGAATCTAGGTCAATTAGGGGTAGATTCTTGCATAACTTCACCTATCCTGATGAATATAATGAATCACCCACAAAAGATTGATCTTTCTGCTTATCTAAACAGGGAAACGCACACTATATATTCTTTCAAACATATTGTTTTGAAAATGTTAATTATTTCATGGATATTTTGAGTGAAGCAATGAACAGATAATAGCAGATTACAGATAGTATGTATAGCTAAATAGCACTGGCCTAAAATTACATGTTTTGTGCATGAGATGCATGCTTGCAATGCAAGGAGAAACATGACCAGAAAAATGCTCACTAGATGCCAGCCATGACTATACAGACCCGTGGGTCCTGATATTTGCTTCCATACACTCTTCTGCAAGGGGGTTAGTTTTTTGTAGCGTGTGTGTATGTGTGTGTGTGTGTGTGTGTGTGTGTGTGTGTGTGTGCATGTGTGCGCGCACACACACACACACACACACAGAGAGAGAGAGAGAATCATGTAAATATATACTGATTATAATGTTATAATAGTTGGAACGTATTGTTGGATATCATTAATGTTAATTTATTATTTATAAATAAAGTTATCTTGCTAGCATTCTATCGCTGTGATAAGACACCATGAGCATCTTATAAAGGAAAACATTTACTTGGGGCTGGTTTATATTTTCAGAGTTTTAGTCTGTTATTATCATGACAGGAAGTATGGAGGTACGTAGGCAGATAAGGTGCTGGAGAAGAAGCTAAAAATTTTTCTTCCAGGTTGGCAGGCAGGGGAAGAGAGTGAGACACTGGGCATGGCTTGAGCATTTCAGACCTCAAAGCCTCCCACTGTAACACAGTTCTTCCAACAAGGACACACCTACTTCTCAAAGGGCACGCCTCCTAATAATACCACTTCTTCTGCACCGACAGGAGCCATTTTCCTCCAAACCACTGAAAAGGTAATATTTAAAGTAGGTTCACAAAACATTTAAATGAATTCAACTACATAATGTACTCACCAAGTTATAAAGACACATAATTAGATGCGAGGGGATTTCTGTATTTTATCTCTTAGCCATGATGTGATCTCACAAATTTGCCTTCTAAAGGTTCTGTTGCTGTTCAGATACTCTCTGGATTCCTAACAAGTGGATTTGAATTCATTTTTCTCCCATTGGGAAGCAAGTTGATTTTAAGCAAATAACTAGATATGTTGGGCTCCACTTTCATTATCTGTAAAAATGGAGATTTAGAACACACATAAACACACACACACACACACACACACACACACACACAAACACACACACAGTGACTGAAGATACTGTAATGTGCCATTAGCTAGAATAGTACAGAAGGAAAAATTTTATTCTGGGGCCAAGTTGTCCAACTTTAGCTCTGCCAGTGCTAAGTTGGTTAATTGTATGACTCTGGACAGGGCTTTTCACTATTTTGTGCCCCAACTTCCTCACCTGGAAAATCATGCTGGCAATATTGGTATCTATTCAAAAGGGTTTTTTACAAAGCATGAAGAAGCCAGTGTTGTGTTTTAAAAGCAATTTTTAGCACACTTAAATATTCACAAATAAATATAAATATTTATAAATATATAAAATATATATAAATATATAAAAATATATAAATATATATAAATATATAAATATATAAATATATAAATAAATGCTGTCTCAGATTTGATTGGAAGAGTGGCTAGCGTGTAGTAAGTTCTCTATGAATTCCCAATATTGCTCATAAACGCAGCCTGATTCATGGCAAGCACCCTCCTGAAGGTATATGCCTTTGTTAAGCAAACGTGAAGTGTTAAAGAGGACATCTTTATTCATTGAGGATGTCATTTAGAAAGTGAATGTCTTTAATAAATCCTTCTTGCCTCTCAAATAACACACAGGATCACATTACAGAGGACACTGGAGGTGAATAGATGTGTCCCTCCTTAGCTATTCTTGCAATCTCAGGCCTTAATGTCATAATAAATGTGTGTAGATGTGAAGGGATGCTATCAGAAGTGCCCAGAGTAATTGTTTAAATTGAGATCCATAGACACCTTCCTTGTATCCTCCAGGGCTCCTCTGGGGAGTTCAGCAGCATTGGCAAGATACAGGATGCTAAGTGGGAGGGCTTGGAGAATTTCACCAGTACTGCAGCATCTCTACACGTGTCTGTTATACACAGTGACAATTCCAAATATTGTCTGATGTACTAGACTACCTCAACAAAGCACAGGCCTCGAAGGCAATGTGGGCTTCATGGGGGCTGGCCACAGAATTACTTGGAGTTAAGTGAAGAACCTCTTATACCTAAGCAAAGCCGCCTAGTGGCCAAGATGGAATAAGACAGAAATAGAACAGCTGAAAACCCTTCTCTGCTGTTGATCAGGAGGCATGCGAGGAGCCATCTTTAGTTCCATAGCTTTATCAGATGTAGAGAGCAAGAGAAATACAAGGGAAAGAAGACTTTGCATTAATATTGGCAGAAGCAGGCTTGGTTGCTTTGGTTTGATAAATATATAAATATGATATTAGCTATAACCAAAGTTTTATACAATGAATTAAAGTGCCATTTCTATAAGGCTTTTTGTTAAATGGTTTTAATGTTTCAAGAACACTGTAGGAGCACTCATGCTGGGCTTCACTACATACCTGGCCATGCTAGCTCATATGTAATCCATCCTGGCCATTACCCCATATATACTCTATCCTGGCATGCTAGGCCATATGTAATCCATCCTGGCCATCATTAGCTTATATGTACTTTATCCTGTCCATGCTAGCACATATATACTCTATCCTGGCATGCTAGCCCATATCTAATCCATCAGGGCCATTAATAGCTCATATGTACTCTATCCTGGCCATGCTCACTCCAAGAATAATTTAACAGAAGGAAGCCTTTCTTCTCCTGAACCCCATACCAGGAAATAACACACGCAAAGCTTTGCTAGTATCTGTTGTGCCCCATGATGTCCATTTCAGACCTCTACACTGAGGAAGAGGGAGAAATTCAGAAAAACCAGAGGGCCAGTGTAGCAGCATCTCAAATGTATTGAATATTGTATCACTAGGGTAACCATGGTGCCCAGTGACGAAAGAACCACTTCCATCCTTCGTCTTCCACCCACTAAGCACTCTTTTTGTAGCCCCCCTGCCCCCAGTCTTTCCAAAATAATGAAAATGCACCAGATCACAGCTAAAAAATATAGCAAACCTAGGAATTTCACCCTCTGATTATTTCCACCCCAGGGAGGAACTATCATGAAAGTGCTATGTGGAGTGGCTGAAATTGAGGCTCTGTAGGATTTAAAATATTCTAAGAAAAATAAAGAGCTGATGGCACAAGTCCGGAGATTAGGCTCTCATTATCACTTTCCTCTGAGAGTTCAGAAAGAAATGTGGAACAAAGTCACTGAAGCAAAGCCAAAAGCCACTCTCATTTTGGTACAAGCAACTCCTGCTGCCTTTTTCTCTGTGCAATTTATCATGAAAGTGTGGCTTTTATTCCAGGGCAGAGGGGGAAGCTAGAAGTCAATTCCATCTACCTCCTTTGATAAGAGTATCATGAGTGACTGTGAGAATTAAAACAAAAGAAAAAAATTACATCCTGCACCCAGGAAAAATAATATTCAGCAGCATCAAGGGCATACGTACCATGACCATTCATGATCTAGAATTAATGAGAACTCCAGGCAGCCTGAAAAGTGTTCATCTGAAGGGACTCAGTGGCGCATTAAGTACTGCTCTGCATGACAAAAGCAAGGTGGGCATCTCATTTCCTTAACACATGTGCACTCCAAGAGGTCATTTTTTTCTGATGACTTCTTCTTCGTCAGCAAACTTTCTTCCACTTGTGATCTTCATCCAAGAGCAAGGTATGGAGGGGAGAGGGCTAGAATTTGGAATTTAGGGACTGGAGGGATGGCTCAGCAGTTGAGAGTGCTTGCTGCTCTTCTAGAAGAACAAATTTGTTTCCCAATCCCCAAATGGCAAATGGTAGCATATAATGGTCTCTCTAGTATTAGTGTTAGAGGAACTGATGCCCTCTTCTAGACTCCTTGTGCACCCGTGTGCATGCACACACACATACACACACACACACACTCACACACATCCCAGATAAACAATAATACACACATACACCTTACAAATGAATAATAATACACACACAACAATTAAAAATAAAACTTTAAAAAATATTAAAATAGTAGCTAAATTATCTGGGGGGGGTAATATATCTTGGTAGAAACTTGTTTTACACATATGTCAAATAAAATTCAAAGAGATTAAATAAATAAAAGCCAAGTCCCAGAGATAAAACTTACTAGTTATATAAAAGCAGAAAGATAAAAGATATTTTTAATTTAAATGTTATTTAAAATTTTCAGTTTCCAAAGACCACAAAACATTGTTTTTACAGTTAGTTGGCAAATACATGAAACAAAGTATTTTCAGTATTTACATTAAGCAAAAGCATATCTATTATATATAATTAGTTCTTACAAACTGATAAGAATAATATCAACTCTCTGTTCCTCCCTTGTTGTTGCAAAGAGAGCCGCATTTCCCAAATAGTGCCATCCTCATCCTTGAGAAAGGATGGTAAAGGTCAGAGTGAGCAGGCCATGTTGGATGCTTGGTTCCTAGGGCTGCCTTCAGCTCTGGCAAAGCGGATATTGTTGCCATCAATAACCCCTATACTACATGGTCTACATGTTCCAGCATGACTCTACCCACTGAAAGTTTCACAGCATAGGCAAGACTTAGAATGGGTAACTTGTCATCAATGGGGAGGCTATCTTCCTCCTCCAGGAGGGAAATTCTGTAAATATCAAAAGAGATACTGGAGCGGAATGTGTTGTAGAGTGTACAGGTGTCTCTACCACCATGGAGAAGACTGAAGCCCACTTGAAGAATGGAGCTCTGGTAGGGTCATCATCTCTGCTCTTTCTGCTGATACCACAATGTTTCTCATTGGTGTGAACCATAAGAAGTCCAACAACTCACACAAGATTGTCAGCAATGCTTCCTGCACCATCAACTTTGGCATTGTGTAAGGACTTATGACCACAGTTTATGCCATCATTGCCACCCAGAAGACTGAGAATGGTCCTTCTATGAAGCTGTGGTGTAAGGGTCACGGGCTGCCTAGAATACTATCCCTGCATCCATTGATGCTGCCAAGGCTGTGGGCAAAGTCATCCAGGAGCTGAATGGGAAGTCACAGCATGGCCTTCCAAGTGCCTACACCCAGTGTGTCCACCATGGATATGACATGCTGTCAGGGAAAAGCTGCCAAGTACAGTGACATCAAGAAGGTGAAGAAGCAGAGGGCCCACTAAAGGGAATCCTGGACCACACTGAGACCTAGGCTGTCTCCTTCAACTTTAACAGCGATGCTCACTTTTCCACCTTTGATTGCTCTCAATGACATCTTTGTTGAGTTTCCTGTTATGACAATGAGTACAGCTACAGCAACAGGATGGTAGAGTTCATGACCTGCATATTGGTATCTTCAAGGAGTAAGAAGCCCTGGACTACCTACTCCAGGAAGAATACAACAGAAAGAGAGGCCCCATCTGCTGATGAGCTCCGATCCCAAAACATTGTCCAACACTGAGCACCTTCCCTCACAGTTTCCATTCCAACCCCTCCCCCCAAAATGAAGGGGATGGACTCAGGGTGCTTTACTTTCTTGAATACCATCAATAAAGTTCACTACAACCACCTGCCACCCTAAAAGAAAAATCTCAGTAAAAAAGCAGACTAGGGTTATAAACACTCAATTATAAAATGCAAATTTTCAGTAAACGGAAAAACAAAACTTTACCTCAAAAAGTCCTTAAATCATGATGGATAGTCTCACCAGATGACAAAGCTGTTTTAAATGACAAGCTGCATGCAGATGGCACCTTTGAAGAACTTGGGAGAGGTAGAGATCATATACAAATAAATTGGGCAACTTTTAGTCTAACAAATGCTAGTTGCGTTGTTGCCAAACACGGCATCTGCCAAGATCAGGGAAAGCTCAGAGCATAGACTTTGGACCCTCAACCAAATATGACAAAAAACCTCCACGCTGCTAGTTGGGACTGACTCATGTCCCTGACGTAGTTTCTTTGTCAGTCCGGATGCCATCACTGGCATCACTGGCATAGTGAGCATTGATCTCACTATGCCCTGTTTTCTGGGGGATACATAATGACATGGTCAATCAGTGTGCCATCTTGTGTATCATCTTGGTACAAAATACTGGTCCACAAAGATTGGTATACTAATCCAGGAAGGCAAATCCCTACTTTCTGAGACTGTGAAGTGCAATCTAATTGAAATAGCTGTGCAAACAAAGCAGGCTGCTGAAAATACCTAAGGAAGCATTTCTTTCTATTGAAAAAAAAATCCCAGGAATAACCTAACTACTTTATAAATTATGGATAACTCAAATGGTAAAACACTAAGTAAACAAAATTAATATTTTAAGAAGTTTTTAATAATGTGTAAAAGTACTCAAAATATGTAAATTAAAAAATATATTAAAACAATATCTAATTTGAAAGGAAACCTAAAATATCAACACTGGTTGCCTTTGATACAAGAAATTAATATTGTTTATTTATAAAATTATGATAGTAACTATAATAGCATAATTAAAACAATTTGTGTGGCGGGAGAGATGGTTAAAAGCACTAGCTGCTCTTCCAAAGACGCTAAGCTCAGTTCCCTGCAACCACATGACAGCTCAACATCATCTGTGATTCTAGTTCCAGGGGACCTGACATCCTCTTATAGCCTCCAAGGACACAAGGCACACATGTGGTACGTAGACATCTATACAGACAAGACACTAGTATACATAGAATAATAAGTAAAAAGACTAAAACTGTTAAGAACAGCTCACACATTCTGGGATCCTGGTCTCTATCTCTGAGTCACTCTCAAAATGTCTGGATTGTGTAGGTCCTTTCAGTTGTTTTCCTAGGCAGAGGTGCATTTATTTTGTCTTAGAAAACGAAGTTGACTCCAGACCATACTCAGAACATTCTTCATCTGTTAAAACTTGACTATTTTTGTAATAATTTTTTATTTTAATTAAAATATTATAACCCTCCTCTCTGTCTCCTTTGTCCCTGCTACCCCTCCCTCCCTTGTGCCCTCCGCCAATCTTTCTCATGTCCCCCTCACACCTTCTCAAACTGATGGCCTCTTTCTCTTTGATTATTATTATTACATCTAGACCCATAAAAATATAAATACAACCTGATAAGTCCATTTTTCTTGTGTATATGATTTCAAGGCTGGACACTTTGTATTGGATAACCAAATAGAGAACCTGTTTCTGGGAGAAACTAATTCCACCCCCTCACCATACTCCCAGGTAAATATAGCTCTCACCCCATTTCAAAGAAGCTTCCATTTGAAGCAAATGGAAAAAATTACTGAAAACCACAACTGCTGAGAATTCAAAGATCAGTAGATTGTGGGATATCCAGGCCTAATGGATACATCTCCAATCCAACTCCTTTACCTAAGTCTCAGGGAATGTCACAGAAGAGGAGCCAGAAGGATTGTAAGAGCCAGAGGTCCAGGAAGTTTGCTGTGAGACAGTGTCTTAGAAATGACAGGAATCTACCAGCAATGCCTTGATCACATGATGGCCAAAACAAGACCAGAATAATGACAACACCACTAGACATGCTAATGTGAAAATCATGGAGCCCCATCACTAGACAAAGGACCACAGACCACTAAAAGTCAATTTTTGTCATTTGTACCTGCTGCATTACTCCTCATAAATATCTCTGTGAAGGAATGGGGTTACAGATTCCTCAAACTCTTCTACTTTTTAGAGAGGCTAAAAATCCTAACGTATGAGAAATCTTTCAATTTTAAGAGGGGACTTGCTAATTAATGCACTTTTCTATATTCAGAGCAAAAGAGGAAAGAGTTACCTGTGAGTTTATACATATCCCACAGGCTACCAGCTGACAGGATATCAGGTTACCAGGACCTTTCCAGAGAGTCTGGTTTAATTTCTCCTTATGAGCAGATAAAATGCCCTGAAGCTTGTAAACCTCCATACTTGCCTTCAGTTTTTTCGTTCTCATCTGTGACTGCCAGGATCATCTCTAAGACCAGTTTTATTGTTGTTCATCTACGTTCCTTTGGTTGACTTCTCTAAGATAAACCCAATCTCCATCTTTAAATCCACTTTTCTTGCTCCTTACTTTCTGTTTTCCATCTTTGAGTGCTTTGCCAAGCGAAGGCCACTATTTCTCTGTAATCCAAAGCCCTACAAGCCTTTTTAATCTAATATTCTTTGAAATGCATCGATTCTGTCTATGCTGACTTTCTCTCATTCTTCTTGAACTTTTGTCTCTTTCTTTTGTGTCAATTGATTTCTTTCCACGCATTAACTCTGACTTTTCTCTTTGGCCAGTTTTGCCTTAGGCATAGATTTGAAGCTTCATGTTTCTCCAGGGAACCTGGACTGTATCATCACTGGCTCTCTCTTACCAGTAAATCTGCTTATCTATGTTGGGTATACTCAATAGTAGCCATCTTGTCTAACACAGAATGTACATAGCCATAATGGGACCCTCGTCAACATTTTACCCATTTAACTGTGACTCATAGAACCCAGAGATGGCATAGACCTCTCCTCATAGCAAGGATCATATCAGTGTTCTAGTTGCTTCTGTGAACATACTGGGTAATGCCATTAATTGAGTTTCCTTAATTTTTTGAGCAAGAAAGAAAAAAGAGAAACAATGTAATGCACAGACCCTCAACAAAATCAGCCTTCTTGTGTGATCCCCTTTGGACCAGTATTATAAACTTTTACACCCACTCTAAAATCATACAATCAACACCAATATACCACTAGGCATGCGTAAAGCACAAACACTGAGACTCACCTTTAGACTTCTGCTGACTGTCTGCAAAGGCCTTTCCAAACTCAAACCTCCATTTTTTCATGTACTAGTATGAGTGGACTATCAACCCAATTTAAGAAGGCCATTTTCCCCATTCATTAAAAACGGGTCTACAAAAGATGTTACCAAAAAAAAAAAAAAAAAAAAAAAAAAACAGAGGTGATTTAAAAGTAGAAATAACAAAACATAAGCAAAAAACACCATTTAGTTCATTTTGTACACACATGATCATAAGCCATGATCAAAACATAATCAAAAGATACCGTCTTAGTTCATTTTCTGTAACGAAAATAGAATAATGTGGGAGTGTCTTAGACATATGCATTTACTTGCTTCACAGTTTTAAAGGCTGGCAGCTCAGGAAGAAGGTAATCAGCATCTGGTGAGGAGCATCTCGCTATATTATAATGTGGATGACAGTACTTCAAGGGCCATATGCATCATGCCCCCTCTCTCATGTCTTTCTTGATCTTTTCATAAAGTCATAAATGCCATCAGTTCCATCTCAAAACAGCATTATCTGATGATTCATGTGGTTAAAATTTCAATTAGTGACTTATTGGAAGAAACATTCTAATTATATCAGTTACATAAAAGTAGACTGCAAGTTAGGCATGGTGGTGCATGCCTTTAATTCCAGCACGTGGGAGGCAGAAGCAGGAGGATCTCTGAATTCAAGGTCTGCCTGGTCTACAGAGGGAATTCCAGGATGGCCAGGGATACAAAGATACATCCTGTCTTGAAGAAGAAGGAGGATGAGGAGGCAGGGGAGGGGGACAACAAGGAGGACGAGGAAGAGGAGAGGAAGAAGGCTGCAGGAAATATAAATAATTAGAACAGTCTTCATGAACACCTAGAGTACAGGTAAGGTGAACTAAATCATCTCCCATGATTCATCTGTACTCATTACATGGTATATTATCTCCAGAGACATACAGTAAAGTTTGTAGGGTAATATTAAAGACACTAGTGGGGGTTTAAGAAAAGGAGGAGGTAAGAATTTACCGAGAGGGAAGGAGGGAAAGAGAGAGAGAGAGAGAGAGAGAGAGAGAGAGAGAGAGAGAGAGACTTTAGACCGTTGAAGACCTAATGGCTTTCTCTGAAGATGTTCCTATGTTTGAGCCTGAACTGGAACCTGACTCAGGTGAATAGAACTGTGGTTATGTATACATTTAAAATCAAACTGCTACTCAGGAGTTATGCTAAGTATTTTTCAAAAGTTCACATACTCACATTGAAAGAACCACGAGACTCATGTATTACTGCACTAGACTTCAAAGGCTAAAGTATTTCAACGTCTCAAAATGATAAACCATTTAAATATGTTAGTTGCCACATGTCAGTCCTGATCTTACAGTTTAGAGTATGGTGGCAAACCATAATTGCTTGTTATTGCTTATTGCCAGCTTCCAATCTGTCTCACTGGTTCCAAATACCTTCTCCCAGGACAGGTTGGACCTTCCTCAGAGGTCCAACTTCCTCAGCCAAGCTGAGGAAGTGTTTTTTTATCTTAGAATCCAGGAAGTCCTAACTACTACAGAAATGACCTCATGTTCTGACTGCAAATATTACATTTATTTATTTTTAAACTTTTCCATCTGTTTTTCATTATGAGAAAATACTGGGAACTCAAAATACTAAATATCCACATACAAAAATCAATGGACACATTTAAATACAAAAATTATGCTTATGTAGCTTTGTCTTTGAGACAGGGTCTCACTATGTAACCCTGATGGACCTAGAACTTTGTAGAGACCAGGCTAGTATTGAACTCACAAACACCCACCCACCTCTGCATCCCTAGTGTTGGGGTTGGAGGCTTAGTCTGCAATGCCCAGCCAATGTTATGTTTATTTGGAGGCAACATGAAACTGTCTATTAAGAGTGGCTCCCCAATCCTCATCAGTTAGTCCTAGCTGGTCGTTTGCAAAGTCTGGGTTTTGTAGCGAAGGTAACCTTTCCAGCTGATGAGATGCAAGCCACTATTAACACTAACAACTGTCACTGAAAACAGGAGATGTTACAACATACTGATCTTAAAAGTCAAGAACCTGCGTGTTAGCTAGATGATCTCATCTAGTTTCAAATTAGCCAGATTAAAATAAATTAAACACCCTTTCCCTTTCATGTAGTGAGACATAAAAATGCCCTAGTATGTCTCTTGGGAATGGCTGCTTTCATTTGGCTCAGGAGATGATGTGGTGTCTTTAATTCTTTTATCAATATTACCAAAGCAGCAGATGGAAGATCAGGCAGTTAGGGAGAGGTGAACATGTGCTGCCGTTATGATAACTTTTTCATTCCCAGATGAAGTTGCTTGCTGAAAATCATTTGCTCTTGTCTGCCAGCTGAGGGTAGGGAGCCAAGAAATGACAAAGAAGAAATGAAAGGACTCTGGGGAATACACAATCTGTTTAAGTGACAGGGATACAGAGCTGTTGAAGGGAGTGAGCTGCTTGGTCATCCCAGCCACCCGGCTAGCTTAGACCCAAAATAATCAGACAGAAACTGTATTATTTAAATCACTGCTTGGACCATTAGCTCTAACTTCTTATTGGTTAACTCTTACATATTAATTTTACCCATCTCCATTAATCTGTGCATCAACATGAGGTTGTGGCCTACCAGCAAAGTTTCAGCATGTCTCTCTCCAGAGGCTCCATGGCTTCTTTCTGACTCCACCTTCCTCCTCCCATGCTATAGGCCAAGTCAGTGCTTTATTCATTAACCAATAAAAGCAACACATAGACAGAAGGAACCCCCCCCATACACCACAGAACAATTTGAACTACTTTTTTCTTAGACTGTTTCTTTGCCTCAAGTTTTTCGTTCAGTCAGAGAAGCATGCAGAAGTCTTTAATATTTTTTTTCTTATTCTGGGGGAATTGTGACCTAAATTTTTGGCAAGATAGCAAACCAATCAACACACATTTATTATTTATTTTAAAATATCTTATCTAAGTTTGGGGGGTGGGCACATGTGCCATGGCCCACGGTGAGGTTAAAGAAGACGTTCTGGGCATCACCTCTCCCATGCTACAATGTAAATCCCAGAGGTGGAGCTCAGCTCATCAGGCTCAAGAGCAAACACTTCCACTTGATGAGCCAGCTCACCAGTCTCTTCCAAAAAAACCTAGTAAGCATCCATATCTGCTACACACACAGGTCCTGCAGATGGGATAACAAACAGTGACACTCCCACTTGGAGCCCAGCAAGTTAGCAGGAAGACGGGCTTTAAGAAGTTAACTTCAGGGACTGGAGAGATGGGTCAGAGTTTAAGAGTGCTTGCTGCTCTTCAGGGGACTAAAGTTCACTTCTCAGTACCTGTGCCCAGAAGCTCACTACTCTTGTAAGTCTAGTTCTAAGGGCTCAGACACCCTCTTCTGTCTTCCATGGACATGTGCACACACATACACATAAATTAAAATAAATGTAAAATAATCCATCAATTATTAAACGGAAAATAGATTTAGGTCATTGACTTAGGGATAAAGAAAGGGTACATGGGCCATCACTTGGGATGCCGGCAAGAAACAGAAGTCACTAGCACAGGTCAATGGAAGGCTTTATAAAGGGAACTATTGATAAAAGTGTAGTTGGGGGTGTAGACTCATGATAGGAGTGTTTCAGTGTTCCAGGGTGGTAGTAACAAGAAGTAGAATTCTCAGGGTAACAAGAGGAACAGCAGAGAACCTGGTTTTCTTCCTCCCTTATTTACCTACCACGTTACTCCAGTCCTATCCCTTCCACATATACACAGTAACAGAGTCAAAGGTAACGGCACCCGTAGACGAGCTACATGGGGCAATCTCCTGTTTGGAAGCCTGTCCTTAGTGAAGGGATAACTGCAGCCCAAGCAGAGAGCAAGCCGGACAATAAGAACGAAACCTCAGTCTCATCTACCCTGCCTCCTGGGGGAAATACAAGTCTAAGACCTGGTGCGAAACTTTAAAGGCCCCTCAAAATTCCCTGGGTCATTATTCTTTTCTGTTTCATCCTGGTAGTGGATTAGCCCAGTTAAAGCCGGAGAGTAAAACAGGAGCCGTTGACCACGCTGAGTGCAGAGCAAGTCTGAGAAAATGGAGGGCAAATTGACGAGGGAGTTCATAGAATAGACAGCACACCTGCTTTTGTTTTTTGTAAATCAAATTGTGTCTGCTCTGAGTCTCCACCCATGGAAGAGAAATTCAATTTCCATCATTATCTGCCTCCCAATTCCTCCCTTCATAGGATGATGAAAGAATCTTAGCGATTTGTGACAGAAACATTGGGAATTGAGTCAGGTCTTGGCAGTTGTTGCTCTCTGTAACTTTCTCTGCTTTGGATAACCTATTAGTTCCTTTCTCCAGGCATTCAAACACTTAGAAATAATCTCCTTTTTGAGGCAATGTCTTCATGTTTAGTCCAGTATGGCCTTGAACTCACTTCATAGTTGCTGTGGGACAATGGTTTGTACCATGTCAATTGTATTTTAATAAAATGCTGATTGGCCAGTAGCCAGGCAGGAAGTAGAGGTAGGGCGACAAGAATAGGAGAATTCTGGGAAGAGGAAAGCCCATTCTGCAGTTGTGACCCAGATGCAGATGAAGCAAGATGTGACTGCCTTGCCGAATAAGGTACCCAGCCACATGGCTGACACAGACAAGAATAATGGGCTAATATAAGTTATAAGAGTTTATACAAAGTCTGAGCTACTGGGCCAATCAGTTTATAATTAATGTAGACCATTGTGTGATTTCTTTGGGGCTTAATGACTACAGTAACCGGGAAGGAAAAAAAACCTCAGTCAACAGGTGTCCTGACAGGGTTGGCCTCATACTCAAATGTGATTCACCTATTTCAGCTTCCCAAGCACTAGGAATATAAGCACACACCACAAATTCTAAATCTATGCTATTTCTTTCTTTATATGTTCTTCAGTTTGCTATGTTTAGTAGAAAAAGGATGGCCATTTCACCATAGTTTTAATATATAATGTGTACTTTGTTCTATATACACTAAAATAAATAAATGACTGAATAATGTTTACCTAAAACATCTCATATTTAGCCCATTGTTTAGTTGATATTTTAATTCATCTTCCAACCACTGCTGCTAGCGACAAACCAGCCATATGTTTCATAGACATGTTCCCCTGAGACTGTTTCCAAAGCCTCCCTTCTCACACCCAGAGATGGTTACCTGTGACCTTGATATGTTCTTAGACATATTAGTTACTCGGATATTATTTCTAGCTCAGTCCATCTTAAAACTGGTCTCCTTTTGTCCTTAGGAACCATGTGAAATGGAATTAGAGGGCGAAGCTGAGCCGGCCCTGCCCTTTCCTAGCCCTGGGAAAGTTTGCCTTGCCGCTCATTGGACACTATAGCGAGAGAGCTGGTCCCTGCACGATGAAGTGATGGTCCTCACCCTTCACCACAGGCCAGGGTGAACTGACTCTGAGGGCATGCATGAACAGCACCTGAATTCACTGCCTCGCCCAAGGCGGATGGCCCAGTGTGCCCGAGGCAGATGGCCCAGTGATCCACACTGACCAGCTTTGGGTTGACACAGCCTAGTGCCCACCTCATCTTGAACATGCTGGAGTTGGTGAAGGGACTGGTCCAGTGAAATGGATACCTGCAAGATCACCAAGATTCGTGGCAGCCACAGGATACTCCAGAGAAGTTCCGGTGAGGATCCAGTGATGATGGTGTGTACCAGAAACCAGAGACCTTGAACCAGACCAGTGGCTCATTGCAATGAACACTGGCCAGTGAAACTGATGGGACAAGGTGTACTCTGCGGCACCCTGAAGCCTCCAGAGCCGCCAGGATGAATGGAGAGGTGTGGGAGAGGCAGCAAAGAAGCAGCAAAGGTATTTTTCTGTTGTGGATCTTGTTTTGTTGTTTTGTTTGGGGGTTTTTGTTTTAGTTTGGCTTGCTTTCTTACTTTGATTTGTTTCCTTTTATGTGGTAGGGGCGCAACAGGGATGAGGGAAGGTATGGGGGTCTAGGAGGTGAGCAAAATTGGGGTGCGTGATGTGAAACTCCCAAAACATCAATAAAGAAGTTAAATACTAATAATGATAATATTAAAAACTTGCCTCCATCCTCCACGGAGGAACCCATGGCTAACCTTTCCAAGAGGACACAAACCTTCCCACTTGTTATTCTTCTCCCCCAAAAGAGCTCAGACTCCTTTGTGTAAAAAAGGCACAGTGTGGGTTTCTCTGTGGAAGGGTGTGAATACGTGACACTTGTAAGATGTGTTCTTTCAAATACTCCATCCTGTCACTAAATAACATCTGCTTCAAGGAAACGAGCAACAGTGATGAAGATTGGGGGGAAGCTCTGCCCTGCGCAAACTAAGGCAGGACAGGCCCAAGGCAGCCTAGGGAAACATCTGCGAAAGTCAGGGCGCCTGAGCTCGCCAGGCATCTTTGCTATTTTTGTAGAACTTCCAAGTTTTCCTGGTACCTGCCTTCTCACCTTTGCTAATGATGATAAACTGTTGCCTCAGGATCCACAGCCATCCTTTCACACCGCATATGGGCTTATTGCTATCACCTTCCAACAACAGGCAGCAATTAGGGAAGGTGAGTATGTGGTATAATGTAAAAACTCACAGTTGTCGGTTTGATCCTGCCTGACATTCACATCTAATTAACCTGGTTCCTGGAGGAATATCTGCAGGAAGCTAAGCATGGCAACAAATCTATTGACAGTTTAAAAAAAAAAATGAGGAAAAAATAATATGTCCACTTCGGCCATGCACTATCGTGGCCCATCCAATACTTCTTATATTAGATCAATACAAAAATAGTTGAACTAATAAACCCACAGCTCATGGGCAGCTGGGAACCTAATAAAGGGTGCACCTTATAACCGCAGAGAGACCTGCTACTGCCAAGGATGTGGAAGCGGCACAGAGAAGTGGCAAGAAATAAATTCCCCAAACTTTTCCTCCCACTGGGTGTTCATTTTCTCTTCCTGCTTCCAATTGGCTCAACCCAAGGTGAAGCCGGAAAGGGAGGTGGCAAGATGCAATACAAAAAGAACTGCCTTAGTGAAAATGGATTCCACTGAGAGCTGGGGACCTAGGAAAGGGAGCTCCTAGGCGCAGAGCAGAGAAGAGAACAAGGTGAGCGGGTGGAAGGGCAATCATTAGTTGTTTTTATCTCCTGTACTTCGGATTTGAGAGCCAACCTAGGGTTTGTGAACACCTTAGAGTTAGGTCACAAAAGTGTGGCTCAGGGAGTGCAGGAAAGAGTCAATCTCCTTGAGCAGGTTCTGCAAAAGTTCTTATAAGATGCAGCAATTTTCAAGGTAACTTACAGTAAGGCTAGAAGACGAGGAGATGAAGATATTATAGGGAAAATGTGAAATTGACCATGAGACTCATAAAAAAGTATTAAAGGCACACTTTATTACAGTTTTATTCCTTTAACCAATAACAATGTAGGTCTTAGATATTGGGTTAGCCGAGAATCTTTTATAACAGGGTAACGAAAAGAAAAAAGACTACCCATAAGCATGCTCTCAGACTATGCAGAAGAAAGACAGTGACAGGCCATCAGATTCCTCCAAG
Organism: Arvicola amphibius; assembly: GCF_903992535.2. Classification (NCBI taxonomy): domain Eukaryota; kingdom Metazoa; phylum Chordata; class Mammalia; order Rodentia; family Cricetidae; genus Arvicola; species Arvicola amphibius. The sequence goes on along the minus strand of NC_052055.2, from coordinate 15,932,000 downwards.
GGAAGGGGGACTTTAGTCTTTCAGTCTCTAGGAACACAGGTAGCAAACAGTTCTCAGCTGTTAGTTCCCTCTCAGGATTGATCTCAGCCTACTGCACAAGGTCATACATCTTTTTCCAGTCTGGGAATGACTCAAATTCACTCCTAATTAATATGAGCCCATAAAGGACCACCCCTGCAGCATCTTTATAACTTCCCCATAGGGCTACCCAAGGCTTCTACTGAGACTGCAGCTCAACCTGACTGCCCTCTGCCTCACCGTGATTCATTCTCTTCTCTTCTCCAAGATGACCTCCAGAACACTCTACAGTAAAAACCCCTCCGCTGATCTCCTTACTCTGCCTTCCTTGGACCCAAACTACCAAATGGACTTTCTTAATAAGTAAGTGTTCATATTTCTTTACCGTGTTCAGTATATCTCTTGTTGGAGAATAGCACATATGCTCATCTTCTTGTCAGTATTCCATCAAATTCTCTACACATTATATCCAGTTCCTGAGGCTTTAGCCTTATTATTTATATGTATTTGAGAAAATTACTGTCTTTACCCTTTAAGGAAAGCCCAACACAGTACCTCTCCATTGTGTAAACCAGAGGCAAGGTCAGTAGGGCAGCCAAGGGCCAAGTTAAAAAGGAATGAAATGTGAGGATGAGAAACTCATGTTTCTGCACATCACATGGAAGACATACATTAAACAGAGGTTTGACATCTAGCCCCATTATCTCCTCTCACTGAAGGCCCATTTCTGTCAGAAGTCAGAATCTTCTCTGCTGTATCACTGTATTACTCTACCATCACTCTATCGTTGCATTTCTGTATCTCTGTATCACTTTATCTCTGTATTACTGTAATTTAGCATCACTGTATCACTGTATCTCTGTATCAGTGTTTCACTGCATCCCTGTATCACTGTATCTCTGTATCATAATATCTCTGTATCAGTGTATATCTGTATCTCTATATCACTGTATCTCTGTGTCACTGTAAGTCTGTATCACTGTATCTCTGTGTCACTGTACCTCTTTATCTCTATCACTGTATCTCTGTATCTTAGTGTCACTGTATCTCTATATCTCTGTGTCACTGTAATTCTGTATCACTGTATCTCTGTAACACTGTATCACTGTATCTCTGTATCACAGTGATTCTGTCACTGTATATCTGTAGCAGCGTATTTCTGTATCTATAGCACTATATGTCTGTGTCACTGTATCTCTGTATCACTGTATCCCTGTATCTCCATATCACTATATCTCTGTGTCACTGTATCTCCGTATCCCTGTATCACTGTATTCCTGTATCTCTGTATCCCTGTATCATTGTATCTCTGTATCACTGTATCCCTGTATCAGTCTATCATTGTCTCCATTTCTCTACACTAGATGTGTCATCATCAAGTTGCAAGTTCTCTCCACATCTCTAAACATAGCCTAGGAAGAAGTCAAGGCGGAAAAAGTCAGGAGCATGTTTACTTATTGCTTAAAACATTCATCCCTGCACAATGAAAATGAAGTCATATCTGAGATACCTGAATAACAGCTAGCTTGTAAGGCAGGTATGCAGATGACACAGTGCTAAACACTTTAATAGTGTCTCACTTAAGAAAAGGAGGGAAGCAACTGCTGGAAACTACAAATTATGACTTAGAGTCAGTTATTGAGTGGTTATAGATTTCAAAGAAAAGTATAGATCAAAAATGAGCTACAGTACTTCTGCAATGTGTTAGCATGACTATACTTGTCAGGCAGTCTCTATTTACATGAATGGTTGGCCAATCTCACCCTGGTAGCCTTCCTTCCTTATTTGTGCTGTAGTATATGTGGTCCCCTTGTGTAACTATTCATTTTCAACAGCCCCATTTTGATAAGCGTGAGAGAGCATGTGCACAACTAATGAGTATTTCAAAGACCATTCCTTACACAGACACTATCTCAATTAGAAATCTTACAAACTTGATCCCCAGGCCCTCACCATACAGAATGCTAACTTTCAGATTACGGGGTCTAACTGGATCAGTCATGACATCCGTGTAGAGATTAATTTCTTTCTTTCACTTTTCTTCGGCTTCCCTTGTTTAAAATATTGACTGCCCCAGAGATTTCCCACAATGTCCAATCAGTACCAAGTGAAGATTTGTCATACTTCCAGGCAGGGTTTAAAAGTGACAGCATTGAAAAGCTCAAGTTCTTATCAAGGCAAATGATTATAGTCATTTGTGTAATTCTTGTTGACAGTTTCTTTAACTTTGGTCTCTAAGTCATAAAAATTAATGTCTATAATTTGCTTTATAGCCCCACAGAGAGGGACAGCAAATGAAAGAGGAAAAATACCTGTTCTATCAAGAGTATGGCCAGAATTGATCTCTGAGTCAAATTCCAGTGTAAAATTAATGCTAAGAGGCAAAGAAAAGGAAATGGAAGAAGAAAAAAGCATTAAACAACTATACCAGGGGAGAAATATAAACCCTGCAAAGACAGGTCTGCTAATAAAAAGATAGAGTACTAAATTATTATGGCTCTAAACTTAGCTAAATGATTGTAGCCATTTTTCAACTCCTGTTTACCAAGTCAAATTAGAAAAATAAACCAGCACAACAAGAATAATGGAGACATTGCTAAATAAGTATTGGCAAATTGCAGGTGGAGAGTATTTAGAATAAATGTGAGCATAAACATTTCAATGGAATGATATGCATCCTATCTACCTAGTAAGAAAATTAGCATCCATCTACTGAATTGCTTATAATTGTCTTTAAACAAAGCACCCAAGATGCAGCCCAAGATTAGAGGAAAACAGATGTGATAGCATTCACCTAGCAGGTGAGAGTGGCTGCACCAGCCATTGTAATTCAGAAACTCTACCCCAACAATAATATAATGACACAATACAATACGATGAGAAATCGTTAAGCAGTTAGAATGCAGTGGAATCAAAAGCCAAAGAAGAGATAGGCTTACAAAGAAAATATCACATTAGGCTGAAGTCATAGATTTTTGCCAACAAATTAGAAAATCAATGGCTGAAGGAAATGAAGTAGATGTTTCATAATTGGCCTTTGGTGAAGCTTGTGACAAAGTCTCATAAAATTTTATTTGTTGAATTGCTCTGAATTGGCTCAGAAATGAATAGAGTCACCTGGACTTAAAATTGGTTGCCTCAGTGAAGAAATATACCTAGCAGGCTCCAACGAGGATGAGTATTTATGTGTTTCAAAGCTCTCTGATTTCCCATCTTCTACTTAATAAGGGCTTTTAAGAATGAGGGTAGAGTTTTCGATGGAGATGATACCCACAGGCAGGCATATTTAGTCAACCACATGGTGGGACATCTTTTTGCAGATACAGAAGGAAATGAAATAGAAGCAAATAAAAATATTTCCAATAGTGTGAGTACAAAATGTTCTGTTCCTGGTGGCGTCTGGATAAGAAAACAGAAGTGGATTTTTGTTTGCTCTTTGGTTGACTTTGGTCTATAAAACTGTATGTTTTAAAAAATGGCTTATATCTTAACCTCCTAAAGGAGGAATCTCTTTTACTCCCCAACTAATCTTTCCCATCTTCTTATCTGAAAAATCGTCCTTGTTAGAGGAAAAATGGTTTTCAAGAGGTTTCTTGCAAAGGTACTTTGTGTTAAGCATGTTTGCCCATCTAATGTATATGTTGGTTCTACAAGCCCAGAAGCTGGCAGATATGAAGTCCAGGTCAGTCTGGGCTACATGGTGAGCCTCTGTCTCCAAATAAAATCAACAAGCAAGCAAACAGCACTTTGTGTCCTCATTACCTAAGAGCTGTGCTCATATAATCCCAAAGAACGCGGGGCCTAGCAGCTGATACTCTCCTGTGACAAAAGAGACACGCCTTTTGTCACAATGTCCGGATGTAAATGGGGGACTTCGGTTCATTTAAAACAGTGGACAAACAGTAGATGTGGTAAGACATCCCAAACCTTGGGCACCTAATCTGAAGCAGAAGGTAAGAGAGACTTTTTTTTTAAGACACAGGGGTAGGGCTGGAGGTGAGTCTCAGAAGATAAGCAGTAGACCATGTGAGATACAGGAGAAACAAGAAAAACTGCTATCCAGGAAGGAAGGAACCTTGCATGCAGTAGCACAGGAATGGGATCCCTTAGGTTCAGGGCAGTATAGGTTAAGTGGAGTTAGATTGACCAGACACTCAATGTTCAATGAGCCACCTGGATTAAAGCCTCATTAAGTACTCTTTCGTGTATAAGATAGTAAAGGGAACTAGTTTTATGGTGGAAATAACCAGCACAAGCTGGGTCCTGCTTGCTCTCCAGTTTCACCTTGTAGCTTCCAGGCACTGTTCTCCATGGCTATCTCCCACTTCCATTATTGGAAGAAGAGCCAACAGCTGACCTTCCTTCTCAGCCTATCATTTCAAGAGTACAGGGAATTATCCCGGAAGTTAGAGATAGTGACTCCCTTGGATGGGAAGGTAGATTTTCTGATTGCCCAATTTTATAAAGGTGATGATTATCTAGACTGAACAGCAGAAGGAATTACTACCTCAGTATTCCCAAACTCCAGAGTCTCCATAGGCTTCGATAGGATTGGCTGCCAGCTGAAGAGCTTCAGGGATTGATTAGAACGGGAAGGTTGTAATCTAGCCTATAGAATAATTGGTTAATGGATTCCAAATGTGGTGTTATTGGGCAACAGGGACTTCTCGAGGAAATATGTCACTGTGAGTACTCCAATATCCTGGAAAAATACACCGGGTCTCTGGTCCCTTACTTTTCTTCCTAATTACCGTGTTGTTGGCTCTTCCCCCAGAACGTGCCTCCTGTTCGATGGATGGAAACCAGGAACCTTCCTTCCTTTCTTAAACAGTTTGTGTCAGGCATTTTGAGAAGTCTGACTCTTGGAAAGAATAAGACACGGTCTACCCAATACATGATAAAGGTGAGAAGAGAAGGAGCAACGAGTACAAAGGCCGTCTTTTCTATCTGCTGTTCATTTGGGGAATCACAGAATTTTATCTGAGAGAGAGAGAGAGACTAAAAGTTAGATTGACATTAGCATGGGCTTTATAATTTCTCAAAACAGGCTATATTTAATGGAAGAGTGTTATACAAAAAGTTATAGACCCAAAAAGTGAAATAAAGTCAAATGAACTAGAAAGAAATTAGCTGTTATTATTTGCACATGACATTGATTACCTTAATCAAAAAATCAAAGGGATTTTTAAAAACATTCATAAAAATACTGATTTAACTACTATCACATGTACTCACTCATAAGTGGTTTTTAAACATAAAGCAAAGAAACCAGCCCACAAATCATAATCCCAGAGCATCTAGACAACAGTGAGGACCCTAAGAGAGACATACATGGATCTAATCTACATGGGAAGTAGAAAAAGACAAGCTCTCCTGAGTAAATTGGGAGCCTGGGGACCTTGGGAGAGGGTTGAAGGGGAGGGGAGAGTCAGGGAGGGGAACAGAGAAAAATGTGGAGCTCAATAATAATCAATAATAAAAAGAAAAAAGAAAAATCAATTCAACAAAGGTTGAATGTATAAGATTTCACAGACATCAATTACACTGCAATATAAAAAACATTAAAAGTATAGAAACAGAAACTAAAAACACTAAACCATTTACAGACATTCCATTGAAAATTATGTATTTATGTATATAATTTAAAAGTTGTGAAGAATCTGTATACTAATAACTATGAATTTCCAGTTAAAGAAATTAGTGGCCTGGATGGGAATACTGTATTCATAGACTGAAAGACTCAACCTAGCATAGATGTACATTTTGTCCAAATTGACCTAAAGGCTGGTGATGTAGCTCACTGGTAGATTACAAAAAAAAAAAAAAAAAAAAAAAAAAAAAAAAAAAAAAAGCAAGGGCAAGCGCAATGCTCTGGATAAGCCAAGCTGATCCAAATAAGAGTGCAATTTCTTGTATAGATGTGGAAGAATTACCCTAAGGTTACTAACAGCAAAGAAAACACTATAAACAATGGAGACAATATTTTTATGTTGTACCTTTTTTTATTTTTCATGGTTCCATAAATTTGTGCATATACATGTTTCTCTGAGGTCGCATATGTAGGGATGTAAGTGTGTGTGTGTGTGTGTGTGTGTGTGTGTGTGTGTGTATTAGAGTTCTACTTTGGGTGTCATTTTCACTCATCCATATCTTTTTTTTTTTTTTTTTTTTTTGAGACAGGTTCTCTCACAAGGCTTTGGGACTCACTGATTCATCTAACTGTTTGGCTTAGCAAACCTCACCTCAGGAAACTGCCTGTCTTCCCTCCCCCAGGAGCAGGAGTATGACTGTGTTCTACCATACAAGTATGTGCATGTTTGTGTGTGTGTGTGTACGCCCATGCTTGTAATGGTAGAAGTCAGAAGATAAAGTTTTACACCCTGCTGTGTCTGTCTCTGTCTCTGACTTATTCCTCTGAGACAGGCTTCCTAGCGGAGCTGCAGCTCACTGATCCAGGTAGGCTTTGGCTAGTGTGCCACCATCCTCTGTTGCTACTGCCACATCAACCGCTAATTGAAAAAGTGTTCTACAGGACTGTCTAGAGTCTGATCTTATTTAGGCATTTTCTCAACCAAGGATCCTACCTCTCCAGTGACTCTAGCTTGTATTAAGTTGACATAAAACTACCCAGCACAGTACATGAACCTATACATGGGATAAAGTGATACACAATATGCCCACACATGTACACAGATACATGAACACAAAACTAGGGAAATGTTAGAAATGACAGTGGATTTTGTTGATACCCACATAGTGGTCATAGTTTTATAAAATGCCAGTGTGCGAGGAACTTGGTAAGGAGTATATGGGTCCTCTATATTATGTCTTATAACTGTGTGAGTCTTCTATCCACTCAGTAATTGCATCGATTAGCAAGTTATGGAGCATGAAGATCTCCTTAGAAAAGCAATTTATCAGTATGCATTTAAAAGAAGTTTTCAAAAGAAGATGAATCCTTTTCCATGTACACCATGATAAATACAAATTAATTTTTCATTTTCTCCTCATTTTGAATATCCTTTGTCTGGTTCATGTCTGGTTCATCCATTATTTTACCATTCCACCCTGGTATGTAATATTAGACGGTGAAAAATATCATTTGATAAATAAAGGAAGTTTTAAAATATGATGTTAGTACAGTAGACCCTTATAGTAGTTAATATATTGTAAGCAGTTATAGTATCACAGTCAGAAAGTTATTGTTCACCCCCATAAGTTTTGTGTGGCCCCTGTTACATCAGTGGACATATCCTGCCCGGCTCCTCGTTACTGTTGCCCTCAGGGTTCACAGCTGGGTAAGGCTGTTGGCTACTTTTTCACACTCAACAGTCTACATAGCACCTCTGAGCACTCTGAAAGGCAGCTAGCACAGAGGAAACGTTCTGGTCAATACCAACTTTATATCTTCATGTTCTATGATGTGTTCGATTAGGTGACGTCCTCAGCAATAGGGACTTATTATCGAGTTCTAGCGGGTCAACAAGAGTAAAGTTAGTAGTCTGTAATAATTGGATGTATTGAACTTTAACTGATCAATATCTCCAAAAGAGATAACTCATAACTGGGCTTTTTATTTGATAACTTACAGTATCTGGGAGAGTCATTGTTCACTTTTTATATTTATAAAGTATCTCCACTTATGGTGTATTTATATATGTCTGCTTTATTTCTTAGGATGCTTCTATAGTATGTTTCTATATGGCTTTTCCAAAGGTCTTTAGTGTGAGTTATTCCCGTCTCACACTCCTCTTGCACATTGTTGGCCCTTTATACCACCTGTATTCTATCTCCCTTTCCTGTAGGTATCCCTGTGAATCCCTTACTGATTTCCAGACTATTTTGAGTACTCCAGCTTGAACATACATGGCTAAAGATTCAAAACTAGCATACACATGTGAGAACATTTGTCTTTCTGGGTCTGAGTTATATCAATTAAATGATTATTTCCAGATCCACCCCTTTCTTGAAAAGTTCATAAAAATAATTTTAATAACTCAATAGTATTATATTTTAGAATGTAGTACATTTACTTTATCTATTCATAAGTTGATGGAATATAAACTTTCCATCCCCTGCCTATTACAAGTATAGCAACAGTGTATACATGATCAAATATCTCATGTATTATATGTATTATAATACAATATAGAGTACTTGGGATTTATGCCCAGAAGTGGTATAGACAGATTATAGTATAGAACTATTACTACCTTTTTGAGTAATCTTCACACTGCTTTTCATAGTGGCTATATTAGTTTGCATTCCCATCAGTAGTGAATTAGTCTTTCTCTTTCCCAGCATGAGTATCATTAGCTTTGTTGATTTTAGCGCTCTGATTTAGGAAAGATTATATCTCAAAGTTGGTGTATTTTCTTTTACTCTAGCCCCACATTGGAGTGAAAAAAAATGTAGTTGTCTACTGCTTATTTCTAGCCAGCTTTTCTTAACTTAATTAACCTGTCTACCTTTTGCTTCTGGGATTTTGTGTTTCTCTATTTCTGTATACCTTTCTTGACTTCGTTCTCCATGGCTGGCTATGTAGCTGGGTGGTTGCCCCCGCCCCAGCATCCTACTCTCCTTGTTCTTTTGTGCTCCTCCTTCTTCCAGATTTCTTCTTCTATCTATACTCTCTGCCTGCCAACCCTCCCTATTCTTCCTCCTGCCTCACTATGGGCCATTCAGCTCTTTATTAGATATACATCAGGTGTTTTAGACAGGCAACAATTCACAGCTTCACAGAGTTAAATAAATTCAGTATAAACAAAAGCAACACATCATTACACCATTAAACAAATGTTCCACAACTTTAACAAAAGTAACACACCTTAAAATAATATTCCACAACAAAACATAGTTGTGTTTAGTTTCCATTTTCTTAATGGTTAAAGATGTTGAATATTAAAAAAAAAATTCTAAGCCATTTGTATTTCTTCTTTTCAGAACTCTCTGTTGGGTTCGATGTTTCAAGCTTTTATTTTTTTCTTGGTGTTTAGAATTTTTGAGTTGTTTTTATAGTCTAAATGCATACTTTTTGATAGTGGAGTGAAAATGATCCACATAGGCTCATATGTTTAAATGCTTGGTCCCCAGTTAGTGGAGCTGTTGAAGAAGGATTTGGAGATGTGGTCTCATTAGGAGGTATGTTACTAGGGGTGAGCATTGAGATTTCAAAGCCCACATATGGACCTGTCTCTGTCTCTGTCTCCATCTCTGTCTTTCTGTGTGTGGCATGTCTGGCTGTCTGTCTCTCTTTCTCTCTCTCTGCTGCCTTCAGATTATGATGTAGCTCTCAGCTACTTCCCTAGCACCATAGCTGCCTGCCTGCCTGGTACCATACTCCTTACCATGACCATGGACAAATCCTGTGAAACTGCAAGCAAACCCTCAAATAAATGCTTTAATTTATCAGAGTTGCATTGGTTCACAACAACGGAACAGTAACTAACACACTCTATGTTGCATAGTTAGACAGTACCACTTCGCAAGATGCTCATTAGTAAAAATAACTCAAAAGTGTGTATTTCCTATTGAAACATACAATTAATGAATGTATTAAATTAGATCATTTGAAATGCAATATTTACAAAATCTATTACATTTAGTCACAAAATGCGCAAATCAAAAAGTAAGATAGCTCACATAAAATATATTCTATTCACACAATAAACTAAAAAAACAACAAAAGATAACTGTAAAATCCTCTCAAATACTTGGAGACTGATGAATAAGCTTCCAAAATAGCACATGGGCCAAAGGAGCAGTGAGAAATGTTTCGAACTAAATTAAAATGAAAACTTAAATTACCATAAGTTTTCACATGCAGAGACAGCAGTTCCTCCAGCAAAATTTATAGCATGAAGTGTATGTCATGTGAGTGGGAAAAAGACCTAAAGTTAATAACTAAACCTCCGCATTAGAAAATAAAGAAAGAAGAAAAATGCAAGCCCAAAGCAAGCAGAATTAAAGAAATAATAAAAGGTAGGAAGGGATGAAATTGAAAACAGAAAAACAGCAGAGAGTAGCAATAAAACTGAAGGTTTGGCTCTGAGAGCAATAATTTATACACCTCCGGCTAGTTTAGCCGGAGGAAAGGAGAAGATGCAGACTTACAAGTGTTAGAAAGGAGAGACGGTCATTAGGATGGATGCAGCATATGCAAACAAGCGGAGGGTGTCATGACCAACTGCTTTATACGAACTTCATAGACTGGTTGACGTGGGCCAGTTCTTTCAAATATATAATGTATCAAATTTAAAGAAAAGATAAAACCAATTTTATGGGTGCATTTCTTCTGCCATACCAAGGGGGCGCTATTTAGCGACAATCATCCCGGTCCTATGGTTCTTAAAAATCTTTCCACACCCTTTTCTGTGAACCATTGGTATAAGGCTTGTATTGATGATATTTCAATTGAGATTGGATAGCTCATTGTCCCTTAGTCTCTGCATCGTGACTAGCTGTGTATCTCTGAAGGCAGAAGTAAGAGGCACAGGAATTTAAGGCTAGCTTTGGCTACATAGGAAGTCGGAGGTCAGCCTGGACTACATGAGATCCAATGTTAAATAAACAAGAACAGTAAAACCACCCTAATATAAAGTTACAATAATCAAATGCCTTGGCACTAATATTACACCATTCAGAAAATTTAAATCAGAGTGAATTATACACCCATGCTAGAGGCAGCATATAAAACTATAAACCTAGAAAAGAAAAAAGGAAACAAGTTATGAGCTAGTGTTTGGTGGTAAGTTGTAAGACACAATATTAAAAACATGATAAGCAAAAAACAGTAAGTTGGATGTTATTGAAATGAAAATCTTTTATCCTGTGGAAGACATTAAAAATGAACAGATAAGTTACAAACTAGGAAAAATCTCTATAAAACGCTTATATGACCAAGGACTTGTGTCCAAAATATACAGAGTTCTTAAAACTCAATAATAAATCAACACACATTTTATTTAATATTTTTTACTCCTGGTCTACAAGAGTAAGTTCCAGGAGAGCCAGGGCTGTTATACCAAGAAACCCTGTCTCCAAAAACAAGAAAATTTTTTACTCTATTTTATGTATATAGTTGTTTTACCTACATATATGTATGTACATTACATGAATGCCTGATTCCTGGGGAGACCAAAAAAGGCACTGTATACCTTGGACCTTGTTACAGACTGTTGTTAGCTGCCATATAGGTGCTCGGACTCAAAGCTTGGTCCTCTGAAAGAGCAGCCAGTGCTCTTACCCAGAGAGACATCACTCCCTGTTTGTGAAATATTGTGTGTCAATCCTGGATTTTTTTTTAAAAAAAAAATGTGCACCTCTCCTGTGAGGCCAACCTGGAGGATTCTTTGACAGTTGGGGCTGAACACACATGAAGAAAAGCGTTTCAAGCTCCGTCTTTAAAATCTTCACCAATGCTTATTCGTAATACAGAAAAGCTACATACAGCCCCAGAACACCCCCCCCCCCAGCCATGTCAGACGGCAGAGGCCACAGAAGACAAAGGAACACATTTTTTCAGATTTTGAAAGATCTAAGAAATACTAAGAAGTGGTTAGACTCTCCTTCTCTGTCAGATTTCACTAACGTTAATGTTAGTCTCGAGACGTTTCCTCTGAGAGGAAGGTACAGGCCTACCTACCATCGGTGCTTCTGCTTCAGCATGGATGACTAACTGCACGCACTAAGATGTCACTGGAGTTCCGTCTACCTGCTCTAAGGTTTCGTCCCCACATCCTCCTTCTCCCCTGTGCTCTGTGAAAATCCCCAGGGTGCAATCTCATCTCTCACGGGTGCAGCATCTGGAGAGCTGCTGTGGTCCAACGGGATGGAAACGTCTTTGGTAAATCTTAGGAATTTTCTGCCGGTAGCATTATAAAATACTCTCGTTTATCTCCTTTCATGCTTTTTGTTTTTAACCTCAATCCTACCTTGATTATATCAAGACCCTCTGATTTTTATGTTTCGTAAGTTCCTATTTTTAAATTATTCTAGTAAGTATATACAATAACGCGTTTCATTGTGACATTTTCATATGTATATATAGTGAACTTTGTTCCTATCAATCTTCCATTACTCTCCCTACCTCTCCACCTCCCTGTGGTACCCTTTCTCCCACAAGAACTTTTAATCTCTGAAATCATTTAACTTTAGACATGCCCCCTTTATTATCTGTGGACAGCCATATTTCATTTCTTTTGTCCTTAATAAAAAAATGGGGAAGCTTGCATGCATGCACTCACGTGGTCTGTATATTTGCTCTCTGTTCTGTCACATTGCTTTATGTCATTTTTATTGACTGTATAGTAATTGTTCACTATGTGGTCTCTTTCTGACATATAGTGAAATATTTGATAGCAAATGAAACACCCTCTGACATTTATTTTAAAGTTCTTCAAACATAAAATTACTGTATTATGAATAGAGATAAGATAAATATAGCAAGATGTTTTTGACTATTGGACCTGGGTGTTTGGGCTCACCAAACTTTTATTTCCATGAATGCTTTTAAAATTTTAGTTGTAAATGTGTATTGCTTTTTACATATTTCTTTGAAAAAGAATTTCGAGTTTTCTTCTGTTCCATGAAGTTTGCATACTGTTGCTTGCTTTTACAATAAGCCAATTTATAGTTCAGCAAACACAGCCCTGAAATAATTAAAATGTAAAACCATCGTAAAAAGAAGTGCTAGTCACTAAATCAAGTAAAGACCCTCTCTCCGGCCTCAGTCTGTGCAGTAAATTATACATACTGTAAATGAGCACAGCCTCTTTTAAACTTACAAGGAACAATTTTGTCTTTGTGAACGTTTTATAACTACATCTAACAGCCTATAAAAAGCCTGTCTTGAAGTGGTTCCCATGGTGACAGGATATAATATATGTGTCCATTAAATTTGGAAATTTAATGAAGTGTAATAAAAATCTACTTCAGAAAAATACACTTCTCAGCATATTTTTATTAATTAAAATATTTCATTGAGCATTTTTCATGTCTGTGTGCCTGACAGCAAATAAAAGCTTTGCCACAGATTAACTGTGACTTTTGAGTTCCATCCAATATTAATTGGTACAAAATAGGAAAGGCATTTCTGCAGAGAAAATATTTTGACTGGTGGCCCAGAATGATTAATGAGTAAACAGCAATCCTTCCTGAACTATGCACATACCATTTTACATGCCACCAGCAATACAGAGTTTGACATTGTGTCTATGAGGCTGGGAACATATGACAAAGTGGATGCCCTTCATACATGGGGGAAAAGAAAGCACTGCTGAACGTGTGTAACCTTTGCACCTATGGAGAGCACCTGGTGTCATTGTAGCAGTTTAAGAAAACTATATATAAATCCAGCTAGCTGACAGAAATAAAGATGGCAAAACACACCTTAGTACAACACAGGAGTCACATAATTGCAAAAAAATGGGGAGCGGAGGAAGGAAGAAAGGAAGAAGAACGCAAAAACAATAAATCAAACACATCTTCCTTCTCCTCTCCATTGCTTCTCTCCTTTCCCATCCCTCCTGGTCTTTCTTTTTTCTTCTTCTTTTTTTTACTCAAACCCAGATTCTATCTTTAGGTAACTTCTCTAATGCTAAGCTAAATCCAATCAACTATCATGTGTTTTGGGAGGTGGTAAAATTTTAAGCAGAAAGAAGAAATATCTTATTCTCATTAGATTCAGTTATTTATTTTCATGTAAAGAGCAGGACACTAGAATACCTGTCCCTTGAGTTCTTTTGGCATGTGAATTCTCGAGCTATCAATATCTGAATGACTTTGATATAATAGAAATCACATAGATGATAATGGGAGAAAATGCGCAATGCCCCAACATGACCTAAGAATCTGGGAGGTCAGCCGGGCGGTGGTGGCGCATGCCTTTAATCCCAGCACTCGGGAGGCAGAGTCAGGCGGATCTCTGGGTTCAAGGCCAGCCTGGTCTACAAGAGCTAGTTCCAGGACAAGCTCTAGAAACTACAGGGAAACCCTGTCTCGAAAAAAACCAAAAAAAAAAAAAAAAAATCTGGGAGGTCACAGTGGTAATCCCACTTCTGCTGTTGTTGGGATGATTACTGGAGGAGAAAAGATCTCCTCAAGGTTTTAAAGCTTCACTTGACCCTCATGAGGAGGGTGAGACAGAGCAGAATCACATACACCATGGCAACTAGGAAGCAGAGAGAGACAGACAGATTAACAGAGAGAGAAAGGAAACTTCTGCTAGCTGATATCTCTCTCTATCTAGTTCAGCAGTCTACGTGATGGTGCTACCCTTTGGAGGAGTCTTCCCGCTTAGTCCTCTCCAAGTACACTCAGAGTCACACCTAACGATGGACTTTACAATCTCCTACGTTCTTTGAAAGTCGATCAAATTGTCTATCAAAACCATGAGTGGTCTCTCATGATTAACTTAATCTGAAGACTGTTAATTTCTTCAGTTTTTGTACCAGAGTGTGGTGTGAGAACTACAGGAATCTTCAATGTTCTGGTAGCTGTTCCATGAAGAACCCTGATAACTAAACACACTGAGCTACTTACTCCATGAAAAAATAGGGGTTGGGCCCTTTAGTTTAGAATCCTGCACCCCAAAAGACTTTTCAAAAATATTCATATAAGGGAATCAGACATCATGGTGTATATATATAATTTCATCACTCAAGACGATGAGGCAGGAGGGTTGCAAGTTTCAGGCCAGTTTTAGTTACCCTGTGGGATCCTGCCTCAAAACAAATCAACCCCCTCTATAAATGGTTCTTATTACTTGACCACATCTCAAACTCCTAGTCAGATTTTCACACCGTAGGGAAATATATCAAGGTTCAATTTCCCACATTGACATTTAAAGATGAAAGGAAATGCCTATATTGGGCCTGTTGCTGAGGGCAGAATATGAATATTTAACCAAGACCATTGTTCTCTTCAGTTACAGATTCTGGATGAAGAGTGGACTGAGGAAGAAAGGTGTATTGGCAAAGGTCCTTAATCCCAGGCAGGAGGATCTCTCTGTGAGTTCAAGACCAGCCTTGTCTACATACTGAGTTGCAGGACAGGTTTTGAGAAGGAACTGTGTTCTTGTCCACATGTTAGCATCTCAGGGAAAACTTTAGTTGATAGTCCTCCATAGTTCTCCCTTTTCATTTTTATAAGAACAGATGAGTTGCTTGTATGTGAGTGTCCCAGAGATTCGACAGTCCTTTGAGTCAACAAATGCTTTCCAACATTGTTAAACGACTTACTAACACACATATTGCAAGCATAATGCTGAATGAATGTTGAAGGACAGTGAAGGAGTTGAATACTTTTAACTTGCTTTGGAGGGGGAGTTGAAGGCAAGATAAGCACAGCCTACGTCAACTACTAATTGCTTGAGGATTACTAGCGCCACACTAACAGTCTCATGATGCCATATTTCATGTAAGAAATTTCAAAGATTTGTCCCATTTCCACTCAGACTCGTTAAAACTTAAAGGAATAACACAGACTTATCTTAGGTCATCAAGACACTGCAAAGTTAATTGATGTTGTATCATTTGTACTGTATCTCCTAAGTTCAATACCATAGGTTTTAAAGCTTTTGCCTTACCCTTTAGTTTCTTTATGTGTATGTGCTTATGTTAAAGCTACAGAGGAATTATAAGCAAGTTGATTAACAAAATTGGCAATTTGTGCTTGTTGAGTAAAGGCCACTATAGTATTACTTTCTTGTTGAGACCACCAGTCAAGAAATAATAACATGGACACTTATTATTAATTATGAAAGCATGGCCTTTAGCTTAGCCTTGTTTATAACTAGCTCTTATAACTTAAATTAACCCATATTTTTAATCTATATTCTGATATGTGACTTGCTACCTCATCTCTGCACTGCATGTCCTGTTTTTCTTGTGTCTAGCTGGCAAAGCAGCCTTTCCTCTCCCTATCATTTCTCTCTCTCCTAAGAAATCTTTTCTATTCTCCCCTGCCTAGCTATTGGCTGTTCAAATTTTGAATAAACCAATCACAATGACACATCTTCACACAGTGTAAACAAATATCTCACAACAGGCCACTCTGAAAGCAGCTGCAGATGCTTTAGCAATGACTCTAGCAAAGATGCTAGTTACAAAACCTAAAATTCTTCACTTCCTAATAAGAACCTGATGCAATTCAAAGAGAAGGAGATATATGCCAAACGTATGCCAAAATCACTATAGCAAAGTCATTGAGAAGCATGGGAGCCATAACAACAAAAACAAAATAATCAAAAGACGACACTAAAGCAAGAGAAGCCTTGAGCACAGGAGGAGTTTAAACCGTTAGAGAGGATACAATTAATACAGGTAATTTTGAACGGTCCCCGTGTTCTCGATTAGAGGAATTCCCAGTCTGTAACACCTATGGGCAGTCAACTCAGTCAGTAAGTCCAATCATAAAAAGATGCTCATGACATGGTTGTTCATCTTCTCCAAATATCCCATAGATGATCACGTTGTCCGGGGCTGTGGCTAACAGCCAATGGTCCAGCTGAACCTTTTTCTGGGGAAGATAATGTAACAGAAGGTGGCCATTGGCCATAGAGATCCTTGGAAGTAATCTTCATCCAGACAATGTGTGTGCTTGTTTCCAGGATAAGCTGACCAGCATCTCAGGTCAGCCACTCAGAGCTGAGTTCTTTATAAGTATGGGCCATGCCACCCCAGGGCTAGTCTATTTTTAAGCAAGTGCCTGGATCTTCATTGCAGCCCAGGAAGAATCCATCCAATGGGGAAGCCTGTGATTGACTGAAACTGGAAACCTTTAGTGAAGACTAAATCAGTGATGTTTGATGAATTGTACCTTCAAACCCTTATGAACCCTGAAGCCTTAAAGGTTTCTTGAATAAGAGTGCAATCCACATTGTCCCACCCAGTGTTAAACAAGCAGGAGTGGATGACAGAGAGCGGTGTGCGGCTCTTTTTAATCTAAAGAGATAGTTTCAGAAGATTATATATATCAATTTGATATTTTTAACTCCTATGTAATAATATAATAGCCAGATATTTAAAAATAAACATTGATTTAATATACATTTTTAAGATACATTTTAAGATACATTTGTATCTGTAATTGTTGATCTTAGACCTTAGAAAAACTGAAATATTAATGAATTGTTAAGTGTAACTATGGAGAAAGAGAATATATGCCAAGTCACTCTCTCTTGCTGTTTGTATCCATGTGTCTTTTTTAGTGTCCACAAAGTTCTGGGGTGTCCCTCGGGACAAGTACTGACAAATAACAAAAACTGTTTGCATCCATGGAGGTTTTTTTCCTTTTATATTTCTGTTTGCAGAAATAGATAGTGAACTGATAAACAAATGAAGATGTTATTCAATCTTAATTTGCAACAAAGTGCTAAAAAAAAACTCCTAAGGGCATCATGTAACAGGGTAATTGAAAAGAGAGTCTAAATTCATAGGAAAGAAAAATTTTGTCTCTTCTGTAGGTGTGATGGTTAATCTTGACTGTAAACGTCATGTGATCTAAATCAGCAAAGAAAGATACTCTGTTGGGTGGTGTGTGATGTCCTTTCTAGGAAGGATTGGCTAACAGGAGCCCCTCCCCTCGAGTGGGTACCACCTTTCACTGAAGCCTGGGACAAACAGTGCTGCCTGTTGACTGCCTAAGTGTGTATTGATATGGCTGCATCTGCCGTTTTATCTGCCATCATTCACTGAAATCAGATCCCAGCTTCAGCCTTTTAATGTGGATTTGAGATTAGCAACTGTCCAGGAATCTTTCAGGTCTTTATGGGCATATTGAAACTGCTAAAACACTCAATTTCATACATTGAGCAGCTACGGGGGTCTCAGCTTCCCCAGCTTACAGACATCCATGTTGTGCCTACTGTGCAACCCCTTCTAGTATAGTATCTTTTATGATATTTTTAAATTACATTATTTTTGTTTCTCTAGAGAACACTGCCTAATACATGGGATGTAGATGAGGGCAAGAGAGATGTTTTCACTGAGACCCGGAAAGTTAAGGAGACACGCAAAGGTTTTAGATTTATTGGCATGACAAGAGAAATGATAGGACTGTTATTTACAAAGAAACGACAAGATCTTACTTTAGAATGACCATTTCTGATAGGAGAATTAGGAATATTGTTATCAGGGTTTGAATTATACAACTTCATCAATGACACATACCAGGAAGTATACTTCAAAAAAAGTTGAACTATAATTATTTCGGTGCTTCTCAGTGAGAGTGACTTCACTTCCTCTAACATTTGGCTATATGGAGAAACATTTTTTGTGGTCATAATTAGGGGATAAGGATGATAGTAGCTTCCAGTGGTCAAAGGTCATGAGATACTATTTAACATCTTATAGAACAAATGCATTTAATGGTTTTATTACTAAGAATTCTTGCCTACCTCTACTCTGGCCTGCTCTTTGACTCATCAGTTGCATTATGGGAACAATAAACACAGATGTGCCATATAAATCCTTAGATGTATTTATTGGAAACAAAGGTACCAATCACATAATTAAAAGTACAAATAAGAGGAAGCTGCACAGCTGGACCTACAATCCCTCCAGACATGGGTCTTTCAGTAGCATTTCCTTTTCACCAAGAGCAAAGATAGTTTGTTCCAACAACCAACCAAGTTCTCTTTAAGCTTTTATTTAATCCTTAATGTGATAACCTTTGGAGATAAAGAATACAGTAATTTATTATTGCTTGCTATTGTCTTTTAAACAGATAATGCACTAATAATACATTGCATTGACACTTACAAATCTCCAAGGAAAAGCATTTGTCTCTTTCCTTGCAGAAGTTGATAATTTGCCTTTAGAAATGTGAAAAATGATCTTCTTAACAATATTTTGCCCTTTCTATTGAACTGTCTGAAAATTGTGACATTATTTCAAAGAGAATATTACTGCCAGATAGGTTGATCTAAATTAGGGTAGATTTTTAAAGAGTGTGTTGTGTTTTGTTCTGTATTTCTAGAGAAAGTTTCTCTGGGTAGCCCTGGATGTCCTGGGAACTCAAAGACTTAACTCCTCTCTCTCTCTCTCTCTCTCTCTCTCTCTCTCTCTCTCTCTGTGTGTGTGTGTGTGTGTGTATTCATTCTATCAGTTATGTTCTTTAAGAGCACAACATCTTTTGAAGAATCGTGAGTAATACTATAAAATGCTAGCCACACTAGTAAGGCATCATCCAGATGAATTATAGTTGCCCTAAAATGTGAAATATTAGTAGAATATTGTATTCCCAGAATATAAAATATTGGCCGGGCGGTGGTGGCGCAAGCCTTTAATCCCAGCACTCGGGAGGCAGAGGCAGGCGGATCTCTGAGTTCGAGGCCAGCCTGGTCTACAAGAGCTAGTTCCAGGACAGGATCTAGAAACTACAGGGAAACCCTGTCTCGAAAAACACCAAAAAAAAACCCCAAAAAAAACCCAAAAAACAAAAACAAAACAAAGAATATAAAATATTTCCAAGAACATTTTTTCAGTACAATGTATAACCTAGATGATCTCTCTCTCTCTCTCTCTCTCTCTCTCTCTCTCTCTCTCTCTCTCTCTCTCACCCACACACACACACACACACACACACACACACAAAGAGAGAGAGAGAGAGAGAGAGAGAGAGAGAGAGAGAGAGAGAGAGAGAGAGAGAGAGAGAGAGAGAGAGAGAGAGAGAGAGAGAGAGAGAGAGAGAGAGAGGTTTACCTTTTGGGTGTTTGTGGTATGAGCACCAAATCATTTGTGTGTATAGGTATACATGCACATGCACATGTGGAGGTCAGAGGTAGGCACTGTGTTTCCCTTGACTGTGTTCTACCTTATTTTTTGAGACAGCTTGTCTCACTGAACCTAGAACTCTTCTACTTGGGCTACGCTGCCTAGCCACTAAACTTTAGAAATATTTCCTCCCTCTTTTCCTTTACTGAGCGTAAAGACATGTGCTTCTGATCCCAGATTTTTATATTGGTTCTGGGGATGTAAACACAGTCCTCATGCTTGAGAAGTAGGTTCTTTACTGACTGGAATCAGAGGCAGTAACATCACTGTGTGTCTGAGGCCAGCCTTGTCTACATAGTGAGTTCTAAGACCATCACGACAACATAGAGAAACTGTCAAGAAAAGAAGACATTCCCTGGCTGCCTTTACTTCATTTTTATGTGACAATCTCGTGGGTATCTATGATAGCAATTTATTTAATTTTTAAAACATATATTGATGTACTGTTAGGTGTCTGCTATAGTCTTACAGACAGGGATGGAAAATATACTTCCTGCTGCTAAAGATACATAGTTAACATAAAGTTCTATCTTACCATAGAAGTGTATTTACTATAAAGATGATACAGTAATAATAACAAAAGAACTTTTTTAAGTGTCAGGAGCCAATGCTGAATTATAAAAGTGGGCCTGGGCCATCAGAACCAAGATATGAGTGCCAGATGGTTTGGATCCTAGTATGACAATAATACTTTCAGTTTAACAATAATGCAACACTGAGGTGTGAAGAAAACAGAGAGCAGGCATTGCTGTGTGTTTCTGTTGTATTCAAGTCACATCTTCATTCCTAGCCAAGGAGAAATGACAAATAGCATGTTTCCGGCCTCTTCCAGCCTCAAGGCTAGTTTACCATCCCTCAACCTGACTCTCATTCAAGATTAAGTCTTTAGCCCTTGGTTATACCTTCACATTCTCCACCAGTCCGTCCTCTCCATTCTATGTCCCATAGCATCCAGCACTCCTCTCAATCAAAGAAATGTATTTAATAATGTCTTCAGGATTGTAAGACAGGGAATTTATGACTTACAGTCCGTGCAGTGTCAATTCAAAGGGATGGAGGTAATTGGCAAGGTGATAACTTCCAATTACGATCTATAGCCCTTCTCTGCCTGTTGTCAACTTGGATGCTTGAAGATAGATGGCCTTAATATGCACTCCTTTGCATTAATAAACGCAAATCCAAAGGGAGTGACTCAGAACAGAACAGAAAAGAACCTCTTCTTTAGTTGGGCACATACCAGTAAGCATTTAAATCAACAGCCATGGAGATATTAAAATTATCAATGCAACACTCTGTAACCAATAAGAATAAAAACATAGCCTATTTCTTGTTGTAGTATATAGATAAACAATGCACACAGAAATTTTCTTTTTTAAACACAGAGGTCAGAAGCAATCTCTCAATCATAAAGCAGCAGGAGCCAACATATGGACCACAGAATGCTAACCTCGGGAGACCCCATAGCTGCTATACAAAATAGAACACTGGTTAAAAAATCTGCAAAGCACTAAATTAGATGTTTCCTTCACTGTCTGAAACATGCTGAAGCAGATTAAGTTTCTCTACAAGATATGCAAGTGCCCAAGTTTTACTAACCCCAGAATTTCTTTCTGCAGAGTATATTGAAGGTCTAGGTATGCTGCCGTTATTATTGTCAGGGACTATAGTTTAAAAAAATCTTTAAAGCAGATTAGAAGAGATTTCTAAATTTTGTGAGATGAAAGTCTGAGAGAACCATTCTCATTTCTGTTGTGCATTAAACCAGAGAAACTTTACAAACCCAATGACCAAGTCATCCCTCAGGCAAATCGACTCAGAATTACTTGGATCTAGGATTCAGGCATCAGTATTATTTAAACTACTAAGGAATATATAATGGCCTACCTAGTTGAGAGCCACTGTCATTGCTAACAGTTCTCAAACCAACACCTGAAACCCAGTCTTCTTGGTTTTCTTAATGGGAAACTTAATGGCCCCATGAAACAGGGAACTGTCAGATCACTGCATTTAACATAAGATGAAGTTCTTTGCATCTAAGATTATATTTATCTCAGTCATATCTTATATTGCTATCATTGTAGGGTACCTGCTACTTTCCTTCCCTCAATATAAGTTAATGGACAATATTAATTTTTCCTTTAGTTGTTTGAATATACTATTCCAGAAAAAACCTACACATAGAAAAAAAATCCTTAAATTTATTAATAAGGTTCTAGTATCAAACACTGAAGAGCAAATACCGAGATAGAGAGTAAAGAATATTAACTGTGACATGCAATATTTAAGGGCAGATATCTTATTAATATTTATAGACCTAATATGTACAATCTAGGAATCTAAATAGCAGAGATTCTTTCTGTATTGCACAGTTAGACACCGAGAATGCAGCCAGGCTTCAAGGCAAATTGTAAATCAGTCTTAGAGGTAGAAGCTGGCATTGGTCCCTTTGCCAACCAAACTTTGCTTTTCAGAAAACTTAATTGTCTGTAGTTCTCCCAAATGGATCTAGATGAACTATTTAGAACCTTGTTGTACAGACAACATGGTTGTCATAGTCAGGATAAGAAATACTTCAACTCCAGGACTTCAGACACACAACCAATCTGTCAAAATCCTCAGAATTTGAATAGTATCGCTTGAATCCTTCTAGAACCAAACAACACTTCTCAGTCTGCCCAAAAAGTCCTTTTTCTTTCCTCCCTTGAAACCTTTCTATAAACTCCCATTGCTACGTTTCAAAGTTATGACCTCTTTCTCTTCTCATGGCCGGTTAAATTCTCAACTGCCTTGTCACAAGGAAAACTTGTTCATGCTGTTCTCAGGCCTTGTCCCCTGAAGAAGTCACATGGCTTCTGGAACTCCATAGTCTCAGTCTCCAAATGTTCCTAGTGGCCCAGCTCTTCCTCAAACCCTTTCAGATCTAAGAATGGTAACATCTCCCAGCAGTTTCTAGCTTTGGGAAATCTGTCTGGCTTCTCTGCATGCTGCCAATACTTTATACAAGTCTCTCATGAATAAGTTATCCAGTTTGAGAATGCCATCTATTACCTAGTAATACTAGGCCTGACAGAGGAAGTCAAACAAACACTCATACCTAAGGTCCTAAGTATAAATAAATGGCCTTTCTGGCTCTGCTCTGATGGTTCTGGCTTTTAATTCTCAGGTGCTAAAACTATAGTTTTGGCTCCAATAACTTGTGGCTAGTTAATTTTTGGCTTAAAAACACTAGAACTCCCTATTCGACTTACACAGGGTTTTGTTTTCTTCTTTGACACAGTATGTTGTAGAGCCCAGGTTAATTTCCAATTGGTCCTCTAGCTGAAGGCCTTGAGCTCCTGGTATTCTTCCATATACTTCTTAAGCACTGGGGTTATAGGTGGGAGCTACTGCACCCAATTGATTTCTACGAGTTTTGTGTTTCTCTTCTTGACCCAGTAGCCTTAATGTGGTCAACGCACCTTTTTAAATGGATGCTTACAATCAACGCATGACCCCCGACCCCTGCCATCAGTTGAGCGCATGTCCTTTATAGATTTGCCTAGTCAGCCCTCCACCAATGTCTGGCAGTTCTTTTCCCTGCATGGGCCTACCAGTTAGTCTTTTCCTCCTAATGAGTCAGGCACTTGGACTCTCATGAATCTCACAGTGGATTTTATGGTGGGGACTTAGAAATAGCTCATATGTTACCTTTTTGATCATTGTGATATCATTTTTTTCATCCATAAAAGTTATAGTGGAGTAATCATGCAGCTCCTAATCACAGTGAGAGGTAGGGTTTCCTGTGTGTTCCCTACCACACCTTCTCTAATATGTGGCTTTGGTGGATACCTGAAGAATGTAATATCCATAGGTCTCCTCTTCTTAAGCATCTGGTTTATTAAATATTTACTGAGGGTGATTTCATATCCTAAAATGGCTTTGGGGTCATTACCACTCAGAAGAATCCAGAAGCACGTTTTGAAAGTGGCAGAGATTTGGGAGGTTTGGTATTTTGAACGCAGCAAACATGGTTGACCAAAGAGATTCATCCTACAACCAGGCAGGCTGCTCTGAATTGTAAGGCTCTGTGCGAAGGATACCACTGTTCTCTCCAGGCCCTTAGAATTCCAGAAATATGATTTGGATTTAGTTGGGATGACACTGAACATGAAGTTCCAAAAATCACTGGCGCGTAACAGCCTCTGAGTTACAGAATGAAAAGGGAAACATGGCAGCCATTATCTACCAAGCTCATTGCATCATTGGATGTGGGGGCGTGGTTGACCATCAGTTGGATCCTGGAAGACAGCAATCACTTACTTTCCTACCAGTGCTGGTCTCAATAGTTTTGATTTACTATGGGCTTGTTAATTGCAAATTTAAATCTTCACCTAAGACTTCATCTATGGCTTCTATCTTCTACTTAACTGTGTCTTCTGAAGCATGTCCAAGACCAAGATGATGCTCATATGGTTCTCCTGAACTGTTTCTTTCCTTGCTAAGTAATGCTTTTGTCTATCCAAATATGCTGAGTTTTAAAATATACTGCGTTTAAAAAGCTTGATTTTCTCTCATCCAGTGTACCAGCAAATGCTGTTAGGTTTTCCTTCTAAAGATAGAGAGTGTGATCACCACTTATGACCACTCCCTCTGCAATCCAAGCCTAAGCAGCAGAGGCCCTTGCCTAAATTAACACAGCATTCTCTAAGTCTGCTTGTTTACATCTGCTATCAACATAAACTCTATGTAGAGCATATGGAGTACTCCTTTTAAATGTATGAGTACTCATATTGCTCCTACACTCAAACCTTTGGAGTCCTCCCAACTTACACAGCATAAGAGAAAAACCTTGTTATTTTCTGTCTGTGACTTCTCTCATTCCCCTTAATTGTGTTTCATTCAATTTTAAAGTTAGCTCTCAAAGTAACAGGTTCCATTATGCTATTTTCACACATATACGTCATTACTCTTGGTTCTTAGTAATTCCCCTCTACTACTATCACCCTTCTGACCCTCTTATTGGTCCTGTGTATGATCCCAAGTAGTCCCATCTTCTGCTTTCATGCCAACCCTTCCTTTATATTTCTTTATTCTCTCTCATGACTCCTTTCTGATTACACACACACACACACACACACACACACACACACACACACACACCCCTACATTTTGTGTATGATAGAAAACACTAGCATTTTATTTTGTGGTCTATTTATTTCATGTAGCGTAACTATTTCTGCTTCCATAAATTTTCCTGCATCTGTCAACAGTTTCACTTTTCCTAACTACATAAAGTCTTACTATATATACTCTATTTTTCTTTACTCATTGTGGATGGACACGAAAGTTCAATTCTTTGCCAATCCTTAGATGACTATATATAAAGTTCATCTCTGATTTTTGCTACTTAACTGCATGCTTATACTGTGGTCTCCTATGCCAGTCATTTAGACTCTCTAATCGAGTCTCCCAGACATTTGCACTATTCTTTATATGTACTCCCCATAACATCTGTCTGTCTTGCCTCATCATATCCAGTACTGAAGACACTAACATGTAGGGGTGAAGACTCTATATAGGCAGCAGCTTTATATCTCCATGTTCAATGAGTTATGTCAGTGCTGTTTTCAGTGATGGGCTTCGCAGTCAGCTTGTAGAAAGCAACATGGAGTCTTAGAAACAGTCTGGTTTGTACAGGGTTCCCATGGGACAGCTTTGGCCGACAGCTCAATCAGCTATAACCCAATTCCAGTACTAGGAACTTCATTTGATGACAAATGATTTCCAGCTGGGGCTCTGTCTGCTCCCATTATTTGACTATTTCACTTAGATCACCATTAAATGTATATTTTAGGAAGTTTCTACTATATTGTCAACATACTGCCCCTTAAACGGTTCTTAGTTATAGCTGCCTCTCCCCCATTCTTTACTTTGTCCTTCCCTTCTCTTCCCTTCCCAATTACTCAGGATTATTTTTCTCTAGTTCCATCCATTTACCCTATAATTGCACTCCCTCCAGCAATGGAGGAATGTTTCATTCTCCTTGCTCCACATCCTGGCCAACATGAACTGTCGCTTGTCTTATTGAACTTAGCCATTCTCATGGGTGTAGGATGAAATCTCAAAGTAGCTGTGATTTGCATTTCCTTGATAACTCAGGATGCTGAATATTTCTTTAAAGTGTCCCTCAGTCATTTTGAGTTTCCCTTTTGAGTATTCTCTGCCTAAATTTATATCCCACTTTAAAACTGGGTTTTCTTGATGTGCAGATTTTGAGTTCTTTGTATATTCTAGATATTAGCCCTAGATAATTAGATATTAGATATTAGAATGTGTAGTTCAAAAAAAAAAGCCTTGCAGAAGCTTTTCAGTTTTGTGAGGTCCCATTTATTAATTGTTGATCTTAGTGCCTGTGCTAACAGTATTCTGTTTGGAAGTCATCTCCTAAGCCAGTGAGTTCAAGGTTATCCCCACTCCCTGCCCATTCTCTTCTATCAGGTTCAGTGGATCTCATTTTATGTTGAGGTAAATTTGAATTTAAGTGTTGTGAAGGGTAATGAGTATGATCTATTTGCATTTTTCTACATGCAGCCATTCATAAGTTTGGGTATGTTGTGTTTTTATTTTTATTCAGTCCTTTAAAACTTTGGATTTTGATTTCTGTTTTGACCCATTTTTCGTTCAGTAGTGTCCGCGAGTTTGTAAACTTGCTGTTGTTTCTGCTGCTGATTTACAGCTTTAATTGTGGTGATCATATTGTAATTGGATGTTACTTCAATTTTCTTGTAGCTGTTGAGACTTACTTTGTATTTGAATAGGTAGACAATTTGGTCAAAAAATTCACAAAGTCCTGAGAAGGTATATTCTTGTGTGTTTGTGTGAAATGCTTTACAAGTATCTGTTATGTTAATTTCTTTGTTTAGTTTTTGTCTGGCTGACCTGTCCATTAGCAAGAGTGGGGTATTGAAGAAGTCACCTTCCATTGCTGTGTAAGGATCAATATGTGATTTATGCTTTAGTGGAGTTTCTTTTATAAACTCTGGTAGTCTTTTGTTTGGTGCACAGATGTTTAAAATTACAATATCTTCTTGGTGTATCTTTCCTTTGTTGAGTATTTTAGTCTTTCCCTATCACTTATTTTTTTAAGATTTATTTATTTATAATTATAGTGGTCTGTCTGCATGTTTGCCTGCACACCAGTAGAGGGCATCAAATTTCATTATATAGATGCTTGTGAGATACCACGTGGTTGCTGGGAATTGAACTCACAACCTCTGGAAGAGCAGCAAATGCTTTAATCATTGAGTGAGCCGACTCTCCACTCCCCCCATCACTTCTGATTAGTTTTGGTTTGAAGTCTATTTTGTTAGATATTAAAATGGCCACACTGACTTGCTTCTTAGGTCATTTTCTTGAAACATCTTTGTTCATCCTTTTACTCTGAGGTGATGTTTGTCCTTGAAGCTAAAGTATGTTGTTTATTGGATCCAGCAGAAAAAATTGTTCCTGTTTTAAAGTCCATTTTATTTGTCTATGTCTTTTTATTGAAAGTGAGAGTTATCAATGAGTTGTGTTTGTAGATTCCTGATGTTATTTTGTTATTGTTTCATTTGTTTGTTTTTTTCATTTTTTATTTGGTTTACTGGTCTCCTATTATTTATTTCTTGTGCTTTCTTGCATGCAAATATCCTTTTCAGGTTAAAGTTTTCCTTCTTGTGCCTTCTACAGTGATAAATTTATAGAAAGTTATTGTTTAAATTTGCATTTATCATAGAATATCTCTGTCTCTTGTGACTAAAAGTCTGCTGTGTGTAGTAGTCTGGGTTGCCACCTATAGTTTCTTAGCATTATCGATCATCTGTTCAAGCTCTCTGTTATTTAGAGTCTCCATTGAAAGGTCATGTGTTTTTCTGTTTCTTTTATGTTGTTATTTTGCATTCATATTCCTGCCTTTATGTGTTACTTGGTCTTTTTCCCTTGCAGTTTTTAATAGTCTTTAATATGTATATTAAATATGTATATTAAATAGTTTTTAATATGTAATATGTATCATGATGAATTTATTTTCTGGTCCAGTCTATTGGTATTCTGTACGCTTCTTGTAACTTAATAGGCACATCTTTCTTCATGTTAGGAGAATTTTCTCTTATGATTTTGTTGAAAATATTTTCTGTGCATTTGATCTGGGTTTTTTTTCCCTTCCTCTATTCATAAAGGCTATTTTGAAGTCCTTTTCTTGTTCTTCAGGTATGTTAAAAATCCCAGGGCCTACTATGTGGCTTTTCTGGGCTCTAATGGAGACTTAATGTTCTAGCTGTAGCTTTGTTTTTACAGTAGCATCTAGGCATCTGGGTTTGGGATGATTCTAATTTTCAGCATTGCTATCTGGTCTTAATTTTGTTGTATGGGTATTTTGTCCCTTGGTTTCTGTTGCCTTCTCTGGTTCTTAGGAGGATATGTTAGTGCTGCGGGGTGGGGGTGAGTATTACAAGGTAGGTAATTCTTCTGGGATCTTGATAGGTGTGGCCACTAGGTACTCCATGTAAAATGTGTTTCTAAGTATTTGGAGTTGACACATAAGAATGGCGATGGGCTAGCAGGGGGTGTGGTCTGAAGGTGTCAACAGGAAGGAGAAAAGCAGAGTGTTCAGCTATGTTCTGCTTATTCCACTGGTGATAGGGAAGGAGAGTAAGGAGAGACCATAAAACAGGGAGTCTGCTCCAGGATCACAGAACAGGGTGAGTCTGGGAGATTGTTTTTGGAAAGCAGGAAGTGTGAACATCTGAAGCTTGCCTAACTACCTTGCTGGCCCACTTGCTTCTCCGATGGCTTGGCTGGAGGTTTCCCAGAGAGTGCCTGCTGAAGTCAGTCTGGGATAACAGGATGAATGGAGAGGAAGGTTAGAGGAGAAGGTCTGGGAGAGCTTCTGGAGATGGGTCTGGGGTGGGGGGAGGTTATCTTGCTACAGATTTGGAGATGAGACTGGGGCATGGATTTGGAGGAGAGGAGAGAGAGGTGAACATCTGCAGTCAGCCTACCTGCCCCCACAGCTGGAGTGCAACTTAATCATCCCTCTCAAGCTGGCATCACCCCATGGACTATTTTATCATCTCTTATACCAAGACTTCTGGGAACAAAATCCAGATTTGGCAATTATAGTACTCTCCTAAGGAGCCATTTGATGTTCATAAAACTCTAAAAAATACCATCTAGGGAGCAAGAAGGCTCGGGCAGTGTAGAGATGCATTATTTCAGACAGCTTGAGAGGGCTCCCAAGAATAGGCTGTGGCACATAATGTCATAATGACCTGTCCATTTCTCATTAGAAGGAAGCAGTGCAAGCAGCAACACAAAGTCTTCCGAAAGCTCTTTCATGAGCCAGTTTTCTAACATCCTCACTGTGGTCTTGTAGGAGGAATATGAGATTCTAAAGGAGAATTTCTAATATCAAGGCAAATAATAAAAATATCCCATGCCTCCTAATCGTAGAATTAGAAAATGAGTTCTGAAAACTGCGAGGGGAGAAATTGCTGCAGAGAATACATCATGAGAATTTAAAGCAAACCTTTACACTTTTAGACTTAATAGGTTCAAATATTACATAAAATCCTGTGTCCCATTTGTTATATGTTACATAACATAGGTGACTCTAAGGAGGAATTCAGAAATTGGCAGTTAATGTTTTTTTCTAATCTCTGTGATGTTGGCTAAGACTGTATGCTTAATATCTCACATAAGTGAGTTAAGTCCTGGCTGTTATTCATTAGCCATGAAAATAAACAAGACACAGCCTCTCTGATCTTCCATTTGCCAGTAGATAGAACTAATCAACAGAATAAATAGATAATGTGTGTAGTGTGCTATATAGTGCCTATCCTGTGTCTCATTAGTTACATTATACCATTTATTCCATACAGCTTCTAAATGAGGAAATAGACTTCATTTCTCCCTCCTCATTTACTTGCATGACCACCTTGAAGACCTTATCCTCCAGTCTCAGTCCTGAGATGATGGTTATTGGGGTTCTATGAGGTCATAGATATTAATATTTAGCCCATGCTTTTTATATCAGTGTTCTATATGCACATACCTGGATCAGCATTCATTCAAAAATGTTAAAACATGTGTTATTGTCAGACACTATTATAGGCGACTGCAATCAAGAAAAACAAGACCCAATCCCACACAGACTACTATGAGAGGCTGAGAGTTAGGTTGGTAGAGAAGGACACAAAGTACATTGACAAACAAGGAAAGCAAAACACTATAGTAGATGCTACAATAGGTGGGATTGCATGAGTCGAACCTGTTGGGATCAATTGAGTCCTGGCTTTCAGCTGCTCTTCCCTGTCTAGAGCCTTCTAATTGAAGTTACTAAAAGCCGTGCCTTACCTAGAGGATCAGAGGATGGGATTTTCACCTGTTGGCCATTGACGGCTGTGTATTTAAGCCTCCATGGTGCTATTAAAGAGGAGCTTTGTACCAGTGATGGGAGGTCTGTGTGTCGGTCTATCTCTGTGTGTGTTTCCTTAACCTCCAGCCCCTTGGCCGAGTGTGGCATAAACCTACCCACATTTGGAGGGGCAGAAAGCTTTCCAGAGGTTTTGGTATTCAAGATGAGATCTGAAAGGATAGTGGAAATTACATATACATGTATGTGCAGGTGGAGGTCACAGAGGTAGTAGTGGTAGAGGTAGTTAGTTAGTTAGTTAGTTAGTGGGCAGGGCAGTCCTGGCAGAGGCAGATCAGGGAATGTTCAAAGAACTAGAAAAAAAAGAGAGCAATCAAATAGCCAAGAGCATTTCACTGTATCTGGAGAAACTGATGGCTATCAATAAATATTGAATTAACTAGTTGGTGATGCATAGATTGGTTAGATGCTCGGTTTTCTTAGCTTGGCTAAGTTTTTATGGTATGTTTCTGGGATTTGCTAATGTGTTCACACCCAGTCAAAAGTAATGATTAAAGCAAATGTTGTAGGTGTAGGGTATCTAAGTACAAATCCCAGTTCTCTCATTCACTGTCGGGCATTGTCAATTAGCCCCCAGTGCTCTCTTAAGATGCTCATGTGTAGTTTGTTAAATATTATAGTCGTTGTCACAATACATTCAGTGAGTATATGTTAGTAGCACACCTAAGATTTTACTGCATGTATGTCTTGCTGTGAGACCAGGTAAGATGCTCTGTGAGGTCAATGAAACCATTTTAAATACTTTCTCCTGTCCAACAGGACATACCAATGCTAACCCAAAGATTTGAATAAGTTTGTGCTGAAAGTTACATTAGTTTAGGCAGCTTAGAATAATGCACATGATTATAAATCCTGGAGAAAATCATGCCCAGGCATGGATTTGTGGCTCTGGTGGTGTGATCTTGGGAAGGATGTTTAATCCTGCCATTATTTTAGCTTTTCTGTCCATAAATGGAGATGATCAGCACAATAACCTGCTTAGATTTTTTTATGAACATTCAACGGGTTTTTCTAGATAAAACATTTAGATCACAGCTGGTACTTCAAAGCTAGTACAGTTATTAATATGCTGTTTGTGTTTTTAGGCTTGGAATGAGAAATTGGAACTGAACGGGGTATGCAAGAAATGCAGAAATGCAGCCAACTGAAAGCCATAGTGACATAGAAATGAATAATTTTCATTTATTTATGTAATGATTTGTACATGTCCAAAATGTTTACACACTTTTATTGTATTAAAATAGCAGAATCTAGAATAACTGGCCATGAAGCATTCGCTCTAATTCTAAATCAATCACAATCTTGGTTTTGGTAGACCACAGGGAAGAAAGTGACATGCTTCCTAGAAATAAGGAGCTAAACAAAGTCTGTAGATTACTATCCTAACACCAAGAAATGCCTACAATTATAACTTCAAAAATTATCAACTAATAATGGATCCAATCTTAACAGGCTCAATGCAATTTGAACCATCAAAGTCATGATAGAGGTAAATCAAAGCCACTTACCCAATCCTGATTTAGAGCTTAGGGAATTTATTCTTCTAAGAATCTGTAATCCTGGTATCTCTGTGGGGCTCACTGGGTATGGGAGAAAGATGCAATATGCATACAGAATGCTAGGAGTTCAAATGGGGAAATCCGTAATTCCTTAATTAAGTTGCACAGGTAGTGTTTTCTGTATGAATAAGATTCATAAATGTGTAATAATGATCTCAGATTGATAGCTGGACAACAGCTATGTTTGATTTTCTGACATACAGCTGAGAATAGAGTTCACTAAGGCTGAGTTGTGGCAAATGCCTTCAACTAAAAAAAAAAGGGACACATACATGTTAGCTATGATACACATCAAATACTCTGTAGTATAATATAGAATTTCTTTTAAAAGTCATTAATTAAGATTGCTTCCTTTCAAATGAATTACAATAATCACTTTCCTTTTAAATGTGGTTAAGCATGAATCTTGCTTCATAGAAAGCCTGTCTTCTATATAAGGCTATAGCTTTACCCTTAACATTTATCTACAAAACATTCTCTAGGGTCCTGAACTATATACATGTCTACAATAAAAATTAGATGAAATATGCCTTGGCTACCATACAGCCAGTAATTATGATGTTTGTTACAAAGTTACCTTTACAAAATTTGTAATTCAGTCAGGAAGTTCACAAAAGCTTATGGCCTTGCCTGTTTCTCCCCCCCCCCCACTTTCGTTCTTTACTTACACTGACTATTTTTAGGAATTCCAGGTAGGAATTGCTTATTCAAATTAATATTCCTTGGATAACCATGATGAAGGCATATTTCATTTTCCTACACTCTGAAAAAGGAGGTAGGTTTTTCAAGCATCTGAAGGTACATTTTCACTTTGAAAATCGGGGTTTGGAGCTTATAACCTATATATCTTCTAAATGGAGATCATGGGTAAAATACATGACCCAGCATATCTACTTAAGGTGTCTTGCTGACCTGGTCTCAGAGGAGAAGAATTTTTATATGTGGCCTAGAGACTGGTCTTATGATATTTTGGTACAGCAAGGGAGTGCCTTTTGTCTTGTCTGAAGAGTCTGTTTGAGGATAAAGTGAAGAATTTTGGATTAATTCCAATGGCAGAGGAAATTTCAAAACAGCCTAGTATACTCTGTCCTGTGGTTATTAATTGTAACTCTAGTGAAGATTTATAATGAAAAGGAGCAAGCTGAGCAGGGTAAATTACAAAATGTAAAAATTTGAGGGGAAAAAAGCACTAGGAAATGAGATAGAGATAAATCCTGTGTTCAGGGAGATAAATGGATTAAGAAACAGAATAAAGGAAGTGATGACCTCAGGACAAGATCCCACAGAGCTACTTTTCCAACTTGTGAAAGAGAACTAAAGAAAATCGTAAAACCCTGTGTGGCCTTGGATGTCTTTCAACCGGAACTCAGAAGACAGAGGCTAGCAGATCTCTGAGTTTGAGGCCAGCCTGGTCTAGAAATCCAGTTTCCAGACAGCCAAACTTAGGTAGTGAAAGACAGAAAGCTGCTGAATGTGTAATTAAACAAAGGAACCATGTTCTAGTCCCAGTAAGCAGTCAAACTTGGCAACTTCAGTCACTTGGTTCTGGATTGAGCATTAAGGATAGTAGAAAGGAGTTATGGAATAAAGCCAATGAGGCCAGGCACTTGTCAGGGGTGTCCTTGCATGGGGGCCTAGAGAGGCCATTGCATAAAGCTGTGAAGTTGAAGCCTGAATTGCCTTGAAGAAACCAAGAGAAGCCAGAGTCATAGAATGCCTGCCCAAGAGAGCTACTAACAGGAAATGAATACAGCCCAAAGGAAAGAAGTGTGCTGCAGCCAACAAAGCTGACAGGAGTTGGATATCTGAAGAGTGTTTTGACATCAGACATGGAGATGCACAGTTTGGAGTTTGCCCAGCTACTTTTCAGTCTTGCTTTGGTGATTACAATTAAGAGACTGCATGAATCTCATGAATTTGGGGCTTTAAAACTTTGTTAAGACTGTAATGGACTATAGGCACTTTTGAAGTTGGACTAAAGACAGTTTGAATTATGATATTGTTAAAAGCTTATAGTAAACAGGGAGTGGAATGTGGTAGCTTGAATGCAACTGATACCCCATAATTTCATAGGGAGTGGCACTATTAGGAGGTGTGGCTTTGTTGAAATGGATATGGTCTTGTTGGAGGAAGTGTGTCACTGAAGGGCTAAACCTTGAGATATCCTATGCTCTGGATACTGCCCAGTGTCTCAGTCAACTTCCTCTTGCCTGCTAGATTTAGGACTCTCAGTTACTACACCAGCACCACGTCAGCCTACATATCACCATGCTTCCCACCATGATGATAGTGGACTGAACCTCGGAACTGTTAGTTGCTACCTCTATTAAAGGCTTTCATTCATAAGAGTTGCCATGGTCATGGTGTTGCTTCATAGCAATAGAAACCTTAACTAAGACAAAGTGGTCCTGGTGAAGCTGAACCACTGCATGTAAATAAATAAAAGTGGATCCATATTTACCACTCTGCACAAAACTGATGAAAAAAAATCTCAATATAAGACCAGATACCATGAATCTAACAGAAGAAAAAGTAGGAAATAATCATGGCACAGGAAAGGATCCTAATAGGAAATCATTAAGATCAACAACCAATAAATGAGACCTCATAAAGGGAAAAAAAAGCTGCTGTACAGAAAAGGACACCATCATTTGAGCAAAGTGACAGCTTTCAGAATGGAAAAAATAATCATTACAATTTTACACCTAAAAGGGATTAGGATCTAGAATGGACAAAGAACTAAAAAACTTAATATAAAAAAATCTCCCCAAATGGGGTATGTGCTGGCTAGTTTTATGTCAACTTGACACAAGTTAAAATCATCTGAGAATAGAGAACTTCAATTGAGAAAATGCTTGCACAAGGTCAGTCTGTTGTCAAGCCTATATGGCATTTTCCTAATTAGTGATTTATGTAGGGGCCCAGTTCATTGTAGAGGGTGTCATTTCTGGACTGGTGGTCCCATTCTATAAGAACGCAAGCTGAGCAAGCAATGGGAAGCAAGCCAGTAATCAGAATGCCTCTGTAGCATCTGCATCAGCTGTTGTCTCCAGGTTCCTGCACTCACTGATTCTGATAATGAACTGTTACATGCAACTGTGAGTGAAATAAACCCTAAACTAAGACAGGTACAGAATTAAAGAGAGTTCTCAAAGGAGGAAACGCAAATGGCTGATAAACACTTTTAAAATGTTCAGGATCTTAAGCCATTAGGGGAATGCAAATTAAAACTTCTTTGGTAGTTCATCTTACTTCAAAGAGAATGGCCAAAATCAATAAAATAAATGATGACAGCACATGCAAGCAAGGATTCATGGAAAGGGGAACACGTATTCGTTGCTGCTAGGAGTGCAGAAAGGTACAGCCAGCTTAGATATCAGTATGGCTGTTCCTCAGGAAGCTGTGTATAGGTTTCCCTCAAGATTCAGCTACTCCACTTTTGGAATCTACACGAAGGATTCTATGTTTCACTATGGAGATATTACTCATCCATGTCCACTGCTGTTCTATTTATAGTAGCCAGAAGTTGGACACAGCCTGGATGTCCATTTACTGAGTGAATGGATAATGAAAATGTTGTACATTTACAAAATGAAATATCATTTCAGCTGTTAAGAAAAGTTAAATTATAAAATTTTCAGGTAAATAAATGAAGCTAGAAATAATCGTCCTGAGTGAGATAATCCAGACGCAGAAAGACAAACATTGCCTGTTTTCTCCTACATGTGGGTGTTAGCTTTAAGCTTCTGATGTATGTATTTCATTTAGGGTGTCCACAGAAAGGACCAGAGAAGAGAATAAGATCATCCAATGAAGGGGGGATATAAAATATAATGTTAAAAATAAATAAAATATAAGGAAGGATTATGGGGGTGATGGGAGTGCAGGGTAGAGGAGGAGAGATAGGGAAGGATGATTAACACTAAAAGTCTTTTGAAAAGCCATATGGAACTCTTATATCATACAATCTCCCTAAAAAATATATATATATATGTAATTTAAATGCAGTTACTTTATAATAGGAGAGAGAATGCTCCAACTAGATAGCATATGTTACCAAATAAAAAGATCAGCATCAGAAATGGTTTAGTTATTTTTAGTCATAAGCTAAAGGGGTGCCATATATTTTTCCCAAACATTACAGGCTATTGTCTGGGCAGTTGGTTGCCCTACACAACCTGATAGTAAACTCCTATTGTTGAAGACATAATATAATTATGTTATTAAATATAGAGAAATAAAGCTTGTGCTCAATTAGAAGCTTCACTCCTGATAAATTTTGTGCTCATGTGTGAATGAGTGGAGTGTATGTGCAATGGTGTGAGAAGGTATATATGTAAATGAATTATGTGGTATGTGTGAATGTATATGTGGGAATGTGTATATGCGAGAATATTGAAACATGTTGCTTATATTTTGTGTGTGAGTATGTGGCTGTATGAGTATGAAGTAAGAAAATGTGAGTATATGTAAATGTGAGATACAGTATGTTTTTGTGTATGTGTTTGTCTGAATTGTTGAGTACGCGAGTGTTTGTGTGTGTGTTAGAAAGTCTGTGATTACAGAGAAAGACTTATGTATTCTGCAAATTAAATATGTAAAGGAGGTAAATGACTGTCTTAGCCATATATGAGCAAAAATAGAGCTGATTCTTTATTTGGAATATTCAAAACCAAGCAACAAAGATATAAATGGTAATAAAACCATACATTCAAGTCTTCATTAATCCTGGTTGATACCTCTTACTTGGAGGAATGTGCAAATTTATTAGCACACTCACGAATGA
Source organism: Arvicola amphibius (assembly GCF_903992535.2). Taxonomy (NCBI): domain Eukaryota; kingdom Metazoa; phylum Chordata; class Mammalia; order Rodentia; family Cricetidae; genus Arvicola; species Arvicola amphibius. The sequence goes on along the minus strand of NC_052055.2, from coordinate 15,895,412 downwards.
AGAAGGGGTGAGGTCTCCCATGAAAAGACAGGGTAATAGTTTCATCTGTACATATTGAATACAATTTTTTTTCAAGAAATCTGTGTAATTCCACATAGACTAAGAGTTATAGGAGACAACTTGGGCCATATTTTTGTGTTAAGTTTTGCCCACCTTTTAGCTCAAATTTTCTATAATTTTAGGAGCAATGATTTTTGAATTTGCTAATAAATGTAAGATTTTTAGAGTTAGGATTTTATTATAATATACATGACAAAAATAATTGAAACATCAAATCTGTATCTACAATCTTGACCTGCCTGCAAGATATATAATCCACTGGTGAAATAGAGGCATATATATTATAGGAGAAACCAACTAACTTTGTTTTTCTTTTTTTAATTGTTTTTATTGAGTTATATATTTTTCTCCACTGCCCTATCTTCCTCTCCCCTTCCCTTCTACCTTCTCTCATGGTCCCTATGCTCCCAAATTACTCAGGAGATCTTGTCTTTTTCTATGTCCCATATACTTTAGATCCATGTATGTTTCTCTTAGGGTCTTCATTGTTGTCTAGGTTCTCTAGGATTGTGAGTTGTAGGCTGGTTTTTCTTTGCTTTATGTCTAAAAGCCACTTATGAGTGAGTACATATGATATTTGTCTTTCTGGGTCTGGGTTTTCTCACTCAATATAATGTATTCTAGATCCACCCATTTGCCTGTAAATGTCAAGATGTCATTTTTTTCTGCTGTGTACTACTCCAGTGTGTAAATATACCACATTTTCCTTACCCATTCTTTAATAAAGGGGCATTTAGGTTGTTTCCATGTTCTGGCTATGACAAACAATTCTGCTGTGAACATAGTGCATATGATCTTGTGGTATGATTGAGCATCCTTTGGAATTATAACAAAAAATGGTATTGCTGGGTCTTGAGGAAGGTTGTTTCCTAATATTCTGAGAAATAACCATACTGGTATCCCAAGCAGTTGTACCAGTTTGCACTCCCATCAGCAATGCAATTGTGTTCCCTTTACTCCACAATCTCTCCAGCATAAGTTGTCATCAGTGTTTTTAATCTTGGCCATTCTTACAAGTGTAAGATGGGATCTCAGAATTGTTTTGATTTGCATTTTTCTGATGGCTAAGGATGTTGGGCATTTCCTTAAGTGTTTTTCAGCCATTTTAGATTCCTCTATTAAGAGTTCTTTGTTTAGGTCTGTACCCCAATTTTATATTGGATTACTTGATGACCAATTTCTTGAGTTCTTCGTATATTTTGGAAATCTGCCCTCTGTTTCATGTGGGGGTAGTGAAGATCTTTTCCCATTTTGTAGGTTGCCGTTTTGTCTTGCTGACCTTGTCTTTTGGTTTACCAAAACTTCTCAGTTTCAGGAGGTCTCATTTATTTATTGTTTCTCTCAGTATTTGTGTTAATGGGGTTATATTTAGGAAGTGGTCTCCTGTGCCAATGCATTCAAGGCTACTTCCCACTTTCTCTTCTATAAGGTTCAGTGTGTCAACCATCTTTTGTTTGGAATTAAAACCTACTGAATGGAATAGAACCCATATCTCACACTTTCAAATTAATCCCTAAATCTGAGATTAGTTAAAGGGCTTGAGGGGCATTTCTACTACAATTATTCTACTATAAGATAATAATAAAACAACTTCTAACAATAAATCAATATATCCATAGAACAGTGCATTGCTGAGTCTTCATCAGAAAAGCTTCCTGTTGCTCTATATGGTGATTAGCAGAGACCCACAACTAGACAATATAAGAAAGTGGAAGACTTTGGAGCACTCATCCAGAAGTGAGGTAGCCCTAAGGTTCTTTCCAGGATCTATGATCACTCATGGCACACATACACACATACAAGTAAAACACTCACACATTGAAAAGAGAAAATGCTTTTTAAAAGAATCTGTATAATTTTACTTATCACCTTCTAAATGAAGAGAGAATATACTTGCATCTCAAGATAATCTACTCATTTTACAGACTATTTTTCCAGTGCTCTATCAGAATAATGTTTCAACAATTGCATGTTTCTCTTTTTTAAAATTATTGCACAAAACTATCTCTTTTAAGTCTTCCTGTAACTTTGAGGTAGTCAGGTAATATTTGACCCCAATATGTTGTTTAAAATTTTAAGGAACAAAAGTACTGGCAATGTCCTTCTAGCAAAAAAACAAACTCATGAACTAATACTAGATATGATCATATTTCATGTTATATGTGTATGAAATTCTTAAAAATAAAGTACCCAGGGCTACACAGAGAAACCCTGTCTTGAAAAACCAAAATAGGTAAATAAATAAAAAATAAAGATTTAAATGTATGGTTATATATTCATAAGCTAATGACTTTTTATATTAACTTGTTTATTTCATTATTGCTGTCAAGACCTTCACTACTTAAGGTGTAAACTAGACACTCAGAATGCGAGAAAAAAAAGAGTAAGAACCAAAGTGGGAAATTAGAGAGAAAAAAATCTGACATCTCAGAAGAGGCAGAAAGACAAGACAGAAACCAGAAATATAAAGAGGCATGGCATTTTATTTGCTCATTTTCTAGTGGATAATAGTTTTTCTAATTAGTGTCTGAAGTTGAGTTCTCTAAAGCAAGATCCAATCACTTTATTGGTGGCAAAGAGTTCTTTCCAAAACAAATCCATTGCAGGAAGGCTCTCAAGAGAAGATGCCTCCCCAATTGGTTATTTAATACTAAGTGATTATTTCAAAAATCATATATACAGAAGTAACATTATACAGACTGAATGGATTGCATTTATATATTTAGGAAAGTGGAGTGTGTGTGTTTGTATGTGTGTGTGTGTGTGTGTGTGTGTGTGTGTGTGTGTGTGTATCAACAATTAAAGAGGCCATGAACCTGAGACAGAGCATAGCAGATACATGGCTGGGGTAGGGTAGGAGAAGAGAGAAAGCAAAGAGATTATGTAATCATATCACAATTTAAAAAATAGTTGAAGATTGGCATTCATATTTCTCTATTTCTTGACTGCAAATGTGATGCAAATATCTGCCTCACAATCCTACCACAATGTCATTGCCCGCCACAAAACTGAATCCCTTCAAAACTGTAAGCCAAAATAAATCCCTATTTTCTTAAGTGCATTTTCTGAGGAATTTTGTCATGAGAAGCAAAGTAACCAATACAAATGGCTATAGAAATATCTACCACTTAGCATACACCAAATCTCTGCAGTTGCACAAAGAAAGCAGGAGTCACCATGTTGTCATGAATGACACTGTTTTACAAATAGTGCACAGTGCATCATTCTCAAAATTAGATGCCACTTTATATCAGTTCATTATAATTATAACTTCACTCATTAAGTGCCCTCAAATTAGACAAGACCAAATTTTGCAGATAAGACTTTCCAAAGACAAAACCTCAGGTCTGCTTTGTTAAGGGTTTACACAGTAGATTCTTCATCAAACTAAGCTGTACAACAGGCTGGAGTTGATTAGGGTTTAAGGTAGAATACCTTTATTTTACATTACATCAGGCCCAAAATGGGAAAATTTATCTATGTCACTCGTCAGAAATTGGGATGATGTGCTAGTTTAAAAGATACCACCCCACTAATGGGAGCTCACCAACCCCCAGCCAGACAGGGAAGGAACCAGCATAGCTTCAAACTAGTCCCTCTGAATGTGGGGGACAGTAGTATGGGAAGCCATTCTCTTTGGATGGTTGCCTTGCTAGGCCTAGATACAGTAGGGAGGGCTTTGGACCTTCCCCAAAGCAATGCGCATTACACTCTCTGAGAAGTGCATGGGGGGCAGGCTGGGGGTGGAGTGGATGGAGGGAATGGGAGGAGGAGAGGGAGTGGGAACTGAAATTGGTATGTAAAATAAAAGATAGTTTGGTTTCTGTTTTTGGAAAAACAAAATAAAGGAAATAAAAAAGGAAGTAAGAACAATAACAACAACAACAACAAAAATACTATTCCCCCACATCTTCTAGAATATTTGGTTCTAAGGTGGTGGAAATTTTGGGGAAGGATTAGGAGGTGTGCTCTTGCTGGAGAAGGGTGAGACCTGAGGTTTCAAGACTCATGTCATTTTCACTGTGTCTATCTCTTTCTGTTTCCTACTTGTAGATCAAGATAAAAGCTCTCACCGTTCCTGCCTCCGTACTTTCCCTCCATCATCATGAACGCGAAGCCTCTGAAACCATGCACCTAGCGAAAAGCTTTCTTCTGTAAGTTACCTTGTTCATGGTGTTTTATTCCGGCTATAGAGAAGTAACTATGACAGAGAGGAGAGAGAGTAAAGGGTAATCATCATTATCAAGTAGTTAATCAGTAAATTCATCGGACATATGTAAAAATCTATAGTTTTCTCAATGATCCTTAAAGAATAGGATTTCCAGCACTATATAGTTCTTGTACTTGAGATGTTTTTGACACTTAAATCTACACAAAATCCTTCCCCTTTTTTTGGTTTTCTGTAGCTTTGGAGCCTGTCCTGGATCTAGCACTTGTAGACCAGGCTGGCCTTGAACTCACTACCTGCTTCTACCTCCCAAGTGCTGGAATTAAAGGTATGCTCCACCACCACCACCTGTCTTATTACATTGGATTCTTCGGAATGGCTTAAGAAGGTTTAAATCCTCTGTGGAAAATCAGTTCCACAGATGTCAGGGCCCTTCATGACACCTACATAGAAGTAGGCCTTTAAGATGAGAGAATTTGATGATCGTATCTAAAGATCAATTTTTAGAAGGCTACACATGAAAAATGAAATCAGTGCATTGAAATTATTTCTTTAAAAGAATAGGAGTGTGGACTTTTTTGAGAGACAGGCTGGGCACTAGTAGCTGTGCCTCGTCAGTTAAAGAATAGGTTCTGTGAAGCTCTCTCACACTAAATTCTGATTCCATTGATTTAAGAATCCTGCTACATGCTGTAGTATTGACATAGTTAAAAGGCCATAATGCTGTCATTTGGGATTCTCTCAACACCTTGAAAAGTAGAAGTAGGAGGAACAGGGCATAAGGAACTTGGGGTCAAGGAGGAGTGGCAGGCAAAGAAAGGTAGAAGAATCAAAGAACCTGCAAGTAAAGGGTCTTCTAAATCTGTGACCTACTCAAGACATTTTTATTGGATCACACAGAATGAGCTCCTCTGCTCCAGTTGTACTTCCCAATTTTGGTTTTTAATAATAAAGAAACCAGCACATTAATTTTTAAAAATAGGAAATGATAGGGCAAAGACTCCATAAACAGCTGAAAATGTTAATCACACAAAAGCTCCCAGAGCAATTTCACTCTGGATGCCTCGTGGTTATGCATTACAATGGGAATTTTCATCAGAACACTGACCCTGGGATGGGTTGCTGAGCAAGGAACACCTAAGGCAGCCTGAAACTCTTAGCCATATTGAGGCCAGGCAACCAGGAGAATACATTCAAGAAGAGCCATTGCCCAGTGGGTATGTGGGGCTGGGGTGTAGGAAAGGGTACTTAATCTACACTGCATAGCTCTACAATCTCAGCATGCATTATCCCAACAGACTCAACAGCCCACAGAGAAACCTGCGTACCATCATCCTTGCTTCACCAGTAAGGAAAATCAGGTTCAGAGAAAGGAAAACTTCCCCTGAATTCACTCAGTTATTTCATTGCTGGTGGCTGTGTTCTTGCTCCATAGCACTTTCCGACTTTGAAAGAACACAGATTTATTATTTTACAGTGACTGTGGGTCATGAGTCTGGGTGTAAGCTCTTCCGACCTTCTGTTCAGGGTCTCACTAGGCTGCAATCCAAGTGTCAGCCAGAACTGTAAATTTTATGTGAGGTTTGCAGTTGACTTTTACAAGCTCAATGGTTATTCATAGGATTAATTTGCTTGTGGTTGTGTTACTGAGATTTCTCACCAGCTGGCACATGGGGCTCCTCTCCACTTGAAGTCACACAGAGTCCTTGTGTTAGGTATTTCCCAGGCACTCCTCTTAACTGTAATGTTCTCCCAGGCCATCAACCATCAGGACATCAGGATCTCTCTCTCTCTCTCTCTCTCTCTCTCTCTCTCTCTCTCTCTCTCTCTCTCTCTCTCTCTCTCTTTCTCTCTCTCTCTCTATCCACCTTTCTCTCTCTCTTGTTTTTCTAAGACTCCTCAGATTGAGTCAAAAGCAGTCAAAATAATTTCTTCATTAGTTAACCAAAAGTCAAAGGCTTAATACCTAATTATAATAGTAATCAACTGTACTCACAGATTATACTCATACTCAGTTTAGATGTATATAGTGTGGGGCAGTGGAAATTAATTTTTTATTACGTTGACCATACACAGCAAGTAAACTGAACAGTCAAAGCATGGAATCGGATCTCTTCACCTCCCAATACTACTTCTGCCTGCACCTGAAGCCTACCAGCATTTCTAATCAATGTCAGTTGTCGAGAGAATTGAGAAAGATGAGCAAGCCCCAGCTTGCCTGCAAGTACCCAAGGAGATGCATAGTGGAGAGTTCTAGTCTCTTTGTTTTTTCTGAATGAAATAATCCCTATAAAATGAGTGTCCCCATTGTAAAGCCCATAGACCATCAGGAAGAATCTAGAGGGTCAGATCTGAGGTTTCATTTCCTTAAATATCAGATCATCTCCATGTTTATAATATTCCATCTATTCTTTCTGCCATGTTTATAGAGTACTTGCTCTGAGTGTTTCAGAGGACGAAAAGACAAAGCCCTATTCTCAAGACCTTTAAGTGTGAAAATACATGAAAGTGCAAACACATAAAATAATATGTTCATTCAGGTATATCTCCATCAAGGAAAGAAGCTGTATCTGTCTGAACAGCCAAGAAAGGTTATAGAGTTCAATCTGAGTGGTTTAATTTAATACTTTTATTTCTTGAATTTATAATATTATTTTCTGCTTCATTTTCTTCCTCCAACCTCTCCCATGTACTCGTTCCCTTGCAGTGTCTTGAATTCATGCCACTTTTCCATTGTTGTTATATAAATTTTCTCCAGTATATAAATACAGCTGTGTTACTTATATGATTTTCAGGACTGATCAAATGATATTGATAATCAGCTAGAGGGCTCCTCCCTGGGGGTTTTTCACTCTCTCTGTAATCCATAAAGATGGAAGGCATTGTTGAGTAAATTAGTGGTGGTTGAAAGCCTTATAGCATTAGTGGAAATATATTCTTTAACATTTTTTAGTGATAATATTTTTCTACAGTCATCTTCCCCACATCATCCCTTTGTCTCACTTGTCAAGTTCTCAGGTATTCCTTGGGAACCTACAAGCCATGTTGGCCAGGGAAGCATATTAGAAATACCCACTCTCACTCCCTTTTCTCCAAATCCAATCCCCTAATCTCATCCTCAGCTCTGAAACAGAAAACCTGCTGTGGCCTCTCCTTGCTCTCTGCCTCCATTCTCAGGAGACTAAGAAGATCTTGGTAGTTCTGGCATCTGTCTTTGGCAGGGCTCCATGCTTCTCTCTGACTCTGCCCTTCTTTCTCCCAGCATTCACTTTATTTTTCCCTGCCTAGCTCTATTCTACCCTATCAGGCCAAGCCAGTTTCTTTACTAACCAATGGTATTCACAGCATACAGAGGGAAATCCCACATCACATCTGGTGGTGATATTTTGTTTGTGCTTTAACAGATAAAGCTTGCCTGAAGATCAGAGCACAGAGCTAGACACACTAGTTAGCCAGAGGGCAGTCAACACTGGCACTTATACCTTTAATCCCAGCACTGAGCAGACCGAGGCAGACAGATCCCTGTGAGTTCAAGGTCACCCTGGGCTACAGGAGTTTGGATAATTCTAAAAGGTGTGGTGACTCACACTTTTTATTTCCAGAGCTCCAGAGGTGGAGACAGGAAGGGATATGGGTGGGCAGAGAGAGGAGTATAAGGTGAGAGGAGACACAAGCTCAGAATTCAGTCTGATGTTTCATAGAGACAGCATTCAGTCTGAGGTATTGTAGAGACAGGATTCCCTATTAGGTCTTAGAATTTCTTAGAGATAAGAACTAGTGGCTGGCTGCTTTGCTTTTCTGATCTTTCAGCATTCACCCCCTAATATCTGATTCTGGGTTTTTATTATTAAGACCAATTAGAATTCAAGCAACATCTATAATAAAAAATGTTTATGGGGCCTTGTTTCCTTCTGTATAATTACTTTATATATGCTCTAGCATGGACCAGTTCTGGTGTTTTATCTAAATTAGTCCATTTAGGACTCCATTGAAAATCTGTTCTCTTAGTTTTAGCTAAACACAAGTATTGTCAAGAAGCATAAATTAAACTCTCATATCTTTTTCTAAAGGAAAACAACAACAAACCTCTCTAATGTACAGTAAATTCTGATCCCAAAGCCTTTTAGTTTAACCTCGTTCATGATCTCAGCTGCTGTTATCACTTCTTCATCATTAAGTTGCTTCTTTACTCCCAAACTTGCTATCAGATCTGACTACATCATCTGATGACTGCTTTCATTGATTAATGGGGTAAAGTTCACGGGGGGGGGGGGCAGACAATTCAGTAGAAAGAACAGAGAGTGAGCTCGATGACTAAAGAGTGGTTCACATAGAATTTTTTAAACTCGGTTTTAAATATAAACATTTGAAAGTATCATGCACTATAAAGCCTTCAAATTTTTATCACATCTACATACTCCAATGTTACTGAATCCCTTAGACTGGTTTCTTCCCTCTCCTCCTTTCCTGACTCTAGCAAGAGTTACAAGCAGTGCTTTGTATGGTTTACTTCTGCAGAGTTCCAGGACTAGGAATCTGGTGAGTGAATTCAGTTTCTAATGATTTGTGGCTCTCCGTTCTTACCCACACCCACACACGCATACATATAAACCAGGTAAGTATTTCCTTGAGGGGTCTCTAACATAAATAAACAAAATGATGTCAAGTCAGACAGGGGAAATTCTTCAAAGAAAGCCAACTTGGCACGCAGACTCCAGACATGGGGGAGAAAATTCAAACAGACAGTCTGTGTGTTTGAAATGCTGTTTAACTACAAAGCCAGAATTTGGAAAAGCTTAGAAATTTTGATTATTTGAACAGAAATATTCCTGGAAAGCATCATTGATTACTGGCAAAATGGCTAGGCTTGGTTCAGAAATCCATAATTGTGCCCTGTAAACCTTGAGAAATTAACCCGTTCCAGATTTTAGTTTGATCAGTAGAGCTTGGTATGATTTCAATGTGACTCTAAGACCAATACTATGGCCCTTACTCGCTTCATTTTCATGTATATGTGTGATGTTGTGCACGTGTGAACACTTGTGTTTGAGGATGTATACACATGTGTAATCCCAGCAATCATCCTTGGTCTCTCTTCCATTTTATTCATTGAGACAGGGTCTCCAAATTAAACACTGAGATTACCGATATGGCTAGACTTGCTCAGTAATTTACTCTGGGCATCCTCTGTCTCTGCCTTCTGAAGCTGGCATTACAGGTAGACTAACCTGCTTACAAGCCACGACTGGGTTCTTCAGAGGGATCCAAACTCTTCTCTTCATGCTGGAACTACAAAGTATAATCACGAAGCTATCTCCACAGTCTCTTTGCAATTTTTTTTTTCCTACAAAAGGATTGGATGCTCCCAAATCTACTACTAAAAATCATAGTATTACACACATCATATGTTACTCTTACTGTTTTGTTTTGTGTTTCAAGACAGGGTTTCCCTGTGCAGTAGTTCTAGCTGTCCTTGAACTCACTTTGTAGACCAGGCTGGCCTAGACCTCACAGAGATGTCCTTGCCTCTGCCTCTGGAGTGCTGGGATTGAAGGTATGTGCCACCATGCCTGGCTAAAATTTGTTACTTTTAAACAGTTTCTCTACATATAAAATCCCACACATTTATCGAATTTCTATAACTTTGCACTTCTTACAATCCACTCCTGTGTGACTGGCAAGTGCTGAACAACTGTCTATTTAGAATCCTTAATTGTTTTAAGCCATGGCTTCGGGGCTTTTTAGAGCTAATCTACTTTGTGCAATCATCTCCTGTAAACAGACCTTGCTTTTTGTAGGAAACGGGTGTATAAAAGGTAAGTAAAATTTTTAGCAATTGCTCTTTCTCTTCCCATTTGCTCCACAATCACACTATCACCCAGAAGTACAAGAAAGGGTTAAGATGTAAGAATAGAGAATACTCAAGTTCAGTTCCAAAGATTTAGACATACCTTTGATATCTGCCAGATGGACCTTTGAAATGCAAAAGAGGGACAGATCCCTAAGGGAAGGCTGACACATAAGTCCTGACCTGTGAATTAATCAGAGAAACCACTGGATGTGAATAGACAGTACTTTTATGGGTGTGGTTGGTGTAGGCTGCTTGACCAGGGTGGTCCCTGTGAAAAGAAAGCAAGAATTCACTTGGGATCCAGGGAGACAAGTGTAGGGTTGGTCCCTCTGGACCATCACTAAGTGCAGATAAGAGGCAAGCTACAAACACTCACTGTGGAAACTATGAAGAACGGAGGTCTATGCTTTCCAAGACTTTTCATATTATGCCCTAGAATCACAACAGACCGTGTCTCTGAAAACTTAAACTCCAACCTCTAAGCTGCATGAAAGCAGACTTAGTTAATTTTGTTCATTATTGCATAGCCAGTACTTCAAACAGTGTCTGACATTGCTTGTAAAGGTTTAATAAATATGTTTTGTAAGGTATTATGTATAGTACTAAGGTTCATACAATTCACAGATATTAGAAAAGAATGGAATTATTTTTATATTTTTATCTATATGTTACACAAACAGCATACAAACCTAGGCACACACGTTGGAATCAGAGCCTCTCTGTCATCATGTTTCTCAGGTACTTTATCATCACCTGAACTATGAGATGTATTCCTTATCTGATGAGATCTGAGAGATAAAGGATCTGGATTCAGACTACTGAGCAATAAGAAGAGGAGAGGGCTCTATCTGTTGAAGGAAGCTGCGGGGCTGCGTCCCGCCACCCGGCCACTGGCTAGCTTTACACCCGAAATAATTACACGGAAACTGTATTCTTTTAAACACTGCCTGGCCCATTATCTGTAGCCTCTTATTGGCTAATTCTCACATCTTTCTTTAACCCATATTTAGTAATCTGGGTAGCACCACGAGGTGTGGCTTACCAGGAGAGATCTTAACCTGTGTCCATCTCGGAGAGGAGCAGCATGGAGACTCCTATGGCGACTGCCTGAAGCGTCTCCCCACTCCTGCTACCCAGCATGCTGTTCTGTCTACTCCGCCTACCTAATTTTCTGTTCTTTTAAAGGGCCAAGGCAGTTTTTTATTAATAATGAAAGTAACACATAGACACTCCTCCATACTCCCACTAGGGTCAGGAAATCAAGGCCTTCCTCAGAACCAACACACAAGGACTCAGAAAGGAACATCCTCTCAGGAACCTGAGCCTACAAGGAATATAGACATAGTGCCTCGAAACAGAAGAACCAGAGACTTCAGAAAAAAATTCCTGGTTCTAGCCTTGGCATAGCTCACTTGGCATAATTCAGCATCACTTGCTGTTTTGTAAGGTTAATTCATTCCAGATAATGATCATTTCACCCAAGTCCTGATTACTTGACAATTTATAATCATCCCTTACTGTTGAATGAGTCTTGGTAAGGTTTGAATATAATAACTGAGACTGAATTTTTCTCTAATCTCTTAGTCTGAACCTGTGTCCACTTCAGTTTCCTTTAAAGAAAGAAAGAAAGTGTGATACTTTATTTTTTTAAAATGTGTTTTAGAGTTCAATGGGAAATTTCAAATATGTAGAAAGGGTGAAGAGAGTATATGGAATACTCACCATCCATCAGTATCTTCACCATCATCAACACATCCCTATCTGCTCCATCTTTATTTCCTATTCTCAGAACTAAGCTGATCATTTTGATTTAGTAGTTTATTAAGACACAAAGCTTACGTTCTTCCATTATAAGAAGATGTGTCTATTTGATGATTTCAATGGGAGGCCTGCCATTTTCTGAAGAGAAATGGAGGAGGTGTGGATATGGGGAAGGCAGAGGGGAGGTGGGGTGAGGGACTCGGTGGGGTGGAGGGAGGGGAAACTACAGTCAGGATGTAGGAAGGAAAGAAGGAAGGAAGGAAGGAAGGAAGGAAGGAAGAATTAGCACAAAACATAAGATGTGTCAGTGGTTTCTAGAAAATGTATTGCATAAAAATCACAATAAATTTTAAGACATCTTCATTTTACCAAACTGCCCTCTGTGCATTTGTAGTCAATCTCTCTATTCCTGTCTCCAAAACCAGGCAACCACAGATCTGCCTTGTCTCTCTTCAGATTGCCTGCTCTGAATATATCACATGTAGAGAACTGAATAATACCCAATCAATGGTTTCTGGATTTCTTCACCTAGCGTAAGCGTAAAGTTCTTGAGTTTCGTTCAGGTTGTAACTGTATAAGCGGTTCAGTCATGTCCATTGCTAAGTGGGTTCAGTTCTCTAACAGCTTGGCATTTTTGTTTAGACATTCACTAGATGTTGGGTATTTAGATTGCTTGGGGATTTTATATAACAATAATGCTATAGACAACTATTGATTAGTATTTTCATTTTTCTTGCGTAAGCACTTACACATGGAACTGCTATGTGCTCTGCTGTGATAGGGTGCCCTCCCAAAAAATTCAGGGGAAACTTCATTTCCGTACAACATTGAGAAGTGGGAATATCAATGAGGCAAGGCTGTGATCCATGGAAGGCGAGTTTATGAAAGCACAGTCCACCTTATTCCCCACTTCCACACTCTTTTGCCATGTGTGCCCCAGGGCTCTCACTAGCCTTCAACTCTCTAGCTACCAGGACAATGTGTCAAGAAAACTTTTGGTCTTCATAGTTTGCTTAGTCTGTGGTATTCTGTTATAATAACAGATTAGGAGAAAGAGTCACATGGTAGCCTTGTAAGAAAGTAGAAAGCTGTTTTCTAAAATAGTATCATTTTGCATCGGAAATGTGTAAGGGTTCTAGTGTTCTACATTCTCCCGATTCTTTAGTTTCGGTTTTATTATTATTATAGTTATCTTTGGAGAGTATGTTTTTAATTTTCGTATTATTAATAAATAATGACACTGAGAACTTTTCTTGTATTTTTATTTGTCTACTCTGGTGAAACAATTACTTGAGCTTCCTCCACCCCTGCTGAATTGCTTGCCCCCTTTCGATTGAAGCATCCCGGCTCTTTATATACTTTGGACCTGAGTTCTTTCAAAAATACATAGTTTGTTGTAGTATGTAATATCATGTAATAGTAGTTTCTTAAGTTAGTCCCTTTATTTCTCTAATGTTGCCTTTGAGCTCCCTCTGAGCCCAGGTAGTTACAATATCTCCTAAATTGTTACAGGCAGGGGACTGGTTCTCAGTTTATTTGGCTGTGAAAAATTACTGGGGAATCAATTTAACTTTTCTAAAAACTGGACTTGTACCTGATTCAAAAGACTTGCCCAGCTGGATGACCTGCTAGAGGGAAACAGGGGGCCTTTCACAAGCAAAGGTATGTGGGTCCAGAACAGTTGCTGGGATTTTGAGAGCAGTTCAATGGGATCTGTATGTCTGCTTTGGGGGATTTGATATTTAACATGAACATGAAATTTCTACTTTTCAGATGTCTTTTTTATTTCTGTCACCTTAACTTTGTAGCTTGCAGTGTTACAAATCTTAAATTTCTCTTATTAAATTTATCCTTAAGTATTCTATTATTTGTGGAGCTGTTATGAATGGAATTGTTTCCTAAATTTTATTTCCAGACTGTTCATTGGTAGTATATAAAATTACAATTGATTTTTGTATATTGATTTTGTGTCCCATGGCCTCATGAACTCGTTCATTATTTCCAACAGCCTACCCCTGACTTAGGGTTTTCTGCAAAGAAGTGTGGGATTTCTTGTACACATGTGCTTGTATATTAAAATCTAGAACATCACAACGTTAAATGAGACAAATGAGAATATACTCAAGGTCTTTCCTACAACACACTGTAACTACCTAATGGGACAAGCTTTCTGAGTCAGTTTGGGTATATCATCACTTGGGAGCGTGGGGAACATTTGTTTCATTTACCTGTGATAGACAATCAGAAATCAAATTCCCTGAAACATTCAAGACCTTCCTAAGCATGGAGATCTGAAAAAAAAAAACCAACAACACAAAACTCACCTGTGAATATTCTAGTTCCTGCAGCATACATAATCTGAGGCCAGAGCCCCACAGAAAAGATAGGCCATGCATGGTCCCCAAGTGTGTTTGAAGTTGACAGGCAGTAGCATTGCTCAGCTGGCACTCTCAGCTCTCTTCCAGGGAAATGAAAAGCGTTGGGGCTTTATAAAGGTGATAAGATATGCCACCTTAGTTTCTCTGGTTCTAATCAGATCTCTCTCTCTTTCTCTCTCTCTCTCTCTCTCTCTCTCTCTCTCTCTCTCTCTCTCTCTCTCTCTCTCTCTCTCTCTCTCTCTGACTACAAGTTTGCACTATATAGTCCAGGCTAGGCACAAATGTCTCTCCTCCTCCTTCATTCTCCTACATGCCGAGATTATAAACATGTGGTACCACACCCACCTCATTTTACAGCCAAAATAAAGGTCCTGTTGATGCAGTAAACAAGCACTAGTCTCATTGATGTGGTCTCTGCCTAGCAGTGTCTAAAGCCTGTGGTTGCTGCCTCCAGGAACACTACACTTATTGAATGAACACTCTAGACTCAAGTTACCACTTTGAAGGTTGAGTCATCTGGTATCTCTGAGCCTCCGTTCTTTCCTCCACACATCAGGAGCACGATAACACCGATGCCCCCACATAAACATATAGGGTTGCATCAGGGATAAAGAAACATGTTTTATAATATTCCCTGATAGGCCAAAATGCTAAACAAGTAGAAACAAAAATACATTGACCCACTGCCTCCGTGCCATAATGTCTGAATTATGACCCAAGTATTCATATTTAGAGGTTAAATTGGGTCCAATTTTCTCAGATATTGTTCTTCCAAAAGGTACTTTAAGTTGTAACAATATAGGCTCTATTTTTATAGCATTCTGTAATGTCATTTTCATTTGTATGAAAAGAACTTGGCTTTTTTTCTTTTTTTCCTGAGTGGGTCCCTGTACAAAAATGGTGTTATTATTTATCACGGCTCTAATTGGTTTCTTTGCTTCCATGTGACACTCTGTGATTCCCTGTTTCCCATGTTGCCAGCCTGCTTCTCTTATGCACAGAAAAACCTGAGTTTGACTGTTCTTTCCCTAATGACATATATACAATAAGTCAAGTCTTATAGATTGTCTCCTTAATATCACTCAAATCCATCCATTTCTCCCCACCCCATTTGACATGCGTCTATTCTAATCACTGCCATTTCTCACCCCCAAACTAATGGCCCAGTCCCCTACACAGCCCCTCAGAGGAATCCGTGTTTCTCTTTATCTCCATTCCTCTCTCCATATTGCAGTCAGAATGGTCTTCCTGAAGGGCAAGTTATATCATAGAATCCCCTGCTAGAACCTGTGATTGTCGGAATAATCCAGGTGGAAGTCCAGACTGCAGGGCCTGGCACTTGTCCTTTCAGGTTCATCTCTCAGGGTCAGACTCCTGGTCACCTTCCTTGCTTCCCCATTTGCTCCTACTTTCATTGTCCTTTCACGTTGGCCCTTCCTAACTCCGCAGTAGGCGCCTTCTATTTTACTCTCTTGTCACCTGCCACTCACGCATGCTGTCTCCTGCACTAGGAAGACTTTCTTTCAGTATTCTTCCAACCTGCTCCCTTCGGAAGCCCAATTCCTTATTACAGCCCCATAATCCTACCCCCTCTTCTGAAAACCCTTTTCAGGATGCTTAAACCTGGGCTAGATGCCCCTTGCTATGCCCCCAAAGCACATCATACTATCTCCCTTACTCATTCATGCTTCAGTTTGCCTACTTGTTACTGTCTCCTCAACTAGACCACTGTCTCTCTGAGAGCATGGATGCATTATTATTTCTGTTACATCCCAAAAGCAAATAAAAATTATTTTATTTTTTTCAATTGCCTAGATACTGAGGATATTGTTTGTTAACAACTCAAAGTCATATCCCAAACTCATAATTGCCCTCGGTTGCAATAATAAATGGAAGGGTGAGCCACCATTTATTAGATGACATGATCATACAAAGACTTGAATTCTTGGGTTTCTATTACTGAGATAAAACACCATGGCCAAAAGCAACTTTGGGATATAACTCTAAAGCTAATGAATTGAACTTGGGGGAAATTTCCTATTGAGGAAAATCAAGATGGACCATGGAATTTCACTGTGGAAAGCTGGAAGACTAGACTGCCCAAATAGATTTATAAAGAATAGAGAGGTCAGGTTTAACTTGATGTGCTCAAAGTACAGTATCTAGCCAATGTCTGACTTCTTAGTCACTACAGCCATAGAAACTCAGACAGAGGTGTTTGGCTGGGCATGAGTATGTGTGTGTGTGCACATGTGCACACACAAGCACACACACACACACACACACACACACACACACACACACACACACACACACACACACTTGGGCTCTAAGAAGTGTATATTAGATTTCCACCAAAGTTTGATATCCTATGTAACAATGACCATTTAGAACCCTTCAGTACTCCAAGGGGGCTGTTGCTGTTTGTTTCATTTTTGACTCCATGATATATACATAAACAAACTTTTTTGCCATTCTAAAGCAGTGGTTATAGGGAAGCCAGTTTTGGACTGAAATGAGACAGGAACAGCCTAGTAGGGAGTGAGTCTCTGAACTTGGTGTAGTAAGGTTGATGCGAGAGATTTGAAATAACCAAAAATAGTCCTTTTAGAATAAATCAGTTTAAATAAAAGGAGAAAGAAGGACACTTACAAAGCCAAGGCTCCAGCGAAGCAGAGAGTGTCGTGGGGGGAAAAAAACAGGGCGTCTCTCTCCCACCTGGTTCTTTATAAAGGTACCCCTCTGCCCTGGGGCAGCCATGCCCCTGAACGCAGGGATTGGGCCAGCTGCCCCAACAGTGAGTAAGGGATTCATCACCAAGTAAGAAGAATCAGAGAAGAGGCACAGTGATGAGAAAGACCTTCCATGTGTACAACCCAAGAGAATGTCATGACCTGAAAACTGTGCTTGATCTGGAAAATTCCATTAGAATATCTTGGTTACATCCCTCTCCCCCCACATATTTGGGATTAATCACCTTGTACATATTAACATACCAAGGTTTGCAGCAAATTCTACTGATAAAGAAAAACTTTTAGACTGCTGTCTCAAAAAACTACCCACTGATATAGACTAACCCTCCTGGGACCCCTTATAAGGAAACAGACAGAGCAACTGGAGGGATCATTTTAACAATAGAGTGGTGTCGCAAAGGAAGATATTCTTGGAGGTTTATGTGGTCATGGATAGAAGATGATTTAAAGCAGTGTGGATGGAGATGTGTTAAAAACTGCTATTATTTTTTTAGTTTCAGTCCTTATCAAATGTAGATTGAGGACAGTGGTTGAGGGATGAGGAAAGGAAAGTCAAGAGAGCAATTGATGAGGATGGAATGAATGCATGTGGTCACTAACTCACACTAACTTTGGAATCATGGGAAGGCAGGAGAATGGGAATAATGTAATTATGATTTTAGACCACACCTCTGTGAACATCCATTTGATAGTTTTCAAACTCTTATGTGACTGAAGAACCTTCAAATATCAAAATTTCAAGGACGGATCTGAAGTGAAAAAAAAAAAAACCCAAGAAAGCAAAGGAGCAATGTGGGTGGCCAGCCTCTGGTGAATAAAAGAAGAACACAGAAAAAAAAATCTTTGTTGTTCACACTAAAACATTTCGGTAGGAAAATTTTTAGAGCAATCTAGATCTGAAAAATATAGACTTCAAGACAGAAATAGTGTTTATTCCACTTCCAATATAGTCCCAAGTGTAGTGATGAGCTGCGGGCAGGCCTGCTTTTCGTCCCGCCTGGCTCTCGGTCACCGGCTAGCTTATGCCCTGAAATAATTACACGGAAACTGTATTCACTTAAACACTGCCTTGCCCATTAGTTTTAGCCTCTTACTCACATCTTGACTAACCCATATCTAATAATCTGTGTAACACCACGAGCAGTGTCTTACCGGGAAAGATTCAGCATGTCTGACCTGGCAGCTGGCTTCATCACATCTGTCCGAGGCATCTGTCTCACATAGGAGAGGCGTAGCATCTGACTGAGCCATCTACCTCACTTCCTTCTTCCTGTTCTGTCTACTCCACCTACCTAAGGGTGGGCCTATTAAATGAGCCAGGCAGTTTCTTTATTAATTAACCAATGAAATCATCAGATAGCTAGAAGACACACCTACATCACCCAAACAAATAAGTTTAGGGTGAGAAATATCCCACAGAAATAATTCTGTAGACTTGTTGGAGGAAAGACCCATATGGTAAGGTGTCAAAAGCTGCAACTTGGAATGTATTATTTGAAATCACTTCTTGGTCCTATCAAAGTCATGAACTCTCTGTAAAATTTATTATATTAAAATTAAATTAGGAGACTGATACTCATTGCCATCTCACTGTGAAGATGAACAGATACTGCATATAAAATGCTTAGCCCAAGACCAAACACAGGGCAAGCAACAGTTAATACGTTGAAAAAGACACTGTATACCAAGTACTGCAGCAGGCTTTCTTGGACCACCAGCCCCAAAATCATGACAGGGAATCTTATTATTAATTATGAATGCTCAGTTTAGCTTAGGCTTGTTTCACTAGCTCTTATAACTTAATTTAACCTGTTCTGTTCATCTACATTTGCCTTTTTAAAAAAATCTTTCTTTCACTCTGTTTCTACTTTCCTGCTTTCCCTGGAAAGCAGGGGCTGGCTGGCCCCTGGCATGCATCTTCCTCTCTCTCTCTCTCTCTCTCTCTCTCTCTCTCTCTCTCTCTCTCTCTCTCTCTCTCTCTCTCTCTCTCTCTCTCTCTCTCTCTCTCCTTTCTTCCTGGAACCTAAATTTCTCCTTTTACTTACTCTCCCTGCCTGAAAGTCCTGCCTATTCCTCTTCTGCTTACCTATTGACCATTCAGCTTTTTATTAGACCAACCAGGTGCATTAGGCAGTCATGGTAAAACAGCAACACATCTTTACATAATTAAACAAATGCAGCATCAACAAAAGCAACACACCTTTACATAGAAAAACAATTATTCTGCAACACAAACAAATGCAACACACCTTTACTTAGTTAAGCAAGTACAAAAAGTACTGTATGGGGTAGCCTCAAATGAGATACTGTTTAAGCTTCCACATAATAATTGATGCAATGTACCGAACTCTTAATTTCTACTGCAATCATCTTAACCATGTTACCTCTTATGGAAGTGCAAAGCATGCCCATTCTTAGACACTTTAAAATGTGGAGCCTATTCTTATCCAAACTTGGGTTTGGACTTCATTGCTTTTAGCAGTTCGGACTCGTGGCTTCCTCTTTGCTCTTTCCAATCAGTCTTTAGGAGAAGACAGCTATGATTTTGTGAGACCACCCCCAAAATTCCACAAACAAAACTATGTGCAAGGCTTTGAGGCTTCCTGGAAACAGCCAGAACTGACTTCAGAGTATGAGAGCAGTCAGTCTGGAGTGGATCTCCAGCCCAAGTCGAGCCCTCTGATGGGTGCAGTCCTGACAGACAAACTAACTGCAACTTAACAAAAGACCCAGTGCTAGAAACACAAAACTGATTTATTCTCATATTGGGTTTTTTTTTTTTGTGTGTGTGTGTGTGCATGTATGTGTGTTAGGTATTATACCCCCTCCATGAAGGCATGCAGGATGTTCAGAAGTTGATATCAGCTATATTCCTCAATTGCTTCTCCACCTAATTATTTGAGATGTGTTCTCTCACCAAACTTACCATGTTTGCTATCCTGGCAAGCCACTGGGTCTTCAAAATATGCCTATCTTTGTGCCATCTTGCTGCCATGCCTAGCTTTTATGTGGATGTTGGGGATCCAAACTTTGAACCTCATGATTGTATAACAAGCAAATTTACCCAATGAGATGTCTTCCTGGCTTCTGGCTCTGACTCCTCGAGCTGCAGAAATTGTGTGAGATGACCAATATTCACTACTTGGAACTTCTATATTTTAGGGTAGTTGGTTATATGCACAGATACTGTTTTTCAAAAACACGGTATAAAAATGGACACTTGTTCACAATGCAAGCTAGAAAGTGTTAATTACAAGCCAGTGGGGTTAACTACTTTGTTGATTTCTTTTCCCCAGCTAGTAAATAGTACACAGACATTGTCAGATTTTGAGTCCAAATCTATGTTTTCAAGGTCCAAGGTATTTCCACCTTTTCTCTGTGCCCGTAAAAGGAGTCTGTGGTGGAAGTAATAAAGCAGCTCCCGTACAGAGCCAAAGCCTGGGGCAGTATTTGTTGTAGTGGATGTCGTTTGCTTTCTTCCTGAAATGAACCCAGAGAGTAAGAACCCTTAGAAAAGTTGTATGTGGACTCCAGGTGATTTTAATTAACATGCCCCTGTCTCGCCTAAGACACCTAACAAATATTATTTCATTAACATTAAAAACTGTGAAGCACAATTTAGCTCATAGTTTTCCAGAACATACACCATTTTATTTTCACCCCACAGAAATACTTTTCAAATGCTGCATTTTTACTACCGCATAACACAGGCTGGAAAAAGGCATATGGGAGGCTCTACCCACTGTTGCAACTGCTACTTTTCTTGTTTTTCCAGGCACATCTTGGGTGAGCTGTGGGCTTGCTTTCTCGGCTACAGTTTAAATCATAGCCTAGGTCTCATTTTTTTCTTTCCCTTCTTTGCATTTGTGAACATTAAGATCAAGCACTAGAACATGCCTTCAGATTTATGGAGACAGTAATCCGTCATCCACACTTGAGGGGACTTTTTGCCTACCTCTGACTGATTGAATTCTTCCAGAATTTTACCTTCTGACCACTGTTGGACATATTTTTCTCATCTTGCATCACAAAAGTTCAGCTCCCTTCCTACCTTTTGCAGCAGCATAACATATAGGAGAACACACAGGGGGGGGGGAATGAGGAAGGAGGGAGGGAGGGATGGAGGCAAAGGGAGAGAGACAGAGAGGAGAGGCTGCTGAAGTTTTGATTTGCACTAGTTACCTAAACTTCATGAATATAAGCATGGAGATGGGATACCATTAGGCACACACCTGATATTATGGAAACCAGCGCTTTGTGCTGACTTCAAAACTGCATATAGAAAATCAAATTATATAAAACTTAAATAGCATAACAGGGTGGATCAGGTGGCTTAAGACTCTCGGCTCTCCTATTCAGCCTCCAGGGTGCTAAGATTACAGATGTGCCCACCACAACTGACAAGATATTGATCTATCATACCCTGAAGTCTCTCTTCTGTATTCTCTAGCATATTGGGAAGTTAGTCTTTAAGAATGTAAATATAATATAGTACAGCCCCGTATTTTAGTAAAAGTATCAAGCATTTCAAGAGAAAACTTGTTCATTCCTGATTTTTACAGTACAGTTTTTACCTGGAATATAATCAGCCACATTCATTCTTCTGTCTTATATCAGGTATTCAGTAGATTCAGACTTAGTAGTAACTAACTTCCCATGTCTCTTGCCTGAAACACTGTATTTGGCTGAAGTGCCGCTGGGTTATTTTTGGTGTTGTTGTTGTTTTCATTTTTTGTTTATTTGTTTGTTTTTCTTCCTCTATGCTCTGTAAAAAGAGCCTGTTTGTTCATTTCCTGGCTGCCCAGATACAGGATAGTTACACAGAAACTGTATTAATTAAAAGACTGCTTGGCCAATCACTTAGGTGCATTGCTAATTAGCTCTGATATATTAAAATAACCCATTTGTAGTGTGAAGCGGCGGGCTGTGTCCCGCCACCTGGCTAGCTTTACCCAAAATAATTACATGGAAACTGTATTCTTTTAAATCACTGCCTGGCCCATTATCTGTAGCCTCTTATTGGCTAATTCTCACATCTTCCTTTAACCCATATTTAGTAATCTGGGTAGCACCACGAGGTGTGGCTTACCAGGAGAGATCTTAACCTGCGTCCATCTCAGAGAGGAGCATCATGGAGACTCCTATGGCGACTGCCTGAAGTGTCTCCCCCACTCTACTTCCTTGTTCCCACAATTCTGTTCTGTCTACTCCACCTACCTAATTTTCTGTCTCTTAAAGGGCCAAGGCAGTTTTCTTTATTAATTAACCAATGAAAGAAACAGACATAACTCTCCTCCATCACTCATTTCCATTATTTTATATTTTACCACAAATTCCTGGGTGTCGGTCTCCTTTGGTGGGCAGCTACATGGAAGTCCCCTGACTCGGTCCTTTTTCCTCCTCTACCAGCATGGAATTCCCACCTTCCTCTATTCTGCCCTTCCATAGGTCAAAACAGCTTTATTCATTAACCAATAAAAGCAACACCTCTTTCCCCAAGAAACATATCCTTAGACCCAATTTTTTTAAATCAAGATACCTTTAAAATATATGTGTCGGTTTAGCTTAGCAGCATATACAGTGAAATATCCCTCTGTACTTAGCTCATTCACAGTCAAAATATTTAAAGAAAACACAATAGTATATATAATCCAGACTTTCTGTGTATATTCCATATTTATGTGGCTTGTATTTTATTTCTTTAATCTATGACTGTCTGTACTGTGTCTTTTTAAAGCCTTTGTTTGTTTTTTTTAAACAATTTTCTTTAAAAAATAGCTGTATATATTCTTTTTTCTCTCTTCCATGCCTATATACATTTTTGAACATATTGTGTCTCATTTAGGGATATTTTATGTCTTTATGTCTGAATCAATGTTCTTTCCTTAGGGGTAGACACATAGATCACAGTCCATTCCATGTGTAGGGAACCAAATCCAACGAGAGAGAGAGAGAGAGAGAGAGAGAGAGAGAGAGAGAGAGAGAGAGAGAGAGAGAGAGAGAGAGAGAGAGAACTTTTATGGCTGCATTTATAGTATAAGAGATCATGCCCAATGCCCAAGTGGGCTGGTATCTTAAAAGCTATTGGCTGAAGTATTTCCTACAGCAATGCTCTGCCAGAGTCATTTATTTGTAGGACAGGTTGAAGAGAGAGAAATGGAATCAGCCATTGTTTTTTTTATTATAACCATCAGTACTATTTTAAAGGCAGGAAGCTGAAGAAAGGGGTAAAAATGAACAATATTGTCTCTCCTCCACAATCCTACATCATTCCTACTTTGCTGTGATGAACTAAAAACACCCTTGAAACCATGAGCCAAAACAAGCCCCTCCTCCAGGAAGCTCTTATTGTCTGATATTTTCTTACAATGATGAGAAAAGTTAGTCAACATTCTTGTCTATATCCGTAATTCACTCAATAAGTTGTTCATTAGGACTCCTTGTCTCTTTGTCAACTCTGGTGAGGACCACAGCCATCACCCTGACACCCAGAATCTGGACAACTCTAAGACTCAGGTACAATTTAAAATATTTGCTTCATTGAAGCTTATTTGTCTTTAGTTTGAACCACATAAAACTGGTCTACCTGGTGGCTTAAAAATGGTTCAGCATAAGCTATTTTATGTCTCAAACTAGTATTTCCTTCACATTTTACTTATACTTACAACAGCTAGTAGACACATCTGCTAGAAAAGATATTGGAAACTTGAATGCTACAAATTTTTGTATTAACAGTGGAATCCAGTGAATTTAAAGGTTTATTATCGCCCAAATCCTTAAAGTTTGAAAACAGATAATAACTTTAACCTTTTGCTGTGGAGTGTTTAAAAGCCCCATGGTCACACTAAAGTACATGTGTTTATACAGACACGTGTGAGGACCCTTGACAATGTCTTTCCTCTGGCTTTCTTTTCCATTCATTCACTCTAAAGCGAGACTTGGTGCTTGGAGCATGAATTCTAATTGATATTAATAATAAAAATGCAGAGCCAAAAACTGAGAGATCAGAGAAGTAGAGTGGCCAGCCACTATTACCTCTACCAAAACTCAGACGGAAGGGGTGATCCTGTCCTCACACGGCATCTCCAGACTGCATCTGTCTCCACCAAACCGCAGACTGCACTGCTCCTCAGACTCATCCTACCTCTCTCCACCCAGCCATATTACTCCTGTCTCCTCCTCCCTAAGTGCTAGGATTAAAGGCCAGATCCCAAGTGCTGGGATCAAAGGTCTGTGCCCACTACTCCCTGGCCTCTAGTGGCTTAGCTTTGCACTCAGATCAGAACTTCCGAATCACTTCCAAGGTGTTCTTTCACAAAGAAGCTTAAAAGAAAACAAAAACAGTGGAGAGTGGACAGATAAGCTGGGGACTGGATAGCTTCATCACAACAGGCATATAAGAGCGCGAGTCCTTTAAAGTCTTAACTCACCCCGGAGGTTCCCAAGGCCATTTCTTATCCCTACTCTGCATAAGTGAGTCTATGTTTTTGAATATAAGACAAAACTGCTGAGGAGTTTAATTTTCAACAATATTTGCCAGGCCTGAGATTCCGTCAAACACGTGATTCCCCTTTATTCTTTATACTTAAAAGTGTCATCAGCCAGTCCCAACAGAAGGTCACAGAGGTTGAAAGCAAATGAACTGTGTACAGTGCTACGGATATGGCTTCTTCACAGGATGCCACTGGACTGCCTAACCAGGAAAGTTGGCAGGGCCTCTCACTTTGGAAGTCAGTGGTGCCATGCTCTGATGTCCTCTAATGTAATCCTATCAGTCCCTTAAGGATGTTGCCTTTGAGAGGTTTTTAAGTCACTCTCCCCGCATCTGTTTAACCGTTTAACCCTGAGAACCACTGAGGGAATCAGAAGTAGGCTGTCTCTCCTGGCGAGATTCCCCACAACCGCAAACATTGCAGGATGCATAGGAACAAGTTTCAACTGCACCCCTGTGCAGCAGGTCCCTTGGCCCAGGGGAACAGCCACTGACAGCCGGAGCCTCCGCTCTCCTCATTGACCCAGAATGCCGAGGGTCCAGTGGCCCAGCAAGAAACTACAGCACCACCCGGCCGCCACCCACTGTCCTCTCGCCTCCCGCCCAAAGACTGCTAGGTGCCCAAAAGCTTCTAATTGACACCTAAGGTCTCAATCACGGGTCCCTCCTCTCAAAGCTAAAAGAAACCTGCCGCAAGGCAGTCTGGGAGATGTAGTCCTCTCAAATTCCGGCATTCTCAAGATTCCCTCCCAAAGACGCCAGAAGAGAAGATATTCAGTCTGATGCCACGTAATCTGTATTTACAATCTCACTGAAGATGCAGAATTGAGCTCCAAGGAACAATTGGGCAGATTCTCTGGTTGGGACAGAGAGAACGGACTATAATTCCCATGATGCTTTGCGCGGAGCAGGAGCCGGCTGCTCGCTTTGCGTGACCGCAGCAGGTTGGTCCTGGAGCAGATGAGCGCAGAATATTTAGGCAAAAGCGAGAGGAGGGGGGGAGCGCGGGGCAGGAGGAGTACCTCGGCCAAGAAAATTATGCATGCGTTAGGCAAGCTCTGAGAGAATGGCTGTGGAAGGTAAGGGACGCTTGGGGCTTTTTAAGCTCCCTCTTAACCCGCGCACCCCAATCCACACATCCCTGAGGAAGCTCGGCTCCGGCGGGGAGGAGAGAAAAGGGGGAGGAGGCGGCGGGCCCCTTCCCATTCGTACCACTTGGTACTCACCTGAGCCCTGTAAGGCCAGGAGACGCTTAATTTGAGATACGTTTAGGTGCGCAGGACTTCAGGACAGGAGGTGGAGGAAAGAGCGCTCCCTAGCCCTAAGCAATGTGCTGGAAATGGGTGGATAGCGGGGAAGTCCAGCGCGAGGGTTCAGCCCTGACTTGCCCCTTTCCCTGTCCCCTCAGAGAGGGTAGGCTGGGTGGCCACCCGACTGGGGATGCTCGCTTTACCACCCAAACATAGAAGATCCTAGCCAGGTGCGTCATCCAGAAGGTTGGACTGCCATTGGGTCGAGGACCCCTTGCCGTGCATACCCAGCAGTGGCTGCAGCTGGTCTGCCCCTAGAATGAGGACGTCTTCACACCTGTTTCTGTGTAGTCCCGCACCAGGGTTCGCAAAAGTTCCCAGCATGGAAATGTAGCCAGCCGCTTGGATTGGGGAATTCTTTTCTTTGAAGACTGCCTTCCTCTTTCCTCGTGTAATATCGAACTTCGAATTTGCCATTTTGGTTGCACAGCCCTGCCTCTTTTGAACTTTCTGGTTAAGAATTAGGGCCAGGCAATATTTGAGGGGTCCTGGTTTCCACGTCACTTTCGCTTACTTTAGAGCATAGACATTTTTGTTTAGGGTAGTTCCTAGGGTGGGAAGGACATGTGGACAAGAAAGTTTCTGATGTCCAATTACAAGTCTCATTGCACCTCTATGAGATGAAATATGAGTGTGGGGTTACATGGGGAGCCGACCTTCGCTTCCAGAATTAGGGTTTCTTAGTGCACTCGGGGCTGGAGGGGACCTGAAGTAGGCAAAGGAAGGCATGGCTGCCAGCTACATCAGGCTCCTTGCCAAAGGGAAATGAGCCGGTTCCTTGTAGGCTTCAGACAAGAAAAGTCTACAGGGTTTCTTGCTTCTGCCTCACCCTCTGCCTCAAGAGACAGAAATATTCTGACTCTTTACTTAATTGAAGTAGCAACAGCCCGGGTCACACACTCAACACCTGTAAACTCAGGTATGGTGGCCTCTGGGCCATTTCAGGATAAGAGATTCTCAGCCTGAAGCCATTGTGTTCAGCTTTCTCAGCTATACCAACAAAAAATGGTCACCTCTCCAAAACACAATCTCCTGCCCTTCGGATAACAGATCGATGGTGGATAGATAGGTATATAGACAGACAGACAGACAGACAGATAGATAGATAGATATGATAAATAGATGAAAGATAGAAAGAGATGATAGATAAGTAGATAGAAGATAGATAAATAGATGAAAGATAGATCGATAGACAGACAGACAGACAGATATTCCACAGAAACAGAAAGCCAGCATAGTCTGCCAGAAGCTTGAGAAAAAAAGTCTGTTTATCTTCCCCACCTTTCCACCTTACCCATCAGGTGACTTGATTATGATCTCTTTTTTGTGTCCCCCAAGTGAGGGACACTCCCTCCTACTTGTTGGCAATCCACAGTGTTCTTAAAGCTAATTTCCTGGCCACTCTGAGAAGTATAGAAGAGAATCAGTCATATTTCTTGCCCTGTGCAGAATTGCACCAGCAAAATCAGACCTTACAAAAACAAGGGCTTTGCAAAGTGCCTGTAGACTTCAAAGAGCTCATTTTATGTTCTAGTGACTTCCTTGACTGAGACACCTCTGAAGTACACAGGAGGCCCTGGGCCCTAATCAGAATGAGGACTGAAGTAGATGGGTGAAAGAAGTGTTTGAAACTTTCCCTGGAAAGGATGCCTGCCTGTAGTTTTTGCTAAGAGAGTTCTTTCAGCAGGGAGTAGGACCTTCCTGGATACTCCCCCCATGGTCCTTCAAGACTCGGGAAAGAAAACATTTCCTCCAGGAATCTATTCCAGACTTCTAATCTTCTGCCTTTCTGAGTCATGGGGGCCTCCTGCTCGGATCTTCCCGAGCTCTAGTGCTTAAATCTGTCCTACACTTAATCCGTCTCTCACTGGACTCTGAGGCAAGGAAGGATGGAGATCATACACTCTAATTTCCCAGGCAATAGTGTAGACCTTAGCCCATAGCAGGCTTTCAGAAACTGCCAGTGGGTTGCACGGCAAACCTTCATGCAACTTTTTAACTGACTTCATGAGGCTGACCAAATGCCATCAAAGGGAAGCTTGGAGGTGTTGTTTCCAGGAAGGATCCCTTTCCTCGGCCTCAGTGTTTGAAGACTAGAGCCACTGTTTTTATCTGCTGCCCACAGTGGCATTGTCCTTCTAGAAGCCAATGCTACTCATAGAAGTGTGTGCCTTTGGACCATCAAGGTCCTAAATGCCCTCTTCGGTATGACCATCACAGACAGAGTTCCAAGGTCAAGACCAGACATTGACCAGTTTACACACGTTCACTGAGAAATAGTGAGTCAGGGAAAGAGGAATTTTATCAGAGGAACTGGAAAGGAAATATAGTATATAGTAACTTCTGGGCTTTCATGTCTCTCTCTGGAAGAAAAAAATGGACTTGCTAGTGCTTAATTATTGGGAATAACACAGTAGCAGACAGGTCCTATAGAAGGGTGCCTAGAATACAAGTTAACTACAAATGTTACTTATACTCACTGCCGTTCCTCTCCTTTAAGAAAAAGCCCTACTGCTTAGCACCTGTTTTACACCCTGACGTTTCACTTATTCATGCCAGCCACATTCTCTAATTAGTAACAAATTAGAAGGTTTTTATAATGTGTAACCCTCCTCTTAAGTAAGCTTGAACTTGTAAAAATGTTAATTGCAAATAGGGTCCTTACTCATTTTGCTGAATGTGTGGCTTCCTATTTAACATGGAAAAGGCTGCCCTTTGTTTAATGTTTTATGGCTACTGTGACACACACACACACACACGTATGTATATATCACATTGAATTTAAGAATGTTCTATTTATACTTTAGCCTAATTGTGCCTTTTTCTTTGTTTTGCTTTTATGGGTGCCTGGGGTTTTATATAACTGCCTTGAGTGTTAATGACTTATGCTTAGGTCTTATGTTTAGCCCAGTGTGTACCCTCTGTGAATGGATGGATGGATGGATGGATGGATGGATGGATGATTGAAAGGTGATGTACAGTTACTGGATGGTTTATTTCTGTACTTGCCCCATACACGCTTGCTTTCCAACCATGGGATAGGATACCGTGTTACGGTCTGCATTCTGTTGATATTGTATTATCATGTTGGCTACTTTTCAGTGGAGGAGGACCTCTAGTCACCCATTCTCCATGAATAAGTTCTACTTATTGATGTGAACCTGCCCATCAGAAATGAGTTGTAATAGTATACAGGGAGAGGAAGAAGTGGAGATCCATTAGAAGCAGTGTTGTATTTGTCCCTGTGGACTACAAGCAGTGCCTGGCACTTAGCAGATGATGATTGTTTCCTGAATAAACACATGATTCCAGAGCTAGAGGAGAAGGGTGTTTCTCCTTGGCTTTGGATCCTTCTCTACTCCTTTATCCTTAGTATTTTTTGACAAAGCAGGATGAGTGAGCATTCTTCTCTTCGTGTTTCTACGACAGGCAGTTCAAACAGAAGAGCTAGCTCCACTTAAATGGCAAGAAAATGACTTCCAATTTCCAGCACTAGAAGCTCCCCTCCCATCAAGAAAAGTATTTCAAATGGAAAGCTGTGTGTTCTAAATGACATTTATGATCTGAAATTTTGCTCTTAACTGATCATACGTTTATCAAATGACATTTTACCAGTCATTCAGAATCTGTACTTTTTCTGTAGTAAGAAAGAAACCCTGCTTATCACTGGATTCTTGGGAGACTAGGTAAACTGGAATAGAGGAAAGGAACCGATACTTGTAGTGAAGAGAAGCAGTCATGGGGGAATGGGTTTTGAGAACTTGTAAATTCTGACCTCACCTACCCACCTTGATTTGAGAACTGAACCCCTAGAATCCCTAGAAAGGGATAACTGTATGAGAGAACAATGCCAGCTTTATCACAAGCCAGTATGGGTCACCTTTCGAACTCTGGATCAGATAGTATGTGGGCATGTTCGCCCTGCTCCGAGGGTGAACTTACCCTTGTAGATGCCTCCTGTCTCTCTCACCGACAGCCTGCGAGCAGGAAGAACCGATTCCTGTAACTTCCTGGTATACCTCAAAGAAAAGGAGAGAGGGGCTGAGTGGCCCATGCCTTGTGGCTTTCACAGTCTTATACATAAGACTACTGTCCTCTCCCCCACCTCCCCAGGAGGGACTGTGATCAGATGACGAGAGAAGCCAGAACCATTCTAATGTAACCTCACTGTGCTGTGCGATGGGGAGGTGGCTTTCCTGTCCTTGTATGCCCTACAGTGCTAGGACTTTTACAACTGTTTTTCATGCTGTCTTACGTCTAACCCCTGTGTACTCTCTGTATGTATGAATGAATGGATGAGAGTGAATGGCTGGGTGGGATTATGAGGTTTTTTTTTCTCATTTTTTTATTAAAGATTTCCTTCTCCTCCCCTCCTCCTCCCCCTTACCTCCCCTCCCTTCCACCCATATCCCCGCTCCACCCCTCTCCAAAGACAAAGAGCCATCAGGGTTCCCTTCACTATGTTAAGTCCAAGGTCCTCCCAGCTCCCCCTAAGTCCAGGAAGGTGAGCAACCAAACTGACAAGGCTCACAGTGAGCCCGTCCATGCTGTAGAGTTCATGTTCATTGCCATTGTCCTTGGTTTCTCAGTCCGATTATGAGTTTTTGAATTCTACACCAACCACTATGCTGAAGGATACTGTTCACTTGCAGAAACAGTGAGAATGTGAACATGCTTCCCACTGTGTATCTCAATCTAAACTTTGTCAGTTCCTCCTCTTCCTCTTCCTCCTCCTCCTCCTCCTCCTCCTCCTCCTCCTCCTCCTCCTCCTCCTCCTTCTATTTGTTTTCTAGTTTATCAGATCTGAATCACCTGCCTCATCAGCTCCTATTGGTCACTGTTTTTGAAACTAAGAATGATGGCTAGTTTGGCTAGTTTACTCATTGCTGAAAATTCCTAGGGAGTGACTATGTGAACAAGAAACAAGGCCTCAGACTTTCCTGATTGGAAACTTGCTGTTTTGGTGGTTCCTGCCACTCCCATTGCTCTTGAGGCTTTTTTATTCAGACAGAGCTTGGTCTAATCCCACAGTTGCCTAACAGGGCCCAGCCCTTACTAAATCCTTTCATCTTATCCTTTCTTCCTCATTGACCTTGCTCTTCTTGTACAGCAGAATGAACAAGGGCAGGAATGAGGAAGGGAAGTGGTGAAAACCTTCACGGGGAACTGGGTGAAGGGCTGAGTCACAGCGGCTGCTTTGGTGGCATGTCCCATCACAGAGAGCGGTCATTGGGAGTCTGAAGCCTGTGCTTGACCTCCAAAGATGCTATGCCTTTGATTCATTAGGGGAAATGGGGAGATTGTTGTCAGCATTCATTTGTGGCCTCTGACAGGTTTTATATTTCTGGCAATGAGCATGAGAGTGCTGTTCATGTGCAGAGAATTTTGCCAGATATGGTGGCAGAAGGAATCAGGAAGGGCCCTGAGCCTTTCTGTTCCCCTGCCTACTCCCCTACCTACAGTTTGGTGAAAGAGAAGCCAAATACACTCAGTGCCGTAAGTGCTAAATAAAACGACAAGCCACAATAACGTGGGAGGTCTGAGAACAAATGGGGCATTTAGGGACAGGCTAGTAGAGGAGTAGCAGCGTTGCGTGAGCCTTTCATTAGAATTTATGGGTGGGGTAGTGGGTAAAGGGCATGGGATATGTATGTATAATATGTTCTTCCTAATAAGGTTCCTCCATTATCCTAGTAGTGTGGTTGTTTTGCTCTGTAGACTAGAAAGTGGAAGAAGAGGCTCCTAAGTCAACTCTAGCAAGACCATTTGGCTCTTGCCTGTGGCTCTTCGGAAACCATGGGAGCAAGGGAGAGAAACCTCATTCCTGGCTCCTGTCAATCATGCTGGTTCCTGGCTGATTTTCTGAAATGGAATGAAGCAGTGCCCACCGCTCCCCCCCCCCCCAAACAGGCTCCTAAGAGAAAAGGTAGCTATATTTAGTCTGGTTTTGCTAAAGTGTGGGTGCAAGAAGCTGCTTGTACAGCTCGCCTCCTCGAGTACGGAGAAGGGCGGTACAGCTGCTAGTGACAGCGGCGGCCCGCCTCACCGCCTCCCACAGCCCGCTTCCCATATCTCCGAGGCCCA
Organism: Arvicola amphibius; assembly: GCF_903992535.2. Taxonomy (NCBI): domain Eukaryota; kingdom Metazoa; phylum Chordata; class Mammalia; order Rodentia; family Cricetidae; genus Arvicola; species Arvicola amphibius. The sequence goes on along the minus strand of NC_052055.2, from coordinate 15,863,555 downwards.
GAGGAGCAGGTTGGCAAGCTGAATTTCTTTGCTCCCTGCTGCTTCTCAGTTTCCCTGCTGCTGGGGATGGTGTTTGTGCTGTTCTCTTAAGCACATCCCAAGTCTAAAGTGATTTGACAGATCTCTGTGGACTGCTATGGGTGTGGTCCTCAATTATCCTTGAAACCTGAGACAGAATGGGGCTCAAGGTGGCCAGCTTTTGGGCTCTTCTCCACCTCCCCATCTTGTGGTTGTCATGATGGAGCCTAGAGCAGCAGTGATGCCCGCTTTAAAGGTGCAACTTGTGTAGATAGACAGACTGAACAGTTATGTAGAGGTGCAAAGGACCTTCAGGATGTGTCTGGGCAATGCACTTAGCTTTATCTGAGGTTCTGTAGTCCATTAATCCAACGGGAGTACCAATAGAAATGACCTCATAGGCACAATAGGAGTGTTAACTTAATATCAAGGACATGTTTAAGAGGCAGGCTGGCAGGTGCTCAGTGAACGGTCATTAAATGTTAAGCCATATATGAAGGCCAGGCTGTCTATCTCTACTTAGTTTCCTGCCACACTCAGGAGTGTATCTAAACCATGTGACATAGTATCTGATTACCTAAGTATATAGTATTGGTTACCTAAGTAGGATGTTACCAACACAATGTAACTGATACATTATAAAATGACTTCAGCTGAAAATATTTTGATGTGTCGGTAATCAGATGATGTTCATTTACAGGGAAACAAAAAGATATAAACTTATGGGCTTAACTTTTCCTGGGAGACATTAAGTATATTTACCACAGAAAGGGCACCAAAGAAATGATTCTACCCCTAAGTACGTTTGTTGAACCAGTACACTTACTTGGGGTTTCTTACAGAAGCTTGGGTAAGGATTCATCTAAAGGAGCATGAGCAACTTAAAGGCAGCTACACCACCTAAGAAAAGCCAGAGGGAGGGACCTAATGAGTGGCTTCGCAATCTCTCCTGAGCCCTGTGAGTCTTTCCTTCATTGGACAAGAAAATTATAGTGGACCTATTCTGTTTTTCTTTTTCTTTTTTAAAAAAGAAAATAAAATATCTTTTATCCTTATACATACCAATCCAAGTTCCCACTCCCTCCCCTCCTTCCATTCCCTCAACTTACCCCCCATCCCACTCCCAATCCACTCCACAGAGAAGGTAAGGCACATTGCTTTGGGGAAGTCCAAGGCCCTCCCTACTATATCTAGGCTGAGCAAGTTATCAATCCAAAGAGAATAGGTGTTAGAGGAGGCCGCTTGTTGGTTCCCAACTGCTCATTCCCAAAATAATTACAAAGAAATTATATTATTTAAATCACTGCTTGGCCCATTAGCTCTAGCTTCTTATTGGGTAACTCTTACATTTTAATTTAGCCCATTTCTAGTAATCTGTGTATCGCCATGTGGCTGTGGCTTACCGGGTAAAGTTTTGTCTGGCTTTGGCAGGGCTATATGGCTTCTCTCTGACTCTGCCTCCTTTCTCCCAGCATTCAGTTTATTTTTTTCCCTGCCTACCCCTATTCCCTGCACAGGTCCAAGACAGTTTCTTTGTTAACCAATGGTATTCACAGCATACAGAGGGGAATCCCAAATCAGGATAGGTTCCCAAAAAGCAGTAGGGATAAATCCTGGTGTCACTGCCAATGGATCTGCAGTCTGCCCCAGCCATGCAACTATCAACCACATCTAGAGTGTCTAGTTTGGACCTTATGCTTGTTCCTTCCCAGCCCAGCTGTAGTTGGTGAGCTCTCATTAGCTCATGTAGACTGTTTCAGTGAGTGTACCTATCACGGTCTTGACCTCTTTGCTCATATTCTCGCTCCTCTAGTGAGCCTAATCTTGTGACAATCATGTCAGTAATCTGAAGCTGCTGTGAGATTCAGTGTGCGAGCAGGCATACCTGGCTAAGGAGAGCATCCCACAACAAGAAGCCATTGTTTCAGGAAGATGCTCCACAGAGAGCCATCTCTGACCTGAATATTTGCTCTCCCAAGCTTACTTAAAAACAGCAGTTTTATACGTCTACTCTCCTGCCCATTCATCACCCAGATACATGATATAGAGGCAAACTAAGAGAAATTCGTATCTTTCAAAACAGGAAAGATGTTAATGGGCTCTATAGAAAGCACTGTGGTAAACTGGTTAAATGCCTGTGGCCCGATTTTAAGACTGGGTTAGGTCAAATGAATCCTTCTGCAGCAGAAAACTGGCAACAATGTTGGCATGGTAAATGCCCAAAAGAAACGTGAGAACTTTCTAAAGGCTTAAGCAACATCTTCTCAAGTAGGCTATGGAAAGTCAAGTGCGAAATGAAAGATACTGTCTTGCTGGTATAAATCTTGATGGAGAAGATATACGACAAATAAAAATAGATTCTTTTTCTGTTCTATGAATTAGCACATATCTATAATTGTAGCCAAAATGTGTCTGAAGAGGACGACGTAGAATAAACGTACCTTCTCTTTCCAGATCAAGCATCATTACAATTGGCTCAGTAATATTTTCAATTATGCTCTAGTCTCCATTTGAAGTATATGAATATTCTCCTATTCTCTCTCAATATACATATAGATAGATAATTTTACTTATTTCTTGTTCTGTCTTTTATGATCCCATAGTAATATTTTAAAGCTTTTTTAAAACGTGGTTTTCTTAGGTGTGATTTTTATACAGTAAAATTTTATAGTTCTCAGACTTTTGGAAAGCACGCATACGCCAGTAACCAGCAGTACAATGAAGATCTCGGACAGTTCTAACACCTCGAGAAATTTGTTCATACCTTTTACCCATAGCTCCCGACGACACTGGTCTGGAGTCCGTCCCTGTGATTTTCCTCACCTAGATGTCACATAATGGTACCGTACATCTCGTTGCTATTCGAGATTGGTGCCTGAGCAATATTCTGTGGAGTGGAAACACTGGCTTTTACCGAGGACACGTGGATTGTTTCTAGTAAGTGGTGGTTATTACTGAACCACTGCAAGCAGCCACCTATACTTTCTGTGGCTTTCTCATTTCTCTTGTGTGAATGAGAGTGGGGTTTTTAAGTTACATCCACTGTGGTCTTCAAGCAAGTGTTTCAGGAGCAGGGAAGATGGCTCAGGTGGTAATGTGCGTGGTGTCCAGGTTAAGGACTTAAGTCCAGATCCCTACTCATGCAAAACCTGTGTGTAGTGGCCATATCTGAAACCTCGGTACTGGAGAGGTTTGGTACTGCGGGTCCTAGAGTTCATTGGCCAACCAGTCTCACTGAATTGACATTCCAGGCTCAGTGAAAGACCATATAGGGACAATAGACACCCAATGTCAACTTCAGGCCCCCCTCCCCCCCACACACACAAACAATAGCTGAGAACATGAATGGAACAAGAAGACTCCTTATTCCCAGGTACAAGAGGAGAGGGGACTTACCATTTTCTTCCGTTGTGTGTGGTGGGTCAGCCTTCACTGTTGTGGCTTAGGAGCCGCTGTGTAGGCATCTGGATGTACTACTCTAAGGGGCGCTCTGATCCTGCTGTCTGGGGCTGAGTAAAAGAAACAAGGGAAAAGAGGGATAGCGGCAGAAGGCAAGGTGAAAAGGGGGTTGAGAATAAACCTGATCAACTTGACAGTTTCACGGATATAGAAAGTCAGTTTCTGTTTCCTTCTCCCTCCAGGGCACCTTCCTGCTCTCACCTCTGTTACCATTTCGTTTTCCAGAGTTCTGAGGCCACCTCTCTGCGTGTTAGGGATGAGAATTTCCTACTACTGCTAGGCAATTCTTTGGAACTCCTGCCTCCCTGTGACTGTAGTTTGCTTGGCCAGTTTCTAAATTGGATCTCAATAGCCGGTTGCTTTGGCATCCCTGTGTTTGCTGGAGCTCACCCCCAAGCCGGTCGCTGTTAAAATCACACAGCCTGGCTTCACAGGGCACAGAGCTTTCCAAAGTACGGTTGGTTTCTTGTTTGAGCTACAGTCAGTCAGCTGGCTGCTGGAGCCGAACTCAGGATTTCTTTGTATAAAGGGGCGAGGAGTCTCTGCTTCGAGGTCACATCAGTTGGTGGTAGAGCTGAGATTTAGAACTGGGTGACTTGGTTCTTTTATTGTGGCTTCTGTGGAGGGGGTGCTATAGAACCCACTTTGAAGGAGTTTATAAGTGGGATATTGAGAGTTGTCTATGGAATTTGTATTAATATTTCAAAGGGACCCAGAGTGTGTTTTAAATTAAGGACACAGCAACCAGAGCTCGTGTGGTGGTGTAAAGGAGCCTAGTTGAGGGCTCACTATGATGACAGGTTCAACTCTTTCTTCCCAACTTCCCAAATTTTATTTTTTGTTAATTGATCTCCGAAGCTTCTGAATAGCCAAACTAAATTAAGGTTAAATTTTAAACCCTTTCCCATGAATTTTAAAATCTTCATAGTACTAATATGAGAAAAAATTCTCATAAAAAGATAGATAAGGGGGATAACCTTGAGGCTCAAGAGGCGCAGTCCCGCACAGCAGAGACTCGTCCTGACCCTCCAGTCGTCCGACTTGGGTATCGCTGCAGGATCCGGAGTACGCCCGAGGACCTCAGGAACCATGCCGAAACCACACAGCGAAGCAGGGACTGCCTTCATTCAAACCCAGCAGCTACATGCAGCCATGGCTGACACCTTCTTAGAACATATGTGCCGCCTGGACATTGACTCCGCACCCATCACGGCCCGCAACACTGGCATCATTTGTACCATTGGTCCTGCTTCCCGGTCTGTGGAGATGCTGAAGGAGATGATCAAGTCGGGAATGAACGTGGCTCGTCTCAATTTCTCTCATGGAACTCATGAGTACCATGCAGAAACTATCAAGAACGTGCGTGCAGCCACAGAAAGCTTCGCCTCTGATCCCATTCTTTACCGGCCTGTTGCTGTGGCTCTGGACACAAAGGGGCCTGAGATCCGGACTGGACTCATCAAAGGCAGCGGCACTGCAGAAGTGGAGCTAAAGAAGGGAGCTACCCTGAAGATCACCCTGGACAACGCCTACATGGAAAAGTGTGATGAGAACACGCTGTGGCTGGACTATAAGAACATCTGTAAGGTGGTGGAAGTGGGCAGCAAGATCTACGTAGATGATGGGCTCATTTCACTGCAGGTGAAGGAGAAAGGCGCTGACTTCCTGGTGACAGAGGTGGAGAATGGTGGTTCCTTGGGCAGCAAGAAGGGGGTGAACCTCCCTGGAGCTGCTGTGGACCTCCCTGCTGTGTCAGAAAAGGACATCCAGGACCTGAAGTTTGGGGTGGAGCAGGATGTAGACATGGTGTTTGCGTCTTTCATCCGCAAGGCAGCCGATGTGCACGAGGTTAGGAAGGTCCTGGGAGAGAAGGGCAAGAACATCAAGATCATCAGCAAAATCGAGAACCACGAAGGTGTCCGCAGGTTTGATGAGATTTTGGAGGCCAGTGATGGGATCATGGTGGCTCGTGGTGACTTGGGCATTGAGATTCCCGCAGAGAAAGTCTTCCTGGCTCAGAAGATGATGATTGGCCGATGCAACCGCGCCGGGAAGCCAGTCATCTGTGCCACACAGATGCTGGAGAGCATGATCAAGAAGCCCCGCCCCACCCGTGCTGAGGGCAGTGATGTGGCCAATGCGGTCCTAGATGGAGCAGACTGCATCATGCTGTCAGGAGAGACCGCCAAAGGGGACTACCCTCTGGAGGCCGTTCGCATGCAGCACCTGATTGCCCGTGAGGCGGAGGCCGCCATCTACCACCTGCAGTTATTCGAGGAACTCCGCCGTCTGGCGCCTATCACCAGCGACCCCACAGAAGCTGCTGCCGTGGGCGCTGTGGAGGCCTCTTTCAAGTGCTGCAGTGGGGCCATTATCGTGCTCACCAAGTCTGGCAGGAGTGCTCACCAGGTGGCCAGGTACCGCCCGCGTGCGCCCATCATTGCCGTGACCCGCAATCCCCAGACAGCTCGCCAGGCCCATTTGTACCGTGGCATCTTCCCTGTGCTGTGTAAGGATGCAGTGCAGGACGCCTGGGCTGAGGATGTAGACCTCCGTGTGAATTTGGCCATGAATGTTGGCAAGGCCCGAGGCTTCTTCAAGAAGGGAGATGTGGTCATTGTGCTGACTGGGTGGCGCCCTGGCTCTGGCTTCACCAACACCATGCGTGTAGTGCCTGTGCCTTGATGGCCCTCTGGAGCCCCTCTTCTAGCCCCTGTCCCATCCCCTTCCCCATCCCATCCATTAGGCCAGCAACGCTTGTAGTGCTCACTCTGGGCCAGAGTGTGGCGCTGGTGGGCTGGGACACCCGGGAAAATTACTGTCGCTGAAACATGGAATAGAGCCCAGCTGTCTGTCTATCATATGGCCCTACCCAAGCCAGGGGTGACAGAGGAATGCAGAATTGGAAACCCTCTGGCTTTATCACAAAGGGGCAGCAACATCTCTGTGTACTTTGCTCCTGTAGAAAGTTGCCCAGAGAACTCCCAGCCCTGGCCTGGAGTCAGGAGACAGCAAGAGTAGGGGTTTAAGGCATGGGGCCCAGGTTCCTGTAGAGATGATAACCTCTGGCCCCGGGCCGGACCTGCTTCCCCAACAGCTTTGGCCTCCCCCACTGCTCCTTGCGCACTTCTCAGCGGTCACTACAGTCACACCCTCCACCTCCCATTCTACTGTGCAGCATCTCCAGGCCTGTTGCTATAGTGCCCACCTGAGTGTCAATAAACAGCAGCTGAAGCAAAAAAAAAAAAAAAAAAAAAAAAAGATAGATAAGAAACTAACAGAAATAACTAGGATTTTAACAGCTTTAATTGTGGTATTAGGAATCGGGACACTTTTTAGCCAGTAATCCCTGGTTGATGGCCAGTAGCAGTTCTGAATAATCTTATGAAATGGGTATTACTATTATTTATATTTCATCCATGAAAAAATAAGGACCAGAGAGATTAAAACATTTCCCCAAGATTACCAAAGGTAGAAAACGGTGGTTTGAGAAGTCTAACTACATTGGATAACTTCAGTGTCTGCTTCATTGTTACTAAGCATGGCTGCTACCCAGACATAGCAACCCTTGGGTTTTGTATAAGCAAATCACTATACCTAGAGTAGCACACGCTAGCCTAGTACATCGCAATAGTTGTTGATACAAATAATCAAAATATTAATTAACAATTATTTGCATGTTTTTGAATTTAAGAGACTGATTAACCTTGGGCCCCTTAACCATAGCACTTAACTAGGTCAATGATGGGGAGGCATTGAAGACAGCAAGCAACACTGTCCCAATTTTGGAAGGTATCATTGCTTTCTATTTGCTCTTGGCTGTGGGATGTTTGTGGTCATTGTTAAAGGCATTGAAAGAGACGCTGCTTAGACGGAAGTGTGTTTTCATTGGATGGTAAGGCAGGTCTTGGTGACGTAAGGAGAGCATTCAGGTTAATTGTGGAAATGTTCTCTAGCATGCTTTCCCGTTCTCCTTACTCGCTGCCATCACATTGGCTTAGTTACAATCTGCGTCCTTATTGATTACTCCTGGGATGCCTCCACCTAATTTTCAGTGTGTTCTGGTTACAGTCTTTGATTAAGTAGCCATTCAGAAGCACTGCATTTCTTAGTTAGATACAAAGTGACCTCTACGGTTAATACTTCTAAGCAGTATTTTTTAAGTGAGAAACATAATTCATTATTTTACATGGAGACATAGACAGATATTCTCTATATGCCAGGAACTGTGATTTGGACTTTCATGAAGTCTCAGGGTTAGATTTCCTGTTCTAGGATAGTGGATCATACTGTTGTTTTTATCTTGGTTTTGGTGGAGTACATTCCCCAGTCTTTTGTAAAGCATCCTGAAGAGGGAAGCTGCTGGGGAGGTGAGCTGCAGAGATGTGGCTCATCATTTTATTTTCCCTTTGTACTTAACTGATAACTTCATTAGTTTTTTTTTAAGTTGGAAATTTTCTTCCCTTACAATTTTGAAGGGTTGAATATCTTATTTCCATTCTTGAAAACAGGAGAAATCTAAATGCACTTTGGTTCTTGATCATGTATTTGTGTGAAATTTGTTTTTTCTTCTTAAAATTATTAAATGTTCACTGTAATCATAATGTTCAGGAATTTTGTAAGACTGCACATTGGTACAACTCTGTTTTCATCTATTGTGTGGTATATTTTGATCTTGGAATTTGGAAACATACCATTCATTTATGAGATTTTATGAATTATTTGTCTTTTGTCCTTTTTTTGATCAATTTTTTTTCTCATGACAGGGTTTCTCTGTGTAGCTTTGGCTGTCCTTGAACTTGCTCTGTAGACTAGGCTGGCCTCGAACTCATAGAGGTCTTTTTGCTTCTGCCTCCCAAGTGCTATGATTAAAGTCATGTACTCTCGCTGCCTGACTTTTGTCCATTCTTTATCTCCTGCTTTTGATATAATAAATTGTTGTACTGGCTCCTATTTTTAAAATCCTGTTTGCTATTTTTCATCTGCTTTTGGCTTTGCTTCCTGTTATTTTATTTTTATTTCTAGTTTCTGTAGCATTTCACATTTCCACTGTTACTTTTTAAAATTTCCAGGCTATTCTAGTTTTTGAAAAATCTTGTGTATCCTATATTGTGGATGTAATAAGTGTTCCAATATTTCATTTACAGTACTGAGGATAATTTTATATTTTAGCTGAGCTTTACATCTCTTCTCATATTTATTTTCACAAGAGCCACACACCCATTTATTCATTTTAAATGTTATCTTATTATACTTGAGTATTTAGGTTTTCTGCTCTTGGAAGAGCCTACTTTAAGAAGTGAAGGAAGGGAACCTTTCTCTGGGTGAGAGTGGTTTTCACTGATTCTCCTGAGCCAGCCAGTTAAAGTCAGGATGTGGAAAGAGGTCCTGCTTGCATGACAGCATGTGGCTCTTCCTTCATGAGCTGGTTACCTGGAAAAAGTCCAGCATTTGATTTCTAACACCTGGGCCCAGAGTCCATGTCTTTTATTGCATCTCTTTTATTCACTTTCAGGTATTTTCATATCAAAATGTGTTTCATTGTGTTATTTTGATAAAAATCAGTGACATAAATGCATACATTATAGTTTTCATCACTGAAGAGGAGTTTTTCTATGAAGTTTGTAATCTTACTTTGTTCACTGATGTGTTTAAATTTCTAGAAGAACATCTGGTTTTTAGTAGATGCTCTGAAAATAATTGTTGATTCAGTTCGGATTGTGTTAGCAGTATCAGGCTTTCTGAACAATACATAGTGGAATATAGGTTAAATCCCAAGTTTCATAACCACCTTTCTCATGCATTTGACAAAAATGAGCATGCCAATAATGCATTCAGTCCTAAAAATGTTCCTGTTTATTAAACTTCTTGGGGCAAGCACATATATCTTATATTTGAGGTTTGGAAATGCATTTTAGAGAAACCGATCATAGTTGATCTGTAAGAGGAATGTGCTGGAGAGGTTGTGGGGAAAATGGAACACTCCTGCATCGCTGGTGGGAATGCAAGTTGGTACAGCCCCTTTGGATGTCAGCATGGCGATTTCTCAGAAAATTAAGAAACAACCATCCTCAAGACCCAGTAATACCACTTTTGGGTATATATCCAAAGGATGCTCAATCATGCCACAAGGACATGTGCTCAGTTATGTTCATAGCAACATTATTTGTCATAGGCATAATATAGAAACAACCTAAATGCCCCTAGACCAAATAAGGAAAATGTGGTACATTTACACAATGGAGCACTACACAGCAGAAAAAAAATAACGACATCTTGAATTTTGCAGGAAAATGGATGGAGCTAGAAAACATTTTGAGCGAGGCAACCTAGACCCAGAAAGACATAAGTGGGTTTTAAACATAAAGCAAAGAAAACCAGCCTACAAACCACAATCCTAGGGAACTTAGACAACAATGAGGACACTAAGAAATATCTAGATCTAATCTACAGGGGAACTAGAAAAAGACATGATCTCCTGAGCATTGGGACCTTGGGAGAGGGTTGAAGGGGAGGGAAGAGGCAGGGAGGGGAGCAGAGAAAAAATGTAGAGCTCAATAAAAATCAATTGAAAAAAGGAATGTAGAAAAAGCTTCTATGGAGTTCAGAGCTGATGGACTCAGGAATCCTGTGTGTATTTATGCAGTAAGATTGCAGCTCTTTGAATCTTGATTCCTGCATACAATGTGCTGATTGCTCCCAGAGACCTTTCCCATCTGTTCCTTTGTGCTGAGTGGCTCTTTTTAAAGTTAGAATCGAGGAGTATCCTCAAGGGCTAGTGCACAGATGTCTCTTTCTGCCCCTACTAGTTCCCTCTCCTCTCTGCTTCTACCCAAGAGTTCATCATTAGAGTAGAAATGGGGCGGGGCGCTTTCTACTGTCTAACTTGCCTCTTTGGGGGCATCAGTTGTCAATCACAACTCAGTCATGTGTCTGGTCATGTTATGTAGGCGATTGTTGCTTGTCCTTCATTCTGACATGTGAACTTTAGCTCTAAGGGAGGGAATCTATGGACTGAAGATCCCCTGAGGGGGAACAAGAAGAGACTAACCATATTGAAAGATAATTGTCCCTAAACCTTTGAACTTCTGGTAGCCGGATAATCCAATGCTAGGTGTATTTGTTAGTAGATGAGTGAAGAAAAGAAGGTTGTATTAGAAACAGAAAAGTTAGGAAACTTGAGTGTCTGAAAATATTTAGATGAAGACAAACCATTCAATAGACACGGAGGGAAAAGAATAATGTATTTAGCTTTATATGTAGCTCCATGTATGTTTAGACCAGGAAATAGTTCACAAACATAAAGTTTTGAAAAACTAATTTAGTAAATGCTATGTAGAGCAAGATAATCTTAGAAATTCAAGAATTTTGAAGCATTATACAACACAGAAATATTACCTTGTTTTAAATTAATGTTTTAAAATTTGTCATCACATGGCTATTTTATGTCTCCTTTGGAAAGAAAAAAGAAAAGATTATCCATGGATTTACCTTCAGAAGACAGCCACTATGAATATTTGGCATGTTTTATTCTAACCTCTACTCTGGGTGGTTTCTGGTTTTGCATAGCAGTCATAAGACATTCTGATCTCTTTTTTAGTGCAAATCTTAGGTCTTTGGTTAAGGTTGACTGTGGTTGTGTTCGGATAATGCATGTCTGTGATGTATTCTTTTCTTGTCATGAGGCTGAATAAGCACCGCCTCAGTTCTTAGCTTGAATAAATTCTCTATGATACTTTTAACATGAAACACTGTTGAGATCAGAAAGTGAGTAACCCTTAGAGGATAGAAGGGGGTTGTGTGTGTGACAACTGCTTAAAAATAGCATATCTGATAAAAAATAACCAGAAGCACAAAGTGGCTTGGGGGGACATGTAAAGCATAGATGTGACTTTAAGGATCTTCAGATGGGAAAGAGCCTCTCAGTGACTGTAGGACACGTTATTGATGGGTGGTAATATTTATTAAATGTGCAGTCATTATTATACATAAAGTGATGATTTCCATGCCAAAAGAAGAGTCTTTATACCCAGAGGCAAGAAAAGGAAACTGTAGCAAAGTCACGACTGAACCCCCTTTGAAAATACCAGTTTGGTTTGTGTCATCCTGACAAGATCTTACACAGACCTCCCCAAGTACCATTCCCAATAAATGCTAAACCATGCGATTTTCATGAGTCCCTTCTATAAGTGACATACTGTGACTCAATTAATTTATGATCCTGGAACTGAATGTGAAGAACACAAAAATCGAAAAACTTTGAATTCCTCCTATGTAGTCAGATTTTCTTTGGAACTCCAGCTCCCAAAGAATGACCTGGAAACTTCTTATTAAGTATGAAAGCTTTGACTTAGCTTAGGCTTGTTCCTAACTAGCTCTTATAACTTAAATTACTTCATTTATATTAATCTACATTCTGCCACATGACTTGTTACTTCTCCCCTCCATACTCTAAGTCTGCCGACTTCCTCTCCATCTAAATGGAAAATCCCCCAGCTCTTGGATTCTTTCCCAGAGTCTCCATCTCTGCCCAGAATACCTGCTTACCTCTCTTACCTAGCTATTGGCTGTTCAGTTCTTTATTAAACCCATCAGAAGGTGCCATAGGCAGATGAGGTAAAACAGAGACACATCTTCACAGTGTGCAAAAAGATTATCCCACAATACCCCCATTCCTCGCATCCTCTCAATTTCCTCATTTAACTCATTGTGCAAGTCAGAGGTCAGCAAATGAAGGCCTGGATAGAGTTCTTTTGCAGTATCTCATGTCCATTAGTTTACACACTGTTGTTTTGGTATCATGAATGCCAGATTCTGCAGTTCTAACAAATGGTATGATCTGCAAAGTCTAAACTGCTTAATTCCTGTTCCTTCATAGAAAAGGATTTCCAGCCCTGGATCTAAATGAATGACCTGCAAATACCTTGCCATCATGATTACCTTGGTTCTAGCTTTTCACATCCAGAGAATCCAAAAGTCTCTAAACTTAGCTTTTCCAACTTCAATTTTTTCACTCTACAGATGTATTCTCCATGGAGATAGGATCAGTTTTTAAGTCTTGAAACACCAGATATGTTTTTTTTTTCATTTCAAACCCTGCAAAGGCATCCAGCTCTTGATACTGATAAAAATCCAAGCCCTTACAGGAGATGAGAAACTGTGCCAACATTTGAAGATTTTTTGACCCCAAGAGACTAGATTTTGTTTGACATAATGTATGTTATATGTATTCTATGGCTTAGGAAATACAACACAAACCTCAAGGCTCAGGTAGGATGCTCAGATTGGCTTCTCTTCCTTAGATACCTTCCTGTAGATTTAGACTTCAAAAGGCTTGATCAGCATTTCTCATTGTGTCTCGTGGAATGTATAGTATCAGTGGGCTCCTATTTGCCCTAAGCTTGCTTTCTCTTCTTGGCTTCAGGTAGCCTCTTGTTCTGAGAACACCTGCCATATTTGATTAGTAATGCACTTTTAGGACCTCACTGAATCTTAATTAACTCTTTCAAGGCTTCATGTCCAGCATGTTTCTGTTGGGTGTTAGAGCATCAGCGTGTAGGTGGGTTGGGGCATAGAACAGACCCTAACACATATGGATCGTTTGATTCTCTGTTGAAAGCTAGGGTTCCTTTGCTCAGAAAAATGTAGAGATATGAACTGACAGAAAAACTTGCATGTAATTACAGGTTTTGCAGTTCTCTGTTAAGCATGGATATAAGAAGCAGCCTTGTAGAGGAAAACAAACTCCAGAGAGAAGGAGAGATAAACATTTGAAAGAAAAGGGCCACCCTATTTGTTCATTCATTTTCCTTTTAGTAACTGTTGACTGGTGCTGTTCAGAGTGCAGGTTCTGTGTTAGGGTTATAACACTCCAAGATCCTTGCTCTTATTACTCAGGGCTTTTATGTAGTGATGAGCTGCGGGCCGCATTCCTGCTGCCCTGCTCCCGGCCACCGGCTAGCTTATGCCCCAAAATAACAACACACAAACTGTGGGGGGACAGACAGAAAACAAGCACGTGTGCCATTCACTATAGAGCCCACCAATGACTATGTAGCTGCCTACAGAATGAATGGGTTGGGTTATTATCAGGAAGGTCCTTAGTGTGCAGCTGGAGATTAAGAGGTGTGGATGACCGGAAATCTGCTGCACAAGTAAAAGCCTAGGGTTTATTTCTGCAAGAGGGCTTTTGTGACTTAATGTCACCAAGCAGAGCCACTTTCTCTTGACCAGTTGCTTGTCATATTCGTGTCTGCTGCTGGCATGGTAAGCATTCAGATTTGTTGTGGTTAGCCATGGCCAGATCACCTTCTTTGATTTGAATGTCTCTGAAATTTCTAAATCTTGGCTTCTGGGGGGGTGCTGTTTGTCGTTTCAAACAGCTGTGCCTCTAAACTCATTGACTTTTTCAGATATTGGTAGTTGTTGACTTTAGCCTGATGGAGACATGGAGCCAGCGCTTGTTGCATGGCAAATAAAGAAGCAAAAAAAAAAAATCACTATGCATAGCATCTCCATACATAGTGTGTACTCTTGAACAGAAAGACCTAGAAGAACCTCGGCCAGCAACTGGACAGGCTGAGGAGACTTCAGAATGTTGAAGACTGGTTTGGGGATGAAGAGCAAAATCTTACCATGGCCTGCAGGGCCTTCCATTCTTCTCTGTCTGCCTGGAGAGCTACCATTCCTTCCCTTTCTTTCCTACTATGCACTTTCTAGGTGTCAGCAATTTTGCTGGCCAATAAGGAGTCACTAGTGAGTGTATCTGATGTGGTCCATGCCTATAGAAGATAGAAATCTAGCAGAAAAGGCAGTCATAGAAGCAAAATAACACAAGGAATGAGTTCATGTGCTATACATTATAGAGGTATGCACAGTGCTGCCAGGCTTGTGTGTGATGTGGGGAAAGTCTGGAAAGGAAAAGGAAACCCTACCTAGTATAGGGTCTAGAAAATCCTTTCCTGCGAACATGCTAAAATCCATTGAGACAAGCTCCAGCCAGGTGGATGGAGTCATCTTTACAAAGTCAATGAAGTTATATAAACTCTGGCACATTTAAAGGAAGAATGGCACTATGGGAAGCTAAGAAGAAGTAGTTACCTCATAATTAGATGCAAGTGTTGAGGGAAGTTATCGTTTAAGGCAAGAGGTGAGAGTGTTAATAGACTTAATGGAAGTAGCCAGTTGCCTGATTAAAGATGCAAAGTTGCGCCAAAAAGGAGGCCTTAGCTGAAATGAAAACGAGGACACCAAGAGATGCCCCCTTCACTACTTTTGATAGCAGCAGCAGCAGCAGCAGCCATGGGCGCAAATAGTTGAGTTGCTAGAGTTTTTCTGAAATGGAGCTGTGTGTTCTTGACTCCCCCTCCCGGCACCTCCATTCTTAAAGATGGAGCTAAATAGTAACAGTTGGTGTTTACAATGTTGTAATGGCCGTCATATTGAGAAGTGACTGGATACATGTTTAGAAATAATTTACACCACCATAAAGTGAATGGCTAATCTTTTAGCGTGGATTCTTTAGACTTTGGCTGTTTGCTTTTGTACACCAGCCAAGAAGACCTAGACCAATGAGACAACTGCTAGGCTGTTTTAGAAACATCATCTGATTTGAAAAGCTAAGTGGGAATATAAATCTTTCTTAAATACACCATCATGTTCTCTGCTGTTTTCTGGTGCTTTTGTTTCTTTGGTTATCCTATAGCTGAGCGTGCAACTATTTGTGATTAAAGTGTCCATGGGATACATACTCACCAGGGCTCAGCTGTAGGGTGGGGGCATAAGGGCTTTGGAATATTTGCTGGCCATAATCAATTAGGGTCCTGGTGGATTTAGCATATAAAGGAGCACAGTTATTGATGCTCTTTAGAAGGATGATGTCATGAGGCACTACCCCAAGTAATGTGTGTTTTGAGAGTCCAGAGTGGGGAATGGTGGTCTAGAACACAGCAGAATTTTGTTATGATTTTAGGGTGGAGGCAGAGATCTAGCCCAGGGCCTGCTCATGTTCAACACGTGTTCTGCCACCAAGCTCAGCTGTAAGCAATGACATCTTAATATACATACCTCATCTCGAAGGATATTCATTTAGCAGTATACTGAACGTGAATATTATCGCTGTGTGTTTATTCATGCCTTTTATTGAAACAACATGAGCTAAGGGTTTTTTTTTCTGCTTGAAATATTTAATAACTACATAATTGTTCAGGGAGAAAGGATTCCAGATTTCTTATGCTAATGCCCAGGGCCCTACTTGCTCAAAGCAATGACACCTATATTATTTTTCTGTCAAATTTCCATTACCCCTCTTCTCCAACCAGATAGAAGCCAGGATCTTGTACTTTCTTTTTTTATGGATTTTTATTGAGCTCTACATTTTCTCTGCTCCCCTCCCTGCCTCTCCCCTTCCTGCCTCTCCCCTACCTTTCAACCCTCTCCTGGGAGCCCTATGCTCCCAATTTACTCAGGAAATCTTGTCTTTTTCTACTTCCCATGTAGATAAGATCTATGTATGTTTCTCTAGTGTCCTCATTGTCTCATTGTTGTCTAAGTTCTCTGGCATTGGGATTTGTAGGCTGGTTTTTCTTTGCTTTATGTTTAAAAACCACCTATGAGTACATATGGTACTTGTCTTTCTGTGTCTGGGTTACCTCACTCAAAATGATGTTTTCTAGCTCCATCCATTTTCCTGCAAAATTCACGATGTCATTATTTTTTTCTGCTGTGTAGTACTCCATTGTGTAAATGTACCACATTTTCCTTATCCATTCTTTGGTCAAGGGGTATTTAGGTTGTTTCCAGGTTCTGGATATAATAAACAATGCTGGTATGAACATAGTTGACCACATGTCTTTGTGGCACGATTGAGTATCCTTTGGATATATACCCAAAAGGGGTATTACTGGGTCTTGAGGAAGGTTGTTTCCTAATTTTCTGAGAAATCACCACACTCACTGACATCCAAGGGGGCTGTACCAGCTTGCATTCCCACCAGCAACGCAGAAGTGTTCCCCTTACCCCACAACCTCTCCAGCATAAGTTATCATCCGTGTTTTTGATCTTGTCCATTCTTACAGGTGTAAGATGGAATCTCAGAGTTGTTTTGATTTGCATTTCTCTGATGACTAAGGATGTTGAACATTTCCTTAAGTGTCTTTCAGCCATTTTAGATTCCTCTGTTGAGAGTTCTTTGTTTAGGTCTGTGCTCCATTTTTTATTAGATTATTTGTACTTTTGATGACCAATTTCTTGAGTACTTTGTTTATTTTAGAGATCAAACCTCTGTCTGATGTGGGGTTAGTGATGATCTTTTCCTATTCTGTAGGCTGTTGTTTTGTCTTGTTGACTATGTATGTCCTTTGCTTTACAGAAGCTTTTCAGTTTCAGGAGGTCCCATTTATTAATTGTTTCTCTCAGTGTTTGTGCTTCTGGGGTTATTTGGGCTGTGTTGGTTAGTTTAGTCAATTCTTCATAAACTGGAGTCTCTTGGGAAAGGAAAACAGCAGTTGAGAAATTGATCCCTTTCGATTGTCCTGGAAGCATGTTTATGGGGTTTTATTGATTAGTTATCAATGTAATAAGGCCCAGACCTTAGTGGGAGGAGCCACCCTGGACAGGTGGTCCTATACTGTATGAGAAAGCCATCTAAACAAGCCATGAGCACCAAGCCAGTAAACAGTTTTCACCCATGGTCTCAGCTTCAGTTTGAGTTTTGAGTCCCAGTCTTGGCTTCTCTCAGTGATGAACCGTAACCCATTGGCCACATAAACTCTTTCCTCCCAAAGCTGGTTCTGATCAGTGTTCTCTGAACTGTAACAGAGACACAAACTGTAACACATCCCTATCCAAAGCTCCTTCCCCCACTGGCTCCATGATTGATTTTTTTCTTTTCTTTATTTTTCTTTTTTTTCCTGACTGTCCTGGAACTAACTATGTAGATGAGGCTGGCCTTGAACTCACATAGCTCTCCACCTGCCTTTATCTCATAATGCTGGGATTAAAGAGGTATACCACCACAGGCCACTTCCCTGCCATAATTTGTATTAATGTACTATAGGTTCTACGTGACTTGCTCTTCCCTACAAACATCCCCTCACCCATCTGTACCGTCTTTGAAATTGGCTCTTTTGCTTGGTGGCTTCCTATGTTAGGAACTTGGAATCCTGAGTTCATCTTCAGATTAATTTGTAATATTAAGGTCCTTTGATGCCTTTTCTCATATTTTTGTGTCGGGATGAGGGGTGGAAGTAATCCTGGTATTTCTTATTTCCCATCCTGTCGTCATTCCTTGTTTTGCAGCACTCACTGCTACTGCTGCCCTCTTTGCTCCTCTGCCACCCACAGTGTAGCTATTGGTCAGCCTGCTTTTCTTTAATAGCAAAACAATGTTCAGACTCTTGCTTTTCAGCGGCACTTTTGAAAGGAGAACACATATAGTTTCTATAGCTGGATTTTTTGATAAGCTTAAAATTCATATGTATTTTTTTAAATTTGATTTAATTTAAGATACACTTACCATTTCTTCTTCCCCTTTTTATTTTTTAATTATTTTTTATTGATTTTTGTTGAGCTCTCTGACTTCATAAAAGACACAGTGAACTCCAAACAATGCAGGGAAGGTGATGTGAGAACCAAAGCAGGCCTAGCCTTCTGGCCATTTTTTGAGTAGGAGACTCAAAGAGCAGACTACTTTTTGTTTTGCTGATGGCCAGTGACAGCTGTGATCCATGTTCCTGCTCTATCTGGATCGTCTTTGGGGAGCTGCCATTTTAGGGAACTGAGCTTTTCCAGAGCTGATTTATCTGTGAACCCCAATTTATCTCTTTCCCCTTCCAACATAATCTAGGGTCTCTAAAAGCTTGTAACACGAAATACCTGTGATTTGTGAAAGAAACAATCAGGTGGGATAGATTATTCAAAAATCTGAGAGTTGTCTGAAGCAACTAAACAGGAAGTCACTAGCTTCAATAAAACCATGTCTGAAGTGTCTCTGAAAGAATA
Source organism: Arvicola amphibius (assembly GCF_903992535.2). NCBI lineage: Eukaryota > Metazoa > Chordata > Mammalia > Rodentia > Cricetidae > Arvicola > Arvicola amphibius. The sequence continues at coordinate 15,845,078 of NC_052055.2, read as the reverse complement.
GGCAGTTTACAAAGCCTGTTAATTTCCAAAGGGCTGAATGTTTTGTTACATCCCTTGTTAAAGCATTATAATCATTTTCTCTTATCTTTAAGGCATAGATATGACTACTTAGATGATTTGAAACTACTCTAAAAACATGAACTAAGCTAATCTCTGCCTCATTTCCCCCTTCATTACTGTCAATGTAGTATTTACAGAACAAGCACGTTGATTTTAAGACAGAGAAGCCACTGATGACCCTCAAGCTTGGGCAGTCCAGTAGCACTCCTTGTGATAATGAATATGCTTAGCAAGGACAGCAGCCACAGTTACATGGCACTTCTGAGGGAAGGAATTTAAAATTGTACTGAAATAAAATTAATTCAACTGCTGACTGTTGTCGTGGTTCTGGTTTCCTGGTGACCTTAACCATGCTGCTTCGCATCTTTGGGTCTACCTTCTTTGAATATGTCACTCAGCACTAGAGATGAAAAGCCTTATATACATTTCAATCCTTTACTGCTTGCTTTCCTCTTCCTAAAATATCAGGTACTAACATGCAAAGAGTTCCTATGCTAGGGCCACATTTCTATTTTTAATTATTTGGGGATCACCTTGCTGCTAAAATCTATAAAAGACGTTAAGGACACTGTTCTGTCACTACTTGAAACCCCATTCTTCATCTTCTAGAAATGAATATATGTATTATGTGTGTGTTTGTATAACATATAAACATATATGATATATATATATGCATTTGTGTATGTGTATATGTTTATATGTATATGTATATGTAAAGCTGTTCTTTTTCCCTTCTTGCTTCTCAGCTGAATTTCACTTTAGTTTGTACTTTTAACTTAGGAATGCCTTTTAAAATTCTTTCCTACATGTATCCTTCAAAACAATTGGTCAATATCTTTATTTAACGCTCATTAAAACTGCTAATTCCTAATGTTGCCTCATCAGGGAAGGAGGGTAATGGAATACAGATAAAGTATAGGTATTCAGTGAATGCATGTTAGATGACAGCTGCTTTATTAATATCCTGTATTACCAACAGAATAACAATGCAAGGGTCAAAAGTAAGATGACATTATAATTACTGTTGTATAGAAGCATGCTGCGCCTGTCTATATTTAAATGCATATATTACAAGACAGTAGTCGAGCTTATACTCTCCTTGTGTTGAATGAAGATGACTCAATATGTCAGATTCACTTGTATCTATAATTAAAGGGTATTTAGTGCCTTTACTGTTTTTATTAACATTAAAAGTTAATCCATGTGCAAGAAGCAACATGTATTAAATGTTAATTTTCCAATTTAAAAATATATAAATAAAAAGCAAAGTACCCTACCTTTTGATTACCCCAATAGTGACTTCCACATTCTTCTTACATAGTCCATATGCCCTCCATTTTAGTGTCCAGTCTATCTACTTCTCCTTCTAATTTGGTTATTATAGTGTTTCTGCTCTCATATTTTCATTTGTTCTTTATTTTATCTATTTCATTACAGGTATTTTCTCTTCCTTCACTGGAGCTTTCTATTTTTTCCATTTGGGTAAAGAGTAGTGTCTGAGGGTTTTCTGTTGTTGTAAAAAGATACCATGACCACAGCATGGAAAACATTTAATTTAAGGTGTGGCTCCCTTACTGTTTTAGAAGTTCAGTCCATTATCATCATGGTGGGGAGCATGGTGGCATACAGGCAGGCATGATGCTGGAGAAATAGCTGAGACTCCTACATCTTTTAGGTAACAGGAAGTTGACTGAGACACTTGGTGGTGTCCTGAGCATGGGAAACCTCAAAGCTTGCCCCCCACAGTAGCACACCTCCTCCAACAAAGCCATAGCCACTCCAACAAAGCTAAGCCTCCTAATAGTGCCACTCACTATGAGATTATGGGGGCCACTTATGTTCAAGCCACCAGAAGTAGTTTCTCACACAAGCGTGTTCAGACTATCGGCTTTAAAATCCTTACCCAATACTTTCACACCATTGTAATCCTGATGCTGTCATCCATTGAATATTGTTTCTCAATTTGAGATCCTTTTGATTCTTCGTTATATGCAGTTTCATTGTCATTGAAAATGGATATTTTCATTTCATGTCATGAGACACGGGATCTCATTAAAATCATCTGCTTTTGTTTGAGTCTTTAACCTTACACTGTACAAGCTGGGGGTACAAGGTAGCTACTGCAGGTGGAGTTAGAGTGCAGATTCCCCTCTTGACCTCACTTGATATCTGAAGATGGAGCTCTTTATTATGGCAGAGTGCGGCTCAACGTCCTTGCTGTCCAGGAGGCTTCCTCTTGATACTACCCTTAGAAGGAGGGTTCAGATATTGCCTGGTAGCAGGGTAAGTTTACCCTTAATATATCATCATAATTTACACTTTGTGGATGAAGAGGTAGCTTCATTACAGTTGACTGACCTGAAGGTAGATCTTTGTGTTTGGCTTTATGTGAGAACTACCTTCTTGAGATGTTGGAGTACCTTGTTTCAGCTGAGTGAGGGTAGAAGTCACTCTCCCCAGCTGCTGCTAGAATGGATAGTAGGGTTACATTGTTTTCTCTCATTCCAGAGTAGAAGAGTTACGTCTAAACATTTTCCATCCTCCTAGGCTCTCTCTTTCCTGGCCCTTTGGTTGCTAAGCTTCAGTCATGTCTTTTTGCTTGGGCTCCTTCAGGTCTTTATATGGTTGTCAGCTCTTTATATGGTCTGCCTTGCCTCCTCTTCAGTCTTATGGTTGCCTTATTTGTAGTGTCTGCCAGTTTGGGTTTTATTTTATGAGATAACTTTAACAACAAAACCAAGTAGAATACCCATGAAGAAGCATCATTTAATAAACCAATAATACATGTTGGTTGAACAAATTTGGGCCTGTCTATCTATTTATCTATCTGTCTGTCTGTCTGTCTGTCTGTCTGTCTTTCTGTCTATCTATCATCTTTCTATCATGTATTATTTATAAAGGTATTCTCTATCCATTCATCATCTATCTATAAATAGTTCACAGTATGAAATATGCTTCATATGTCATTGTTAAATATTTCAAAGTGAAGTGATGTAGATCATTTCTCACTCCCACAGTAAGATAGCCACATCCCTTTTTTTTAATAATATAGATACCTCAGTATTTAACATTATGTCCTTTTTACGAGTGAGAATATTTAATATGTTTGCCTCTCAGTGATTGTATAAGCTTTCCCCACTCCATTTATTGATGCTAAAATACTTAAAGAGTCTTTTAACATCTACCATATTTAGATTGTCTAGTCCAGATATACTGGCTAATATGGGTGAATATATGATGTAGTCATCGCAATTAGATAGTCTTTGAAGAATGACATTGATGATATGAATCTGTTCAACAAAGATGAAATTGTCTGTGTAGACAAAAAGAAAACAGAGTGAGTGTGTATCATGTGCTTCAGAAGGGACACTGTCATCACACAGCTGCGTGTGGTGTGAACATCTGGTTGGGATGTACAGTCATCTTGACTCAGCTCCAAAAGCCACACCAGTGTTGCCCGGCCTACCATTGGATACATGGGTACATCTTTGGGGTACTATCACTGTGAAGAAACACCATGGCTGAAGCAAGTTGGGGAGGGCTTTGGTTTATGTGGACACACCATAGTCCATCAGTGGAGGAAGTCAGGATAGGAACTCAAACACAGCAGGAAACCGAAGGCAGCAGCTGATGCAGAGGCCATGGAGGAGTGCTGCTTACTGGATTGTTCTTCATATATTGCTTATCCCGCTTTCTTATAAACCTTAGGTTCACCATATGCAGATGGAACAACCAATAATGGGCTAGGACCTCCTGCATCAATCACTAATTAAGGAAATGACTTTTAGGCATGCTTACAGCCAGGTCATAGAGAGCCATTGTTTTCAATTGAGACTCCTTCCACTCCAATGACCCTAGCTTGTATCAAATTGACATAAAACTAACCAGCCCATATGAGGACAGCTGCTGTGTTTCATAAGTCTTCATGCTATTTCTTTGCTTTTATTTTCATTGATGGGATATGTTCTGTCTTCTTGGTTCTTTCTTTCATCATCAGTTACCTAGATGTTCTGAGGATGGATGCATCCACTGTTTAGTGCTGCTGCATTACTCTTCTGGTAGTTGTATATCTTAGCACTGCTGTTCTAGTACAGAGAAAAGGAATTCTCTGTGTGTGTGTGTGGTAACCTAGATTTAGCTCACTAGAGGAGAGTTTTGTAAATCACGTTCTGGTTCCTCATATCCTGACACAAGTGATAAAATTAGGCTCGTTTTGAATTGCCAGGAGGTGAGAGAGAATGAAATTGAAGACCTGGAAAGACTCAGAAATTCCTCAGTGTTGTTACTAGGGTATAGAGACTGGGTTTTTATACCCCATCATTCTCCAGGGTAGAGCTACACTCTACTCTAGAACGAAAGCCAAAATTTTCTACAAAGGGAAGGCTAGTAAATATTTCAGTCTTTAGGGCACACTGTCTCTGTTTTTAACTTATTTCTACAATTGTAGCACAAAAGCAAATGGATAATACTTGAATAAACGAGCATGACTGTGTTTCAGTAAAACTTTATTTATGGACATATTTATATTTAATATTCTCATGTGTTACAAAATATCCATTTTTTTCTCAGTAATTTTAGATTTATTATTTTGTGTATGAGGCTTTGTTTTTTTGTTTTGTTTTGTTTTTGCCTGTGTGTATGCATATGTATCATGTCAGGACAGTATATGATCCCTTGGGACTGGAGTCAACAGTCAGGTGTGAGCCACCAGGTGGGTGCTGGGAATTTCAAACAGGTTTCTCTGCAAGAGCAACCACTGCTTTTAACTGCCCAAGTCAATTCTGTAGCACCTACAACCATTTTAAAATGTAAATTATTCTTTGGTCACTGGCCAGATAGCAGCAAAGTAGGCTGGATTTGATTGACATACCTTGATCTCCTTATCACTAGCATGGTAGATGTTTACTGGTTAGGTTATTTTTGCCCAAAAAGACACTGTGTTCTCTATTAGTCGAACAAAAGTATTTTCACATTTAACTCTTGGTATTCAGGTACCTGTGTACATACATCTTATGATTTATGATAAACATCCACAAGTTATCTAGGAACTATTGTTGGTGACATGCAGTCACAAAGAAGAAATGCTTTTGCTCTCACTTCTTCACAGTGGTTCCTGCATTGATTCTGTCTCTGATAACTGATGTTTTCTATAACCATATCCTTCATATGCCTCTTCCTTGTCAGTTACTCCTGTGCTTCTCCAGCTTCTGAGTCATGATGAAAGGATGAAACCTGGACCAGAATATTGTCCTACGGCCAGTTTTGCCTTTTTTTTTTTCTCTCCTTTTGGGAGAGCTAAGCAGTCATCTACTGTTGGTTAAAATGGAGTAATACACTCTACAAACCATATAAAAATTGCCAACAATTTGACTCACAGTGTCACCACTAGCAAATGGCAGTTCTTTTCCTGTGCTCTGAAGTTTGAAGGTTAGTATTTAGGGAAAAAGTCTGATTCTCTCAAAGATGTCAGCAAATGGGACCGTTTGTCTCTTGACCACCTCTCACATATGCAGCCATTCTAGACTTCTCTTGAATTCCAGGTAAAGAGAAGAGGGAAAACTAATATCAAAAGATGTCCTCATGTGTCCGTTCCAGTACTTTTCCCTCCCCTCAAACTCCTGCTCTCATGTCCTCTGCTCTGGCATCTGTCCACGGTCACATGTGTCTGCAAGGGTGGCTGGGAAATTGAGGCGGGTTTTGCCGCTCTGCCGTTGGAATGGATGAAAGGGGAAAGTACTGGAAATGTGTTTGTATGTCCAGGTGTCTACAACTAAGAGAAGTAGAGCCCGTGCGATGATCAGGTTGTTTTGTTCAGGGACTTCTTCTCCAGCTAGAAATGAGACATGCACATGCAATTTGAAACAGGCTACCTTAATTCTAGAAACTAATGATAGGGATCGTAATATCTTTATTTCTAAGACCATTCATTCACATGACAACATTTATTGGGTGCAGCTATCTATAGCTATTTAGGCTCTTTGGGAATAAAAATGAACAAGAACATCGTCATTCTGCAGATGATAGTCAAGCATATCAAAATCGTTCTGTAGTTCTGTCATTTCTGTGAATTGGGCAGGTAGTTTGGAAGCAACCTTTATTTGCTGTTCTGAAAAATACATAAGTTATTCAGAAGGCAACCAGGATGAATAGGATTGAATCAGAATCATTCCATCATGTTGAGCCTTTTCTTTAAACAATGACTTGGTATCTACTGTTAAATTGGTTATTTGGCCAGGCACTGGGTGTGTAAAGCTCAGTAAAATGTAGTCAGTATCTCCTGGGAACTATTGGGAATCTAGGTGGTCATGTTTTAAATGCTTGCGATGCACAGCACATACACGCAGAGACACATTCCGATCTTCTAATAAGAAAAAATGTGAATTTGTCAGCATTGTTTAGGTAAATACACTGAGTGCAAGCTTAGTGAAGTCTTCACAGTAAAAAGAAGAGAGCATTAATACTGCCCAAAGGGGTTATCCATTCAGATAATGTCAGAGAGTGCTGCGTAGAGATATTAGTCCGGCCAAGGCGGGGTCACACACACACTTCAGGCATCTGAATTGAAAGTGCTACTGAGCCATTTTACTCTGTGGTTTTATGGGAAATGTTTGCTCATTGTCTCTGTTTAAGGAAAAGCCTTGTCAGAATATGGAAGTTTTGGACATGAACAAAGCTCCATTTATGTTTCATGTGTCTGGAGTTAGGAAGGGTTGGGAATTTGAAAGACTTCTTGGCAAAGTACGCTATAAATCAGTATAGTAATTTGGTATATATTGTGATTCTTCTTATACCTTTATCTATGTCTGTATCTATATATATATAGCTATCTGTCTGTCTCTCTGTCTGTCTGTTTATCTATCATCTATCTATCTATCTATCTATCTATCTATCTATCTATCTATCTATCTATCTACCTATCTATCTTTATCGTTACATATCATTGGGAGAAGACAAAATGAGCCTAGTACTTCCTTGCTTGCTGCTGTCATCTAAGTCATATCTAAATAGCATTCCGAGAGGTACAGCTCTTAAAGGACCAAGTTTGTACCAGGTGGTGGTAGTGCAGGGTTTTAATGCCAGCTCTCAGGAGGCAGAGGCAGGCGGATGTCTGTGAGTTAAGGCCACCCCTGCATACAGAGTGAGTTCCAGAACAGACTTCAAAGCTAAAAAGAAAAGACCTGTCAAAAAAAAAAAAAAAAAAAAAGACTCAGCTTGCTTTAAAGAAATTGGCAGCCCAGTTTGGATGGAACCTAGTGTGGTAGTGATTCCTTTTCAAGAAAGTTCTAAAGTATTGTTGAGCTGTTTTTTCTTTCCATATGTATGTACGTGTACACACACAGTACACACACATGTGTGTGTGCATAGAATCCATAATATCAAAAAGAGTTCATGTACTGTCTGAGAATAACAATGAGGGTACTGACAAAGAAAGTCTGGAGCCTTCGAATAACAATTGCTTGAGAACTTTCCTTTCTACCCATTGGTAATGACGTAATGGATAGAAGTGAGAGTGAGCGTGGTGGGGTTTTGTTTACTTTTTAAAAAATGGTTATTATGGTAAAATGCAATTCCAGCCCTTCTAAGTGTCTTGTGGTATATAAGACATTCATACCAAGTAACCATCACCACTGCCAATCTGCAAGACCTTTTCATTATCCCAAACTGGAACGTGCATGTCTGTCTCTTCAAAGCCTCACCCACCCACCTTTTCCTCTACCCCAGCCTCTGGGTAACAGTTGTTTCATTTTTGAACTTTGTGGATTTGAGGGCTCTAATAAAAGTGGATTCATGCGAGATTTGTTCTAAATACTCATACAGTTTTTATCTTTTTGTTCCCTTTTTGGTTTTCTTGAGACAAGGTTGAATTCTGTAGTTCAGGCTGACCTGAAATTCATTATGAAGCCTGGGCCTCAAACTCATGACAGTTCTCCTGCCTCGGTCTTCCAAGAGCTAGAACTGTAGACGTGAGTCACTACCCAGAGCTTCATTTGTCCTTTGTGACAGACTCATTTCATTTAGCATAATTTCCTCTGTTCATTCACTTCATTTTCTTCTCTCAAGACCTTATTCATGTTGAAAATGAAATCACAATTCCATTTCATTTGTCACACTTTTACCAGCTCTTGCTCCATCCAGGGACATTTAGATGGTTTTACCTTTCTGTTTACCAATATCACTCTTTTGTTTTGTTTTGTTTTGTCATCCCCAGCATCGACCCAGACTTTCATATTTTCTTGATATTGGTTCATGTTAGGGACTCTTTGTAATATCAGCTCCCTTGTTTGGGAAGCCAGCCTACTCGCCATACATGTCAACCGAGACATCTCCTTCAGCAATAATCCTTTGTTTACACTGCCTCATATGCCTATTCTCAGGAGGAACTGAATGCCCCCCAAATACACACACATATGTATATATATATGTATATATATATATATATATACATATATATATACACACACCACATGGGTGTATTTGCCTCCCAAACCACAGTTGCAGATTCTAGGAGGTCAGATATGCACAGTCTCATATTTAGTGTCATTATCTCCACTCTCAAAACTCAAGCACTGCATATCATATACATTTAAGAAATGAAACATTTGTTCAACTGTAGAATGGACCAGAATTCTCCTCTTTTTACACAGTCATGCCTTAAACCAGTAGTAAAGTTTTCTCCACTAGGAAAATATTTGATGTTCAAAGTATAAGAGAGTCTATAAACAAGAGGCATATATAGTTTCTTGACTTTCTATACACGTAGCCTTATTCATCACACAAATACTTAAATCTCCCATAGCTGTTCCCTCCTTGACTGCAAACCTAGCATTGATTTAGTTTTTGCTCTTGGACTTATTTATTTAAAAGTACTTCTGATAGATTGTTTTGTTTTCCCTGAAATTTCGTGTGCCTGATATTTACAAATCAAGCAATGTTCCAGTGGCCTCTTCTAAGGTGTAACCTTCATCTCTGCTCATCATGTACAAAGCATCCCCTTTTGCTTTCTCGTTTCTGTCTTCATCTCTACCCTTGCTTGTTTTCACTAAAGTTATTTACTCAATTTAATGGGCTCAGCTGCTCGGGGTTCAGCTTTGAGACACCCTTCATGTTTCTTTGATTTTTCTCAAATATTCCTCTGCTTAACAAGTTTCTAGTTATTGAATTGACATCATAGAAAGCTTGAATTCTTTACCTAAAGGTTTTCCTGTTATGACTTTTATTTAATGTATTAGCATTGAACATTTCAAAATGAAAAGTCCAAATCCAAAACATGTGTTAGAAAGAACCTCATTGTTAAAAACAATTAGCAAGGGAAATCATCACCACAAGTGTGTATGTATCTATCGTGGTGTTAAGATTCCATTTGGAAGACATCATCTTCCCTTCAGATGCACCTGCCTCTCAAGAGGAAGGTGAAAATTTAGATTAGTGCACAGGTAGAATGAAACTTCTTTCTAAGGGAGGGACCCATGAGACTAGATGAAGAGAGTCTGGAAGCCTCATTTGGCGGGAGGTGATAGAGTGAGAAAATCTGAGGTGATGGAAGCTTATAGCAGTTCAGTGATATTCCCACACCCTGAATTTCAATGCAGAAAGCAACAGGGAATCATGCTGGAAGAGAAGGATCAAAGCTGGGCATTTTTCTCTCCCTCATTAATGTCTAATTCCATCCCATGTGAATCTACTATCTCCCTACAGAAACACACCTTTTTGGTATAATCACAATTTTAGGATACGTAATTGAATATTCATTTTAAATAGGTTAGTCTTTGGAGATGTAAAAACGGATTGATATTAACAGTAATTAGTTTCATGCTCTTACAGGTTCTCTTTCTATCACTGTAATTTGAACGTTGTAGCTTGTTCTCCAATCTTCATTATATTCTGACTCTACTGAATAGCAGCAGCAGTGAGTGTTGGGGAAACTGAGGGTAGCTGAATTTCAGTTGGCTTAAGTTCACTGTGGTCCCATCAAGGGTTTCAGTTCAATAATGAACATGTTATTCCCTTTCAGCCAGTAGGAAAGGATTAAAGTTTAGAAGATGATTTGGGGAAAGAACGATGCCTAAGTTCTCTCTTATTCAAGGTAATGCTACCAATAGCAACATGGAGAGACGGGGAGGGGGCTCAAGGTCCTTTAAAGGATTCTTGAACCACAAACTCAGCTAGGTTGGGACTTGTACTTAGACAGAACTTTCCATTATAAAAGCTTACAAGTTTCCTTTCTATTTAATCTAGTTTGGATGTGCTCATCTCTAACTCAAAATCATGTGCATTCCAAATGATCCTTGATCTTTGTGACCTTCTGCAGACACCTGTGTGACCTTTTGTGACCATAACCCTTTTGAGCCTCATTTCCCTTATCTGAAAAATGAATATAATTATGTCTGGCTGAGTTTTTCATGAATATCATTTGAGGTTCAGAACAAAGCCTGAGGGAGGGCACATGAACTGATACTTCCTGAGTGCTTAAATTTGTGATGGGACTGTTCATTGCTTTTAGGGAAGCTAAAGAACTAGGGGAAGAGAAATCCACTAATAATATCTATATAAAATGGCAGGAAATCGCATGCCTGTGATCTTCCTTTCAGTCAGATGGTTTAGATTATTGGGTATTTATTTGCCAAGGAGCCCAGTATGCCAGGGAAAGGTCACAGGTGCAAGGGTGAAAAACAGTGTTTTAAAAAGGTACATAGGGAATTCACATTAAAGGCAAAACTTAAAGACTGAGTAGGAGTTAGGAGAATAATGGAGGACATTTTAAGCAAAGAAAGAGGTACAGATATTTGAATTAGAAAAGGACTTGGTGAGGAGAAAAAGGAATCACATGAACAAAGCATGGTGATTAAGGGATATTGGGTGTGGGGGAGAAGCTGGGAAGGTCAACAAAGACAGAAAACAATAGGATTTGTTGGAGAAGATGAAGCTCTCTGAATTATCTGAGTGTGAAATGAGGCCACTAGAATGCTTCAGGCAAAGGATTCTGGTGACATGATAGACACACATTTATGTTCCTGGGTCTTGAGGGACAAGAAGAAGCAGATGAATTAGGTTGTCGGTCTAAGCATCTGCTGCCTGCTTTGCTCTACAGTGGGGACAGTGGAAATGGAACCGGGGATGCATTTGAGCAGTTGTTTGAGCTCCGGCTAATAATGTTGGTGGTAGCTGGGAGGGATTGTGGTGAATCTTGGGAGAGTGAAGTCATGAATGACTCCTCAACTTTGGGGAAATCAACAGGCAGATGTTTCTTGAATTTTTCAGGCAAATGGATGGAGCTAGAGAATATCATTTTGAGTGAGGTAACCTAAACACAGAAAGACAATGATCACATGTACTCACTCATAAGTGGTTTTTAAAGGTAAAGCAAAGAAAACCAGCTTACAAATCACAATCCCAGAGATCCTAGAAAACAATGAGGACCCTAAGAGAGACATACATAGATCTAATTTACATGGGAAGTAGAAAAAGACAAGATCTCCTGAGTAAATTGGGAGCATGAGGACCTTGGGAGAGGATTGAAGGGGATGGGAGAGACAAGGAGGGAATCAGAGAAAAATGTTGAGCTCAATAAAAATCAATGAAAATAAAATAAAATACAATTGAAAAAAGAAAACTGAAGTCCAGTTTTGGGCATGTTCAGATTGGGTGCTTCCTATATCAAAAGCTATGGGAGTCAATGGTACCTGGTAGTAAGAAAGTGGAGAATGGGAAGAAAATGCCGGACCTCCCTTCTTTTGGGAAGTATTCTCTCAAATTATTCTTCCTATAAAACGGTCTTCAAAACTCAGTAAGAAGAGTGGGGACCGCAGCCTGGATAGACAGACTGGTGACAAATGCAGGGGTGAAGAATGGAAAAGGTGACCAAAGAGGAAGAATGAAAAGGGGGACTCTCACGATGCTGGAATATGGGTGATTGTCAGTGAATTAATGTCTTAGGAGAGATAAGAGGGAGATTCTAGTATTTGACTTTGACCTATCTGAGATCAAAGAGCTGGTGATGTGGATGAGAATTTAAATCTTATTGTTCTGGAACACAGAGATCTGAAATACTTTATTATGACACATTCTAAAACACATGCACATGGATGCCATGGGCACACATGCAAGTATACAGACCCATGTGCAAAAGTGGTGGTTTGTGGGAATTTGTCTAGGGGAATATATGATTTTCATAACACTCATTGCTATTTCTTAGATAAAATTGGGTATATAGGAGGAGTTTATCCATGTTTTTCAAATAAATATATAAAAATATGAGCCCCAGATTTCATTGGTAGAGATAGTCATTTCAGAAGATACAGAGACTAAGATGAAAAATTGAAGCTATTGGACTTGAGTAGTCTAATTCCCCCGCTTCATCTTTTTTTTTCTTTTTTGTAGCACTGATGACATTAAAAAATCGTGAGTTCATTTGTTGACACAGTTCTTAGAATGTTCCACTTGTGTTATTTAAGTCCACATTGGAAGAGTCTACCACAACAACAGTGTATACACATGCCCACCAAATATAGGCAGAATGAATTTAAGAGGATAGATTGGGTGGATGTATGTTTTATAAATAGAGGATTTCATTAGGGTGCAGGGTGTGAGCAAGTTCTAGATGAAGGCAGAGCAATAAACTAGACTGCAGGGTTGAAATAGCTAAGCGGGAGGCAGTAATGGCATTACCTGATCTGGTACTCCATCTGTAATGCGGGTATTAGCAGTGTGCTCAAAGCAAAAGTCTCTGGAATTGAGGGATTTGGATTTTTGCTTCCAAGCTCAAGATTTCCCACAATGCCATATTCTTTCCTCACCTATGCTATTTCTTGCAGTCATTAAACCACCTCTCAAACTCACAGAAACCTTGTTTCTACCCACTTAGGCCTGATGAAATATTTTCTGTCACAGACACTTTCTCTGTATGATTTGTTTTCTGAGATCTATGTATTTCTCTCTCCTAGCTCTCCACTGTGGTTTGACTCCGAGGGGTATTGATCACCCTGCCCATGCTGAAGGAATTAAGCTGCAGATTGAAGGTGAAGGTGTAGAATCGCAGTCCATTAAAAACAACAATTTCCAGAAGGTGCCTGACCAAAAAGGAACCCCCAAGAGACTGCAGGGAGAAGCTGAGACAGCAAAGGTGAGCCACTTGCCAATGAAACACTCAAAGTCTGAAGCTGTGCCCTTGCTAAGCTGTGGTCCAGCTACAGAGAGAAGGGCTGATGATGCTTTTGCTAATCGCTGATGTATCTAGTAATCTCAGTGCTGTGTCTTGCTGATAAGTGATAGAAAATGACAGTGTTGACTGAGTTACCCTGAGTGAGATCAAAATGCACGTAGAAGGCTCTGGACCTTACAAAAATAAATTTTTAAATCTTCTTTCTTTTTGCACAAGTTATGTAACTTTAGGTCTCATATTCTTCCTCTATAAAGGCATTCTAAAATCGGCTTCCTCCATTAGTATGAACTGAGCTGAGTTTCTGATTTTGTACCTTTGAGGGCTTTTGCTGACAAAATCTGCTAATTATAATAACAGACTTTTGTAACATATGTACGTGTATGGCAAATTTAAAGGGACTCGGTGCAGGGGCTTATGTATCTTTAATCTTGTGTCTTTAATCTTTTTGTGAGTCACCTGATAGTAAAACTTAGTTAATGAAAGACGCAACTGTTCTAGTTTGACTTTTTAGTCTTTGGCCTAAAATGTAGGCACCATACAACTGATGAAAGTATGTGTGGAAAGTAGATACCAAAGAGAGGGGTTCTGAGTGCCAATGAGATTTTTGGTGAGTACAGTCTCTTAAAAAGGCTTTCTCTTTCTTTAAAGTCACCATGTGCAAATATAAAAACCCAAAACCAGACATTACACACACACACACACACAGAGAGAGAGAGAGAGAGAGAGAGAGAGAGAGAGAGAGAGAGAGAGAGAGAGCAGACAGAGACCTTGGTGCAGTCAGCCTTAAATGTTTTTTTTTTTTTCCATCAAGTCTCTCCCCTCAGACCTTAAGAAACCCAGCAGAAGAGGAGGCAGAAAAAGTGTAAGACTCAAAGGGAACAAAGGACACCAAGAAAACAAGTTCCTCTAAATCAACATGAGCAACGTTCATATCAACTCACAGAGGCTGAGGCAGCATACACAGCGTCTGCACTAGGGCCTCTGTGTATAATATTATGGCTTCCAGTTTAGTGTTTTTGTGGTATTCCTGAGTGTGGGGATGAGATTCTTGTGCCTTCTCTTGGGCTCTTTTCTTTCTGTTGGTTTGTTTTGTCCTACTTTGATAATGATGGTTTTTGTTTTATCTTATTGTATTTTATTTTGTTATATTTTATTATTATCTCATAGAAGCCTGTTCTTTTCTAATGAGAGGTAGAAAGTGAGTGAATCTGGATGGGAGGGGAGGTGGTGAGGAAATTGGAGGAGTAGAGGGAGGAGAAACTGTAATCAGGATATGCTATATGAGAAGAGAGTCTACTTTCAATTAAAGATGGCAAAGCCACTGTATGGATGTTTGTGTGAACTCAGTGAGGATATCCATGCCAGTTGTCGAAGATATCCACTTTAACTTTCTCCTTGGAAACTGAGGGAATTAATCTTCATAGACATTGGTACCTCTCTCTGTGGACTCCCTACCAGAGAATTTCCATTGATGCTTGTTGGGGCAGTCAGTGTGTACAAACCTTAGAAAACAAACATAAGAACCCAAGGACAATCAGAAGTAGCCAGGCCATCTGACTGTCGTTCTGTGGTCCTCTCACCTCTCCCCCAAATCGTGTTCAGTGTCAAAATGCAATTTTGTTTATGCTTTACCTACGATTGTGAATAAAGACTGTTATTGCTTCCTCTATTTGGCTGGATAATTAAAAGCTGATGACGTTACTCCTATGTATCTCTGAGTGGGAGGGAAGAAGTAGTGAGTGATCGGTGAGGAAGCTATTGCAAGCACTTTGCCCTGAATATTTCTCCGGAGAGAAATAGCCCCTTAAAGGAAATTGGTGAATGGTCTACATTTGGCTTGTGAGCAGAGCTGGTGATAAGTGAGCTTTACCATGGATCTAAATATCATCAATCTCTTGTGCTATACAGGTATCCAGAAGATCCAGGAAAAAAAAATATCCTCAGGGTCTTACTTTACTCCGAAGATAAACAGAGCTTGTCTGAGTTAAAGGATGTCTATAATATTATGAGTCCAACTGGGAAAAAAAAAAGAAAACTAATTCTTGATATATCGTTTTATTTTAATTCAAATGTAATTGAATATTTCCAGATTATACCTCTGCTCTTTAAACATATTTACAGAAAATTGATTCAGGTCATATGTGGTTTGATTGCTTCTGAATTAATGTTGAATATGTGACTTTCTGCTTCTGCAGAAAATTCCTACAGTTCTGAGAGTAGCCCTCTGACTCGGCAGAGCCATTTGTAAGTGCTTTGCTGAGAGCATAGTTCTCTTAAAACTGAGGAACTAGTACAAACCTTTTTGAAACAATAGAGCAATTAGAAACTATGTTCATTGTATTTTGTCCAATCATCTACATACAATAAAACCCCGAAACAAGAAGATTCCAGGGTGTTTTGCATTAGAAATTTCAATAACTCATGGACAGAATTTCACAATTCAATTCCAAATGCCCAAGAATGTGTCCATCTCTTCGTAGAGGGCTAGTGGATGAAGATGGTTGCTGGGGATACGGAGTGACGGAGACCTAAGGTGATGCCGGCAGATCTGGTGGCATTACAACCTGAAGTCTTCCCCACGAGCTGTTCAGACTTATTTTGTGCACACATAGACATGCTTCCGTTTTCTCTTCTGTTGTTTGTAGAGGGCCAGCAGACCGTGGGCCATCTTCTTTTCTCTTACGTAGGTAGTTGAATCTCTGCTCCCTTGACCTACTCTTAACTTACCCAATAAATCTCTGGCTCAAATATGTGCATTTAAAGCCACTCAGTGGTGCAAAGGGACACATATTTTTTTTTTCCTGTAAGATAGTTTAATATTAGTTCCTAACATTTTCAGGGGGCATGACTTTCAGGTCAATGAATCTCTTTCTGGGAATGTATCCCAAGGACATAATAAGATATGCAAAGGTGGATATAAAATAGTGGTCAGCCCAACACTGTTTGTTATATGAAAATATTTCAAAACACCTTGTTTCATAGCACATTACCTAAAGAAGCAATATATGCTTATGTAGTGGAAGAGAGTGCATCCTTTTAATGGTACAGAAGTGCTGTATGTATTTATGTAGAAAGATAGAGGTGATAATATTTTAAATTGGAAAGGAATGTTACTATGGGGTATGTAGTGTTAAATATGTTAAAATGTCCTTTGAATAAGGGCATCACACATGGGGAAGTGTTTAGTCTCCATTTTGAGAAGTGATATATATTGAAGTTGAGCTGAAGGGAAGCATTTTACACTTCTGGTTTGTTTGTCAAGATAAGCAGAATTCTGCTTTGAAAGTAGCATTCCTTCATGCATACTCTGATGGTTAAAACTCTAGCATCATTAACAAGCAGAGGTAGGTGGATTTCTGAGTTCAAGGCCAGCCTAGTCAACAGAATGAATTCTGAGACAGCCAGGGCCACACAGGGTACACAGATAAATCCTCTCTCAAAAAATAAAAACAAACAAAAACATATTTTAAAAATGATTTTTATGAATTAGCATCAGCCCAAAGGCAGGCAGAATCCTGGCTGTGCCTTACCCTGGGATTCTGGTCTGTGTTATCACAAGGGGTATAAACAAACTGGGAAATTACATAGTCCTGATTTCTAAAATTAATTTTCTTGGTGTTTAATGAGAGCGTCACCTTGTATATTCTTAGATTTCTTTAATATAAATTTTATGAAGTTCAGAATCTTTCTTTTCCCTCCAATAATGCTAATCCCAGGGGTGAGGCTTTTATTTATTCACTTATTTATTTACTTTCCTTCTCATTTACAGTTCTGCCTCATGCTTATATTTATAACATCAGCTTTTATGTTTTACAGTTCAGAAGCCTGGTCATTTAAGTGGCTCACCAAACTGTAGTTTTTGTTTAATAACTGCAGGAAGAAGGAGCTGAAATATCCATCTGATAGCTCTAAATTTAGGGCTTTTTATTGCCTAAACATTAAATGAACAAATGATCTATTTATTTGAAAGGAAAGATGCAGTCTGTTGCGCTTAGACTCTAGCCAACTAGGCACCAGAAGAGGTTAAAAAACGCTACATGTATTCTTTACTCCTCAGAGAGAAGCACAGCAGATCTTGATTGTTGTATTATATAAGGAGGAAACAATGCCAGCATCTAAAGCAGTGAAGAATTGCCTCACTTGGCTCTGGCATACATTATGTGAATCTTTGGCAGTAGATAGCCTTTTCTCATTAGGCTAATATTAGATTCAGTTTGTATTTCTTTGGCACAGACTTAAAGGAGCTGGCATGGAACTTGGTGCTAGAGGCAAGAGAAGAAGAAAGCCCGGTGGTGTGGGTAAGCCATGGGTGGGTAGACAAGAATGGACTGCAGGGCAACTGGGAGAGATTTGTAACAATGAACAGGAGTCATTAATCTGGGATCAAACAGAAAGCTGAAAGAACTTTGACTCGAGTTAAGAAGATGAAGAGCGGGGCACACTTAACCTTGATCATGTTACATTGTTTGGCGGCCTCTGAGAAGGTTTGTGGCAGTTTGGGGGATAGAATGATGTCATTCCTGGCTATCTGTACATCTTGGCTCAGGGAACAAGAGTGTCTCCACATAAAGCTGCCAGCCCAGTGTAATGTCACCAGTGATAGGAAAGGATGCAATGCATGTGACACATAGTGAGTACATGTTTAATGAATTGTCCAAGGGTCAGAGCAGGAGTGAAGAGCAAAAATGACTTCATGCTGTATGAGTCCCCAGCTCCCAGCATCCCCACTCCATTGGGTGTTTGGACAGATCTCAGCAGAAGCCACAGTAAGCTTTCACTCAGAAATGTATTTATTACTAATGTGTTAAGCCCTGAAAACATTACCATAATGTGGTACATTTCAGCCCCTGATTCATGGTATAGTCAACAAAGAGGAGACTCTGATAATCTTGCTCAGCCTAAACATAGTAGGGAGGGCCTAGGACCTTCCCCAAAGCAATGTGACTTACCCTCTCTGAGGAGTGGATGTGGGGGGTAGGTATGTGGAGGGAATGAAGTGGGAACTTAGATTGGTATGGATAATGAAAAAAGATAGTTTGTTTTCTTTTTTAAAAAAATTAAAAAAGAGAAAAGAAATAAATTAAAAAATAAAAAAAGCGTATCTGTTCACCTTACGTACAGGTTGAGAAGGGAACTGAGAAGTAGACATTACCTAGGGTTTCTGCAGACCTTGAGGTTCAGCACGAGCACAGCCTACCTTAAAACAGGTTCTTCCAAGTGAGAAACCCATGCTAGCGAAGCAGTTTACAACACATTTGTGGAGACTTGGGCTAGTGATACTCCTCTGGTGAACTAGGGCTACATGGAGTTACTCTTGAGATTTCCAAATGGAAAGTGGGTATATTTAAGAGAGATGGAGCATCCGATAGTGGGTGGAGCAGAGGGTCCAGTCATCTCTCCATTGGCAGATCTGATACAGCTCAGATAGGCCTAAGAGGATGGCATTTGAGTTCTGGAGGTGGATGCTCATACTCCACAAAAAAAAAAAAAAAAAAAAAAAAAAAAAAAAAATTTCTAGCCTAAAACTATGGAGATCCATTCAACACTGAAACCGGGAAGAACTAATACAGTCTTAACAGGATTGATTGCGATGCTTCAGAATTGCCTGTCTCTATATGAAGGTTAATTTTCATAGAAAAACAGGGGACTTTCACAATAGCATTTGGTTCATGCTACAGTTAGAATGAAAAGACCCACAGTTCTTGACAATGAGGCATGTGGAGAAGCCTAAAGGAATCAGGAGCCCTAGCCAGCCTTTCCAAGCGAAGGATTAAGAAGCTGATGTTGCAGAACTACACTCAGGTGAGATCAGGGTGGTATAAGATCAGCATTCAAAAGGGGTAGAAGGGAGTCTTGGACTACACCCTTAGCAAGAAGTCTGACACTAGTGCCTGGTAGTTGACAAACACCCTTCATTTCTAAGGAGAGACAATAATTTATTATCATATGCCCCCCCCCCCCCGTGTGTATGTATGTGTGTGTGTGTGTGTGTCTGCCTGTCTCCCTCTCTCTTGTTCCACATTATAATGTATCTTATCTATAAAATGTGGATCGTCCGTATTGCTTTCTCATTCTTTCTTGTTCCACTTTCCCTAATCTCCCAGACTGTAATTGTTGCTGAGTTATGAATATAGGAGCTCACGTGAGGATTTAGAACAGAGATTTGAAACCTTCTTGTAAATGACCATCCAATAATTGCCTCTATATGGTAGACACTCTTATGCCCTAATATTGAAAAGGCGGGTATGTTTCATTGAGATAATGAACCATCCAATAAGTGACTCTGTATGGTAGACACTCGTATGCCCTATAATATTGAGGAGGTGGGTATGTTTCGTTGAGATAATGAGGTACTTTAGACACACCTCTGTGTCTTCACGGTGGCACAGCATGTGGACAGAACAGCTTATCAGTGATGCCAGGCTTGTGTGCTGCATCCCTTATTGTGTCTAGAACTGTGTGTGGAGATGAAGATGTAGAGAAATATACTTTAAGTTGTTTTAAAGAAAAAAACATTCTTTTTTGTCTTATTTTATCAGGATACAAAAGGTCATAGCGTATGTTCTCTTTGAACATAAAGTACCAGAGGTTTATAATTGTTAAGATCAAAACCAGAATAGTACATAAATAATTCAGAACTGTGTTGTTATCATTGGTGCATGGTCTTATTGTTTGGATATGAAGCGTCTCCCCCAAATGGTGTCTGTTGAGAACTTGCTCCTCTGCTAGTGTTTTGGGGGGTATGTTCTGGAAACCCCAAATCATAAGGTATACCCAGATGAAGTAGGTCACGGAGAACAGGTTTTTGGAGTGTTTTTGTCTCTTGCCCCTTCCTATGTCTCTTTTTGGTTTCTTTCTTCCCCAAGGTAAACAGCCTCCTACATACTCACTCATCCTGCTGTGATAGAGGAAAACTTCTGAAACTATGAACTGAAATAAACCTCCTGGAATTATTAAATTATTAATTAATAAACATTAGATTTGTTTAGGTCAGGTATTTTAACACTCCTGAAAAAAAAAGCACACATGGAAAAGACAAAGATTTCTACAGTGCTGACAAATTAGACTGAAATTGGCTATCATGTTAAAATGCAAATGGCATAGGGACTTCTGTCATATAAGGTGACACGGTCATCGACAAGTCCCATTCATTCTCCCCATTACTCGTTCTGAAGTCCGTGCCTGGTCTCCCCTCACAGCCCTCACGCTGCTATTCCTCACTGTCTCTTTTCCACGAAGCACATCAGTAGCTTCTTTAATGGCTTCTATTTTGCTTGCTCTTGTTCTATGGGGACCCAGTCCTCCTCTAGCTGTCACAAATGGGAAGACTCCATTCCCTTGCTTACTATCCTTGATGCTTTCCCAGAGTGCTTCAGGTAAAAGCCTAAGCTTGCAGCATGGTCGATAATACATTTAAAAGCTTCAGCCTCGCTCATCTCCTATCGAGACAAACTTGCTTCCTATCAGGCGCTCCCCTAGCAGCCTGGGCTCTTGACAGAATCGCCTTCTATTTTCTTGAATGTGTTTAGGTAATTCTCTCTGGAGAATGGTTGTACTCACCATCTTTTTTGCCATGATGCATTTTCCCTTTGATCATTGTGCATTTTTCTCTCGATCTAGATCGCAACTCTCCCGTACCTCTTAAAGAAGTCTGTGCTGGACCCTATCTCCATACCCACAATAGCCCCTCAGTCACTCCCTCAGGTGTCGCTCAGTTGGGTGTCCACCATAGAAGTTCTGTCTGAAATCATCTTGTTTCTTTTCTGTCTTTCCATGGGACCTCAAACTCCTTGAGAGCACTTTTGCCCTCGCTCATAGCTCTACCACCAATGTCTGCTAATGTGTCCAGCATGTGGTTAGGATTAACTTGTTGATAAATGAAAGATAAAGCTGGTTCGTGTGACAAAGAAATCTCTTACCTTTCATAGTCTATTTATTTTCACAGTTATTTCATTATCTTTAGCTTTACCAGCAGAAATCTACAGATAAATCTTGGGTCCCATGATGGCTGACTGTATTGGGGGAGTGTATGTGTACACTGGTGTATATAGTAGGATATTACATGGCATATACATGATCCATGCTTAGTCACTCTTGTAGAATTTACCCTCAACAAATCCTGGTTGTCTCACAGCCTAGGTAACTACCTGACTGAAGAGTGTGGCTAACTCTTCAGTCTTCATTTAGATAAAGACTCTGCAGCCTTGGCATCAGATTCTGCTCTCTACAGCTCTTACTGTCCTCCAATATTTCAGATGGCAGAAGGCTCCCTGAGGTGTTCCGAACCTTCATTGTAAGGATTTCTGACTCCTTGGTTTCACTCTAGTCTTCTCGAACTTGTCAGTACTTGTAGAAATCAGTCCTTAAATGATTAGGAATTCTGATTTAAACTGGAAAATTAGGCCAGTGGGCATGGGGGGGGCAAGTCCAGTAATGTTAAATCCAGGACTGAAGGAATAGTTTTCAAGTGTTACTTTGGCAGGTCCCCTTATGGGCACACTATCATAGCAAGCTGGGACTGCTTTCATCAAATGCTGTGACCTAGGTGGCTTCAACAGTAGACATTTTTTCTCATAATTCTAAAGCTTAGGAAGGCTAAGTTCAACATGCTAGATGATGTGTTCTGGTGAGAGTTCCCTCGGCTTGCAGTCGGCCAGCTTCTGTCTGTGTCCTCATATGGCGAAGAGAGAGTGAGCTCATGCCTCCTCCTCTTAAAACAAAAGTCATCTTCTATTATAACCTCATCAACTGTAATTACCTTCCAGAATCTTCCTCTAAATTTATCAAATCCAGGGAAAGAGCACCAACATAAGACTTTTCAATGCACAAGCATTCAGTTCTTGACTTATACCAACTAAGTGTTTTAGCCAAATGCAAAATGTCTAAGTTTTAAATTAGTGTTTGACTAAAGTTTGAATATGGTCATAAAATGGATGTCTGACAAAGAGTAATAAATCTGAAATGTTAATATTTATTTATTGCAACTTAATTAAAATTATACAGAAGAGTTTTACAATTTGGCGTTGTAGAGCATTGATAACAGTTTCTTTCTTACAGCTGTCACCTACAGGGGTGATTATGTTACATATTCATAACACTGAAAATGAGCTCCATCAACTGGACGTTAGTGAATGAGCAAAATACACTTTCTTCCTGCCTCTGATAGGTAACCGTACTTCCAGTGGCTGTACCCCAACCACCAAATCATTCGGCTTTTTTCCTATTAATGGCCAACAGCAAGAGTAGGAGCCTGGATTTGCCATGTTGTTTGATGGTCATGATGCATTGAAGCATTCCTATAAACTAAAATTTTGGGTCATTCTTCAAGATATTTTCTAAAAACTCCCAAGTTATTTAATTTTGTTACCATCCCTTTATTTTTCTTTGTAAGCAACATTTTCATAGCCCGACAGTTAAACCTGGTTCTCACTTCGCCCACCAGGATGATCTTTCCCTTGCACAGGTCAGACTCGCACCTTGACATCCTTTTGCTAAGCTTCCTCCATTTACTTACGGATTTCTCTGATTAAAAGGCCACGGCCTTCCAGCATCCTCTCAGGCCATATGGCTGTGTCCTCTAGCGAGTCATTCCTGTCGTTTGCTACTCCACTTTTCCATGCCCTGACAGTGGCAGCTTGAGTCCAGGCATTTGCCCACTTCAGGGCCTCCGTCTTGGCTGCACAGCTGTGCTCCCATCTCCTTCTGAGCTATTCCTGAGAACACTCATGAGGCAGTTTTATTGAAATGAAGGCAAATTCTTTCCCAGGGCTCCAATCTCTGACACATTATCCTCCCATAGACGTGTCACTTTCTAAAAGTGTATATACTTGGTAATTTATTGTGTTTACTATCTAATATCACCATGTGCTAGGACATAGACTCAGTGTTAGAGCCCTAAGTATCGAACCCAAGAAAGACTTTAAAAATCCCAGCTATTTGTTGTTTATATGAATTCGTCTCATAACATTACACATTAATTTTCATTGTGCTGATAGAATTTTCCTGTATAAAACAAACCAGGAGACTGTACTTTCTCAATTATGTCTAGAATGTTTGTGTTAGAAAGAAAGAAGAACACACAACACTAAAAGAAAGAGCAACAATAAAACTAACTTGAGTTATTGATAGTGGTACAGTAATTGGAAATATAAATAAACTCTTTTAGCAAATGTTCATTAGCTGTCCACAAGTTCGGCATTTCCAAGAGGACAGTAAAAATAGCATTTGGCTACTTAGCCTGCCAAAACCCAAAAGCAGTAGCCGAAACAAAACAGCAGATATTTGAACAAATATCACAACCAATAAGCTGAACTTAGTCATTCTTTATCCTCATATAATTCATCTCTTTAGCTCTTAAATACTCAGAACAGTTGACATGTCTGATTTGCCTATTATGTAGCTAATTTGTTTGAGAGGCAGGACTACACTTTTTCTCATATTTTATCAGGCAACAAGGGTAAAATCTACATGTTTAGGTGGTTGGAAATTCACAGAGGTCATTCGTGACAGGTCAGGAAAACATCAGTGTTTAAATATGCTGTCTAGCAGAAAATTTCTGTAGAGAAGATGTGGTCTCAGTAATTTATTTTACATAACCAGTAAAGAGCACAGACTCTGGGGGCTTTGGGTCAAACCCCTGTTCTGCCCTTCCACTTACAGCTATGTCACCTGGGGCCCTCGGTGTCTGTGTGCATTCATATATCCTGTGGGAAAAATGCAATCTACCTCACTGGTTTGTCTAGAATCTTTGATGTTTAAATATCAAATGTTTAGATAGACACATGGCAGAGTCAGCAAAATGAATCTCTATTGTTATCCTTAATGTTATAGCTATTGTCCTCTGGAAGCATTCTAGCAAGACGAATTGAATATTGTATATGTAATGAACATGAAGACACCCATGCTCCGCACACATTGGCAAAGAATCCAAATTGGCCGTCTTCACTTTCTTTTCTTGGCTCACAGAAACCTAATGTTTAAACAATTCTTTATCAGTAGAAATCCCAGACATTTTTTTTTTATTTAAAATCTCAAGAGTTCTTACTTCTTTGGAAAAAACTATAGCATCTGGAAATAGGCATCCTAAGTCCACAGCAGCTGGGGCCATACAGCTGCTGCTCTTGTTCGGTGGACAGCTTTTCTCTTTGGGTTCTTCTCCTGTCTGGTCCTCCTTACTCAATTTGATTTCTGCTGATATTCTATGGGCTGTTTAGTTTCTGACCTTTTGTTAGAACCTGGTTCGTACAAGATACTAACACACTACAAATGGGATAGCTAGCTCTCATTTAGTGAGGAAGGCTCTTACGGCCCTAAACACACACATGTTCTATATTCAGTAGTGCATTTGAGGTTCCTTCTCTGGGGATGTTATATTCTACAAGACCGAAGAGACACCACCTTCATGCTGTCTGTCTTCCATTAAACCAAATCTCAAGTATTTGAATAGAAAGTCTAATAGAAAGTATTATAATAGAAATATATGTTTGGAAGGAAACTGAGGTCTAGAAACTCAGATATAAAATAAAGATAGAATAAGACACAGAAGAGATATAGGATAGGGGTAAAGAAAATATAAGAATTTTTTCCTTAGGTGAAACAGATTTTGAAAGTAGGCAGCAATAGCAATCTACAGGTATAAATCATATTTAGTAACAGAAAGAATGACATCACAGAAAGATCATGAGATTGCATGTGAGTTTTTGCTTTTAAATCGTGTGTGTGTGTGTGTTCCACTGTGCATGTATTGAAGTCAGAAGATGACTTGTAGGAGTAAAATCCACCCTGTGTTCTGAGAATCAAACTTAGACTTGCATGGCAGCTACTTTTCCTGCTGAGCCATTTTTTCTGATCCAGTCTTAATTTTAAGCAGTGCATTGGAAACACAGCAGAGGGATTTACGTAGGGGAGAGGTTTGCAAAGAGAAGCTCTGGCTCTTCCTCAGACATTGGATTACAAGCTAGGAAGCCCTCAAACAGGGAGACAGTGGCAGAGCCATTGTAGATTTACAGTGAAAGCTGAGAGTGTCTCAGAATAGATCAATAGAAATGAGGAGAAATGGGCAAAAGCCAAGTATATTTTGGAGATAGACCTCATAAGATGTGATTAGTTATAGTCCATGAAACAAAAAAGTAATTAAGGATTGTTGCTGAATTTCTAATTTGTTTAGCTGGCTGATCATTATTGATATTAATTAGTGATACAGGGAAAACTGTTGAGAGTCAATCTCGGGGTAGGAGGAATCAGAATTTCATTTTGACTTTGTTAATTCTATGATTCCTGAGGAGGAAAATGACAACTGTAACGTTTTACTTGAATCCAGATATAAGATATCTTCACTCATGATGGAGATTAGATGTCACTTCATCACACTGGGGTATATATAGTGTGTGTGTGTGTGTGTGTGTGTGTGTGTGTGTGTGTGTGTACTGTTATATAGTATGTAGAAACCATGGGGCTTGCTGATGGTCTCTATCTCTGAAGCAATAGCCCTTTTATTTCCTGTAAGTCTGTAGCTGCTGTGCCTTCTCTGACTATTTTGCTATGTGTCATGGACCATGGTGGGTTGAGACTCTGCTATTCTGTTGGAAGGGAAATAACAAAAAATAAAAGCATTTGCATAGCTTTGTTAGCTCCTCCCAGATGTCTCCTGTCAGCCTACCTTTGACAATGTCCCCAACCATGCTACCTATCAATCACTGTTTTATCCCTCTAATGAAGTAGGGAAAATGCTTCTCTGTCTGTCTGTCTGTCTGTCTGTCTGTCTGTCCGTCCGTCCGTCCGTCTGTCCATCCGTCCGTCTGTCTCTTCTTTATTACAATACATCCAAACTGCAGTCCCCTCCTCTTTCTCCCAGCACTCTCCTCACCTCCCCTCTCCACCAGATCCACTGCTCCTCCATTTCCCTTCAGAAAAGAGCAGGCTTGCCAGTGTTATCAACCAAACACGGCATAACAAGATGCAGTAAGACTAGGTACAAAGCCTCATATCAAGGCTGGAAGAGGCAACCCAGTAGGAGGAAAAGGGTCCCATGAGCAGGCAAAAGAGTCAGAGACACCCCAATTCCCACTGCTCTTGATGGAAGGGAAGGGTATGCTTGTTGACAGTCTTCAGCAACTGATACTGTTGCTTAAGGCTTATCCATTTGCTGTAGAGAAATTGCTGTTATGGTAAGTGTTTATATTTTCCACTTCTTCTCCCCTCTGTGTCTCTCTGAATAACTAGTTCTAGGCAGTGGTTTTTGAGAGAAAGAGAATTATTGCAGAAGTTCCCATGGAAGCAAAGCTTTGTGCCTGGGGGGTCTTACTCTTTCTTTACAGGATTGGGTTGACTACATCGTTAATGTGATAGAACTCAAAATCATAGGACTGTAATCCCTAAATTTCTGCATAGAAGATAGCTGTCCAGGAACTGATTTAGAGGACACTCTTTGTGAGCTAGGAATAAGCTTTCCCTGTGTCCTAGGTTCTGGGGGAATGTTTGTTACCGTAGCATAAGCTTAGCCTGACCAGATCAATCCAAGTGGTATTTTGAAAGAATCTTATACTGCTTCCTGTTATGTAGAAAGTTACTGTCACCTTGATGCACCTCGGGGTCAAATTCAATTTCTGACAAAAACCTGGGTGCTTAGCTGGTATTCCAAAATAAGTAGCAATCATCAATTTTTGTTTTAACATGTTGAGTCTGATTGTACTTCTTTTTTTTTTCTTCAACTTTTTTCTTATAACTGAATTATTGAAATAAAAATAAATTTCCATTTAGAGGTTTTAAGGCTTTTCTGGTACCAATGTCTAGCCATTCTGGAACATTTATTTCCCTAATACTCCATTTGGTATTTGCACATAACTGACAGCAATTAGCTGCTACCTCAACTTCCTACTGTTGCTGTGGTTTCCTGTCACATGATACATGACACTTTTTAAAACTGAGTGCACAGCAGCTATAGCGGGTTTCAATTAGCTGTGCTCAAGAGTGAAGGATAAATGTTGTCGTGTGCATGTGTGTGTGTGTGTGTGTGTGTGTGTGTGTGTGTAGTGGGGAGCTGTGGGCAGGCCTGCTTCTCGTCCTGCCCGGCTCTCGGCCACTGGCTAGCTTTACCCAAAATAATTACATAGAAACTGTATTTTTTTAAACACTGCCTGGCCCATTATTTTCTGCCTCTTACTCACATCTTGATTAACCCATATCTAATAATCTGTGTAGCACCACAAAGTGGTGCCTTATCGGGAAGTTTCTAGAGTACATCTATCTTGGGCTGGAGCTTCATTGCATCTGGCTTCTCTCTGAGGAGAGGCATGGCAGTCTGCCTAACTTAAGAGAGGCGAGGCATCTGACTGAGCCATCTACCTCACTTCCTTCTTCCTGTTCTGTCTACTCCACCCACCTAAGGTCTGGTCTATCAGATGGGCCAGGCAGTTTCTTTATTAATTATCCAATGAAATCATCAGATAGATAGAAGACACACCTACATCATTTCCCCTTTTTCTGTTTAAACAAAAAAGAAAAGCTTTCACTTTAACATAGTAAAATTACATATAACAAAACAGTTATCATGCAAAAATTACAGTTACAATATTTATATCTACTTTATCTTTTATCATAACAAAGGAAAACAACTATAACTATCTATTCTTCAGCTCCATCAAAGACTCCAGAAGAACACAATATTACCTAAGTAAATAAGAAATATGTAATTTTCATATAACTCTAGAAATGATAGAGACATCTCGCTGCCTGGACAGTCACCCAAAGTTCTTTTGTATTGTTGTGGCATCTATCTTTGGCCTATAGGTCCACAGTATCCAGCAGAGTTTCCCATGAAGCAGGAAATTTTAAAGACAGTTCAGTCACTATCTGCTGTGTCCTGTAGAATGTCTCGCAGACTCTTTCATGAATCAGGAACCCAAAGAGATCATCTCACCTCTAGGCAAGTTTAGCAGTCCTCTCTCTGAGGGTTCTCTGTGTCCAGTTTATGTAATAGTCCAGGCAAGAGCAGTTTCTTGCCCAAATGGCTATCAAACTCAATAAAGAGCCTCTTCGATGCCCATCTTCCTCTTGAAGTAGATTGGTGCTGCCAGGAGCAGACATGTCTCATTGTCATGAAAAACCCTAAGTTATTAAGACATTTAAAATGCAATATTTTGTAGTCTTTGGAAGATATGAAGTATGCTTATCTAACTGAAATATATCTCTATATATCTAGAAAATCTAACTAACATGACTACAAGCTTAACTATTATCAATGATTATTTATTAGCAACCTATATTTTCTAATTATACATTACATTTTTAAATGAACTACACAATCACAATACCTTAATCATTAAGAAATACATATACATATAACAAAATTGACCTTAAATTTAAATCACTAAAGCAAAATCCATATCAATGTAAATTATTCATCTCCATATCATATCCCCCTTTAAATGTAGAAGAACATTAAATGTAGAAGAAATGTGTGTGTGTGTGTGTGTGTGTGTGTGTTTTGGGAAGGTGGGGACACAGTTTAAATAATTACTTTGGTGTGGAAAAGTTGGCCTCCTTTTCCCTCTGGAATGCTCGTCTGGTGCATGCACCCTTTCTTAGTATCAACTTTTTGAGACAAGACGCTTCTCCTTGAATGACCTCCTTCTTCTCTTGGGCTTTACTTGGCTAATATTTATTGGCAACATCTGGAGTTTAGTTATTTACAGCATTGCCTATTACTGTGCGCGTGTGAGTCATGGCAGTTTGTAGCTAGCTTGGCCATTTTGTTGCAGATACGCCCTCCCTCCCCCCAGTCCTGAGCCTCTACCGTTTCTCAGAAAGCAGGGTCTTCGCAAGATACCGAAAAATTCCAGATAATCCACAGAGAAGGAATGGGTACAATTACAATAGACATTATAAGTCAACAAATTCTTCTCATTTTTAGATGAAAATAATATTCCGGGGTAAAATATTGCTGCTAAAGAAGCATAATGAATGGCAAACCCTGCAGTTAAGATGATTGCTGTCCCTATTCTACCACACCTTCCTGTTTTGAAGGTGATTCTTTGTTCACAAATTATTTCTTAGGCATTTCGGCCTAAGAACAATATTAATGACTGAATTAATGACTTTAGCTTAAGGGCTTCTTGACCTTTCTCCTGGAGTTCCTTTAAGAGCCTTTCTGGGTGAGAACTCCCCAGGCTGTGAATTCCTGCTCTGGGTGTGGTTAAGAGGGACTAAGGAGAATGGAATAGGGAGGGTCAGGCATCTCCCACTGCTGCTCAAAGTGGTTCTTAAAGCCCTGCACCAATTCCCACCCACCCTTTTCTAAGCATGTGATATGTTCTACACATACAGAAGCATATAAAGTAGGTTTGTATAATTAAGGGAAAATGGACGCTATCAAAGCCCTCCCCAGCCTTTTCTTTTTCTTTAACTTTCTCTCTTTACTTACTTTTTGTATATTTCACATCATGCATCCTGATGCCACCTTTGTCCTGTCCCCTCACATCCACCCTCTGCCCC
This sequence comes from Arvicola amphibius, assembly GCF_903992535.2. NCBI lineage: Eukaryota > Metazoa > Chordata > Mammalia > Rodentia > Cricetidae > Arvicola > Arvicola amphibius. The sequence continues at coordinate 15,815,368 of NC_052055.2, read as the reverse complement.
TGTAACCATACCTCCCAATAAAACAAAATAAAGTTTAAGATAAATAAAGGAAGAAAGGGAAAATCTCGTCATGGAAGCAGTGGTGTAACACTGTGTGGCATGGAGTAAACCCCTTTATCCATACATCTTTACATGCAGTCATTCATCACAAAAACTCATTGGTTTGGGTCCAGGGTCCAGGTCTTAGCTACATTATTATCTACACTGGGCCCCCACTTGGGACTCTTTCTGGACATCCCGTTGCTCCCCTATGTGTGGAGATCTTGTAGCCTTGGGTTCACAGGAACACCCCTTATCCCCCCACTTGCCCCCTCTGTGCTCCAGCAGATCACAGATGGGGTGGACCAACACTTAACCCTGGTTCTGGGCCTGGGTTGTTACAGGGTTAGTCCACCCACCAACTCTTCCGTCTTCACCACCAGGGTGAGCTCTCCAGCATTGCGCTGGCTTTTGCAGAGATGAGAAAGGGCTGGGGTTGGTTCTCTTGCTTCCACATCCTCAGAGTCAGTTCTCCCACACCTATACATGCCCCTGACACCCGTGTAGTGGGCAAGGGAGCCGACTGTCCCCCTTACCAGTTGTAGCTCTTGAGAAAGTAGACTTTGCACCTCCCCTTGGCAGCATAGTAAAGCCGACCCTGTTGGCAGAGGGGTTGGTAAGCCAGCCCCAAAGTTGTGAGCATGGGAAAGTTGCCCCCCCATCACTCATCTGGCATGAGTCAGCATGGGCAGGAGAGAGATGCCCTGCCCCTGCACCCACACATTGGGCAGCTTGCCCTGAGGCCATAAGAGCAGGTGAGCCATTTTTAGAGCATCCTCAGCTGCAGTACTAAGGAGAGTGGCCCCTATTCCATACCTGGACAGCACAGTAGAGCTGGCTCTGAAAGTGTAGGTGTGGGAGAACTAACCCTGAGGACATCAAAGGAGGACAACTGGCCCTGCACCTTGCTCATTGCTGCAAGGGCTGAACTAACCAAGGCAATGCAGGGGAGCTCACCATAGTCATGATGACAAAGGAGAACTGGTGGGCTGACTAACCCTGTAACTACCCAGTCCCAGAAACAAGGTTATGAGTTGGCTCACCCCAACATCCACCCATCTGTGATCTGCTGGATCACGTGAAGGGGCCAGTCCTGCCTACCAGAAGCTGCATGATTTCCACAACAGAGGGCAACAGCAGGATAATTAGGAAGAGTTCCAGTGAGGGCCCAGCATAGCATGGATACTATAGTAGAATCCTGAGGACAGGTCTCTCACCTGTCCTCATTATCTGTCATGTGGCAGGATGGGTGGGGAAGAAATCCCCCACCCCCATTCCTCCCTGCTACCTCAGGTTGGAGAACTAGCCCTGCCCTGGCCCTGCCCTCTTCAGCTGCAGCACTTTGGAGAGTGGTCCCTACACCTCCCCAGCCTTTTGCTATATTCTCTGCACATAATTGGATCTCTTAGGTGCACCCTCTTCTTTTTCATGCATTTTCTATTTTTGCCACACAAACTAGACATGATTAAGTGTCCTCTGTCTTTAAAGCAGCCATAACTGTAGTGACCTCTTGGTCTTCTTTACTTTGTCCTCAAACATAGTAATTCGAGAGTACTTTCAGCTCTCCTCTGACACTTGTTTTTTAATGGATGAGTGCGCTATCTGCATGTATGCCTTTATTCCAGAAGAGGGTATCAGATCCCACTGTGGATGATTATGAAGCGTCTTGTGTGTTCTGGGAATTGAACTCAGGACCTCTGGAAAAGCAGCCAGCTTTTAACCGCTGAACCATCTCTCCAGCCCCTCCCCTCTGACTTTTAAATTTTATTTTTCTGACATTCATATCTCTGATGACAGCTGAGTCTGTTTCTCAGGCTGGCCTGGCTTCTTTCCCATTTCTTCCGTGCTGGTTTTCAGCAGTGTGGTCGAGAGTTCCATGTGGAGGAGCCGGGGTTCTGTCAAAGGGCAGCATTAGAAGAGGGTGAGAGAAATGCTGCGTCTCTTCTTCAGGGAACGAGAATTTTAACACGAAAATTAAGGAAGAAGCTTCAGTATACACATGTGCAAACACACGCACACACATATATATTTAGTATATATAATATGTAATATATTATATATATTGATGATAGTGAAGTTTATTCCTGATTTGGCACATAGTTCTCAAGTGAGTATTTCTTTTCAGATATGTTACAACCCAAATTACTTGACATTACTAATAATTATCTCATTTCATTTCATTTATTTTAAGCTATTTTGAATTTTAGTAAGATATTTTAGGTTTCAGATATTTAAAACAAACACCCAAGATAGATAATAATTTTATATTTTTCCTGTATGTTTGTACACTCCATCTACAACCTGGGCTTTGAATGTCCCCTTCAGAAAGAGAGAGAGAGAGAGAGAGAGAGAGAGAGAGAGAGAGAGAGAGAGAGAGAGAGAGAGAGAGAGAAAGTGCTTTAAAATATGAGAAACATAAAGCTATTTATAGATTAATTATTGAAGCAAAGTATAATACACCCTAGGCAAATGATAGTTCACATTTTGGAGATTAGCTATTTGATGCATTGTACATTTTTGTGGTGAGTTTTTAAAATGTATTTTAAATTTGTTCTTTGAGAATTTCATACATACATACAATGAATATTGATCAAAACCCCCTCTTTTTTTTTGGTTTTTCGAGACAGGGTTTCCCTGTAGTTTCTAGAGCCTGTCCTGGAACTAGCTCTTGTAGACCAGGCTAGCCTCAAGCTCAGAGATCCGCCTGCCTCTACCTCCCGAGTGCTGGGATTAAAGGTGTGCGCCACCACCGCCCGGCTCAAAACCCCGTCTTATTCTCCCCCAAATCTTACACAGTATTTTGTGACTCTATTTTCCCTATAGCTCTCTGCTACCTTTTTTACTCTCTCTATTTCCAACCAGTCCCCCCTCCCCATGACTCACCATGGAAGAAAATGACCCCCACACTTGCAGCAACCATTAGCAATCAATGACTTCTCAGGAAGGGGTGGGGCTTTGTGGGGCACCTCCTCTATCCATGATGGAATCTGAAGAACCCCGATTTTGCAGGTTTCCATCCCTGGTGTGTGTTCAGAATTCCAGCATGCTGATTGCCTAGTCCTCTGGATAGCGGTGTTTCCTCGCCCGCCCTCCTCTCCATCTTCTGTTCATGGCGTCTTTCTGTCCCCTCTTCTGCACTGTTCAGTGCCTTGATAGGGGAGAGGGAGGGTGGTATAGATGTTCCATTTAGGGCTTAACCATCGCTAATTCTCAACACTTTGTCCAGATATGAGTTTCTGTGCTGTCACTTTCTGCAAAATGGAGCCTTCTTGCCCCAGGCTGAGGGTGGCACCAGTCTATGACTATAGCCATAAATATTTAGAAGTTTGGCAACGTGTTCTTTTAGGGAAGCAATGAACATCAGTGGGTTTTGATTGGGTTTAATAGTACTAGATGTGTATTCCTTCTAGCAGAGAGGGCCTCCAATCAATGGCAGTATGGTTAATTAACACTATTAGAGACCTGCCACTGCCACTATGCCCCAGTGGGTATATCTTGCCTGGAAGTATTGCAGCAAGCATGAGATCACTGATGAGTTTCTCTGCTGGTACTCTGCATAGCACCTTCCAGCACTGTGAATGTTAACCAGCAGGTGGAGAGATTCCAGCTCAATACTGTCTTGATTTTCTTGTTTCTTATAAACAAAGTGTGTAGTACCTTCATTTCTCTGTATCCTATAACTGATGTGTGTGTTGTCTTCAGGAGAGGGCTCTTGCCGTCTGGTTTGGGTGAGCAACCAAGAGCATGCATCTTTGTCTCTCATAGTAGGTTTCTTTTTAATTTGAGGCCATTTTTAAGATTTATCTTTGTTCTTTAAGATTTATTCTTATTTTAAGTGCATGGATGTTTCGCCTGCATGTATGTTTGTGCACATGCATATCTATGGTTGGGGTTTGTACATATGAATGCAGGTGCCAGAAAAAAGTTAAAAAAGGGCATCAGATCCCTGGAACTGGAGTTACAGGCAGTGCTGAGTCATCAAGAGGTGACTTTGCTGCAAGTGAGACCACTTACCACTTAACCACTGACCCACTAATCCAGACCTACTGTGTTTGGCTTCTCTATTTATGGTCTGAATAAGAACTTGTTCTTATGTTTATTGACTTTCTGAACAACATTTATTAACCAGACAGTCTTCTGAACCATAAACTTTAATATACTAATTTATTTTCCGTATAGTACACTAATTTCATGTTGAGAGTTACAACTTTGCATTTAACTTCTTTTATTGAAAAAGACAGTTTTAACACAATGATAAGCAGTTAGAGCTTTGTATATGTATAAATGGCTTTAATTCTTATTATAAACTGATCGTTCAAGGACAATATTGATACAATTTAAAATATAGATGTACTTTTAAAAGCTGTACTCTTACCAGATGAATGAATGAAAGCCTTTACTTGCTATACATTATTAAAAGTTTAAATTTTCATAATATCAAGGGCCAGAATTTCTTTATTCATTAAATGTGTATTTTGATTTGTAAATGTGTCCTCTCATATCCTCTATCTGTGTATACTTTTTAGATATAATTTTGTGGGATCTGAAGCTTAGATACTTTTAGATAGTTGGCTACATTTTTTTAATGTAAACAATTGGAATAATTTAGGTGTTATAGTTAGGAAAATAAATAAAACTGAATTTGAAATAGCTAACACACATCAAAAGCATCACAAATACAGAAAAAATAAGATTTGCTAACTGATTTAAGCATCTGCTTTTTACCTGCATATTTCACAGCACCTTGTTCACATCTTGCTATAACTAATTTTTGTAAAAAACTTCTGGGATAGGAATAGAAAATCTAGTCTTTCTTCTAGTGTATCTCACCAAAATATTTTTGTTTCAATTTATATAATTGGTTCTTATATATATTCACTGGTTATTCCAGCAATGTGGGCTTTAGCTTTAAAACAAAATACTTGCATCTTCAGTTTCCTACTGTCCCTATAAAAAGAAAAAAATAGTGTGCTTAGAATCATATATATATATATGTATGTATATATACATATATATGCATGTGTATATACACACACATATGTGTGTATTATACATGTGTGTATAATACATACATACATAGCGCTGCACCATAGCTGCATGACATGAGGTCTAGATGAACCAGGTTCTCTGCTTTCTGTGTCTCCAGACTGTAAATATTTCCCAAAAGCTAGTTCCTACTTTATCACATTTCCAAGTCTGCTTCCTCTACTTTGCAAAGCCTCCACTACCATATTCTACTGTCTCATACCAGAATGTGTCCAAGTGGGCAAGATAATGGTAGAAATATCCTTGGAAGTCAGTCCTACACTGGGAGAGGTAGTTGTAATGTATCTATACATCAAAGTAAGTTCACAATATATTATACCACATAGGTGACATAAATTAATATGATTTCACCTCAGCTCATCCTCAGCCAGATTCTTTAAATATCCGTGAATATTCTAGCAGTCCCTGACTTGAGAAAGGGTCTCAGAGTCTAGTAATAGATACCTGACTAAAGAGGGAACACCTTATTCTTGCAAGTATCACAAACATTGCCAAAATGTTTGAATAAATGAATCCATTGGGAGCCTTCTGATCCTGAGTAAATGCCGTGTCCTGAAACTTTTATTATATATGTAGCTGCACAACGTATTTTCCTCCTCACCTATGAGTACTGAACCTCTTCCCCGTGCTAGGTTGCCTAGCTCAGCCTTGATGCAGCCTTGGGAAAAGTTCAGTCCTGCCTCAAATTGATGCACCATGCTTTGTTGACACCCCCCCTCCCCATGAAAGGCCTATTCCCTTTCTGAATGGAGAAGGAGGAGGGGTGGAGGAGTGGATGGAGGGATAGAGGGCAAGTAGGGGGTAAGGTGAGGTAACTGCGATCAGGATGTAAAATAAATAAAAATTCTAATTATTGATAAAATGATCTTTTAAAATATATTCCTGTCTTTTAAAAAACTATGTGTGTGTACATCTGTGTGCGAGTTTGTATCCATGAGGTTGAGGTGTTCATAGAGATCAGAGGCATCAGATTCCTTGAGATGGAGTTACAGGCAGTTGTGAGCTGCCTGAGAGAAGTGTTGAGAATGTAACACACCTTTTGTGGAGGAAGAGTAATCACTTTTAACCACTGAGCTGACTCTCCATCTCTGCCCTTAGAGTTCTGAATCTTAGCTATGTGAGATCAGTTTATGATGCTGTTGTAGTCTCAGATTTTATTTTAAACGTGTGTTTTCATATCAAAATGAATGTATGCCAGATCAACAAAGACTAGTTGATTTCACATTGTGTTTAACAAACACACTAGATTTGCTGTTCATGTACTTAATTTAAAGAAACCTACTTTATATAATCACCCAGTAAGTATGGCATGCTGGACTTCCTACCTAAGTTTGTTAACTTACACACTAAAAGGAGAAGATACCTGTAATGACAGCAGGCACTTATAGAACCATTGTTTGCAGTCCATGTGATGTATGTCATGGTGCTTTGTTCTTGCAGCATTGCCTGTTAGATAAACCAGAGTTCACCCTTTCAAAACTATCCAGAAACACTGGATTGAAATTTGAAGCATATCCTAACCAATGCATGCTAGGCCTTGCAAGGAAGTAAACAAATCTTCATTTGCTATAAACACAGACAATATGACTCTATGATGTCATATGATGTCATATTTGGATTTAAAAGCCAAACCCTTTGAAGACAAAGATTGGATCAAAATGTCTAGCCAGTAGTTCAGGAAAGAAATAATTAAATTGCTGTGTCTTCATCTGAATTCTAGGTATGGGAAAACATGTTAGAATACCCTGAATTCAAGTGTCTACCCTCTTGCCATGAGTTCATGATCTATATATTTCCCAAGTGGTCCAGAAGCTACATCACTAGTGGTAAGGATACTGGAACTCACCAAGACTGGTAATTGTACCTAAACCATCTTGTTAAGAGTCACATTACTAGGTAGTGACTTGACACCCTTCTTAAGAATTCAGTGTACCCGTTGCCAGATTTCACATTGCAGTTAGAAGGAGGCTTCCTCCTTCTGGTTGGGGTAATAAGCATCTTGCTCTGTTCCCCTGGGCAAGAGTATAATGAGAAAGGCACAGCAGAGCCAAGAACTGCCCTGCACCTCACCTGTGCCAGCAGTCCTGGAATGGCAACCAGGAGATTTATGATGTATTGATTTGAAGTGCAGAATAGATCTCTAAAATAGCCTTAAATTATGATATTAATACTTTTGAATGCCGATGTGGCTGTCACTTTAGGCTATAGAATTCGTGCACTGGCTTGATTCATTAACAAAAGGCTTTGTGTGTGGTGTCTCTCACCGCGTGGAAGATGAGCCTCTTGTTGCATATCAGTAATACAAAGTGCACTAGAATAACATCCTACTGGCTCCATCCTGCAGGGGTGGAGGAGATGGGGGAGGAAATACTGCTGTCTTAGGGAAATGAGTTTCGTTTGTTTTCTCTGGCACCTCCTCAAGAAGAAAGAAAAATAATCAGGAGCAAACTGTGAAACTTGGGTAGGAGTTGTTGTCCCTGCTTTATTAGTGCTTTAAACAAAACAAAGAATGCAAATCAGGCGTCAGGATAAACAACATCAGGACCCTGAAGAAGCTCATGTGGGAGCTCATTTATAGTGAGCTGATTTGGGGAGGGACCCTCTCTGTGTGTCGTCATTTGCTTTCCTCGCTCGTTTGCTGTGTTAGCAAATAATAGAGGCATGTCCGCTTTTGGTGGCTCTTGGATGATCTTTTTCCTTCGTTTTCTCTACAGATCTCTCACGGGTCATCTTTAGGTGTAAACCTCTCTCCCCAAAATGCACAGTCATGGAAGAGTAAGGCCTGATATTCGGAACTCTTCAGAGAAACAGGACAACAGAACACTATAGCCTAGGTCTGTCTGTCTGTTTATAGCAATACATGGTCTTAGAGACTGGCAAGTATGAATGGTGTAGCCAAGACCCACTGGCTGGAAACCCAGAGAGGACTTGTATTTTGCAGTAACTAGGCAGAATTCCTCCTCCTTTGGGATACTTGTCTTTACATTTAGCTTTCAACTACTTAGGTGAGGTAACATCCACCCACGTTATAGAAAACAAAAGCAGATCCTACTTTTCTGAATATGACTGTTAAAACAAAAAACAAACAAACAAACAAATAAGAAGCAAATCTCCTTACTTTACTGTAGTAACTTAGTAGTGTTTGGCCCAATAATTGAGTATCATACCGTAGCCAAGTCGCCACGTTAGATCAGTGGTCCTCAACCTTCCTAATGCTGTGACCCTGTAATACAGTTCCTCGTGTTCTGGTGATCCCAACCATAAGATTAATTTCGTTTTAACTTTATAACTGTAATTTTGCCGCTGTTATGAATTGTATTGTAAGTATCTGATATGCAGAATAGCAGATATGTCACCCCTGCAAGGAGCATTAACCACAGGTTGAGAATCACTGAATTAGATTATCCATGGTGTATGCATAAATTGTGCTTTTTCCATTATAAGGCTACTGTGGCCACAGTGCAAGTTACCGGGAAGCCGAGCAGAAGAAAGCATGATGTGTCTGTTAACCCAGCCGAACCTGTTTGATTTTCTTCCAGACATTTTAATAAAAGTGTGTAATTGCAGTATCCCGTAAGGTTTTGGATGTTTGAAAGGTCCTATCTCTTTCTCATGTTTGTCCACTGGGTAGTCAGAGAAAAAAAGTACGAAAATGGGAGCTTAGGGCTCTGCACATTTTTCTGATGTCCTCTTCTCACTAATTCCATCAGCAGAGAAGAATAGAGGATGGTCTTAGGCTGTGATATCCATATCTGTTGTGAAAAGCCTGCCTCTGCTTAATCTCTAGTGAGTTTGTAGCTTGAATATTTTATAAATTCTGGATTCTTTTTCAGGTGAGGTAAACTATATGTTTCCCTCAGAACTATATGTTGGAGATTGGAGGTGGCAAACAAGATGAACAATGTTTGATGTAATGGTAGAATTTATATGTGTATATATGTATATTTATATGTGTGTTTATGTGTGTTTGAAGAAATATCATTAACACATCAAATGATGACATCCTGGCTATTCTTGCCTAGGGCATAGAGAAAAGTAACATAGATAATAATTTTAAAGAAAGCTAGTAAGAAAGTGCAAGTTTTAAATTGATAGAGAAAGGTAGGTACTACAAGTGACAGAAATGTGGGCAATGTCCTATGTTCATCTATCAGCCTAAGTCAACATGCTCACATTCTGCCTTCTAAGATACCAGAAAGACTACAGTCTGGAAGCAGGCAGCAGGGTGTATTATTCTTTTGTAAAGATATGGTGCCAGGTGCCAGGCCAGGCCAGCAGATCATAACGTTGTGAACCACTGGTCATTAAATATGTGCCCATCCTACATTGTGTATATCCATGTGCTGAGTACTGGGTTAGGCACAAGAATTCTGGTGTGAATGGGATAGGTTTGGTCCTTGGTAGCTTACAGGTTGAAGGGCATCAAACAGTATAAGTGATTACTTAAAAGCCCACATCAGACGTGCTGCAATCAATGTCCTTGGAGCCATACTTCTCGAGATAACATAAAGGGTGAAAGTGACCCTATCTTAGGGACACCAGGAAAAGCCTCACTGAAGTTTCGGTTTATAAACTGAGACAGGCGTCCCAGGTAAGGAGCACAAGGGACCTGGTGTCAAGAGTTTCAGCTGATTCTCTTTCTTTTTAAGGAAGAACCCAGGGATAGTGCTGTCTTTCAGCTGTCTCTTATTCCAGGTGGCGAACATGAGCTATCCCTTCATTCTGGAATGTTTGCTCTGTAACCTCAAGACTTTTTATTCTTGAGAGGGTCTGAAGCAAAAGTCCTTCGCAGCCGATGGACATTCATTTTCAATCTGTCTTTTGACCTATCTTTGTTTTTACAAAAGGAAAAAAAGGAAGAGAGATGATTTTCAATGATCTCTGACGAGGACCGCTTTGTATCTGTAATTAAGTGGCTGCCTTTGGTTTTGTGTTTGCTGGAAGCCTCCTGCAAAGCAAGCTGATGTGGCCTTCTGTTGTGTTTCCAGGCGCCAAAAGCTAGCTGGGCTGGGTTCCTGCTGAGTCTGTGTAATGTGTTCCTTCTGTCCCTCCCCAAGCTGCAGATCTGCAGGGTTGACATCATCACCTTGAATAATCAAGCTTCCCAAGTGTTACATGCAAAGCTGCCAGAATGAAGGGATGGGACTTGAGGTGGTGCAGAGGGCCTTGCTGGGGAGTTCAACACTGTAATTTTATCTTTCTGCTTTAAAAAAAAATCCTCTGTAGAAATGTTTCCTGGTAATTGAGAGAGAGAGCATATCCAAACTCAAAAGTATTTTATAGGGCTAATTTATTGCTCCTCATCCCCTGTCTTGGATGGAGGTGGGATCCTCTGTCCACTTGACAACAGGAAGGATCCAGGTTTGCTTTCGTTCCAGTGGGCCTCATCTGGATTCCCTGGGGACTGGCGGCAATCCTATGGAGTGAGCCCCACCGCCTGGAATGTTGGATGTGGTGTTCTCAAAGAGAGAACAGCCTGGGGAGCTCCGTTCCTCCCAGAAAACTCTCCCCACTGCACTGAGAGTGTTTGTTCCTTAGTATTGTTCAGGGCCAGATCAGTTACTTTACTGTATTCTCTGGCCAGGCTACAACCTTCTCTGTCATCCTACATAAGGACAGCTTTTTTTGTAGCTCTTTTCTTGCAAAAAGAGTTGTACAAAAACAGAAACACCCACAAGTACGGAGAGCTCACTTTGTGCTCAGCAGCCTTCTTTGTATTGTGCCTCTCATCCACAGGCAAGCAAGCATTGTGAAGGATGGATCTCTCCTGGAGCTCAGCTGCCCGTCAGAATTCTGGTGAATGACAACTTGGAGGTTGTGCACAATCTCGCTGACTGTGTAGCCTGGGGGAACTGACCTCAATTGCCAGAGATAACAGCATAGATGACTGTAGTAGGCACTTGTAGCTTAGCAATTCAAAGGTGTGACATTTTCATAGTTATGAAGTTGGGAAGTATCTTACTGTCCCTTCCATGTCACCATTTAATTTGCAATAGGTTTGGTTTTTGTTTCCCTTTCTTGGGAGCATTAGGATACACAGAAGTATGCTATCTTTCATCTTTCCTCCCCTTCAAACAAAGAATGGAGGGTCTAGAGGAAATAAGAGATACTCTAGTCTTGCAGTTCTAACCATATGTGTGCGTGTGTATAACCTTATGTGCATGTATGTGAATATACACATATATGCATACCATAGTATATTTATATGGTTTTATGTCTCCTCGCAGATATACTGATTTATCTTTATATAGCTGAAGCTGGACCATCTGCTTTTTATCACTGCCCTACATAGTTCTCTTATAGCTAGCATGAAACAACTGATCAGTGGTGCCTGCCCATCAGCTTGGCCTTGATTCTCTTCTAGATGTTACTTTAGCCTTCTATCTTTTTTCTTCCTTTCTTCTCTCCATTGTATGTGAACACACATGTGACAGTATCTGACACAATGCATGTTCTCAGCAAATCTACCTTCCCCTCTTCTTTCCCCTTAGGACTTTCAAAATTAGAAGACAAACAGAAAGTATAGAGTTGAAAGGCAGTTGGAGGAAGGTGGGATGTAGCGAGAGGAGAGCTATTGACTGTTCTTTTGTTGAGTTGTTAACAAACAAGAGGAAGTAAAACCACCCAGCTTGAGAGGTTTGACCTATCTCTGCATCATGCTGTTCTTTTCCTTTTGATTCTCAATAATACACAGCAAGTTGCTTTATTCTGAATTTGAGTTTACAGGGCACAACTTGGGTAAAATCCTAGGGTACCTTCCTACCCTCTTTGACTTGGAGTCTTCATCATTTCAAGGATCTTGTGACTAGAAAACCCATATTCTAGTAAGCTCCTGTCATTTACGTGTTAAAGGTAAGTGTGGCTCTTATTATGGAGGCAGATGCCTTTGTGTAGTGTGCCCCTCCTTAAGCTACTGCTACTACTACTGGCCTGACAGGCTGTCCTTAGTACCTTTTCTTGGAAGTGTCTAAAAAAAGGCTGCGTCCCTTAACAAAGTCTGGGCAGGGGATGGGATTCCTTTTTGTTTCTGGTTTTTCTGACATCATGTATCTGATTTCTAATCAATATCTCTAAACCACAATGTCACTAAAATTTTTATAACATATTACAAAAATAAAAGATGACCTCAACTCATCAAATGTTGAGAGAGGTTTCTGTCCTGCCTGGTCCTACAGCTGTTCAGTCCCAAAGAAATACACAGAGGTCTATGTTAATTATAAACTGGTTGGCCTATTAGCTCAGGCTTCTTATTAACTCTTATAATTTACATTAACCCATTATTCTTATCTGTGTTAGCCATGTGGCTTGGTACCTTTTCTCAGCGAGGCGTTCTCACCTTGCTTTCTCTGTGTCTGGGTGATGACTGCAGATTGAGCCTTTCGTCTTCCCAGAATTCTTCTGGTCACCCCACCTATACTTCCTGTCTGCTACTGGCCAATTAGCATTTTATTAAACCAGTACAAGTGACAAATCTTTACCATTTAATCAATGGTATTTAATCAATACCATTGTCCCACAGCAATCAAGCATTTAAATAATGTTTTAAATATTCATAGCATTTTGTCAAATATGTGACTGGAAAAGGAAACAATGAATACTGACATGAGGAGAATTGGAGGGCTATCTTGAGCCAGGGCAGGCTTTGGTTTTGGGCAAGTAAAAGAAAGAGGGTTAGAGGAGATGGTAAAAGGCTTAGAAAGTCAGACCTAAATTCTTAAACACTATTTCTGTGTGCAGAAACCCTAAATCACTTTCTGAATAGGAGAATTATAGGATAGAGGTGATAGTTTAGGAAGGTTCATTTGGTTCCAGTGGCTTAGGATGGTGAAAACGAGAGAATGGCATGAAAAGTGAATATAAAGATTCTGTCCTAGAAATTTGTGAATGCTAACAGAAAGGATGTAAAGACAGAAGCAGAAATAAAACATGGTACCTAAGCAAGGTATTTATTGCTGATCTCCGAACATCAAGGTCACTGAGCTTTCCTTGGCAGGAGGAAAAATCCAGCTTAAGGGGAAGGCAGGTTTTTATTTGACTATGTCACATGAAATTAAAGGGAAATAGCCTCTGCTCATTAGACCCAAATGATGATGAGACATTGGCAGAGGATATAAGTAATATAAAATTTCGACCACCAAATGGGATGTGATTGACATCAGGCATGAAAATATATGATGGCAGAGCTAGATGCCTAGACCTTGGGGAATACTTAGTGGGAAGCAGCAGGAGCCCAGCAGGAAGTCCAAAAGGCTGGAGGATGGATGTGACCTTCAAGAGAATGTGTCTTGACATTAAATACAATGTTTTCAATTAATGTCCTAGGTTGGCACTCAAACTAGCGAGTCTTCTCATGACATCTTCATATATTTGTGTTGTTGTGGTTTATTTCCTTTATTTTTAGGTCACAAAATTAGAATGTTCTCATGAAAAGGGAGGTAGAGACATGTATGAGATGGAAATAGAAGAATACATGTAGTAGGAAATTATAAAGGGGTTCGGAGGAAGAAAGGGAGGCTCTTGACGTTTTTCTTTTTAAGGGGAGGAGGGCTCAAGCCTATAGGGAGAGCATGATTTTCTTTTGTTCTTAGACTGCTCAACTTGATTTGATGGTTTTTTTTACTCATATTTCTCTTCATTTGCACCCACCCCCATTTTTCCCTTTCTCCCTTTCACCTTCTCACCTCCCCTTCCCTCATTCACCCCTTCCATTTCTCTTTTCTCTCTTATGTTGGCTTGCTTTGACCTGCTGTAGTGCATGGATATCTGCCAACTTATTGGTATGTGGGTTCGACATAACCTTGCATACACGATGACAATGAAGGCAAAAAGGAAAATATAAGCAACCTTGGGAAGTCCAGGCTTCCATTTGTTTCTATCATATGCAGGAACACTTTATCCCTCAAAGGCAAATTGATCCTCCTAACAGGAATGAAATGCATTTTGTTAAATGGTGTTTGCAGACAGCCTGTCATTACCTAAATGTCTATGGGCCTGGAAATTAACTTTCACTTTTATCCAGTTATAAGTAATCTCATAGAAGCAACTACCATCAAATTGTCTTTCCCTATTCTCCAGTTCCCTAGCTCTGCAAGACCTGAGAAGTCCTTTGTTTTCCCTTGTAGTGATGTTAAAAGAGGAAAGCAGAGTTTTAGCCTCGCCCAAGTGCCCTTAGAGTCTCTTAGCCACCAGACTTTAAGATCTGTATCAAAATTATTTTTCCCTTTTAAATTAATCTTCTATACATTTTGATCATGTTTTCTCCTCCCCCAACTCCATGCCACCTCCTTGCCCACCCAACTTCGTGGTCTTATTCTTTCCTGCTGTCCACCTATCTCTCTCCCTCTTTCTTTCTCTCAAAAAATAAACCAGAACAAACAAAAAACAACAAATGTAATTTAAAAAAAAATACCCAGACAAAATGAAACAAAAGCTCCCTACCCCTACCACACACAAAAGAACATTATGTCTGTTTTGTGCTGGGAAACTACTCTTTTGCATAGGGTCTACCCACCCTGAAATGTCATTGATATATTTCAGTGATACTCCATTGGAGGGGGAAAAATGATGTATTTTCTTTGATAGCAGGTATAAATTGCAAAAAGCTGCTTGGTTAAAGGTTATACCCTATGCCTTTTTTTCCCGTCTCAAGCCTGGGATCACATCTGCCATGTACCTGTGCAGGTCCTGTAGGTTCATATGTGCATCAGACTTGTTGTGTCTGGAAGATACTATTTCCTTGAGTTATCACTTCTCACTCTTATAATCTTTCAGCCCACTTTTCCACATAGATCTCTGAGCCTCGAGGAGAGAAATCTCATGCGAACACCCCATTTAGGACTGAGTGCTCTAAAGTCTCTGGTTCTCTAAGACTGTGTTCTTTATTTAGTACAATAGTCTAAGTATTTCATGTGTGTGGCAAATATTGTTCACTATGGATATTTAAATGTGTTCCTAAAGCATTTAATTATTCATAAAATAATCTATTTTTTAATGTGAAATGAACATAAATATATGTACGTGTTTTCCCTCAGAGAGTAAAAGTATCCAATCATCTTTAAACATCCCAGAGTATATTCTGGGCACTATGGTTTTACTATTTGAATTTCTTATCCTGCTGTTGCCTGCAAGTCCCTAATACTTATTTATTTTTCATGCAGCCTAGATCCCCATTCTTAATTGGCCTAGTAAGTCTTCCTTCCTTGCACAAGTCAAACTTCCCTTTGCAGAGAGCATATGTCCATCCTCTAAGATTGGCTCATTTCAACTTTGGTTCATTTCCATGAAATATTCTGCATAGTCTTCTTCAAGAACAAATAGTACTGAGACTCTCCTAGAGTTAACTCATTTATTACCCTGATTAATTAGTACGTGTATTTTGCTTGCCGTTCAATGAAATAATTATGCATTTCATCATAAGTGACTTAATATTTTTTTAAAATGGAGTTTATTAAAATGGAATTTAAATATGGCTGAATGGCAAGTGAGAACAGCTTAGTACACCAATCTAGTGTTAAAAGCTAAACTCTGCTTCTTTCTGCTGTCTGTTTTGTAAATAAAGTTTTATTGACACATAGCCATCTATATTCCTTCCCCTACAATGGTAGGTTTGAATAACGTTGACAAAGCCCCAAATTTTCATAGTCTAATATGATTTAAAAATCTGGAATATATATTTTTCAGTAGCCAAAGACTTGGTATGAACAGATAGTTCAGACTGGTCACAGAGCCTTATAAAATATTTGTGCTTTCTGGGAGGAGGATGAGCCATAAGTCCAAAAAGATGAACTGAAATCTATCTCTACTCGTCTCTTTGGTGATTGTGTGTTCTTGGATAGAGGCTTAAACTCAGAGAGCTGGGCTCATCAGAAAGGTGGACTGAATAACACTGCACTTCCTGGGTCATAAGGGTCTAGTGACATCGTACATATACAGTCCCTAGACACACTCCTACATAGGATTTTCCAAGCTTGACTTCATTCTCTGCAAAGGTGGGTTCCTGTAGGTCTAGGTTTATGCATTTCTGCCAGCTGAGATGAGAGGAAATCTTGTGACCTCCCCTGTATCAATTCATCTTCTCAAAAACAATCTCAGTTTTCTCTACTCTGGTCACATGTTCACCCTTGGGCCAGCATTGTCCCACCCGGGTCTTGTGGCTTTACAAAGGGTTATTTCTCATCAGAAGTGAACACAGCTAAAAAAAAAAAAAAAAATTAATGTTCCCAGTTCTTTTCTCTCTTTTGTTTGATCTCATTATTTGGATTTTAGCGCATCTTTACATCTATTCCAGCTTGATATAAATCTTTTCAAGGACAAAGGTCTGGTACATTCATGGACACATTTTATAGGCCACACTATAATGGTGGACATTTAAGGAGCAGAAAAATTTCTTTATGCAATATCTGTAGTAGCAGCCTTAGTTTAGAATGTTTCTAGGACATATTTGGAATTCTAGGAAAGACAGTCTCCAAGATCTTTAAACTCCCATCTTCCTCAATAAGGAGTAGGATTTCTTCCTTCATGAAGACAACACTGTGTACACAGAATCACACACACTCAGATTTGTGTGAAATTCCTCCTTGCTGGATGTATCAGGTTCCTCTCCATTAAGATAATGGATAGAAGTGTCAATGGGACTGCCATTATTACAGATGACCTTGAATCTGCAGAGGAAGAATAATCATAAAGCAATAGCCAACTTTAGTGTTTTATTATAATTAATAATTAGTAATAACAGACCTCATCACTGGTCACAGTACACTGGGGACCTGTATCATGGTGGTTGAGAATCACCACAGTACAAGAATTTGGGGTCACTTTCTGGTGATAGGAGATACATGTAAAACGAATGATGGTTCGGGCAGTATAGATTGAGTACCTGTGAAATAGAGCCAGTGTCTGCATCAACTGAAAGGGCATAGCATCCCTCAGATAGGGGATTCTTTTATTTGTGGATCTATGTTAGTTGTTAAGTCTCTGATTGTAAGAAACGGAAAGTCCCACTGCTAGCTTAAGCGCAAATGTATTTTTGCAAATTTGTTTTAAGGATTTAATAGCCATTTACACTCCTCAGTCAATGAACCTAGAGTCTGGCACACCATTAATATTTATTGAGTGAATGTATGACATTCCAAATATTGTTGTCAGAATCCTAAATCATATTTGGTCTCCAGCTTTTGTCTATGGTGTGCATCCATTTCTTTTTGTCTATGGTGTGCATCCATTTCTTTGTCTATGGTGTGCATCCATTTCTTTGTCTATGGTGTGCATCCATTTCTTTGTCTATGGTGTGCATCCATTTCTTTGTCTATGGTGTGCATCCATTTCTTTGTCTATGGTGTGCATCCATTTCTTTGTCTATGGTGTGCATCCCTTTCTTTGTCTATGGTGTGCATCCATTTCTTTGTCTGTTTTGCTCATTTTCTTCCTTGCAGTAGGTTTTCATTTCCAGTCCATGAAGCAGCAAATGAATTAAGTTTATCTGGCCTAGTTTTAACCTTGTTGTCAGATTTGACCCCCCCCCACATTTTCATTTGTGAATTTGTGGAAGAGATAGTATGACTGATCCAGTGTGGGTAAATGATCCAGCCTTAGGAAATCACCATGATACAGACAAGAGGACTGTCAGCCCCTTTTCAGGATCCTATGTTTCTGTATTTCTAGTATGGGTAGAGCATTCCCAGTTTAAAAAACAAAAACATTATAACTGAAAAGACATGCCAAAGTTTCCCTTGAGGCTATTACTAGATAGAAGAGATGAATAAATACCAAAATTATCTCCCAAAGTACAGTCTAGTATTTACTGGTGATGCTGGAGCCAAAATAGTTCAGTCTCTGGTCTTGGGTAGAAGTCAGCCCTGTTCTTCTTCTTCTGTGGTTATTGTCAGGCGATCTCTGGGACAGACAAGAGAACTTAGAACTGTCACTCGAGAGCATGCCAATTTGGGATATTCTTATTTTTGTGATAGCAGCTAGTTGATGCTGAATAATAATGGAATTCTATTCCTGGACTTGTGATTCCATCTCTGAGAAAGTGCAGAGCTGATCTTGGCAGGTATATCTATATATGATTGGCAATGCCAAGGCAGCTCACACTGCTAAAGCCATGCAGCTGATTTGAGTGACATTTCTATGTTGTTTGTACTGAGTATAATAATGATTTAATGTGGAATGGATCATGCATTACTCTTGAGAGGTTGGACATGGTGGTTCGAAAGTGTCAGTAGGTTTATAAACTTCGCTAAACCACTTTCCACCTCTGTAATATGGAGTAGGTCCCTTCACTCTTCTGAGTTTTAACCTTGTCACTTGCAAAATAGAGACAGTGACATTTGAGTTGGGATAAAGAGAATATAAATACCTTAGTATATACCATATATAAATAAATGTCATATAGGCAACAATATAATATACTGAAAGAAAGCATTACATTTTTGCTAGGAGAAAAACTTCTTAATTATTGTAGAACTAGTAACTTCACATAAAAGGTCACATGAACACAGTTTAACATAGAGGACAACACAAAAGAACATATTTGTAATCTCAATAGCAGGCATTGGATTTACTTTTATTTATTATTTAGGCATAATTTAGGCAGACAAATACTTATGATAAACCCCTTAAACAAACCGACATACACATGAATGGATATGCTGTCCAAAGAATAAATTTAATGTGACTACAAATTAATGCACTTAACTTCACTGGTAACCAAATAAATTCATTTTCCAAATGAGGTTCCTTTGTACAAGATCTGAATTTTTTTTTAATCATTAAAATATCTGGTACTGACAAGTACTGCAGACAGTGGGTACTTGCTGTTGCTCTTAATGAGAATGTTCTTGATAAAATCCTGTGTTTGATTCATTTTGGCAATACTTCATATATATATATATATATGTATATATATATGTGTGTGTGTGTGTGCCTTTTAACCCAGTCATTCTGCCTTCAATTGTACAGTCATATAAACATAAGAATTCTTATGTCAATGAATTTTTGTTGTAGAGAAAAAAATAGAGACAATTTTTATTCATAGAATATTTAAATTATAACATAATCATTAGAGTAAAAATTAGAAATAAACTAATGTCCACTGGTAAGGGAGTAGCTAAACCAACTGAGGTATGTCCATTCAATAGACTTATGCAGATTTAAGTGACAAACACTCATAATTTATAAATTATACTATGACAGGTGTTTCAAGGCCCATTGTTAAAATAGAAAAGAACCATACAATTGAAATAAAAAGTGTGATTCAGTTTATAAAATGTATTTATAGTTATGCACATTTTTTCAATATGCAAAAGATAGTTTTCATCTTTGTAGAAAAATGAATGACATTTGCAGTTGCTTGCATTATTATATTAATAATTTGGGCAAAACTATGTCCATATGCTTCTTCTGACATATGATTTATTTTCAGTGATGTTCATGTGACGGTAAAGAACTAAATGCACACTGTTTAGGACAATGCTTTGTATATACTAATTCCTTGCTTTGTACTTATGTTTCTTCTTTTAATCTTAAACTACAATGCATAACAATTGATTAATTTGGAAACATTCTATAGTGACTGTTGTATATCCTGGTAAGAACTGGTCTGTAAGGACCTCCCATTTCACCTCAAAAATAAGTAAGTACATATTAGGTATGAATTTATGAAAAAAGTATCATTTACATTACATAAATAGTTCAACTCAGAATTATCTGGGAACTTTGGCAGTTGTATGGGTTTGTAACATGAGGGCCTGCTTGTTGGGGTTTCTGTCCTGCCCAGTTCCCACAGCCAGTAAATCCCCAAAGAAATTACACAGAGGTCTGTATTAATAATAAACTGATTGGCCCATTAGCTCAGGCTTTGTATTAGCTCTTATAACTTATATTGACCCATTATTCTTATCTATGTTAGCCACATGGTTCAGGACCTTTTTCAGTAGGGCAACTCACATCCTGCTTCTTCCGTGGTCTGGGCAGGACTGTGGAATGAGCTTCCTTCTTCCCAGAATACTCCTGTTCTCATTGCCCCACCTCTACTTCCTGTCTGGTTTTCCTGCCTATACTTCCTGCCTGGCTACCAGCCAATCAGTGTTTATTTAAAATATAATTGACAGAATATAGAATTGTCCTGCACCATGGGTTGGATATGGCACACCTATTGGCTCTGGAGGAAGGGAAGTCTTTCAGACTCATGCATGCTTCTCCGCCTACCCACTTGCAAGCAGCTGTACACTGAGGCTTGAGATGGCCAGCAAGTGGCTAAAGAACAAATCTGGAGAAAATCAGAATATAAATGGATGATTAGGAATAAGACTAATCTGAATGGTGAGAGAGAATTGGTATAATATTTAGTCTTCATGCTAGGGGTAGAGGAATAAAGGCAGAGAAAACAAAAGTATTAAAATTAATAAAAGCTTGATCCACAGTAAATATATAAGAATTATTAGTATTCTCTCTCTATTTGAAAAATATCCTAGAAATGGAAGCAAAGATGTATATTGTATTCACAGCGTGTGTGTGGGGGTGTACTTTACCTGTGTGCTGTAGGGAGATACCATGAAGAATAACTTTAAGAAATGTGATAAATTTATCTGATCAAAATGCTTTGGCTACTCAGACGAGAAGAGTAATATGTGCTTTAACTTGGGGCATAGCAGCCAACTATTAGGTTGCTGCCGTGACCCACACAGGGACAGCGTGGACTCAAGCCAGCCATGGTAGTGGCTGTACAAATGACAGAAAATAGAAAGGATCTCACATAAAATGAGAGGGTGGCAAGGATTCGTGTTTTACTATTTGGAAAGGAGAAAAGGGGACAGTGTTCTAAGTGAATCTCAGATCCCATGTTTCTAAACAGGAGTGTGGTGAACCGGCTGCTGTACAGTTTCAAGAATTATAGGAGAATCTAGTATCCTTATGTGGTGACTCATTAGGTTTGGGTATATCCCAGAAATCAGCTATTCTATGGATGTCAGTTACTCTTCTCATGGTTGTGACCAAGTATCTGACAAGAATACTTAAGGGAAGGAGTTGTTCTGTCTGGTTCATGGCCTGGGGAGATGCAGCCAATTATGGCAAGGAAAGCACTGTAGCTCGCTGTTCCATGGATGTGGAAATGTCAGGGAACTTGCTTCATCATAGGGGTTCAGGAGCCCAGAGCTTAGTGGGAGGTAAGGTCAAGATAGAACCTTTACCCTTTACTGTCTGTTTCCCAGGGTGCCTCTTGCCCCAGAGCCAGGCCTCACTTCTAAAGGTCTGACACCTCCCAAAATATTTTCATCAGCTGATGAGCAAGAGCTCAACACATGATCCTGTTGGGAGAATTTCACCCAGAAATATTAACACTCCAGTTCAGAGCTGAAGGTAGAGGATGCATTAAATGACATCTTCGGGTGCCTTTCAAGTACATGCTGTGCAGTTCCTGGACCAGGACTTCTGTTCAAATGTTTCGTGTGGGAAATGTTTCGAGTCTTGCCAGCCAGTATTTCTCTTCCTTTGTCTGCTTTGCCTAATGCCTAAGAAGATTGATTTATATTGATTATATCAGGGTTCCATTGACCTCTGGCCTTATTGCCTTTGACTTTGAAAAAGGATTCAGGCTCTGTCTTTTCTTGCCATGTCACAACTGGTTGCTTACCTTGTTTCTGTCATCCTAGGGAGATGACTCTTTCTATGGGTTTGCTACTTTACGTCTGCCAGTACCTTTCTGACCCATCTCTTCTTAAGTTCCTTCTAGAAACCCTATTTGATGTGCTGCTTCAGATTGCTATACCTAGACAGTGAACTGGGCTCTGTCGTAAAGATGCAAAAAAGAATATCTAGGGCTGACAACAAAGACTGCAATTTAACAGCATCTCAGCTGGTTCTGGTCTGTACCCATCTTTTAAGCAGGCTTTCTTTGCGTGGATTTTGGAACACAGTTAAGAATGGAGTCATGCAATGGGAATTCTGATGCTTGTGGGTAATCTCCAAGAAAACAAGACAAGAGTCTTGTGACCTCCGTTTCTTCAACACAGAGAATTGTTCTCTAAATGTGTGTCTGTGCTCCTCCCAGGTGTAGCAGTTAGGAATGAGTTTAACTATCAATGTAGCCACCAACCTTCAATTGGTATGTCCATTTCCTTGTATCATGGATATTTTATGCAGTTGGAAATTAAATGTGGGCAAATTTCAGTACTCACTGGAATTTCCTCCTGATATGTTTCTATCCTATATGTTTCTCCATTTTACTATTTTCATTCGCATCTTCATATTCTTTACTATATTTCTAAATCCCCATCCCTCTACCCTGGCAAGAGGTATTCTTGTCGAGGCTGATCCCTAACAAAAGGCAGCCCAATGTGGTGTGGTGCCCAACACCACATGTATCTCCTGTAGCTGAAATCTCTCTTCTGTCTCCTTCTAGATGGGTCAACAAGCTGGAAACGTATCTTGCAAATGTCTTCTCTCAACTCTTCTGTATTCCTACAGCAGTCCATAGGAATGCATCTCTTGGCAGTTGCATTCAGCTTTAGCTCTGCTACAAAGATGAGAGAGCAGCACTGAACCACATCTACTTGGTTACCTCACTTTCTGACATCAATAGTGTTAGTAATTTAGGCATTTGTAAATGCGAAAACATCTAAATGTACTTTATTGCAGTTACTTTATTCAATGTACTTCTCAAGACTCAATATAAGAAACAAGTCCTATTTGTCCTAAGATGGCAACATTTTAGTGTGGAGAGTAAACAGAAACTATCAGTATATAATAACTAATACTTACTGGAAGCTTATTAGCATCCTGCTGTTTTACACGATTTCCCCATTTAAGCATCTTAATAATAAGAGGTAGAAAATGACTAACTCTGTTTGCACTTTGCAGAATCTGAGGTTGACGAGTAAATCATTTTGCTGAGGATCATGAAGTGGCAAATGGCAGTGTTATTTAACCTCAGCCATCTGGTTTATAATATTAAGAAGCAGGTTTTCCCAGTAAATAACACAGTCTCAGGGTTCACAGTGTGATCAAATGTCCTGCACCATCTCAGAGAGGAGGCTTTTGGGTCAGTTCCAGCTGAAGAGTCTCTGGGCCCTGTTTATGAAAGGCATGGTATCTTCACCAACCAGGGACTTACCTATTACCTCTTGGGGAGCCAAGGGCAGTAGCAATAGGCTGTATGTTTTGGGAATGTCTTCAATAGCCCTGAGCAACAAGGAGGACACTAATAGATATGTCAAAGTGGATGTGATAAAACTTCAAAGCTGTCACCTACATACACACACACACACACACACACACACACACACACACACACACACCACGGAAAAGAGCTATATGCATCTAAGGAATGCTGAGAGTGGGAGAAATAGCCTGTTCTAGGGAACAGCACACCAATTGATTACCCAATACCAAATGGTCAACCCTAAAAATATACATACAAGTAGCATTATACAGATTTAGCAGGGTTTATTTAGGTATATACCACAGCTAGAATCTGTGTAATATATGTGTGTGTACATACATGTGTATTCATATAATAATGATTAATAAGAAATAGACTGCGAATTTGATAGTGAACAAGGAGGGATATATGGGAGGACTTGGAGGAAGGATTGGTGGTAGATCCATGTGACAAGAGAATACAGAAGGTCCTGATAAATTTTAAAAATTATTATTTCCTTCAAACTAATGTTTGGGACTTCTCCTGTGAGTCAGATACTCTGGGTGCTTGGAGCATGAATGAATGCACACTTGTGCCTGTTGCAATGACAAAAGTTTCAGTCAATAAGCAAATAGGTAAATGTACAATGTGCTCTGTGATAACTCTTATGGGAAGCAATTGCAAAGCAGGATGAGGAACAGGTTAAGCAGATGAGGGACAACAGCTGAAAGTCAGGGGAAATCTTACCAACAAGCTCACACTTTCTGTGAGACTGGAAGAAAGTGGTAGCCTATCTTGGGGAAAACGATGCCAACAGGCAGAGATTGCTTGAATAGCCAGAGGGGCTTCTGTAGAAAGTGTGGCTGGAAGCACATCAGAGAACAGAGAAAGAGTACATTTCATAGAGAGTGGAGTGAACGTTTGTGCACATTTTTGCCTCTTCTCTGAATGAGCAGTATTAGGCTGTGATATAATCTGAAAGCATTTGTGAAGGCTCACTCTGGCTACTGTGCTGAGAGTAGACCATCAAGAGCAAGAGGGATGTAGGAATGCCACTTAGGAAGCTATTGTGATCTTCCAGGGGTGAACAATGAGGATGCAGTGCAGTAGGGAGGGTTTGGGTTTTCTTATTCTGAAGGTAAGGATAATGTTACTTGGTGGTGGATGGCTTGTGTGAATGCCAGCCACAAGAAACAGCTAAGTCTGATTCAAGGCTTTTGGTGTGAGTGACTGCAAAGCCATAGGTAATATCTGAGGACTACAAGAGGATTAGGATTGCTGTGTGATCATATAAACCAGAAATTCTATTTTATACTTTTTTTCAGTTGGAGATATTGAACAGGCAACTTGATAGAGAAGCCTAATGTTCAGAGAAGTTCAAGTTGTAGATACAAATCTAGGCGGCAACAAAAAATAAATGGTTTTAAAACTCAGTGAGTTCCTGTAGGGAACTTCCACAGACTGAGTGCTTGGAAATGCTTAGAAACCAGGGAAATTGGAAGGACATAGCAAGTACTCAGTAAAGAGCAGCAGCAGAGTAGGTGGGGAAGGGGGTGAGTCATCCTCGATGCTAAAATCAGAAAGCATCCCTAGGTGGGATGCTAGAAACAAATGTTCCTGGTGTACTAAGGACAGAGCTGAGAGCTGACCCTAGAATTCAGAAGTGTGAGTCCATGGTGATGGTAAAAGCTTTGTCCATGTAGTGTGTCAGGTAGTTTGTTTGTTTTTTAGCCTAGCAGTTTTGGCTTCAATAAAGAGCAGGAAGTTTGCATTTGGAGAATACTAGTAATGAACGCTTGCTAAGCATTTCACTCTGAAATGGAAAGGGAGTCGTGGAATGGACCTGGAGGATAGAACTGGTTATAAGAATCAGAGATACAAGGTGATGGCTATAGTCTGATGACATGGCCCCATCTAGAGGAGGCAGATAAGGATGTGGGGGAAGAATGAATACTTGCTGTACAGATTGACTTATAGGCACCCACAGTTATATGAGAAGAGGCAAAATGAATAACATGGAAGACAAAACAGGCAGCAAAGTCAGTGATGTGTGAGGTAGGAGGGTTAGGACTCTCCTACAGCTGAAAATAGACTTCCATTCAGAAGTTTTAGTAGCTGGTTCTGTATGTCTACTTGAAATAAGCTACAATCATAAAAGAGAAAGGAACCTCAGTTGAGAAAATGCCCCCCCCATGAGATCCAGCTGTAAGGCATTTTTTCAATTAGTGATCAGTGGTGGAGGACCCAGCCCATGGTTGCTGGTACCTTTCCCTGGCAGGTGGTCCTGGATTCTCTAAGAAGACCGGCTGAACAAGTCAGGGGAGCAAACCAGTTAGCAGTTCCCCTCCATGGCTTCTGCATCAGCTCCTGCCTCCAGGTTCCTGCCCTGTTTGAGTTCCTGTCCTGCCTTCCTTCAGTGCTGAACAGTGCTGTGGAAGTGAAAGCCAAGTAAACCCTCTCTTCCCCAACTTGCTTTTTGGCCGTGGTGTTTCATGCCAGCAATAGAAACCCTGACTAGACCAAAGCAGAGAGTTGGAGAATATATTGAAAGGATTTGAGTGAAGGGCTGAATAAAGGGCAGCAAAGACACCAAGAAGATGGAGATACTTGTCAATGACTGGCCCTGGATTTCGAAGGATACTAATTGGTGTATTTGTGTAGAGTTCTCTGGGCTGCTCCATCTGGGAAACCAAAGGGAGTAGGGAGAGTTAGATCATGCAAAGTTGATGTGTTCATAGCAGGCATGGGTATTATCAACTTTTGGGAGAGGCAAAAATACACAAATCAGTTTTTATTCCCTAAGCGCGGGTAAGTACATATAGTGGGTTTTCTTGGGCAAACTCTGACAGCAAGGATGGGTGGGTGGAATGAGCACTTTACACTGCCCTCGTCAGGGATAAGAACAAATTCTAAACCGTGTCTGTTTTAGCTTCCCTAATAGTGGTTCCTGCTGTCAAGTTTGTGGGTTGCTCCAAATCTGGATCTTTTTGTCCAAAAGGAAATAAGTATAACTTCTCTTTCCATTGGAAATTGAGATAGCACCTCATTTCTGCTCCCCTCTCCACAGATGTCAAAAAGTTAGGTGTCAAGTCACCAGTCTCTGATATGTTGTCAGTGCTTGTTTTAATACTTTTGTGTTCTTCCATGCACACATGTTACAGACCCCTTCAGTTCCACTGGGCCAACTATTCTGAGATGTAAAAAAAAATCCGTTTTATATAATATATATATTACATTTTGTAAAACTCTATAAAATTTCATTTTCAGCTAGAGAAATTTCAAATATCAGGATGAACCCAAAGGATTGAAACAGCCAGTAACGTTGTGTATCTTATTAAGTAGAGAGATCCAGACAAAACCTACCATGTGGACATGTATAATATGTCCTTACACTGGGATAATCTCTTGCAGTCTTGTCTTGGGGTGGCTTTAATGTGCTTATTGACTGGTGTTCTTAGGAATAACTCGTGGCCTCTTTTTGTTTGCTTTTAATTCAGGTAAATAAAGAAAATATTGAAAATTTCTTGTTAGATTCTGTTAGACTGTGTTAGTTCACAAAGCATTTGTTTCTCAAGGTAACAGATGAGGGTTGACATGACTCATGGTTAAGTTGGTTGTGAAATCTTTAATCTTATGTTGTCACCAGCAGATTAAAAAGTTCATAGCAACTTCGTAAAAAAAAAAGTCCCTTTTGATGTGAAATAATTCTTTCCCATTTCTTTTTTATGGGAACTTTGTTAAAGGTCATGCTTGCTGATGAAGGATGGTTATTTAGCATTGAACTTAACATCTTTTATTCTTTGTCGGCATTCATTTTTAATTTAATTTGGCACATGAATTGCTGTTACGATAAATCAAGCACTAATGTTCTCCAGTCTCCCAAAATACTGCTGAGAATCTCTCTTCTGCTCTCTCATTATCAGAGGCCTCCAAAGCTTGAGCACTAAATATGAGTGGGTTTGATTCTGTCTAAATCTCTTGTTCTCCTTTGATTTCTCTTTTCTTCATCTGCCCTACCGTATATATGTGCCAAGGGAGGAAGGGAGAGAAGCAGAGGGAGCAGAAGGAGGGAGAGAGAAACAGACACACCTAGACTGACTGACTGACTCTGACCTAGATAAAAATGATCTTTACTAAGCATTCTCTGCCACCGGACACTATAAACAATGAGGAGTAATGGGAGGGAAGCATTTTTATCCCCAGGGTTCACAATTTTGAGACCTCTCAACATCAAGGGTATACCAATTATCATTTGTGCTGTAGACCTTGTTCATTAGCCAGGACTTCCTCAGCAAAAGTGAATTTTCTGTTTAAAATACAGGTACTGACTCCCCGTAAGACTTGCTATTTAGTAACCTAATGTGAATTTGAAAAACTAGGCAAAAGCATCCACTCTGGACATGGAAAGGGGACAGCTTTAGCTTTTACATTGGTGCTGTAACTTCTGAGTCTGGCGGAATCCCAACAAAATGAGTTGGATACAGGAGTATGGCATTTCATTACCTGGGGAAAAAGAAGCTTAATAAATTCTTGGCCTTATCACTTAGCATTATTATCATTACTATTAAGGAAAATAAGAACCCTGTTGGGATCAGCCGCACAGCTCGGTCCTGAATGAAGCCTGGATCTGCGTGTTAAGCATAGGAAGCAGTGAAGGTCACGCGTCAGTCACTTCCACCGTTGTGTGCAAAGCTGGTAGTATAACACTATCAGGCAGGGCATTGTCAAATATGCAGGCGGCTGGAGGATAAATATGGAAGCAGTGTGAAAGGCAAGAGCAAGAAGGGGAGAATAAATGACAGGGAACACTTATCTCTCAATAAGAGAAATGATTTCAAATGTGCCCTCCTTCCGACCAGCTCTGACAGGGTCTCTCATACAAAATCCTCTCGCATCCGAGAGGGAGAGACCCTGTGTTCAGCCATCTCCACTCAGCAAAGGAATGAGGGAAGTGGACACGGCAGCTGGTATTAGGGGAGCTTAGCTCAAAGGGGGAATCAAGGCTAATGTGACAGACAGTGAGTGTCGGAGAGAGATAACAGCTGCCTGATGGATGTTTAGAAATGTGTGAGGAATTGGTCAGTGCACAAAATAAAATGGAGAGGAAGGGACACTAGTTTTTAGATCTGCATGCACAAGATTGTTTGTCTGGACTGAAGGGGAAAAACCCAGCAAGAATTCCTGCAAGTATAAGCCTGTGTGGCATGGTGAAGAAAAACGGATACATATACATCCTTTATACATTTTAATTATACATCTTCACAGAGACTATCAGATCTGTAGTGCCTGAGCATATATAGATTGACGGGACTGATAGTGACTCCGGGCTCCATAATAGGTTTACCCTTGTCCTAATTAGTTTTTATGGATCACTACCCAGAATGGATATAAAAAAGAATGGCTTTAACCTTTCTCTCAGGCTGATTGGAGTTTTACTATCTCTTTGCTCTTCTCCTTTCTAAATCTGAAAAAAAAAAGTTTGTATAAGAAACAGTAAATTGAGCCACTATGACCTTTTGATATTTGGGTATAGCAAAAATGTAAGTGATTGTCTTTAGGCAGCTTATTGATGAAGCATCAACTTGGCTTTCTGATGTCCAGTGTTCTCCCACTAGGCTAGCCCACTAACCACTTGACTTTCCCAACTCCTTTCTCCAATCACAATTTAGTATTGAAGGCCTCCATTTTCTCAGATGAGTTTATGACTTCAGAAATGTTAATCCATATACATGCCTTGGGGAAAGTGCACCTGCGTGTTGAACAGTTATTTTTAACTTTTCTTTATCCTATTCCCTTTATCCTTACCCTAATAGTGTAGGAATCAAGCTGTCTTTCATAGTGCCTCCTCTTTCTGTGCCGGCAGTAATGGCCACGTTGTGAAGCGTCTCACATTTCTGTCATGTGATCTCTTGCCATTCCCGACAGTTTAGACAGTCCCTGTGTATGAATATTCAGGTGGGCATCCATATGATTTAAATTGACTTCATTTTCTGAAACGTTGGGAATTTGAAGATAGACGTTTTATAACTACTCTTTCTTTTGTTGCTAAAAGCTACAAGGATATTTCAGCTTTATGTTTTTCATAAGATAATTAAATTAGTATCCCTTAAGTTATACCGCAAATGAGCTTAGCTCAATTCCACTCTCGAGTCTGTAGTGCCTTCCCTGGGGTATTCTCTACTGTGGGGCCACAAAAAGCTCTTTCGTATTGCTGACAATTACCTAAAATTATCAGCAATCATACAAGAGGCAATTATAACTATGGAAGCAGCAACATAATTACTACATTTTTTTAAAACACAGAACTTAAATGTACCCTAATGGCTTAAACACAAATGATGTTGCTGTGGCTTTAGCCAGCTGATCTAGAAAACACAAGCTAGCTGTTAAATCATATTATTTCGTTGTGGCCACTAAAAGCATGTCCTAAATTTAAGGATACCTACCTTTAGACAATCTGTAGAGGTCCACTCCTTTCTTACATAACTTGTTCCCGTAGCCTACACCGTGAAGCTGGTCACCTTTCAGGCAGAGCTGTGGGGGATCGCATGGGATGCCTAGGTTATCATTCATGAGCATCCTCCAATGAGAGGCACCATCATCGACTCATATGTGTCATTTGAAATCAAAGGAGCATCCACTGCACTTGCATATATTATTAAATGAGTACAGCTGTGTTCCATTACTTTACAATGGACATAAATGTATTGCGCTGCATTGATTGGTAGCTTGTTTCCAGGGAGCTTCAAACTTGTGTGCAGGAGCATAAGAATATCAGCCAGAGCTGCATTAAGTTCTTGGATTAGGGCTCATTCTTAACATTTTATCCATTTGTGCTCTTCCTTATTAGTGACTGATACAGTTAAAGATAGCAAGTGCTTAGCAAAATATACGGTATTCAGAGGGGACTTGGTGAATATGTAACATGTATGCTGAATCTCACTTGAGTTTCTTAAAGCATAAACGGGTGCAGACACTTAATGGGGCATTTGGAAAACCATGGAGCAGCTAAAGCTCAGAAAGAGTCTTTTTTTTCCCCCCTGAGGATCTCCATGAGAAAGTGAGCAGTGTTGCCCTGCCGTTGGGTTTCTGTCATTCCCATAGAGACACACTTGCATGCTCATAAATCAGGCTTACCTTCTGCTTCCGACAACTGTGTCTTTCTTCTGCTGGTGATGTTTTCTGTATTTCTGTGTCTCCTGCCTTTCAAATGTAGCTCTGTTGTTCAAAGCTACAGTCGTGAGCCCTTCCCGCTGGGATCGCTCTTCAGTAAATTGCACCCATTTTTGTTCTCCCCCCTCATCTGTCTCCTTTTCTCCCATTCTTTTGGTTAATTGGTTACTTTTGGATTCTTCAGATATCTCCCAATCTTTGACCTTTTCCTGCTCCTTGCCTATCTCCTTCTCTCCCGCCGTCCCAGCCACTTGGTTATTTTCGAATTCTTTAGACCTCTCCTGGTCTCTGACCTTTTCCTTACCTGCCCTTGTGGGAGGCAAAGCAGTGGCGGTGACAACATACCTTAAGGGCCATAATAGTTGGATAGAATCCCAATGGTGGGGATATGTCAAAGTGTTTTTCCTTTTCTCTGGCCAGAGTCTCCACCAGGTTCAATGTGTCCCATGATAAAAGATTCTTGGTGGGTACCCTGGGGGCCAGGGTAATTATATCCTCCCATTCCTGGATTGCACTGTGGTCTGACAATTCCAGGTCTCAGGAGAGTAGCATATGTCTCAGCACCTTAAGTGCTGGGTCATTTTTGTGTGAAGTTACATCGTGGGATCCCACTCACCTTGATGACCGCTTTACCCTGGGGCCAGCTGTCCCACATTCAGGCACCAGTTGCTAGGCTTCCTTAGCCTTATTCCCCAGGGAAAGGTGGATGCACTATCCGCCTGTTCCACAGCCCCACGATGCAGGACAATCAGATGTGATAGGGAGTCAAGTCAAAACAGGAACTCAGATTATTAGTGTGAGCATCAGTTTATATAGGTTAAGTAACATTGGGTGATATGGGGATACTTCCAGTCAATGAGAGACAGCCAAGACCTCAATCTGGATGAGGGCATCTACCTAGATTATGCTGTCTCATCCTCACTTAGCTTTGACTATCCTACAAACTCAAGCCCCAGGCTTTTCTCTGTCCTACAGGTCTCAAGGTACAGGTCCTGAAATAATTTTGGCCCAACACCAAGAGTAAGGTTATTGCTTTGAGAAGGAAAGATTGGGGAAAGATTATGGAAATCTTTGGAAAGTTGGGCTGGAAAAGCCATTCAATGCCTGAAGCTTAGTAGGCTGTTCTGTGACTTAGAGCAACACAGATAATGGAGGCCTGACTACTAATGTTCTAGAAGGAAGCAATGACTTAGTACTGGACCAGGGGGTCATTTGTGTGATATTTTAGATTAAGGAACTATGGAAGAAATGAAATTATTGCTTTACTGGGACGATGGATGCTAATCTGCTGGGATTGAAAATCAGCTGTGATTAATAAAAGACCAGCATCACTGAGGTGAACACTTCTTGGAAGTGTTTCTTTGGGGTCAGCACATAGGAGCTGGTTCGGAAGAGGCTGAGGCTGCATCTCAAGCTGGAAGCTGAATTTGGAAATGTCTAAGTCTTCTACAATGTAGGACCTACAGAGTACTGGTTTTAAAGGCATGAATGGATCATGGGAAGTAGCTTAGCACTACATAATAAGGTTGGAGTCACTTCAGAGAGGTCCTAAGAAACCACCGGTGATGGTGTGACATCAGTAGCAATGGAGACTCAGGATTGAAAAGCTTTCAGAGAGACGCTAAAGCTTGGTGATCTGTGGCAAGGAGAGAGTATTAGAAAGGAGACCAGGATAGGCTGTTGGTAAATGTGCTCCCTCAGGTGCTATGGAGACCCAGCATATTGAGACACTGGTACCTTGACCACCAAGGACCGGGCAGATATGAAGGGAGACAACCTGAGCCTACAAGACAAGCTGTGTGTTTTGCAGATGGCAGAGAAGTGGGACTGCCCAAGACCCACTTAGTTAAAAAAAAATCATAAATGAGTCCTAGATGTCAGATACTACGATTTTACATTGTTGGGTTTTCGTTTTGCTCTGCTATAATTGTGACTGTGCCCTGGTTCTTACCTCTTGAGCTAAAAAAGTAGATATCAGCAGCGGCAGCGGCAGCATCTATTATTATTGTTGTTGTTGTTGCTGTTCTTCTTGTTTTATAGGACCCTGCAGTTTAAAGACTGTGGATTTTTTACAAAATGAGAATTTGCACTTTTAAATTACTAGAAATTTTGAAGACTGTGAAACTTTAAAACTGGACTGTGTTTTATATCATAATATTAACATGCGATCTCAGGGAGGAAAAATTGTGGTTTAACAGTGATCTGTTTGTCTAGTTGAGAAGGGATGGAGTTATGACAGCTAGTCAACATTGTCAAAGGGACACATAAGAATAGGAAATTGAAGAATTGTCTCTATCAGCTTTCTCTATGTGCATGTCTGTAGGTCATTTTCCTCATTGCTAGGAAGGCCAAGTCTAAGCAGACTGGTCTGGGCTATTTAAGAAACATAGCTGAATATGAACTTGGAAGCAAGCCAGTAAGCAGCAGCCTTTCTTTGTGGTCTCTTTTAGGTTTCTGTCTCCAAGTTCCTGCCTTGAGTTCCTGCCTTGATGTTTACTGAAGTAAACCTTTTCCTTTCTAACTTGCTTTACATAGAGTGTTTGTCACAGCAGCAAAAAAAGAAGAAAAATATATCTCTGATGATATATCTCTGATGTTTGCTTCCACGGATAAATAAATAAGCTTAATGCAATCACAATGGTGCATGATTAAACTTTAACCAAAGTTTGTCTGTGTAATGTTCCACTAAATGATCTACATGGCATTGTGAAGTTCAACATTCCATGGCAGATTTTGTGTTGTGTAGTGTTATAAAATTTTTCTACTTTGCTTAAGTGTTTTGCATAGAAGTTTGAATTTTAAGATATGCCATGCTTTAAAGGACACAGTAAATAAGACAAAATAACAGCCTACAGAATGAGAAAAGATCTTCACCAACCTCACACCTAACAGAAGACTGACCTCCAAAATATACAAAGAACTCAAGAAACTAGACATCAAAATACCAAATAATTCAACCTCCTAGCACACATCCCAGCACATGTGCACACATGTACATACACCACACCAAAAAAAAAAAAAATTAGGTACTGGTCCAATGAAAGAATTATCAACCAAAGAATTTCAAAGGCTGAAAGACATTTGAGGAATTTCTCAACACACTTAGTTATCAGGGAAATGCAAATCAAAACAACTCTGAAATACCATCTTATACCTGTCAGAATGGCTAAGATCAGAAATACTGAGGACAGCTTATGCTGGAGAGGATGAAGAGTAAGGGGAACACTCCTCCAGTGCTGGTGGGAGTGCAAACTTGCACAGCCACTCTGGAAGTTAGTATGGCGACTTCTCAGAAAATTGAGAATCAATCTACCTAAGGCCCAGTAATACCCACCTTGGGCATAACCCAAAGGATACTCAATCATACCACAATGACACTTGCTCAACAATGTTCATAGCAGCATTATTCATAATAGCCAGAACCTGGAAACAATTTAGATGTCCCTCAACCAAAGAATATAACAAAAATGTGGTTCATTTACACAGTGGAGAATTACTCATCTGTAAAAAACAATGACATCAAGAAATTTGCAGGTAAATGAATGGAACTAGAAAAAAATAATCCCAAGTGAGGTAACCCAGACTCAGAAAGACAAACATGGCATGCATTTACTCCTCATAAGTATAAATAGATGTAAAGCAAAGGATAAGAGACAGCAATCCACAGCTCCAGAGAAGCTAGGTAACAAGAATGACCCTAAGAGGGACACATAGATCACCCTGGAAAGTGGAATTAGATGAAATCTCCTGGGTAAACTGGGGAGGGGTGTAGAGGGGAGAAGAGGAAGTTGAGAACATGAAGGAACAGGATGATTGAGCTGGGGGAGGGATGGAGGGGAGAGCAATGAAATAGCTTGTTAGAGAGAGCTCTTATGAGGTTAGGGAGAAACCTGAGGCAATTCCCAGAATCCACAGGGATGATTCCAGCTAAGACTCCTAGCAATAGTGGAGAGGGTGACTGAACTGGCCTTCCCCTTTAATCAGATTGGTAAATACCTCCATTGTCATGATAAAACCTTCATCCAGTAATTGATGGAACTAAATACAAAGATCCACAGCCAAGCACCAGGCTGAGCTCCGGAAATCCAGTCAAAAGAGGGAGGAGGAATTGTATGAGCAAGACGGGTCAATATCATGATGGGGTAATTTACAGAGATAGCTGAACCAAGCTCGTGGAAACTCATGGCCTCTAGACTGGCAGCTGTGGAGCATGCATGGGACTGAATTAGGCCCTCTCATGTGGGAGACTGTTGAGTAGTTTGGTCTATTTGAAAGACCCTAGTCTATCCCTAGTGTATCCCTAGTGTATGAGCTAGCTTTGGTGGGATGCCTAGCTTGGCCTTGATACAGCAGGGAGGGGCTTGGGCTTGCCTCAACTTAAAGTGCCGGGTTCTGTTGACTCCCCATGGGAGGAGTTGATGGGGGGTGTACTGGGGGTGGAGGTAAGGAGGTGGGAGGAAGAACTGTGGTTGGAATGTAAAATGAATTTTTTAAAAAAGGAAAGAAAAATACAATGCCTCTCCAAACAGAACTTCAGGCTTGGCTGGGCCTCACCATGACAACTGACATAACAGATGCTTGGCAAACATTCCTTTGAAGTTCATATTATCAAATCTATGCTGCGTTTCCAATTTACAAAACATTCATTCATATGCATTGTTTTAAACATTAAGAGATTTCCAAATTTGTCAGTTGACCTGCTAGACACATCAATATGGCCTAAAATAGCCTAGGAAAATAAAAAATGTAGAATTGTCAGATCACCCACAGTTTTTACTAGCTTTCCTTTTCATATGAACATTTCAATTTCAATTGCTGTCAATTTCTCTAAATACGAATTGATCTTTTCCCGCATTCTGGCCCCATCATTCTGAGTGCTTTACAGTGGAATAACCAAATTAGATTACTCTCTACAGCCTTCAGGTTTTGTATTTATTTATTTATTTATTCTTTAGTAATTTGGTGACTGTTTTGTATTAAAACATCCCTTTTGTTAACAGCTCAGCTTCCTTCTACCATTCTAGATGAGTTACAATGAGAAGCCAAGTAATATTTGAATCCCAGCAGGTCCTTTGTGAAGGAAGATATAATATCCCAGGCTGTCACAGTCGGTTTATTTTTTTAAAAAGACACTGCTGGAATAGACTTTTACTTGATTTTCAGAGGAAACTTCAAATTTTCATAGCGTTGAAATCTGTAGTGATCATGTCCTTAGTCCCTTTGTTTGATGAAGTGATTTCTGTAGGTTAAATGTCGCCAGGTGTTAGCAATTTTAATTATTGTCCCAAGTTCTCTTGATAGAAACTCCATCAGTTATACTAAGTAAAGAAATTTTCGCCTCTACATTACCTTTTTTTTTTTAGGAAATGGTGATTCACAAGTTCCAGATGTTGGGTACATCATTGAGCTGGGCTACCGTACCATGCAGTATGACCTGTCGGTGCCTCTGACCGACACGTGTATGGTGCCTCCTGGAAAGTCATGCAGAATAAACACAGGGAGGAGTGTTCCTGTCGCCTGATTAATGAGTGGCTAATCCTGGCTCGGTGTTGCCAACACCTCTACTCAGAGGTCGCGATGAAGCGCTGGAAATTAAATCATCATTCTCCTTAACTGTCGGTAATGGAGTGTTAGGAAAGAAATCGTCTTGAAATGTGCCTAGTTGCCTTTCCTGCCTGAAAAATGACAATGCTACCAGGGAGCGTAGGGAAATACCGTTGTTTACAAGGGTATCATTTGCCACAAGATTAGATGAGATGCTTGACAGTAAAAATGGTTGGAAGAGGCAGGAGGGTAACTCAGTGCTAGAGTGCTGCCCGGCTATGTGTGAGAACCTGGATTTGACCCTTAAGACTGAAGCAAGCGCAAAGAGTACATATATCCTACCCATGCCTCCTGTGATGGCTAAGCTTGCTTTGTGACATTAACACAGCCGGGAAAAGGAAACTTCAATTTGAGAATTGCCTCCATCAGGTTGGCCTGTTGTCGTGTGTATTGGGACATTTTTTTCTGCTGGGTAACTGATGTGGCCTACTGTGCCCAGCCCACTGTGGCTATCACCATCCATAAGTAAGTAGGCCAGGCGTCGTAGCAAAGCCGAATGTGAGCCTGGAAGCAAGCCAGAGAGAAGTGCTCTTACATGGCCTCTGCTTCAGTTCCTGTCTCCACGCTCCTGCCTTGAACTGCCGCTGCCCTGGCTTCCCTTGATAGGGAATGATAGCCTGTAAGCTAAGATGCCCTTGCTGCCCTAAGTTCATGATGATTAAACATGATTAAATTTTGGATTGTTGACCACATCCTTCCACACAAGGTTTTTGCAATTCCCATGTAGCACTTAGAGGATACAGACATACTGAAATGTATTTCACTAGACTTACGATCTTTTCACCTCCTTATTGAAGACTATTTCAAAAATCACCCCAGAAAGTGTTTTTCTTTTATTAAAAAATTCTTACCTGCTCTTCCAAAGGTCCTGAGTTCAATTCCCAGCAACCACATGGTGGCTCATGACCATCTGTAGTGGAGTCTGGTGCCCTCTTCTGGCCTGCAGGCATGCACACAGACAGAATACTGTATACATAATAAATAAATTTAAAAAAAAAATTATTAACCTTATGGGGGAAAGGCAAATATTCTTCATTTTTTATCATTCTTTTATCTCTCAAGTGTCAATTCACTGTCAATATTTAGAGCAGAGCATTATTAAGAATATAAAATGTTATTACAAAACAGATTCCATAAGAAATTTGATCCATCATTTTGGTATGATATCAGACTTTCAATCATGTTGTAACATTAAAGTTTCATTTTTAATGTTGCCTGTCCCTGGATTAATGTTCAAATTTAAAGAGTAAAATGAGTTTGGAGAAAATGATTTGATTTCTCTTTTTTTATACTGCCATCTCTGACATGTTCTGTCTAACTTTCTGATTAAACTGGGTTCAAAAGAAAAGACATGTATTTACTGAGCACTTATTGTATACCAAAAATTGTTTCTATAGTTTATAATAATGAGAATAATGTGTCCCCCACCCAAATAATAAAAATGAGTATAATAAGAAGTAGGCTGGGCAGGTGAGGTTAAGGCAAGAATCTGAGATGATAAAGGAGTTTCCTGATTTATCTTCAGGTTAACTCAGAAATTGGAAGTAAATCAAAATAGCATTAACAAGTCCATATTTGTTATGAGTTTTGAGAATGGTGACTTCCTAGATATAAACACAAAACAGTATTTTTAAAAACGCCTTTCTTTGAGAGAGTGTTGCTTTAGTCTATGTTAGCCTCTAAATTATTATTATTTAGAAAAAGACAATACTTCTTATGGATTTGTTCAACAAGGAGATATCACCTTTATTTTGAGAGCTGAAGCCTATGGGATACCCTCATAAATTAGAAGTTGAAATTATTTCCTATTTGTTGGCTTAAGGCTTTGATCCTTCCATCTAATAGTTTATAATTACGTTTACTCTTGGTATTGTTGTTTAGGGTACAAATCTTAGTTATCTATGGGATCTTGTACAAATTATCTGGATTTTCTAGGACTCAGTTGTTTTAAACTACATGAAAAGAAAAGAGAGTGTATGATCATGCCACACTCGGCATCTGGTTTGGTACACAAGCCTTCGTTGAGTACTTTGTGAGATCTTATCTACATGACCTCTATATTCAAGGGGTTTACAGTCTAGTTGCCAATAATGTCTATATAATCATGTAGGTGTAACTTAATGCAAGGTGGCATTCAGAAATGGCAGAGACAAATTCCCAGGATACTGAGACAATGTATTACTTGATTTAGGCTTGAATAATACAAGTAACATTTGAACATGTTTGGGCCTTTCTAGAGAATCATTGCACAAGCAAGGCTAGAGGAGTGAACACATACAGCTCCAATAAGGTGCTTAGTGTGGCTGCAATGGACCATGCATGAAATGCAGTTATGTGGCAAACACCAAGACCAGTGAGGTTGGTTGTATCTATACTGCTTATGTAAGGTCTGAAGCGGTGTTAGTTTGGTCATTGAGCTGTAGAAAGTGGATTTTCACTGTAATGGTTTAGAATGATTCAAGGCTAATTGATTTATAACCGCCATACTGCTGAAAACTGAGAGTCCTTCCCAGAGCAGCATCATGGACGCCCAGGCTTTGTGCCAATGACACCATCAACCTAACAGCTGAAGTCTCTGATCAGCTCTGGGCTTCTATAGAAAACAGCTGGTCACATGCTCCACCATACAAATCTAGCTACAAGTGTTATGAGTCATTTTTTTAAGTTGTCTAAATTAAAGACTAAAAGTTTCTAAATTTGCCAAGGCTGATGTTTTTGTTAGTCGTGTTCATCTAAGAAACTCTCAGAGGAATGCGCCTGACCTAAGGCCTGTCAGCTTGTGTTAGTAAAGATATCAAATCCATATGGCACATCATATTTCAATGGATAACCACATGCTTTTTCTTTGACCCATTTATGGGTCAAAACCCCAGGCTGAGAGATGGTGCACCCTTTCGTAGTTCTCATAAACGCTGTTGATATAGCAACAGAATCTGCCTTTTCCATGGGAACTGGCAAAGCAACAGAATAAGTCCTAAAATGTTAGGCATCGTAAAGACTCTAGCCAGGAGGATAAGGACCTCTCTACAACGGCCTTTACCAAACATCAAGTTCTAGGGATCAATTCCAAGTGCTTTCTGAGTTCTTAAGTACTCTGGTTCAGAAGAATTGTAAGTTATTAAGTTTAATGAATAATCATCAAATTAAAAAAAATTTAAAAAACCAAAGCCTTGATGTAGTACATAGGTTTCACCAAGAGTATGTAATGGGTTAAGAACCCTAGAAATTTCATGGAATGCAAGGTGCCAGCCTACAAGTGGAGCCTGAACTTTCCTCTGATAATACCTCTGGTGGTCCATCCTGCTGGGATAGAGGGACCATGGCTCTGTTTTCTGTTAACCTATTGTTAAGGTTGAGATGACGGTAGCTATGGGTTCTGAGTTCTGTCCATTACTACAGCAGTAATCATGGGAGTTAACTTGGATTAAATGTTTCCTTTTAAAGGGATAATGATATTGGTGTGTTAATGAATAGTGTCGTGGCCAGCACATGAAGGAATATCTGAATCCTATTCAGGGGCCCATCGAAGACTTTCCAGTAGCAAGGAAACTAGGAGGGAGATTAATGCATCCTTTTTTGACTATTGTTTTTCTGCAGATTCTGATGCAGAAAACTCTAGTAATTGAGTTCACAAAGAATGGTCTCTGTTCCTAAGCAGGTGGACATGGTAGGATTATATCTGGCTGTGGGTTATAGAAAAACTAATTAAACAGTGGCTTAAGTGCACGCCTGACTTTTCTCACTTGGTATTGAAGCTCGGAGTAGGCAGTGCATGACTGGATCCCAGATGTACAATACCTTCAATGCCACGGGCTCCTTCTGACTCCCCACGCTTCTGCTTTTCTTAACATCAGGCATTTCCATTGCTTGACTTCAACCTGACTACTATTTGCATGCCCAGTCCGAAGAGGTGTGACCCAAGGGACATAGGTGGTATGTCCTTTTGAGAGCCGTTTGCTTTGAGGCTGAAACTTCCACCTTGAAGCCATAACTCAATCACATACCTAGTTTCAGAGGCACCTCCCAAGAAAAGCTGTAACACTGCTGCTCTGAAAATTAGGAGTTTTCTTGGGGGAAAAAAAAAGGAACAATTATTATAAGAAGCTAGTAGCCTCTACTACCAATGTTTATAAAGTTTGAATAAGATCAGAACGAATAGAGCCTGAGACTTGCTCAACCTCTGCTTTTTTTTTTTCACCAACACTCAATTTCATATTCTGTCTTAGTGCCAGCCTGTCCTACCTCTTGCCACATATGGAGTCAGACGTCTGAAAGCAGTCTTAGCATAACTACACCGCTACCAGAGACTCTTCTTGCCTTTTTCAACTGTCGGCATTCCTTGCCTCGGAGCTGTCTCTCTCTGCCCTGTCTTCATGGTATCTTCTCTTCTGTCCCAAATACATGTGCGCCTTTCTCTTGGTAGAATACTTGTCGTTGGATTGAAGGTCCATCTCACCAACCCAGGATGGTGTCGTCATCTCAAGGTCATTGTATTTGCGAAGGTTCCGAGAAGTAGAGAGTGGGCAATTTCCACGGCCTCCTTTCAATGCACTGCACCTGTGCTAAACTCGGAAGCTTGCCAGGACCTTCTAAGCCTTTCTGAAGCAAAAGAAAACAATCGGAGGTCCGTCTACCAGATGATCTCACCAGGTTAAAAATAATTAGTAGTTGGGTCCTCTTGGTTTGTGAGCAGAATGTGCAGATTTGTTTTGAGGATTAGATGAATCTGATCTGTCCATCTGTGCTGCTGTCATCTGGGATCTCTGTAATGTCTGGGCTAGGGTACGTGGTCACAGAGTCTGTCACTTTCCTGTAACTACTGTGGCTGTTGCAGTAGATATTGACATGGCTTGCTCTTTTCTTCCCCTTGGGCTGTGGAATTAGGATATAGGTGAACACAGTGAA
Organism: Arvicola amphibius; assembly: GCF_903992535.2. NCBI lineage: Eukaryota > Metazoa > Chordata > Mammalia > Rodentia > Cricetidae > Arvicola > Arvicola amphibius. Next base: position 15,774,462 of record NC_052055.2, on the reverse strand, counting down.
TATGAACTGCACCCTAGGCTGACACGGACAGAAAAGAATACTCTTCCCCTTGGCAGTGTGCATTGCTCTTTCCAACACTATAAAGCTAGCCAGCAGAGATGAAGCTTCCAGGGCATACCTAACTGAACGGGCAAGCTTTAAAAATAACTGGCGTCAGTTTTTATGGTATGTGAGTGAGTGTGTGTGTGTGTGTGTGTGTGTGTGTGTGTGTGTGTGTGAGAGAGAGAGAGAGGGGGGGGAGTTCCTAGTGCTTTTTCTTCGTTTCTTTTCTTTTCCTTTTACTTACTTTTGTTAGTTTGTTCATCTTGTTTTATCCTTGTTTTCTTGTTGTTTGGGGTTTTTATTGTCTTTTTATTTGCCTGTTTGTTTTCTTAAGAGACAAAGAATTCAATCATGGAATTGGAACGTTCTGGGAGGAGATGAGGGAATGGAAACTATGATCAAAATATAATGTATGGAAGACTTTATTTTCAATAAAAAAAAATTAGGAGCAGTTGGCCTGGCAACACACACCCACTCATCCAATAGTGGCATTGGCATCGTGGGAGTAACCAGCTACTTTAAGATTGGATTTGAGTCCACTCCACGATATGAAAGAACCCATACCTGTCACCATTACCAGGTCAAGAATCTGACTAGACAGATGATAGGCCCTGGGGAACAGACTACCATTTTTTGTATTGTTTTGTTTTGTTTTTTGTTTCTTTGCTAAATGGACACAGTATTAAACCAACTCCTAGTGGCTCTTTCAGTGTACCCATAGATCAGTGCATCTCTCAGCCCTCATCTGAGAAACTTCTGTTTGCAGTAGATGGTGACTGACACAAAAACTCACAACTGGACAAGGGTACAGAGAATAAGAGACTGCAGAGTGCCAGCCCTAAAGGGAACATACGTACGTATATGCATACATACGTGCATACATACATACATGCATACATATCATACTCCCTCTTCCAAGGCACAGAGATAAATGTGGAAGAGTGAGCAAAAAGAGTAAGTACCAGATGTGGTGGGCAAGGGAATCTCTTCTTGACATGTGGAGAAGCCACACGTACGAATTCACAGTGACCGTGACAGCATGCACAAAGCCAGACCAAATCCCAACATAAAAGGGGAGATAGACATGAATCTGTCCCCTTAACCATAGAGCTTTTGGTGACTGTTGGCTGCTGGTAGAGGGGGAAGATGGTTTTCTTTAAGAGCATAGCCCCTGGTGAAGCTGACAACGCTCCAGAGGAAGGCCACATGTCAAAGCACATTTGAATAGAACAACTTGGTCTTGAAGGGCATAAAAAGGAAAACTAAGCGATAAACTTGTGTGGGTAAAGAAAGGAGGTGGATCAGGGAGGAGTTGAGGGTGGGGATAAATATGATCAAAACTTTGTATGAAATGCTTTAAGAACTAATAAAATAATAAAGATAAGAAATGGCTGATATAAATGGTATCAAGGATGGAATTCAGCCAAGGAAAATATGTGCCATGGGCTATTTTTGAGGTGGGGGGTGCAGATTCTTTTAAGAGTCTCTTTGAGGATGTGGCTTTTAAGGTAGTTGAATAAGGGAACCCCTGTCTGACATGGGTAACTTGAAAAACTGGCCTTATTTACAGACTTAAAAAATCATCTCAGACAGCCACTTTGAGACAGGATTAATTTTATTTTGGTTCTGATTTAGGCATTAGTTTTAGTTGCGTGTTACCTTAGGCAGAAAAAAAAAAAAAAAAGGCAAGGCTGTGGGAGGATTGAGAAGAGAATGAGAGGAAAGAATGCAGGTGGTGGTAATCGTGTGGTTCTCCCTCCTGCCTCTAGGTGGCGCTCGGTTTCTGAATAATGTCCGGTTTCAAAGCTTTTTCTCCTGAGTTCCTCAGAAACTAACAGAAGTAGTCTTGAAAGCAAGGGGCTGTTTCTCTGTAGGCTTCCTTTCATGATGATGAATTGGAGCTTTCTCGGAAGTTCTCTACAAAGTTAAGTAAGAGTCGTTTGGGGTGAACCTTGAAGTGTTCTTGGCTGGGCTCCTGTGCTTGGTAACACACACCTGTGTGTTGTCTTAGCACCTCGGAGATTGGTCGCAGGAGGACTGGCCTGCCTTCAGGGCATGAGCTACATGTTGAAAAGTTATTTCGTTGGGGAAAATGGATAAATCTACAAATAAATAATATATGTAATCTTGGCTCCTGAGAAATGAGCACATACCAATATTTCAAAAATATTTGCTAAATGAATAGACCATCCTAATACTTGCTATTAAACTTGCTTCATTATCCTCACTCCCAGTCACAGGAGTAATCACCGAGGGCTCTTCATTTCCCGTTATGATGCCGCATTGGGAAGAGACTTTGTTTTCTAGTGTGAAACCAAACTGCAGTGCATGATACATTTCCCTTTGACTCCACACAGACGGCATTAATGGATTTATTTTAAATTGTTGTTTGTAAAATGGAAGCAAACTCCAAATAATTATATGAAATTGTTTTTTAATGTTTGCATAATTTTTTCATCATTAAAAGCCACCAGCCTCTTTAATATTGAGGCACAATCAACCATTGGACATTAAAAAAAAAATCATTACCTTGACGTTTTTAATATCCCTGCCTCGTGCATAGATACGGGCTCCCTCTTTCTCTGTACTGCGTTGTTATTTATAGTGCCTGACACGTTAGTACCTTCTAGAAATGGCATTGTGTGGGCATGGGCAATACCCAGATTGAAGGGATGCTGGAAGGTCTTGATTCTGATGATTTCTGGACACCAACCTGGGTATTTGTCTTACTACAGAGAAAAGACTAAAAAGTCATCCTCTTTTTATAATTTTCCAGACCTTTGCTGCTCTCACCCCTTCTTTCCACTTCCAAAGCATTCCCATTCTAACTATGCCTGAGTGTTGGAAAAGCCTACAGAGTCTATTTACTAGGATGAAGTTGTGGTTTCAGAGACATCTTTCAGAACCTCCAGGGTGGCCGAGATGTTCAGTAGGTGTTTGGTTTGAATTTAATTGTGCATATTTTATGCCCCCCCCCCAGATCTGAATAAAAATGTGCCCTTCCGTATCTTTGAGATGTGACTACCCAAGAGACCATCAGTGCTTTAACTTGTCCTGGTTTCACAACACTGATGAGGAAAAAGTGATCTTCCTCTCGTTTCTGTCTCATCGACACCGAACCTGAGATTGTGAGGCAAGCTTCTTGGTGGTTGTAAATGGTTGTTTTCGTCTCTGCAAGTCAGGGCATTCATCAGCCAAACAATATGCAAAGATAAAACCCTAATGCTAATGTGCGTTTGTCTCGCATTACCCACAATTATGTATTCATCCAACAGTCTCACTGGTCTCATGAGTTGACTGGCTTTATAATACAGAGACGTTATAAATGTGAACTTATATTTATTTTTATATTCGGGATAATGAAAGATTCTTTTTTTTTTTTGTCTGTGGTAATAAAGTCCTTATAAGAGGGATTTTTAAAGTAGTCCCCTAATAAATAAACTAATAAGATAGTTCAAAGTGATCTGCATGCCAAGAGCCCAGAAGCTTCTCAGAAATGCATAAGCTTGGTTCTCACTCCTGTTCTCCATAGTCCAGAGAATGATCTGCAATAGCCATATTTTTAGTTTCAAATGAGGGAGTTTGCTAGGCGTGTGGCAAACAAAAATAAAATAACAAATAGTAAGAGGAAACTAGAGAGAAAAACATCATCAAACCAGGTGTTTACAATGTCCATAGATGATTGGAATAGCCTAATCTAGAAAACAAAGGTAACATCAACTTACAATGTTCAGCAGAAATTGCCTGGTAAAGAGACAATAATGTTGCAATTTCCAGTTCAAAGTCTCTCCATGATTATGCTGTGGCATCCCGTTCCCACTGTAGACGCTGAAAAAAAATTATTCATTAATTTGTTTGTGTGCATGTGTCTCTCTGTGTGAATGTATGTGCGATTGTGTATTCAGATGCGTGCCATCCATGTTTGTGGAGACTAGAACAAAGTTTCAGATATCTTCCTTTTCTCTCCCTCTGCTTATTCCTTTGAGAAACAGTCTCCCACCAAACCTGGGGTTCAATTTTCTTCACTAAGCTGGAAGCCTCATCAGTCAATCTCTCCTGCCTCCAACCTTCCTCAGAACAGTGGCTGCAGGTGTGTGCTGGATGTAACCAGTGAGCTATCTCTCCAGTCCTCACTGTAGACATTTTTAGATCATGTAATAAATAATAGTAATCTCTACTAGAAAGGCATTATCCTGCTTCGCTGTTCTCAAGGACACATTGTTTTTACTCAAGGGTAGTTTTGTTGACCTTTCTCCTCGTCACAGAGAAAGGGACCAGTCCCCATTCCCTGGACAAGGAGCTGTAGAGGACACTTTGACACAAACACGCTTGGGTCTGAATTTGGGGAGTTGTGTCTACCCCAGAGTTGGCTTCTTAGTAAGCCTAAATGTTTCCTAACATATTGTACTCTACAACTCTCCACCTACTGGATCTGAACTGGCATTTTTTTTTTTTTAAAAAAAAAAAAAAAAGGATGCTCAGGTCATTCATAATAACATTTGCGAAACATAGCACCATTCTCTGCATGTTACCATAAAGTTGTAGAACTAAACCATTATGGCACGTGGACATTTAAGGAGAGATGCTTTCCAGCTGTCACTCATAAATTCAAAGTCCAAGCTGGATGGATTCTCAGGCTGCATCCTCGAAATTATTTTAATAAGGCTTCTGAAGACCAGAAATCTGTAATTTTAAAAGTCCTTAATTTCGATTTATTGAGGAATAAAAATTGTGCTATATTTATAGTGTACAATACATTTTAAAATAAATACATGTTGTAGAATGACCGGATTAAGCTAATTAACATACGCACTTCCATACTTGTTTTCTGTGTGTGATGAGAACACTTGAGCTATGCTTAAGCCTTTCTGTGTTCTGGAATGCCTCCCAGGCAGTTGCGATGGATGGGTAGTTTTTTGAGAAGCAAGATTTTGGAAGAATCGTACATGAAACTGACAGCTTAAGAAATTGCAGTATAGAAAGAGTGAGCAAAGGGAAACTTCAGATTGTAAAAAGAGTTCATGTAAGATTGGCTGCAAAGTACACAATTCTAGGCAGTCGGAAGCTTTTTAGGAGGGCCATAGAAAATGAAAAAAATTAGGAACTCACTCCATCCCACATCTGATTGTAGTGAGGACTAAGTAAATGTAGAGATTCAGTAAAGTGACAGTTCTCTTCTAACCATTGGGGCAGGAAGAATCAGAAATGGGCTTCCAGAAAGGAACCCTATCCCTGTGTTCTAAATACTAAATACTATCCTCATCAAATATAAGAAAGATTTCTGTAGGAGAGAGAGGAGAGAGAGAGAGAGAGAGAGAGAGAGAGAGAGAGAGAGAGAGAGAGAGAGAGAGAGAGAGAGAGAGAGAGAGAAAGAAAGAGAGAGAGAGAGAGAGAGAGGGAGAGAGAGAAGGAAGTCCATGAGAAGCACAGTATTGAAAGACATGGCATATTTCTTGGTGCTCAAATCAACTTTACTCTGATATGGGGAGCGAAGAGAAGACAAGAAAGGCACCAGCACCCCGTAGTAAGGGCACCCAGCACCCCGTGTTAAGGGTACCCCGCACCCCATGGTAAGGGCACCCGCACATCGTGGTAAGGGCACCCAGCACCCCGTGGTAAGGTCACCCAGCACCCCGTGGTAAGGGCACCCAGGACACCGTGGTAAGGGCACCCAGCACCCCGTGGTAAGGGCAGTTTTCTGTGGCTGCTGGCTGCACCTGACCATCTTGTTGATTATTTTGAGACTCTGAGGTGGAGGAGGTCAAAGTCTTTTAAGTTTTTCATTACCAAAGGAACGGGTATTTGAAGTTCTTAGATTTCATCGTGATAGTGCAGAAGGCTCAGGCCAAGAACCACAGATTGTGCTTTCACTCGCAGTGATCAGCTAGCAGATTCCAGTTTGGGGCAGTTTCTCTCCAGTTCTTTCAGACAATGTCCTCTCTGAGCACATGCACCAGAACCCAGCCCCGCATTTCTAAGCCTTTTATAGGTGTTCACCTGCCATCACACCCAGGAAGCTCTAGGGCCACTCTTGAAAGAATAGGAATCAAGTATATTAGTGCAATGCAGTTTTGATTTCATTAAGAGGTAATCGTTAACTAATTCTCATTATTACATTAATGAGAGATTAAGTGACATAGTGGGCATGTGACTAATCTCAGAACTTGGAATTGGTCATGTTCACATTTCTACTTGTATGGTATAGGAGACCACAGTGGCACTCATTGGTGGAACGTAATGCCGTTTCTGCTCTTTTTCTTCCACACTCCCAGAGACTGAACTTTCTGATCCCCTGTTGGCTAGGTGATTCTAGCTACCTAGCTGTAGGTGGTGGAGACGGAGTTCCTGGGAGTTCCTGTGATCTGACGCTCCAGTTTACAGGTGGAGGCTAAGTACTCCATACTCCTTCCCTTTGTCAGTGTTAATCCCTGAAGCCTGTGTCGAGCTGTGCCTCTAGCTGCCTGAGCCCCTGAGTTAACTATGGATCTGTATCAGCTGCTGTTCTCTTTACTGTGGCAAATCTGGTAGAGGTAGAAAGAAAAGATCACTTTGGCTTATGGCTGCGGGGAATACAGTGTTCCTTGGCGGTGGTGCATGATGTTGGGCTCTGGCATGGACGGCAGGAGCTTGTGGTTTGTTCACGTTGTTGCTGATTGGAAAGGACAGATAAGACTAAGTGCAGGGCTGGGCTATACCCTCAAAGCCTGTCACTAGCAGCCTCCATCTGAGCATTACCTCCTCCAAGTTTTGCAAGACGCTCAAACAGCACTCTCTGCAGCAGATGATAAGGTTAGGAACATGAGCCTGTGCTGGATGTTTCACCCAAATTACAACAGGACACCTGTCACCGAGATGGACTCTGGTTCACAATTAAAACATTTTGATATTAAATCTCTAATCTCTGGGTATTGTTACGGCAGAATAATCTAACATATACTGGCAGGTGCACATTCTTATCAGTATAAGCCCTAGAGAGTCGGAGGGCGGAAGTAAACTTAGTGGGTCACTAAGCACCTCTATGTTAAGTACTTTACATACCCTACAGTGCTCTTTTTTCCAAGAAATGGTACTGCACTTATCTTGTACATAGTTATGTTAACAGTTTCTCCCCTATGCCTAACAACCACTGTGCTTAATGAATGAATAAAATGGATAATTCCATTTTGAAGTGAACTTTATGGATATGTTCCTTTCTTTCGTGACATATGTTAGCAATATCATTTCTATTTCTAATGTTTTTCATATTTTCTATGCTTCTCTGTCCTAAGCCAAGAAGATTTAAGTATAAACACCAACCTTGTCTAAGGTTTGGTAATGTATGTGTGTATTACTATTCAACTGCCCGCATGGGTTTCAGAGAAGAAAGAGAAAGAAGATGCAGTGACATTATTATAAATTCAGTGCAGTAGGTCCCCCGGTTTGATTTGCTGGCATGCCTGGAGCCATTCACAGACCTTTCGGGACATTGCAAAGGAATAAATGTTACATCCACAACATGCCTATTGAGCAGATCTTAAATGGATTAGTGTGTGCTGAGATTTTTTTTTCATTTTATATTTCGTGGTGAACACTATGTCATTCTCCTTCTTCTTTTATGTACCATACTAATGAGCCTGTCTTCAAGGAAATCGCATATTGTGCTTTATACGGGGGTCTTTAAATGGAGACTAAATGGATTTCAAATACCTTCCTTTAAAGCAAAGGTGTCTGTCTCAGCTTTACTCCTAAGCTTGCTGGCCCTGAGAAAGAAGTATAGGTACACGGCGATACACCCTGTAGAATATTCTCTGTCTTATTTCAGTTCATCAGGGATTGCTTCCTGTAATTCCCCTTAATTCATACTGTGATTCTTTTGTTGCTTGTGTGTGTGCGCGTGTGCGCACGCTCACGTGCACGAGCTTTTGGAGGACAGAGAGGGGCCAATACCAGGTGTCTTTTCTTGTTCCCCATCTTGTTTTTTGAGGGTCTTTCACCAAACTGGAGTGTGAACTTGACTAACATGGCTAGGTTGGCTGACCAATGAGCTTCAGGAACTCATCCTGAGTTTGGATGCAAATGTGAGTGCTGTGATTGATTCTGACAGTCATACAAGGGATCCAAATGCAGGTTCTTGTGCTTGTACAGCAAGGAATTTGCCAACTGAGCCACCCTCTTGGCCTCAAGACAAGGAATTTGCCAACTGAGCCACCCTGTGTTTTCTGTTTCCATTTTCTTTAATTGTTTCATATCTGATTTCATCAAATTTTTCATTGTTAACTCCTAAGTAAATTTTGCTGAAGTCCCTGACATTTCAGATTTCATTAGTGTCTATCAGCTTTCTTACGTTGATCTCAGCCATCCTCCATGTCTGAGAAATTTGATAACCTTTATTAAATATGCTGATTATCAAAGACATATATTTTAATAAATGTTCCTAAATGTTTGTGATTGTTAGCATTCTTCTGTATTCTTAAGACTGATATGAGAAAAATTCTGAGAAAATTATCTTCTGGTGTGAGCCCTTTAAAACATAAATTGAATTATTTTGTAATAAAATCTCACAAAATTAATATTAGTGGTATCTAGCAATTTAGCATCTGTATATACCATATCCTTTTTTTAAAAAAAAAAGATTTATTTTTTATGGATACAGTGTTCTGCCTGCATGTATGCCTGCAGGCCAAAAGAGGGCACCATATCTTGTTACAGTTGGCTGTGAGCCACCATGTGGTTGCTGGGAATTGAATTAGGACCTCTGGAAGAGCAGTCAGTGCTTTTTACCTCTGAGACATCTCTCCAGCCCCACGTGCCATATCCTCCTGCGATGTTTTGTACATGTTACCTCATTTAATTTTTTCAAGCACTCCCAGAGGAAATTGCTACTGTTAAATCCGTGCATAGATGTAAGAACAGACATGGAGAAGCATTAGTAAGTAACTGTAGTTTGCCCAAGTCACCAGAGCCAGGTCCCGGTTATCTAAGTTATGAATTTAACTGTAAATGAGATAAAAAAGAAGTAAAAGTATTACATAAATAACTGAACAGAAATACCTATAATATCTTTCAAGACTATCTTCCCATCAAGGTCAGAATTTACTAGCTTGCCCCTTTTCACCTTGGTCACTAATACTTGTTTATTAGTCGAAAAGGTTATGTACAAATCATGTAGGCTGAGACTGCTTGTTAATTTCTTGGCCACCAAGATGCGAATAATCACAGTTCCAACACTGTTCAGCGAATGACTCAGGCATATTTCTAGCTAGTGATTACATCTTGAATTAACCCATTTCTGTTAATCTGTGTATTGCCACAAAACTGTGGCTTACCAGAAAGATTCCGGGGTTCTTCTCCTTCACCAACTACATGGCGTTTCTTTGACTCCACCTACTCTCTCTGTATGTCTCTGTTCAGATTTCCTGCCTGGCTTTACTCTGCTAAGCCATAGGCCAAAACAGCTTTATTCATTAACCAATGGTAATAAAGCATATTCATAGCATACAGAGGGGAATTCCACATCAAAATAACACCCCAATGAATGTAAACGAAGGTTGTGGAAGTATTTGGGTATTTCTAGATGTAGAGTAGAAGTAAATACCATGGTGGTACACATCCTCTAAGCCCCTGATTTCTACTGTTCTAAGAGTCCTATGCTGTAATTAATACCAAGGAGTCATATTGGGTTAGTATGGTAGGAGCATAAATCTTTTGAATGTCTGATAGCTTCATCCTCACAGTGACTTTCTTTTAGCCTGATGCACCATTGCTGAAGCTCACTTTTTGCAATTTCTCACATTTTAACAGAAACAGTGATGACAAAGATCCCATGCATGTCAGGCATGCATATCATGTACTTCCAGAACACTACCTCGTGAGAATCTCGTAACTCCACAACATACGGAGCATCGTGTTTTAGCCTATGGATAGGGAAGCTGAGCTGAGTGAAGGCTTTGTAACTGCTTATGATAGCACAGGTTGGATATCACGGAGCTCCATAAGCCCTCTATTTGGAGTAAACGGAGAGCATTCACCAGGAACTCATTATTCCAACATGGTGTGAGACCCTGCTGCACACTCCCATGCAGTGAAAGGAAATGGATTTGACCTACACAATCATGTAAAGGAATATTCACGCAAGGTATTAGAAAAATGAGGAGTTGGAGCAAGAAAACAGAGACAAGGCCTCTGTTAGCTGCACAGCCATTAGCCAGGTAGATGCGTTCTCAGAACAGAGTTGCATGTGAATATAGGTTTCAATGGATCGGTGCAACAAATAGTTATGAGTGTGTTCAGTGAGGACCTAGGGACAACTTGCATTGGCTCTTGGACTTCTCCAGCTGGCATTAAATACAATTTCCTAAAAGTAAATGGTACACATGGCACCACAGATATTCATAGCGTGAAAGCAGGTGAAGCTGTCAAATGACTTTCTTGTTACTCCTCCACAGAATTGCTCACTTAGTGACTTGTAATAGGTGAGCTACTGTCTCACAGTCTGGAGGTCAGAGGTCCCAGATGGCACTGAGAGACTAAAACTAAAGTACTGGCAGCTTGTTCTAGACTCCAGAACCTAGAGGGTTTTAGAGACAATTGATTTCCTTATTTTCTTCAGTTTCTGAAAGACTTCTCCATTCCTTAGCCTGTGGCTCCTTCTAGCATTTTCAAAGCTAATTACGTCACCTCTACAAATCTTTCTTATTCTTTTATTTAGCTGAAATAAGTTCTTTTTATTAATGTTTTCCCATTTATTTTACATACCAACCAGTTTCCCTCCCTTCCTCTCCTCCTGTTCCCTCCTCCAAACCTTCCACCCATTCCGCCTATCCATTTCTCCTCCATCTCCATTCAGAAAGGGGTAGGCCTTCCATGGGAGTCAACAAAGCATGGCATATCAAGTTAAGGCAGGTCCAAGCTCCTCCTCCTGCATCAAGGATGGACAAGGCAACCCAGCATGGGGAATAAGTTCCCTACAGTCAGCTCAAGGCCCAGGGCCACGTTCTGTTAGGAGCTCCACAAACAGACCAAGCAGCACAACTGTCACACAGTTGCAGAGGGTCTAGGTTGGTCTTATGCAGGCTCCCTAGCTGTTGGCCCAGAGTCCGTGAGCTCCCATAAGCTTAGGTCAATTGTCTCAGTGTGTTCCCCCCATCATGACTTTGACCCCTCCTCCACCCCAGCTCATATAATCCCTTCCTTGCTTTCTTGTGGAGGCCCAAAAATGTGAGCCTTTTTCCTCTTTAACAGTCTCTATCATCTTCATAAAGTTATTTTAAGGTCATTTTTTGTGCTTCCACTGTGCTTGAATATTCAGGTCTTGCTAATGTATAATCACTGGGTTCTGGTGGTGTCATATTGCCCTTTCGGTTGTTTGATGTATTCCTACACTGGCTTTTACACATCTGTTCTTCCAACTGGTGTTGGATGTACCTGTGCCTATGTAGTCTGTTGTTCTTCTAACTGCTGTGGGTTGTACCTGTGCCTGTGCCGTCTGCTGGGGTTGTGCGATGGTGGGGGGAGGGCTGACCATGGGGAGGATGATCAGGTTTGTGGGGTTGCCTACTGGAGTGGGTCTTGGGGGGACAAAATCCAGTGGGTAACGATTGTGGTGGTGCTGCATGGTGGTATGTCTCTTACCTACTAACTGTCCAAATATTTCCTGTTCTTACACTCCTGACTTTCTATTATAAAGAATCTTTGAGTTCTGCTTTTAACTTCATGACATTTATGAGGAGGGAAATTTCCCTAGGCTCTAATAGAACCATGGAGATGTGTGCACACAAAGAGGCTACCAATACGAAAGAACGTCTAGAGCATGGTGTCTATGTGTGTTGTGGCCCCCATAGGGGTTGTACATCATACATCTTGAATAACAGGTATTTACATCACAATTCATAACAGCAGCAAAATTACAGAATGAAATAACAATGCAAATATTTTTAAGGTTTGCGGTCACCAAAACACGAGGAACTGTATTAAAGTGTCCCAATATTAAAAGGGTTGACTGATGGGGAGACTTTCAGTTGTGAGGTGATGAGATCTAAAACAAAAGGAGTTAGGTGGGAATGAAAAAAGCTGAATGAGTGAGAGGAATTGGGATGCACAGCAGTTGCCAATTAGCAGGATAAGTAAAAGGGGGAGGGAGGATTCAAGAATGAATCTGCTTAGCAAATGTTCTTAATTTTCTATGTACAATACTATTTTGTAAACCTTTAACTGTTAGGATAAATACTCTAGCCAGGAGAACATTAACTGCTTTTGCTTCTAGCAGATTATTGGTGTTGGTCCCTCCTGCTGGGTATTCACATTTTCTGTTATAATATTTTTTCTTTCCTCTGTTGTTAGCTGTTGTTTAATGCAGAATAGGCACCCGTGTCTTCTGCACTAAATTACTTTAGTGTAGTATTTTAAACTGGCATATTATTGAGATTTTGATAAAAGTGTTCCGATATATTACTCTTGTGGTTTTTGATGCATGTAGGAAAATAATTTTTATAAATCCTTCGTGTAAATAAATTGCTTTTTGCAATATAATTGTAGATTATTGACCTTCATGAAAAACGTAGAATGCTGGCTTTCATTTGTGGTTTATGAACACACTAGACTCTCAAGAACCTATAGAATGATTTAATCTATAATATGCTTCAAATTCCCTTTCTTGTTTCATCATTATGTTGTGTAATGTTTTTACATAAGAAAATAAGTTTCTTTGAGCAACTATTTAGGGATATGTGCTAGTAACACAAATGAAACCATTAGAAAGATATGGAAGAAGTGTTAGTGATCTGTGAGTAGATGTCAAAGCAGCAGAGAACATGGCATCAATTTGAAATGGAATGAACCAATGTTTGTTTAACTGAATGATTCAACCACTGCTACCCAGTTAAGCAATTCCATCTTTTCTAATGTAATTTAAAATATATGTATTAAATGCTTACTTTTAAACATTGTTTGCACAGACTAAAAATATGCAGTGTATTTATCAGATAGGTTATTTTTATTCAGAATATATAAAGGTGTCATAAACATCAACAGAAGATGAAAAACCACCCAGTGTTGTATTTGATCAAATACAAAATACAAATATAAAAAGAATGTTAATATCCAAGACCCTCAGTTTGTCCCAGCACTGGTAAAATAAAATACTAGAGTAGCCAATACATGCATAAAATTGTGTTTAGCATTTGAAATGAGAAATATAAGTTAGAATCACAGATGTGACTTGACATTGAAACAATGAAAAATATTGAAGACATCAAATAACTAAAGATATTGATAACATCAGTTATCAGTGAGGATCTCAAAGTTCTCATACATTCTGAGTGGGAATGTAAAATAATTCAGGTACTTTCAGAGAACAGTTGGCAAATTTTCAGATGCATGCTGAGTGCCTATAGAGTTCGTGTGGGACTCATTGGCAGATCCCTGGTACCACAAAAATAAAAGGGAGAAAAAGTTAAATATACATTTTGCTTAGCGACTTTAATTCTACCCCTACATATTTTCAAGTAAACTGCAAACACATAGCAACAGATGCTGTTGAATACAGTGAAACTAGCCCCCAAAGCATATGACTAGACTGAGGACCTAGTTCATGTATGAAGCCATCCAATCCTCAGAACTAAAATATGACGGAAACAAAACTGTATATATTTTCATTTAAAGGGAGTACAAAAGGATACAAAACCAACCTGATTCAAAAAAACACATAAAAAACCCAGAAGTCACTGTAAATGGCAGTGTCTTATTCAAAGAAAATGTACGTTACTTTCCTGCTGCTATGACAAAACACCACGACAAAAGCAGCTTACAGAAGAGTTTATTAGAAGGGAGAGAGTCCATCATGGCTGGGACACAAGGAAGTGAGACGTAGGCATGGTAGACTATAAGGACATGAAGTTGAGAGCTCATGTCTTCAAATCCAAGCATGAAGCCCAAGAAAGAGAAAAGGAAGTAGGGAAAGACTATAAACACTCAAAGCAAATCCCCAGTGATGTACTTCCTCCAGCAAGGCTCCACCTCCAAAGGTTTCACAAGGACCTCAAATAGCACCATCAACCACAGACCAAGGGCTCAAATATTTGAGCCAATGGGGACATTCTCATCCAAATCACCACAACAAGTATAAAGGAACATTTTTGTAGAATTGTTTCATATAGATTGGATTGGGCCATTAGAAACAAGAATAAAAATATTCCTCAAAGCTCATTAAATTCCATGAATATATATATATATATATATATATATGTATGTATATATATATATATATTTAACTCTAATAAATATTACCTAAAAGAAAAAAAATAACTTGGCTGACGTGGGCAATACTGAATGCTTGACCTTCATGGATTTTGCAGCTGACAAAGACATTGCAGAGGATGATTTTAAGTAAGAAATTTCTTGTGTATAAGCCTTGTGATATGGGGCAATGGGAGCATAAAGATAGGAACACCTATGGGAACTTAGGTACTTAAGTTGTGTTTGGGCTGGTTCTCCAATGATGGAGAAGAATGATTCAAATGAAGTTAAAGAGGCAAATAGGGAGAAAATTCCACACCAACCTAAAAAGTCTGAAGATATTAACTTATTCAAGGAACTCAGACAGTGTAGTAGGACAAGAGAATGAAGAAGGAGAGGGTGATGGTAACTGTTGCATAGGTATGACCAAACTAAATGAGAGGACAGCTTCAAAGAAGATGAGCTGCATTGTGGTCCAGTTTTCTACCAGTGTCATTGCATCCTGGGAGGTGGGCATGACAGAGAAGCTCACACCATAGTGATCAGGTTAAGTTACACTCTCCCAAGATCATGTCCCTATTGACCTGTTTCATCCAGCCAGGCACCCCTACCATAGCTCCACCCCCTCCTAATAGTTCATTTGGATTGAACCCATCAATACTTTAAACCGTTTATTAGGCCAACACTTCATTGTGGTAATCCTCCCTGGGAAAATCCTCAGAGATGCACCTAGAGGTAGGCGATACTAATCCCCTCAGAGTTTCTCAATGTAATATAGTTGGTCATGATTAAACATGACAGGAGATGGCAGGTTGTGAGCAGGATCCAGCCTGTGAGAGTTTCAAAGAACCTATTTAGCGATTTGCTATTTAGCCGAGGGCAATGAAAGGCCATATTTGGTTTTACTTTTTAAAAGTATCTAACTGGGAAAGCAATGCCAGGTTTTCACCAATTTTCTGTTCATTATTCTGTTTTCAAAATCATTAGAAGGGCATCATCAACCACTAGGAGTAAGCAAAGGGTGCCTGTCTTAGTCTTACTTGAAGCCTTGTGTAACCATATGACTCAATTCTGGACAGTAGGATATAAACGTGTGTGTTCTTTGGTGGATTCTGGGGATGATATCAAGGAAGGAGCTGATTATGTTCCCACTTTTTTCTCCTTCCTTCCTTCCTTCCTTCCTTCCTTCCTTCCTTCCTTCCTTCCTTCCGGAAGTCATATATAACATCTTTCAAAATAGTGGTCACACGCTACAGTCAGATTCTTTATGCATTGTTGAGCATATTATTTGCAGATTTTAAAGTCCCAATTTACGAGAAGTAAAAGAGAATAAGGGGTGAGAAGGTAATTTAGGATTTTGTTATTTTTCCTAGATAAACCTATTCTTAACCAACATAGTTAGACTCATTATTACTTTTAAACAGAAAAGATCATTTTCTTTTTTATGATATTTTACTTCTTTTTTTTTCTTCTGTTTCTTCATCATTTAAGGATAGAGAGGATGGAAATGGAGCAATCTATCACCACTACAAATAACATTCCCTGGGTTATACTTTCAATTTATGTTAATGATTGCCTTAAGGTATAGGAAAATGATAGGCATGATCCACAATTATAAGCTAATTGGCAAGAATATCAGAATGAAATCTCAATAAATGGGTTCTCTTCCCTTCCAGTTTGTACTAAGCAAAGTTGATTAGCATCTTAAAAAGGAACCATGCATGACTCACATATCTGAGTAGCCGTAAAATGTTAACATATGATAATGATTTGCTACATCAACAATATCAGAGTTTTTTTAATAAAAGTGCTCAAATAATAAGCACTTAACACACTTTTACTTAATAAAGACTGTTCCTATCTGCTAGAAGGAAACAGAGGTGGAGACAGTTCAGAGAAGCAGTATGCACGAAATCATTAATTGGAATTGTCTAGAATGTTTCTGGAAAGCCAAGCTCCCTCTTTTCCCTTCCATCTCCCACCATGTTGTCTCCAGGTCCTCAGTATCCTAACAATAACCAACAATTTGTGCGCTTGTTTTGTACAATGAAATTATGTTGTGTCCTTTCAATCAGTTAAACAAACTGGAAACTAACCTTAGAAACACAAATAGCCATTAGAACATCTGTACTTTGGAGGATAATTAGAGCTAAGAATGTTTCAAATTCCTTTTTAAAGAACTTATAAATACATTATCTGAAGCGGGTTATTTCTAGTCAATATAAAGAAACAAACATCTGGGTTTTTAAGCACCAGAATGAAATTTTGAAGGCAGTTCACCAAGGTGGTTTCTCGCAAGATCTTTACAAGGGGAAAGGGTCATCTGTCTTAGATAGTTTAAAGGAAATCTGGTGTGAGGTTGGAGACTGAAACTGATGCCATTTAAAACTTCCTTTGGCTAGAGTAAGCCCACACTCATAGTCAGTTTGATACCTTTCCTTTTTGAGCTAAATGGATACCTTTGATGATACAGAGCTACCTTGACCATGCTTCCCATCATTTTCCTATACCTTAAGGCAATCATTAGCATAAATTGAAAGTATAACCCAGGGAATGTTATTTGTAGTAGTGATAGATTGCTTCATTTCCATCCTCTCTATCCTTAAATGATGAAGAAACAGAAGAAAAAAAATAGAGCCTATTGATGAAATTAATCGGCCTGAAGAAATCGGGAATATTGTGTAACTGATGAATCTGACAAGCGAGGAGGCTGTGATCTGGGGTCCTGCTCGCTCAGTTAACTATGGACAAAGATACGGATCTGGAGTGAGAAAGCCCAAGTTCGAGTTTATCACAGGGCTCTGAGACAGTTTTTATCCCGAGGTTTTTCATTTTTGTCGTTTCTAATGGAGACCTGAAAATGCTCACCTCAAGAGGTAATTTGGTAAAGTAGAGTGCAATAATAGCTTTGAGAGTTCTTATCACAGCCTATAATCCTTATTAAGCCACAAACTCTATATATAAACTCTGGAAGTCACACAAGTCTTCAAGATGTGCATTGTGGATTTATTCCTTCCTTCATTTTTTTCCTTTTTTCTTTCTTTGTTAAACAACCACGCTGGTCACGGTCAGCCCAGGTAGCAGAAGCCTAGATGCTTTAAATCAATGCAAATAGAGTTCTACAGTTGACAGGAAGTTGAGACACAGTAGACTCAGCCTGGGTTATCATTGGTGTGCAATCATGGGTATTCTGTAACTCCCCTAGAACCACTCTGAAGCCATGTTTGCAGTGCCGGTAAAACTAGATTACATAGGTTTCCTTGTCCTCTGGCTTCTGTTTGGGAACTATTAACAGGTGCCCAGAGAGTGAGAAGACAGAGGGTGGATTATTAGCCCAAGTGTACTTGTGTTAGTGTTTTGTTACTGATACAAAGTATATGAAATAATCCATTTAAAAAGCAGAAAGATAACCTGGCAAAGTGATTCAGTGGGTGAAGGGGACTTGAGAGACTCCAGAGCCTGGAGACATGAGTTTGATACTGGATCTTATACAGCAGAAGGAACCAAATCTAGCCAATTGTCCTCCACACACATACCATTTCAGAGACCATGGCCACACACACACAAAGCAAACAAGCAAAGGAATGAATGAATAAATATGCATACACAGTAAAAAAAAATAAATATAGAAAAGGAGAATCTACATTATTTGTTTGCTTTCTTGTGGTGCTAGAGAGTAAACCCAGGGCAATGTTAATGAAGCCCTGGGTACCCCCAGGTTACGAAGGTTTATTGTGACTCATGGATTTCAGAGGTTTGAGTCAAGGATCATCATGTGGCCAATTGCTTTTGGGACTGTGATGAAGCACACTATACCAACAGAAACTTGTGGCAAAGGGGAGCTGTGGCCTCATGGCAATCAGAAAGCAAAGATAAAGACAGACCAGAGCCAGGGCCAAGGCCCCAATTTCTCCTTAACAGTCTCATCCTGATTACCAGCTGCTTCCTCTCCACTTTGTAAAAGTCTGTCCCCACCCCATACTGCCAAAGGCTGCTGACCAAACTTTCGACATGTGAGCCTTTGGAGGATAGTCAAGAAGTAAATGTTTGGCAAATCTCATGTCACTTCTTCAGGATTTCCCCTGCCACACTTTTAACGTTAGTCCTGCCCAAACAACTGTAAATTTGTTTACCACAGCATCCACAGCCCTGCCCACAAGAGCAAAGTTTCTTTTGTAATGTCATGCAACATATTTATAAGTTCAAGGGATTAGAATATGGACACCTCCAGGGACGTTATTGTCTCTTAGAACCTCCTTTACTAAGTTTTTTTTTTTTTCATTTACCCCTTTGTGGCACCTTTTTCCTGCCAGGACCTGGATGGGTGCAACATGATTTCCTGTAGGGACTCTGAGATAAATATTATTTCATATATGGGGAAAATAAGTACAGAAATGAATTAATCCAGTTTGGAGTTGACATATATTTATAACAGTTTAGTGGTAGTCGATATTTTTTTACAACTAGAAAAATCTATAAATTTTACATTTGCTAGTGACTAAAAATGTCCATAAAATCCCTCAAAGATTGGTTAGCTTAAGTCATAATATTTGAGTTATAAAATATGAATATCAAATGTATGTGCACACATGCATATGACTATTAATTCTCTAGAGCAGAGGCCATCGACCTAAATAAGATTTTGAGAATGCAAAAAGATGAGAAGGAAGGATGAAATCTATACTTAAGACTTTCAATATAGGAAAGATAGAGAACAAGACAGGTTGATCTTTGCTCTGGTTCCTTTGTTCTTTGTGCCCTTTTAACTATCTAACCAACCTACTTAATTTTTTATCCTTCTGACAACCACCTTTGCCACTTTTGAATTTAATAAGTTTTTGCAGCTTTAATATGAGTTGTTTATATAGATAATGTACTGCCCATCCCAGGAATAGTAAGACTATGTCCTAGGAGTGCCGGAGTCTGGTAAACCCGCTAGCGTCTGGTTTACCTACTAAGAATTCACAAGTGTCTTTGACCTACCAAATGGACAATTACTCCAAATTTCCTTATTCTAATCATGTTCTGTGATAACCAATGTAACATCCCACTCATGCAGTGAAAGAAGACGAAGAAGAGGAGCCAAAGGCAAGGCTTGTGCCCACACATCATGATAGCACAGCTGTAGAAGGTTTAGGAAAGATGTCAAAAGGGCACCAGGATCACTTATAAGCATCACATGTGAATGAAAGTTGTGTAGTACCAAAGGCCTCTGTTTGGATCTCTTCAGCTCCATGGTTCCATAGATTATCATGTAAATGAAGGCATCAGAGATAGATGATGGAGCGCTAAAGAAGTGATATTTCAGAGTTTGTAACCACCCCTTCTAAGTTTTTCTTTGGCTGTATTCTGCCTCTTTGAAACTGGAACCTGTGAGGGTATATAGCAGTGCGCTGGCAGCTATAGTCAGACAAGACCAAGCAAGGATTTGGTATCAGTTGGCTTTGTGCAGCAATTTCTACTTCTCTTTTGTATTTGGTGTCAAGAAGGAATTTTTTTTTTTGTCTTATTCACTTTTCTGGAGGATCACTGACATGAAGAAGGCTGTCTTTAATGTATAAAACTTGATGATCCTATAGATATGTGTACACCCATAAAATATGTTTTAATAAACATATCACACCCCTCCCGAAGTTTCCTCCTGTTTAATTTATTATTGTTGTTCTTTATTATTTTGAGGCCAAAAACATTTAGCCTAAAAATTAGGATCATAGCAACATTTCCAGGACATATTGCAGTTTTATTAGCTATAGGGAAATGCTGGATAGTTCATCTCTAGAGTTTACCTTACCTCACTATAATTCTAAAGAGAGTGACATTTAAGCCTGGAAACTATATCAGTAACACAAGTATAAATGACTCCGAGTAGACCATCCTAGGAATCCTTTGTTAAGCCTTGAGACTATGTCAATAATACATGTATAAATGACTCTGAGTAAACCATCCTGGGAATCCTTCTTGGCTAATGCACAATAATCATTTATATTATTTATTTATATATTATATAAATGTTTGCATGATCATTTTACACAGCTAATGTTATTGACATGATCACAGGTTCTCTCCTCACATAGGATTTCCCCCACAACACTTACACCCTTCTTTCCTTCCCCTTCCCTATGTCTGTTTCATCATTGATAAGCTAGGGGAAGTTTGCTTTATGTTGTTATTTTTTAAATTAACTAGAAGTAGTGTGGGTCAGCATCCAGCATTTAGTAGGTCCGTAAACATGTTTGGGTAACATTGTATATTTTAGTTGTATGTCCCTCAAGAATGCAGGCCCTTTTATTATATAAAGGTATCAGTGTTTTAGGAAGCATTAGTATTGATCCTGTAGATATGACTTGCAATAACCACATTTCATCTTAAAGACAGAAAATCAAAAGTTGGCCACTGACCAGTAAATAACATGTTATAATGAAATTCACTAGGTGGCAATCTTGGTCTCAATATGGCAAGTGTTGAGTAATTGACAGAATTTCTTATTTGTTAAAGAAAATTGCAAATGACCACCTTTGATGATACAAGCAGGGCAATAAATGTAGAAAGTGATTTAAGACTAGGCTCCTATAATGTCAGTCTTTCGATTTACAAATCTAAATGGTAGGTTTCTTCATAAAAAGTGCATGTTAATGCAAAATAGTGTCTCCTTAAAATGTCAAGTGTGGTGAATTACTAAGAGGTTGCTGATGGTTTGTGTTTTAGCCTCAAACACTCCCTGTTATTGTCTTGATTGTTACAAATAGCAGGTATGCTTTCCGACATGATTATTACTTTATTAAGTAATTTTTGGCTAATGCACTTACACCTCTTCCATGTGTCTCCAATAATTTATTCATGAGGCTCATCATATTCTGCATAAAGCTATCATGATTATATTTGCACCTGAGATTTCTTCAGATGGAGATGGATGGCAAAGATCAGGCACTTTGAAAATACTTTGCCACACCGCCTTCTAATTGCCAATTTTCCTGAATGTAAGAATGCAGTTATGTCGTTCTTCCTTGTGGCTTCCCTGGGAATAATACTCAAAATGCCAAATGAAAATCCTGTCCAACAAAGAGCAAGTAGTTCCTTCTTCTACCTCTTCTGGGGACAGCAGTGTCAGAATGTCCTTCCTATAGGGGATGTGGTGACTTCTATGAGCATCCAGAATTACTGATCCTTGTGCAGCTTTAAAGAGAGCAGTAAAACATATTTATAATGTTTTTTTTACCTTTCATCTGGAAGACAATCAGCAAAAGTTTCAGTTGTAGTTTATGAAGTAAACAAGTCAGGGCAAGTTAGAATATCTTTTCTCTGAACAGTCCCTATTGTTCTAATGATTGGATTGAAAGAACTGCCATTGCATATGTTTTTCAAGTTTAGGTGACTGCTGTCCAACTAGACACATTAAAGGCTTACTTCATTTGTGAAATTATGTGCAAATGTACCTACTGAATTAAAAATATACTCTACTCATCATTTGGGGAAAGCCGTACAAATGGCAAAGTTCAAGTTATGTAACAAATGTTATAAGGTACATTTTATTGTGGTAAAATTGCCTGGGTTTGGCCACTGCCTATCTGGTCTTCTTTATTTTAGTCTATAAAATGGAGATAGTCATAATTAACTCATTGGGCTGTTGAGAAAATTAAATGAGTTAATATATGTGAAGTTGAGCTTGAGGCAAGTACTTCTATTGGTGTCTTCCAAGGCAAACTTCAGACCCTGCTTCCCTTGTGACACTGCCTGCTTCTTCCTTTTCCAGTTACCTGTGTGACTGATCACCCAAGCCTTGTGCTGTGGGCTTTTATTGTGTTTAGTAGAACTCTTTATTGCACCTCTGCCATTTTCCCCTATTCACGTAAACCAGTCTCACCCACACATTTATCAAGATTACTGAGGGTAGGGATTTTGAACAACTGCTTTTAAATCCCTCCTGTGCCCACTACCACTACAGGAGTCTGCAAGCCTTTGACTTCACATCATTGGTGAAAACCAAGTGTGAAGAGCAACCAGGGCAAAGGTCTTGAGGCACTATGTGCCTGGCACTTTAGAGAGTGAACGGGGGAGGGGGTGTAGTTAAGGGATATTGGTAGGAAATCTGATCAGAGAGATGGTAGGGGAGGTCAGGGAAAATTTTTCTGTGTACCATTAAAGTGTGGCTTTCCCTGTGAAGGAGCCGGGGAGCTGGTACAGGGTTTTAGTTGACGTAATTAGAGACATATTGACTACTAACTGTTCTTTAAGTGACAAAGGGAAAATATTCTACCAAATCCATTTGTCTTGAAATTGGTGTCCCACATATGGAATAGGCATTTGCTGACATTGGCCTCGAGTAATGACATATTTTTATTGCCTGGGCGGCTTAGAATGTCAAATAACGGAGTGTCAGCTCTTCTATAACGAGCTCCAGGAGCTCCCACCCACTGCTGGGAGGAGACACATAACGGAGTGTCGGCTCTTCTATAACGAGCTCCAGGAGCTCCCACCCACTGCTGGGAGGAGACACTCAGAATCACACAAAGTAAATCAATGCCACAGAAACTGTGGCAACAGAAATGGTCCCGGGTAGCCAGCTGTTAGGAAGAGACTTGGATGTAACAGAAGTGGATGGGCTGCCCAAAGGAATGCGCGGTAGCAGGGATCCTTGAACCAAATTGCCTGACCAGTTCTTCCATCTCCATGTGACGTGGTGTTAGGTAAGTTAGTTTCTCTGTGCCTCAGTGGCCACAACTACGACATGGGAGTAATGGGGGTTATTATGAGTTGTCGTGACAACACCTTATTCTCTGTGCAGCATTTTATATGTGTTTCAAGTAAATCCCCATCCACATCACCCGTTTCCTTGGGTTTTACCCGACATTCTTTGTGGCAATGAGATCTCTCTCCTTAGACCCCCATTGACCTTTTCCTGGTTGTCTGTATTCTCCTTTCTGCCTCCAGATAGTCAATGGCCCCATGGTGTAGCGTGAGGATGATTTAGTCCACTCTTCTCTTCCTTGACGAAAACAGAACAACAGCTTGTCCTCAATGGGAACACTGTTGGAGAAAAAAAATATGTTGGCCAAGACATCATGGTAATTATCTAAGGCTCAAAGGAATTAATTTTCTGGTGGTAGCTAAGCTTACCGCCTTTAAAAAATAGTTTATTCGATTAATATGATATAAAGGGATTTCTTTTTAAGTAGTTGGATGGTGCCCAGAATAAGAATGAAGGCACATTCCTTTAAAAGGACAAGGCAAGGGAGGCTATGCAAATGGACATACATTAACTTTTCTAAGGCTATTTGGATTTTGAAGAATTAGTATCAGTATGAATATTAGTTTGCTTGTATTCTAATCTATCACTGTGTAATTACAGTGTGACATTCTGTTGAGTATCACCTCTATTCCAGAAACGTAGGAAACATCTTTTAAAAACTCAACCTTATTGTCACGTGGCCTGGTAGGGAGTATCATGGCCACATTCCAACTTAAACCATCTGGAGCTAAGATGGCATACAGCTTTTACATGGAGGAGCCTGTGGTCATACCTTCCTCTATCTACTTCTTTGGTTCCCTTTCCTCCCACTCCCTTACCTCTTTGATAGGCAGATGCTTAAGGCATACAAGTGAAAGGCCTTGCTCTTTGCTAGCCTGGCAAGTGACATAAGTACTTGCTCCTTAGAGTTTGAGTTGTTTCTCCAAGTGTTTCCTGTCTACCAAGGGTAGTACTGTTGAAAGAAGTTATAAACCTTCAGGAGGCAGAATCTAATAGGAGGTCCTTAGGTCACTTGGGGATGGGATATGTGCTTTTTGAGGAGACTTAGGTCTGGATACTTCCTGTCTCTCCCTCCTTCTCCCCCACCCCAACTCATAAGGTGAATGGCTTTTCCTCTGTGTCTTCTCCACTGTCGTCTTTCAGTAGTACCTTCACCAAAGGCCCAAAGCAGTTGGGCTGTGCAGTCTTGGGCAGCCCATAGTTTAGTAGACCTTTTCTCTTTATAAGTTAATTACCCTGGGTATTTCATTATAGTGACAGAAAGCCAACTAATACATCTTTCCAGAGCCTATATCATAAAAAATGAATTTTGAGGAAGCCAGCCATTTATCCCATTCCTGATGCTTTTTAGGAGTTAAGGACTTCCACTGAGTATTTATATCAAAGGGTCATTTGGACCATACATATAATGCAAAACAGAACAGGGAAACATCACAAGCTTGAGATAGGTAAATAAAATAAAATCAAAACTTTGAATTTGAGGTCTCTGGTTGTGCTGTAACAAGGGATCTTTTATCATACACCAACTCTGTGTCTTAGAAAATGAGCAGGAACTACTGCTCCTTGTCAGACATCCGCCTGGAACTTATCACAAATAAGGCCACAGGCTCCATCTGGGCACTAAAAGCCATACCGATTACTAGAGAGACCTGCTGAGAACTATAGGTTTGGGAAGTGGTGAGCCTGGGTGAAGTCCAGGTGGCTAGAGGCTCTCTAGAAGACTTGCGTTTTTAACACTGCCAGCAGCTGGGAAGGGGCATTGAACATTGCTCCAAAACTGGCATGGAGCCACTGGGGCTAAAGAAGTTTATGCCATTTTGTGAGAACTAAATTTATTTGGCAGAAGTCTTTGATGTTTGGAGATGCCAGTATGTGAATGAGAACATATTATGATTTTATCATTTGCTTTGACTGGTTATAAGAAGAGCTCTAGAATTATCTTGTCCCTAGAGCCACCTGTTTAGATTTGTGACAGCAATGCTAGTTATCTCTAGTCTCCTCTGTTGCTGATAAAACTCCATGCGTTATCCCACCCATTTCTTGTGTGTTCTTGTTATGCTTAATAACTGTTTGATAGTTATGAACTAGCACCTGGGAACTCTGAAACAGTTGGGAGTTCACGGAATTGAAAATATCTCACCTTTATTGGATAGACTACATATAGGTTCTTATTTTGTAAGATGGACATTTCATGCATAAAACTACAGAAACTGTCCAGAAGAATATATTACCTCTTAACAAAAAAAAAAAAAAAAGAGTGCCTAAAACACTCTGGAAAATATCCTTGTTTTTCCTGCTTTCTAGATAAAGACAATAATCTCACATTTTTATGATCTAAGGTGTGGGAATTGGGTTGGACTGCACAGATTTGGGGAAAGATGCCAGAAGACACCTGTGAAGCAAACAGCTGAGACCAGGCCACTACCCCAGTGGGTAACCATTCCAATCTGGACCACTGCTAGCAAGCCCAAATTCTCATGATGTTTTGGGAAAGAATTTAATACGGAAACCAGACAGAGCTGTTTGGTACCTTTTAGGGTACCAAAGGGCAGACATTATATGCTTTTACTTAGAGACATGAAAAGGAAGGATTTGTGGGAAATTTATAAACATTACATTGCCCCCTACCATGTTTTGGCATTCAGATTTTAGCAATGCCTTACTTAAGAATGTTGACTGATTTGTTAATCTTTTAATCCCATCTGTTTCTCATAAGAAGTGGGGAAATTTATGTGGGTTGCTAATGGATCTACAACCCAAAATGGATTTTTCTAAATAATTTCTACAGCCTGATTTAACCCTGTTACTTTCCCAGTGTCCAATTGTGTATGTAGTAAGCCTCATTAGCATTTTTGGAAATAATTCATCAAATACTATTTCAGTACCTTTGAGAAAAGTACTGAAATATTGAGTATAGACTCTAGAGCTAAGACTAGCTGGAGTCTATAACTCATTTCTGTGACTTGTGTCTTTTATAAGTTAATCAATGTATTTAAATATTTTAGGCCTCCATATCAACATCTCTAAAATAGGAGTAATAATAGTATTTGCCACCTTGGATTGGTGAAAAAATTAATGTGTGCAAGAGTACTTACAGGGCTGGAGAGATGGCTCAGAGGTTAAGAGCCCTGACTGCTCTTTCAGAGGTCCTGAGTTCAATTCCCAGCAACCACATGGTGGCTCACAACCATCTGTAATGAGATCTGGTGCCCTCTTCTGGCCTGCAAGTATACATGCAAGCAGAACACTTTATATGTAATAAATAAATGAATCTTAAAAAAAAAAAAAGAGTAGTTAGATCACAGGCATAGAGTCAGCACCTTCCAGTGCATATTAGATGAAAGAGGAAAAAGATAGATGATTATGACAGCAATATTGATAATCATAATGATCATGGGGTTGTTGTTGGTTTCAGATGAAAATACAGCTCTACCAACAAGTGGCTCATGAGCTTGGAGGGGAATATAGCCGAGTCAGTCTGTCTTCTTAAAGGTTGGGTAAATACATGCAAGGCTGTAGGAGTACAAAAGATATTCAAAAGGATTCTAGAGGTTTAGAAAAATCCTAAGCTAGAAGTTTCTCAGAGCACTGATTTCCAGACTGTTCATGTAGTATGTACTGTACAGTAAACTAGACATGTATGTGTACTGTACAGTAAACTAGACCGTCAGTTTAGGATGGTGAGTTAGTGGGTAGAGTATGGGATCAAACTAGAAAGGAAGCCCACAAAAGTTCTCCCTTGCCTTTGGGGCCCAAGTAGATCATCTAGATTGTATGGGGAAGTTATGATACAGATAAACAACAGAGCCAAGGTGACATAAAATCAAAGAAATAACACAATACCAATCAGTTTTATTAAATCAAACTCAGAGTCAGACATTAAGGGGTGAAAGCTGAAAAATCAGAGAAGTAAAGGAGCCAGCCACTAGAGAGATCTTTTACCTCTACCAAATCTTCAGACCAAAGTGGGCAAGATCCTATCACCACGAATCCTCAGACTGCATATCTTGAACTCCTATCTCCTCCTGCCTAATATTCATCTCTCTGCCCAGTTTTCATGTTTCCACCTTCCCTAGGTCTGGGATTAATGGCATGTGATTCGCAAGTACTGAGATTAAAGGTGTGACTCACCACTTCCTGGCTCTCTTTCTTAGTGTGGGAGGTCCTTCTGTCTGTGTGTTGCTTTTATTGGTTAATGAATAAAGAAACTGTTTGGCCTATAGCATGGGAGGAGGAAGGCAGAGTTGAGAGATGCCATGGATCCAATGCTGGAAACAGACATGCTGAAACTTTGCTGGTATGCCACAGCCTCGTGGTGATACACAGATTAATGGAGATGGGTTAAGTTAATATATAAGAGTTAGCCAATAAGAAGCTAGAGCTAATGAGCCAAGCAGTGATTTAATTAATACAGTTTCTGCGTGATTATTTCAGGTCTAAGCTAGCCGGGCAACGGGGAAACAAACAAGCAACCTCCATACTACAGTTTCTCTTTGAGACGGAACTAGTGTAGCCCAGGGTAGCCCTGAACTCATAGAGATCTGTCTGCCTCTGCCTCCCAAGTGCTGGGATTAAAGGTGTGCGCCACCACTGCCTGGCCTCTGTGGCTAATTTCTGGCTTGCTCCACACTCTGATCCTCAGGCAAGCTTTATTTGTTATAGCACAAACAAAATAGCACCACAAAATGAAGACTTAAGAAGACACTAGTAACTCCTGAGGACTTGGAGTTCTCTCAGCCACAAAAATATGATTTTTGTAGACTTTAGGGTGTCAGATTCCTAGAGATTTTAAGACCACAAAGAGTGGTAAGAGCATTCTTTATTTGGATTTTCTTTAAATAACTTAGGAAACAGATCTTAGGAAACAAATAGAAAACTGGATTGGGGCTTTTGTAAAGTAAATATTCAGAAAGAGACTTTTTAGAATATGCACAGGGTTTAGAAATCCAACAGGGCATGGCAAGGGTCCCTGGGGGTAGGTAAAGAAGGAGCCCCACAGGGAGAGAACACCATGCATTCGCTGAAGTTCAGAAAAAGGAACATGTGACAGATGGCAGAAGCTAGAGAGAACCTCGAAGCAAGCAGAGAACAAGGTACCTGTCCTTACCTTGGCATACCTCTTGTTAGTGGTACTTCCTATGGACTGGCCCTCACCAGAAGGCATGGCACCTGATGAGTAGTGCTTCCCAAGGACTGGCCCTCACTGGAAGCCATGGTGCAGTGAGGAAGGAAGTTAGCCTTCATGGGTGTGGAGAGATACTAAGATTAGAGCAAAGGAGGAATGACCAACACAGCTTTATCGTAGACCATTTGACATCCTTTGGAGCTATCTGCCCACCTTCATAAAAAGCTGCAGAAAGACAATAGTTATGAGTAAGATTGGATTGTAGAACTTTCTCATCACCTTTCCTTCTCTCTTGAATCATAGCCACCAAGCTTCCACACAGCCCCCTTTTGTTTTAATTATAACTAGCTCTTTTCTATTACCACATTTTAATTAGGAAGACACAGAATAAATACAACTCTTCTTCCTCCCCTTTTCTCATTTATTGAAACTCTTCTGTGCGACAAGCTTTGGAGACTGATTACCTATCCTTACGAGTCTGAAAGTTGTTTGGTATTGGTATTCTGTGGACGAGGAAGTAGAGGCATTGCTGATCCAGACACTACAGCTAGGAAATAAGGAGTCAAAATCAGTTTTGTCTTTTGTTCACACCCCACTGCCTCTATGCAATAGAAGTCCTCTAAGTAAATATACTCTGTTCTGTGGAAGACGTTGAGGAATGGAATCGATACTAACTTATTAATTGCTATCATTGCCCTTATCCTCAACACTGCCACCAATACCAGCATCCTCCACACTACCTTCTCTATCACCACTGCCACCACCACCTGGACCTTCCAGGCTATTATCCCCACCACGACTGTCACCATCACCATTACCCTCACCATCACGCGTACTATCACCACCACTGTGACCATCTACCATCACCAGTGCTCCTACGACCAAAACAGAGACATCAAATATTTAACCTGATACCACAGGGAAGTTTTATGGAGACTAAATCCAAATATTTTAAGGAAGAGTTGCTCTCAGTCAACTCTACTTTTACTTTTTTAATGAAATACTTCAGTTGTACCTTTGCACAGGCATTTTTATAGGTTCTTCAGTCCATTCGTTTTAGAAATGTTTTCAGTGGTGACATATTGGCTATAACTTGGTGTTACAAAGCATTGTAATAGAGTTATTGGTTTCGACACTGCTTTAATTCTATTTTGACAGAGCTAAAATTTCTGCTGCCGAGAGTATGATGAACTTGTTCAATGGTCAAGATCATCTCACCCAAAACTAGTGATTGCTAAAAGTCCTCAAACTGCAGACTAGATGATTGAATAATTTGTATATCAAATTAAGGCCCAAATGATGCTTTTAATAGCATAATTAGTCATGATAGGGAAAAGGTCAGTATTCACTAGTAATTATCTATTCTGTATAATTTTTAAAATATGAAAAAAACTGCTGTGTCCAGCATATCCAAAGGCAAAAAGGCACTGTAGAACATCACCAGTATGAGAAAAACACCCTGATTATTAAATTAGTGATTTTGCTGGAGAGACACAATGTATAATTGATTATTTAATTTGCCTGAAGCCTTTCACTCAAATACTGTATCTCAGAGCTTCTCAAAATGTACATGTGCACATTTTCAAAATTAGGTGTCCTCTGCGTCACAGTTTACTTAGCGTTGTTCTCTTCTTCAACTTTAGCGGTACATAAATTCAATTTCAAAACCAGTTGCATCTTACACAAGACTAAGGAAGGGATTCAGATGTTTTAGTCCCCCAGTGAGATATCCCCGAAAGAGTAAAAAAGAAGAGAAAAGAAAAAAAAAGAAAAGAAACCTTTGGATGAAACTCATGCTTAAGAATGCCAAAGGTTAACCAAAAGAAAAGAGAAAAAAGAATGCCAAAGATTAAATTTACATATTCTAATGTTGTCATTCATTTCTCTAATGTATATTATATTCCATATCTGTCTGAGATTCTGTGTTAGTACTTTATGGGAGAAATAATTATAATGATAAATAATATCCTGTTTCATTTGGGTAGTGTTTTATAATTTATCAGAGGCCATCTTTTTTAATGCTCAGAGTTACCTTGCAATGTAGACATTGTTCCCCAACTCAGACAAAATGCCTGAAAGTCCAATGACTCAACTAAACCTAGCCAGGTCAGAATTTTCAAAGCATGAACAGGATCCCAGGTCTCAGACCTTTAAGCCCATTCTTAATACTATAAATAAATAAATAAAATCCGAGGGAAAGTTAGAATTGCTAAGCAGCTAAATCTAGCCTACTGCATACTTGTAGTCTAGTACTGATGCTGATCAGACGCTTTTCCCATGTTAGCTTTTAATTAAATAAGCAATACATCTACATGGCCCTCTTTTTAAAGAGGGGCGAATACAGTGTAAAGTACAAAGTACCCTTTTACTGCTACCCACTTCTGAGTATTTACTATGTGGCTGTTGAGTATAAGCAGCTTTTAGCATAGACAAATGAATACTTTCTACAGTATTTTCTAACTTGACTTTTTCACTTGTACTCTATCTTGGTGATTTATTCATTCATTCAACAAACATTTGTTATTCTCAGCACTGGGAAATCTTCCCATGTAGTTTTAACTCACTAGTTCGATCTGAGAGATGGAAAGTGTCCATATATATATATATATATATATATATATATATATGCTCACGATAATTTATTAAAACATCT
Source organism: Arvicola amphibius (assembly GCF_903992535.2). NCBI lineage: Eukaryota > Metazoa > Chordata > Mammalia > Rodentia > Cricetidae > Arvicola > Arvicola amphibius. The sequence continues at coordinate 15,743,685 of NC_052055.2, read as the reverse complement.
TCCTGTTACCAGACACATTTGGCTTGTTTCCAGGATAATTCCAATTAAATTAATGGCATAATAACAGCATTAGAAATTATAGTACCTGCCTGTCTGTGTAAATATGTTTAATTGTGGACTGGCTAGATCCCTTGGCGGCAAGAGATTAGGCAGATGTACAGAAATTGTAGTTGGTTCATCTCAGAATCCACAGAAAGACCAGAACTGATGATGGGTCAGAGTAGGCAAACTTATTTCTGTGGACTCCATTTATAAAATGTAGGTAATAGCCCTTATCTCACAGCGTTCACACTTTCTGAAGAATCAAGCAGAACCATTGCAGAACTTTGTTCTTTTCACAAGTAAGGTGCATCTACAGCAAAGTGTACAGCAAGCAGCCAGTTCTTGGAGATGTCTGGACACCGTAATTTGTAGCCCAGGTAACTGAAACAGGTCAGAGGAAGACCTGAGAGGCCCAACATGTGTTTGGAAGGGCAGAAGAATAAGGTTTGACTTGTCAAACTTCAGGGTAGAAATGGGCTAGGCTGTGACATTCCACAGAGAGCCAACAGTGCAGACTAAGGCAGGGAAAGCACCTTGTTGCAGCGAGAAGGCAGAAATCCAGCATGTAATGATGTCGTTCTCCACTACAACTTAAAAGTTGGAATAGGCAGTTATACTGATGAGCTCACAGTGGCTGGTACAGTTATCTCCAAGACAACTACAAGGTCAAGCCAGCCAGCATGATTGGGGGAGAGGCTCAGGGAGTTCCACCGCTCTCTGAGGATTTATTGTAGTTGATGGCTATTGGGAGAGGAAGAGTCACCTTTTGTCAGAGATCTGGACCCTGAGGGACTACCCATGCCCCAGTAGATGGTCCCTCACACATGCATATACAATTAGCACTAAATAGATTCAGTGTTTTTTAAAGTTAAAGACATGGAGAGACAGAGAGAGACAGAGAGAGACCTAGAGAGACAGAGAGAGAAGGCAAGAGGTGCATATGACATTAGAAGGAGAAAGTGGGGGGAGTAAGAAAGGAATTGAAGGGGGGAAATGCGGGAATAGATCCGATCTAAACTCAGTTATACTTTTGTATGAACATTGAATAAAATATTTGATTTTAAAAGTTTTGTAGTAATTGTTGAACTTTGTATCTCATTATCTATGCAGAAAATAATTCCATTTGCTTGGCCTCTGCTTTTTTTTTTCAACCTTGTCTTCACAGAGACAAAGCTCTATACTCATGGGTAAAGTCTTGAAGTCCTCTGTACTTTTCTGTCGTGGAGTGGTTTTCATGCACAGGGCTGAAATAAGGAGTCAGTTCTGATGCCACAGTGAACCCCCCTTCCAGACCAAACTGCCAGACAAGCTCTAGGCCCAGCATCCTGCCAGACACTTCTGAGTTGAAGAGGGAAGGGACCAAAAGAGTTAGATGACCAAATCCTAATCACAAGCTGCCATGTTAGAAATAGAGTTGCCCACATGACTTTTTGGATCTCCTGTGAGCTATTTTCTGAAGGCGTTTCTGAGCTCACGGCAAAACAGCAGAGTCGATGAAAGACATTTTGGCATTTTTTTTTTTTTTTTAACAGAGGATGCTGCTGCCAGGAGCACTTTTTTGTTTTGTTTTTTTGGCTTTGTCTTTTTCTGAGCATGAGAAGACCGATGACTTTGCAGAGGCAGCTGGCGAAAACTATCCCTGCTTGCTAATCCATGTTTCCTCCTGGTGAATCAGTCAAAGATGAGAAGAAACCTTTGTCTTCTACTGACCGTCATTCACAACTATTTCATCCTGTTAAGAACCTGCACCTGGTGTGTGTGTGTGTGTGTGTGTGTGTGTGTGTGTGTGTGTGTGTATGTTCTTATATGTTGATATGTACATGTATAAACATGTTTGCATGTTTGTGTGCATGTATAGGTATACACACACACACACACAAAGGAAAAGAATTTCCTTTGCTGGGGTATTCTGCTATTTGATATTGTTCAATTGACATCTTCATTGACAAGCAAGGATTGTGCATTATAACGGTGAAGCTATTGAAAGAGCAAGAAGTGATGGGTTGTAGCAGGTCCTATTCCACTGAATGGGTAACGTGATCTGCAGTTTGTGGGTACATTGATTTTCATTGCTTTATTCCAGTATAGCTCAGAAAGCTCCAAGTCACATGATTTCATCAAGACCCTTAGGGTCTCGGATTGGGAAATTGTCTTAAGGGTTTGAACATGTAGACTAAGGAGCACTCTGAGTCAGAAATAGATTGAGCCTGTCATAAATTGACTGAGAATCATCTATTTAGCATTTTTACCCCTTCCTTTATGAAGCAGAATTCAAGCAGATCTTTACCAACTGGCATGTTTAGCTTACATGAGATCCCACCTAGATAGGAGCTTATGAATTCAAAGCTTTGCTAAAACCTGATGTCCTTTAATCTTTTAAGGGCACTGTCCATGCTGGTACTATGTTTCACCCTGAGACAGTCTTGAAGCAGAATGTGGCAATGTGTGTTTCAAAGGACCTACAATTGTTTTCTAATAGAACTTTTTACACAAGAAGTAGAATAATGTGTGAAATATAAGACAACAAAGTCAACAATTTAATAATAATTACTTAGTAGACATTTCAGTGGGTAGATATCAGTCTAAGCAGTGCACATGGACTGGACCTCTTACCTCTTCTTTAGTCCCATGAAGTAGATACAGATATTTCCATTAGACACAGAAGCAGAGCCATTCTAAGGCGATCGTCTGTGGGACATAGAGTGCAGCTGAAAGCTCAGACACTCTGATTCTAGGAATCCATTGTTATAGTGGGTTATGAGGTCTCAAGGGGACCCAGAGAAGGTCATTTTTGCAAAAATTTATAGGCAAGAGACAGAGCAGTTAGGGACTTAGCCCACTGCTCCTGAATAGAAGACTCAAGGAAATACAGCCCTGTCATTTTCTGCTCCCAACAGCCTGATGTCCTCTTTTGAGAGTTCTACTAGGAATCATTGATTACTGAAAGCGGTTTGTGAAGCAATCCAATTAAGTGAGCCACGAATTACATGTCAAGTGTTACCATCTTTATTTGCTTATGTCAAGTGGAGTCAGAGGCTTTCTGTGATCAGCAAAGCAATTGGAAAGTGGTTGATTAATTTCCTTTAAGTTTTGTCAAAATTTGTGGGCAGAGAATCTAATTTTCAGTTTAATTTTCCTTCTTAATACATCCCATTTTTCCCTTTGTCTGTTACTGCTAGTCAGAACCTATCATTTGTAATTTATCTCCTATTGAGTATTAGATTAATAGCATTAATTGGACTCCTTCCCTTATCTTATATTTATTTCAAATACTTTGTAAAGAATGATCAGTTACAGACCTACTTAAATGGATGTTAGCCATTTTATAGACTATATATAAATGCAAATTATTTTAAGAAATTATCCTTGAAAATACATACAAGAATCTTTACAGCGAGTATTTCTGTGTGATTTATTGCATGCGTACTATGAGCTAGAAGTCATTTACAAGAATAAGCTTACAGCTACAACTTTGTATTTTCTCATGTATGAAGTGAGTTTGATACTGAGATTTCAGTCTGATTTTATGTACTCTTTTATTTTTTTAAAATATTTATTTATTATGTGTACAATATTCTTTCTGTGTGTACGCCTGCATGCCAGAAGAGGGCACCAGACCCCATTACAGATGGTTATGAGCCACCATGTGGTTGCTGGGAATTGAACTCAGGACCTTTGGAAGAGCAGGCAATGCTCTTAACCTCTGAGCCATCTCTCCAGCCCTGTACTCTTTTATTTTGAAACCCACTGGGTCCAGTTTGAGCTTTCTATGTATTCTTGGATGTGTGACTTTCAGATGGAGTATTTTAAACTTACCAGAGGCTATTCTCTTAAAGAAAACTGGCTCTCTCTCTCTCTCTCTCTCTCTCTCTCTCTCTCTCTCTCTCTCTCTCTCTCTCTCTCTCATCAGGTATCAGCTATAGCTCCTCTGCTAGATACTTTGTGCCCATGTGCTCTCTCCATGCTGTAGTTGGGTATGGTTTGATCCTGCACAGGTCTTGTGTGTGTTTTCAGAGAAACTGTGAGTTTGTGTCTGTCATGATCCTGCTGCATGCAGAAAGCACTATTTTCTTTTAGTCATCTACCACCTTATTCTTTGTGTTTCTACTTCTTCTGTAATGGCCTTCTGCCTTGGGAGAAGGAGTTTTTATATAAATATCCCATTTAGGGCTGCACATTTCATAGTCTCCTATTCTCTGTAGGTTGGACAGTTGTGGGTATCCCCTATCAATCGTCATCTACTACAAACAGAAGCTTGTCTGATGAAGGTTGGGAGATGCATTAGTCTGTGGATATGATGACAAGTCCTTTGGAATTAGAGTCAGTTTACTACTGTGTCCACTTGTCAAAACGGTAGTAGGTTTCTTCCTAGTCACAGGTTCTAGATCCAGTAATGGTGCCAAGTGTGGTATTGACCTTGTGGATAAGGATTTAAATCCAATCATAATGTAGGTGGTGGTTGCTTCTATGATGTCTATGCCACTATTGCATCAGTGGCCATGATTTACCAGACATGTTGTTGTTTTAGATAGCAGAGTTCACAGGTGGGTAAGACTAAATGATCATTTTTTTTGCTCCATTTTTCATGCATAGTACCTCCCAATGCCATGAAAGCTAGCCAGTAAGGATGGAGCTTAATCTATATAAACTAGTTAAACTGGCACATATGGCTGAGTGCTATCACATATTTAATTGTAGCCACATGGTTTCAGAGTTGTCTTGACTTCTGGTTACGTGAACTAGAGCAGCCAAATATTCTGGTATGTGCCTCTGGGTTCTTGGACTAGGTGTCAGATGCATGTGTACTCTTAGCCATTGCTTTTTATCTAAACTGGGACTATTATAATCTTCTGACAGTTTATCTCTAAAGTCACTCAGCAAAGGGTTCATGATATGAACAGTACAATGTTTATTATTTCTCATTTTATATGCTTAGGAATTAATATGTGAGATCTGGGCCATATTTTTTTATTTAAAAAAATTTAATTTTATATGCTAGCTCCAGTTCCCCTCCCAGCCCTTATCTTGCCCCCCCACCTCCCCATATCCTACCCTCATCCACTCTTCAGAGAAGCTAAGTCCTCCCCTGGGTAGTCAACAAAGTCTGGTATATAAAGTTGAGGCAGGACCAAACCCTTCCCCACTGTATCAAGCTGAGCAAGATATCCCACCATAGAGAATGAGCTCCAAAAAGGCAGTTCTTGTGCTGAGGATAAGTTCTGATCCCACTGTCAGCCCCCCTAACAAATCAGGCCACATAGCTGTCACCCACATTCAGAATGCTTAGTTCAGTTCCCTGCAGGATCCCCAGCTGTCAGTCCAGAATCTGTGAGCTCCCACTAACTCAGGTCAAACAATCTCTATGGTTTTCCCAATCATGATTTTTAACCGCGTTTCTTATATCATCCCTCCTCCCTTTCTTCAACTAAGCTCCAGGAGCTCAGCCCAGTGCTTGGCTGTGGATCACTATATCTGCTTCCATCAGTTGCTGGATATAGGTATATGATGACAATTAGGGTAGCCAGTAATCTTATTGTAGAGGAAAGCCAATTTAGGAACCCTCTCTACTATTTCTAGGAGTCTTAGCTGGGTTCATCATTGGAGATTCCTGGGAATTTCCCTAGCACCTGGTTTCTCTCTAACCTCATAATGGCTCCATCTATCAAATCAGTGTGGTAGTTACTCAAAAAACTGGGAACCAGTCTACCTCAAGACCCAGCAATACCACTCCTGGTTATTTACCCAAAGGATGCACAATCATACCACAAAGACATTTGCTTAACTACGTTCATAGCAGCATCATTTGTCATAGCCAAAACCTGGAAACAAACTAAATGCCTCTCAACCAAAGAATGGATAAATAAAATGTGGTACATTTAGGCAATGGAGTATCACTCGGTGCTACAAAACAATTACATATAAAAATTTTAAGGAAATGGATGGAACTAGGAAAAAAAAATCATCCTAAGTGAGGTAACCCAGATCCAGAAAGGCACAGTATGTATTCACTCATAAATGGATATCAGACTTAAAGCAAAGGATAAACAGGCTACAATCCACAAAACCCCAGAGAACCTAGGTTAAAAGGAAGATCCTAGGAGTGCCACACATGGAGGGCATGAGGAAAGGGAAATAGTTAAGATCTCCTGGGCAAACGGGGAAGGGGAATAGAAGGGAGGGGTAGGGGATGGGAGCATGAGATGGCCAAGTTGGGGGAGGGATGGAAAGCACTGGGACATCTTTAATTCCTCCTCTAATCTTCCTGTTTCCCTAAAGTTGCTATAAGGTAATCAATGAAGCCTCTGAGGTAGAGTGGATCAATCTTAGAAACCAGAGGTTTGAACGGGTGGCTGGTTCATGCTAGATCCATTTGACATCGAACTCTTTGAGTCCCCAGAATCTTATAAGGGATGTTCTCCCAGGAGTGCATTAGTTTTAAAGCTAAAGTTCCAGGTTCAGACAAGCAAAGCTACTCTATGTTTTCCTAATACTCAGCCAGCATTGATAAGGATATGGAGATCAGCTAGCTTTCTTGCTTGGAGAACTCTCCACTGTGTCCAGGCACACTGACAACTATTGCCTCTGCTTTAACTCTGTGAAGATAAGGCTGCTCTTTAAAATGTGTAACCCTTATGATTTCTGTTTGTAATTTCCTTATGACACCCTAGATCATCCCAACAGCTGAGAGAGGTTCCCAAACAGTTTTTCTGGGTGAAAAAAAATCTATGAGTGGGAAATGTCCTCCATATATGATTGATTTCTTTTAGCTCCAATTTCTAAATAAAGGTATTGTGAATCTTACTCGCAAAGGTTTAGGAGACTGAACACTGTCCGTTCTTTAAAAAGAACTATATTCAACAAAAGTACAGAGCCTAGTAATACGGAATAGGATTGATCTGTGCATTCTTCATCACACGTCCAGCCTTTCTCTGTGCCTTGTCTTGGCAGACTTTTGGGAAAAGGCCTTTATTCTCAGCTAAAAAGCATTCTCTTGGTTGGAATCCAAATTCGTACCATTTTCCCAAGCACAGATAGCCCTTGACTAAATCTGATTCTCTCTGTGCATCTCCTGATAGTCAGCCTGTAGTCCTTTACTTCTCACCCTTTTCTCAGTAGTATGCTCATTGGTGGTTGTGGCAAGCAGCCTTTCCTGGGAAGCTGGAACTACAAAGTCACTCTGTCCCTGTTGTTTCTCATTTACAGGTTTTTCTGAAGGTGAATGACTCATTCATATTATGCCACTTTATAACACAACCAATTTCAGTTCAGCAAAGTTAGCTCCATCAACTATCATAAATATAAAGCAAGTGCATTTTTTTGCAAGAGTTATTTGAGGGGGGCTTCTCCCAGCTCTCTTTTATTTTTTTAATTTTTTTTGCACAGCCAGGGTTTGAAAGGAGGTATGTGATTGAAGGATCAACTAAAATTCTAATCCTTTTAGCAACACTGTTGCTCTCATGGACTTCTATAAGGGGCCTCTGAAATACTATTTTCATTTCTTTAGTCTTGAAAACTCAGACATCATCTCACAGAGAGATTAAACGACCTTCCCAAGGACATTCATTGCTAGTCAGAGGTTGATCCAGTAATCTAATTAAGGTCCCATAATTCTAGCAGTCTTGCCAAAACCACACTTTCCCCTCCTCCTCCAGCCAAAGCCAGTAATTGAATATGATGACCTGCTTGGCCCCCAGCCCTAGAAGCCCTCTGATCCCCCAGCTGAAGCCATTTGACCACATTTAAAGCTTCTACCGCAGGCTAGAAGTATGGGACACTAATCATTAATTAGAGAGACTTTAAAGGACTCTCATGGGAGAAGTTAGTTGTTGCCATTTGGACATTTTGGGCTTTGTCTTTGTAGGAGTGTCTCAACTGCATTGTGCAGCATGCTGCTCACACTCTTAGGAACACTTTTCTCTTCTCTCTCATGGGATTTTCCTCTTTTCATCCAATCCCTACAAGGTGAGGTTGATCTGCCTTGATATTTGTTCTGTTTTCTCACCGTTGTGTTCTTTTCGTGAGCCAATGGCAGGCAGGGAGTCCAGCCCACTCACCACCTGCTCACTAGTCCACATGATGATGGCTGTAGCATGTGCCATAACTGTGATCCCCAAATAAATTCCTACCGTTATTCCAGCAGTGCCCACCTGAGCAACTGTGTGTGTTCACCATATGCTTCATGCCTGTGCTACTGCTGCCTGCCTAAGCTCTCCGTGCCCTTGAGCTCAATCAGCGCCAGTCAGCACCATCCTTGTGAGTCAGTTGTAGGTCAAGATTCTACCTTTTTCCTGCCACAGATGAAGCAGCAACTTGCTCTGGAAGGGAGCCATCCATTTCCTAATCCATCTGAAGTTTCCCACAGGACTTAGGAGTTTGACTTTCTGTTAATTTCTTTCAAGAGTTAACCTGTTATCCTAACATTGAGGAGAGCCAGGTGTTTGTCTTTCCCCGTGATATTTACTTTCTAATTTCCAATTTTTCCTTGTTTTTATTTCAAGCCATTTTGTCAAGTTTGTGAATGTTCATTTATTTGTTTATTCATCTGTTTATCTCCTAGTGTGATTTTGTAAAAGATATTTGATTCAACTATTGAGGTAACAGAGTAGTCCATGGATAGATACAAAGGCATCTGATAAAGAAAAAGACACATAGACAAAAAGTCATCGTTTAATCTTTAGTGATCTATATTGACTAAACTTAAAGTATCTGTTGCAAAATAGAAAGTTTCTGATGCTGTCTATGAAACTGAGTAGTGAATCATTAAGTTTTATTTTACTGCTTAGAGTTTATTTTGCTGTTCCCATCATAACTCCTTAAATATACTTGGCATTCAACCTCTTATTAATAAGAAAGCAAAAGCTGTTTTCTTGTTTTCTAGTTTGATGTCAAAATGAACAAGAAACTTGTAAAAGTTTAACAGAATAACTATATCCTTCACTTTTTGTAGGAAGAGAAGCCCAACAAGACTATTAGAAGTCTGTAAATAAGTAATGATCTTGAAGGAACCACATGATCAGACATATACATAACCCTGAATTGCAGTTATTTGAAAATATTAGAAAAGAGGGAGATTTTAAAGTCAAACAGCCTTTGGAAGGGGTAGATATAAGATTGGAGTAAAAGATTAATGTCCTACCATGTGCCTGAAATTAACTAAACTATTCAGGTATTCTATAATTTTTTTGACACTTATGAACAATTAAGATGATTCTTGAGTTGTTACCATTGCAAAGAACCATAACAATGCACTCATTTATAGTGAATATTTTATCAAGAATATAAAAAATATTTTATGACATCATTTAATTTGTTTCATATTTATTTCACTGTAACTCCTCCCTGCATAGTCCCTTTGGTCCCCTGCATTCCCCCAAATGGTCCCCTTTCTACTTTCATAGGCTATATGTCTGTATATCAATGTACACATGTGCATATACATGTATATACATATATATGTGTGTGTATTTTTAAGTCTAAATTCTTTGCATGATAAAGAACATACAATATTTGTCTCATTATTCCTGCCCGTTATCCTCCCTTGATCCTTTTTCCCTTCTCTTTGACTGTTTCCTCTACTACTTAATACCCACTTACTACTTTCATATCATGTATGTTGAATGTAGATTCTGCAGTGAGTACATATAAGATACTTGTCTTTTTGAGCTTGCTTTACTTCATTTCATATGATGGTCTCTGATTCCTTCCACTTTTCTACAAATGGTAACATTTCGTCTTTTGTCACTGAATAAAGTGACACCGTGTATAGTTTCCACAATTAATCTAATTGATAGACTAATTGATAGACTTCTGAGCTGGCCCCTTGGTGGTTGTAAACATACTGCAGTGTACACAGGTGTGCAGTAACATGCTAACTTATATTCCTTTGAGTTTGATACCCTGGAGTGCTACAGCTGCATTATGTGGGCCTATGTCTTAGGTCTTGAAGAACTCTCAACTGACTTCTATAAAGGCTAAAGAGCAGCATACTTCCTGGTTGATCTCCACCAAAGTGGTTGAGACTGTTATCCTAACACTTGAAAGTCTAAATCTGGGGGAACACCCCAACACAGCATTTACAGCCTAAATCTTATAGCATGGCTTTACTACACACAAAAACTTACCTCTTAGTTCATGGGAGGAAAGACTTGTGCAAAACACAAAACTCTAGGGCTGTGAAGACATTTTAATAGCTAATATAGTCAAGCATAAGGACTCGAGTTCAGATTTCCAGCACCCACAATAAAAAAGCTAGATATGGCAAGACAGTTGACCTCAGTTTTGGGTAGAGAAGACAACCACATCGTGGGAGCTCACTCTCTACCAATATAGACAACGAGATAAGCTCCAGACTTAGTGTCTCAAAATAAGATACATCAGCTTCTCCTTTTCAGTGCTAAGATTCTATGTAGATTGAAATTGTTCAAGTCTTGGCCGGGCGGTGGTGGCGCACGCCTTTAATCCCAGCACTCGGGAGGCAGAGGCAGGCGGATCTCTGAGTTCGAGGCCAGCCTGGTCTACAAGAGCTAGCTCCAGGACAGGCTCTAGAAACTACAGGGAAACCCTGTCTCGAAAAAAAAAAAAAAAGAAATTGTTCAAGTCTCACACATGCTGCCACAATCTCTATGAATTCTTTGTCTTGGTTTTTTCTTATAGAGAGGGAGAGAGAGAGATGGGGGAGAAGGGTGAGAGAACAAACATAAAGTCGTGTGGGGGAAGTCTCGGGGGAGTTGGGGAAGGGAAACCATTATCAAATTATATTGTATGAAACAAACTGCATAAAAAGCAACAATAAAGTGCAGAGTGATGGAGGAAGAAAGCCAACATTAGTCTCTAGCGTCCACGTGTCTCCCAGGCCAGCATACCTGCACATGCCTGTTCATGCACACATACACCACACATATGTACACATATGTGTATATGAAAATAGAATTCCAAAGTATTTCCTCAGATCCTATAACTTGACGATTGCTTCACCAACTTAAGAATTTGTATGACTCTTCAAATCAAGCAATGAAAAGATAAACAGTTCCATATTAAGTTCTAGGTATGAGCCCTGCCAGGTATAAGAAGGCAAATATTTTTTTCCCATTCTCTAAGACATTTCTTCATTGTGATTGCTGATTTTCTTTTGTTGTACAGACTGTTCAATTTCATATGCTGCCATTCGAAAATTCTTAAAATTGTTTCCTTGGGTATAGGAGAACTTCTTAGGAAGCCGTTGTCTATGCCTTTGTGTTGAAGTGTTTTCCTCTAGCTATTTCAAAGGCTTAGTATTAAAAACTCATATTGAAGTTTCCTTTGAAACTTCTTCGAGTTCCTTGGGGTCACCTTTTTTGGCAGATCTGAACATCTTTCCATGTATCTGACACAAAATCATCCAAGGTTAATAATGGTTTGTTAGTTTTAAGTGGCTGTTTAATAATTTGAATTGTGATATGCAGCGGCATTTCCCATGTGCTCGCGGCTGCCCTTTGTACTGTCTTCCGTTCTTTGGAAGTCATCTTGTTTAAAGTGAGGAATAAGGAAACATGGGAAAGTGCCACTGAATACGTTAACCTTATCAACAAGAATGCTTTGCAAATGGGAACTGTAAAGCTAATGTGACAGATTATAAAGTATTGTTTGACTCCTTTCTGGTGTAGCAGATTTTTTAAAGTGATATGCTAATATCGTAAGACCTGAAGTCATGAAGTGAATGCAAGCATGCAGGCACGGGCACGCGGCACACACATGGAGACTTAAACTACTATTTACTTTGAACAATGGAGCAGGCGGTGCATGAAATGAAGTGTTGGGTACATTAAATCTACAGATTTTAAACTTTTTATATGGTCACCTCTCAGCAAGTCATCGTAACTTAAAAACCAGTTTGAGTCTAAGAAGAACTGCGGAATAAAATCCATTTGATGTGCACAAATGCTGATTGAAAAGCGACCTAAGAGAGAGGCTGCTGTCACCCTGCTTGCGGTGTGAAAGATTTTGGCTGCTTCATAATCAATAATCCCAAATGACTCTGAAGGGCTCTGCTGGTGTATGAAAGGTACAGAAAAATAATGTCTTTGAGGACTGGAGGGAAATCAGTTTGGAATCCTTTGCGGGAGTGTTCTTTAAGGATCGGGAACATAGTTTGTGCTGGACTCTCTCTGATCGTTATATCAAATGCTTAACCCAGATATTTTATTATTAGGGTAATGTGCTTTCAAATCAAAGAGGTCAAGAAATGCAGGAGATGCCTTTGAGCCTCCAGCCACTTTCTGCGTTTGCTCGGAATACTAAATAGCTCAAGGACCAGAGTGAGGCTCCAGAATAGAAACAGAAAATAAGGTACACGTAAAGACACAGGGTGATGCGTTTTAATTTAACAATCTGGCTATATCAAGGAGAAAAATGAAAACTGAATACAGAAGCTAGGAGGGAAGCTTACTTTAAAAAAGGAAGAAACAGCGACTGTAAAGGACAAAAAGATGCAGGGGGGATTTTAGATCCTGTTTTGTAGAGAAAGGTTATTTAGTCAAGTCAAAAGCTGATTGGTGGTCTCTCTCATCGTGTCATTGTTCATTTGCACGAACCTAGGTGCTACTCATCAACTGAGAGAGCTTTGATTCTTAGGGGTTTCTTAAGCACCTTGAGAGGATCCCAGATTTCAGTGCTACAAATGGTATTTATGAGCAGAGTGAGTATCCTCCATTTGATTCCAGGTTTCTATTTCTAGACTTAAATGATCCTCCCGTGAGAAGGCAGTCAGCCCTGAAGGCCCAAAGGACAAATCACATTGGACACAAAGCCTGAGCCGTTGACCATGTTCTCTCTTGGATAAGGTGTACATTGACCATGTTATAAGGTGTACGTGCTGATTGGGAGCAAGGATCTGTGTGTAACTGGGTCTTCGAGGCCAGACAGAGAAGATGCTTCAACTTTTCCAGTAATAAGTGGCAGCCACATACCCAGGCCTCAGAAAGGACCAGGGTATGGTCCTATGTTTCTTACCCTTTCATACTAATTTTTTGGAAAAGAGCTACAAAATGACAGCCACCAACCTTCCACATTCCTAAGAGTCTGGGCAAACTGTGTTGGTAATAAAGTAACTCATGGAGCTTATTACATAGCTGCCAACCAAAATTTCTAAGACACATTTTTCTTTGATTTCCACCAGTCCCGCATAACCTCAGTAGGAAGGATAGCAGGAACAGTAGGATAATAGGCTTAAGAGCAGCAGCGGGAAACATGAAATAGCAGTAGCAATCAGGATTAACACTTGAACTCAGCAGCATGTTTTCTGTTTATGTTGTAACTGAATCCTCACAGCAAACCTGTTAAATAAATGCCATATCCCTCTTTCCTCAATGAGGAAGCGGTAGTGTCAAGAAATGAGGTTCCCTCCTGACTACTGCATAGGGAGCGAGTGAGAAAGAGAGAAAACCAGAATGCTATGCTGAGTGTGTGAAAGCCCACTTGTGCAGTCAGAATGACTGCGAGGGTCAGGCAGCCTCCCTTGTCTGGACTTCCTGCAGTTCCTCTCTTACATGGGAGTCTAGTGATGGAGGATTCCCATTGGCTAATAAAGAAACTGCCTGGCCCATTTGATTGGCCAACATTTAGGTGGGCGGAGTAGACAGAACAGGAAAAAGGAAGTGAGGTAGATGGCTCAGTCAGATGCCACTCCTCTCCTAAGTGAGACTGCCGTGCCTCTGCTCAGTGAGCGAGATGCGATGAAGCCAGCAACCAGGTCAGACATGCTGAATCTTTCCGGGTAAGACACCATTCATGGTGTTACACAAATTATTCGATATGGGTTAGTCAAGATGTGAGTAAGAGGCTGAAAATAATGGGCCAGGCAGTATTTAAAAGAATACAATTTGTGTGTCGTTATTTCGGGGTATAAGCTAGCTGGTGACTGGGAGCTGGGCAGCGGGAAGCCGGCCCACAGCTCCACACTACAGTCTAGAGTGTGTACATGGAAGGAAAGGCCTCTTGTAGCTGCTGTACTGTTCAATATCAAGCACTAAATACAAAGCAAGGCATTAACAAACCCCACATATAGGAAAGGATGGAAGAGGGGAGAGAGGAAAACCAACACTATTTTTGGATTTAGATTTGCAGGGGCACAGCAAGTCACTGAGGGATGCTTCATTGCTTTGCTTTGTCTCCTGATTGTAACTAAATCTCTCTTTTATCAAATTAGGGCAAAAAAAAAAAAAACCCAGAAGATTACAAAGGTTCATTCTATAGTCTCACATCTAGAATTAGTATACTATGGAGGAAGAATCTCAATAGTAGAAAGGTTCACAATGTAATATAGTGTACCCATCTATGAAATATTTACTCTGTGCCTATATGCTAGCTTCAGGGAATATCGTAGCAAATGGATATAGGAAATCATTATATATAATGGCTCTGATAAAAATACAATGCATTAAACATATCTTCGAGATTGGTTTAACGTTATGTGACCAGCAACAATTCCAGGATGACGCTTAAGCTGAGCTCTGAACAGCAAATCTAAGCTATCCCTAAGTGAGGGACTGGCTCTGTTTATCTGCTCTAAAGTAAGAATGGGTTCAGTGTATTGGAACAATGGAAAGTGAGTAAGAATATCTTGGTATTGGGACATCAAGACCATGACCAAGGAGAGAAGTAGATATAGTAACGAGAGGGCATTCAGAGAGGAGGATGGACTCTGGGTTTTGTTTCAGAAACAAGGGCAGCCAGTGCAGGTCCTAATGATGTTTACATACTTTCTCAGGTTTACTTTCTTCATGTGATGGAAATTTGGAAGTCAGAATGGGTTTGCTTCTTCCAGTTGAGAAGCATAAAATTGGAACTGTGGTAGAGGTTAGTGTATAGACCCAAGGTTAGTGTATAGACCCAAATGATATTTTGCATGTAGACTCCATGGTCCTACATGTATGTAATATATATATATATATATATAATATGTGTGTATTTATGTGTATATGTATATGTGTTAAATATGTTAATAAAATATTTTGCATTTTTATATGTTAGCAAATATATATTTATCAGGTTAATACATATTTTGTGATAGGGCTAAAGGGAAACAGGATGGCCAGGATGCTCCAAGGTGCAGAAACATTTATAGAAGAGCATATTTGAAGGAGATTGTGAATTCTGTTTTGAGCACGTAAAGTTTGAAGGTCATGCTGAGCTTCTGAAGTGAGGTCTCAAGTAGGCAGCTTATAGATGAGTCGAAAGTATTGTGAAATAATTGTTACTCATGTGGTGTGTGTGTGTGTGTGTGTGTGTGTGTACGTGCATGCATGTGTGTGCATGTGTGTCTTGCACGTGGGCACGTGTGTGTGTGTACATGTGCGTGTGCATATGAAAGTCAGTCACTGATGTTTTGACAATACTGAAATCCAGGGCTTGAAGAGAGTAAAGGCAAACAGTAGACATTTTATGACAAAACCCTAAAGTGCATCATATAGGTCATAGAGGAGACAGAAGACAAAGGCAGGAAAACCACTGATATAGAAGACGATATCTGCGAGGGATGAATGGAAGCTGAGTAGAGATTGTGTTCCAAAATGAAAAGGTAGACAATTACATCATATGGGACCATCAGATGACCTGACTGAAAGTCTGATATTGGAATTAGCAATCTGTGTCCATGAAGGGCCCTGACAGGTGCATTTCAGTAGCAAGGTAAGAAGGGAACAAAAGTTTGGCATCCACACTGAAAAGAGGAGAGATGGATTGCTACCTCAAAGGCCTCTCCCAGAACATTTGCTGTTACCTGACTAGCATAGTGCGACAGTATCGAGGAGTACCCAAGACAAGGAGGAAGTTAGCGGTGTGCAAAGTCTACGGTGGCCAAAAGAAATACAAATGGAATAGTAAAAACTGAAAAAAAAAAAAAAAAAACTAAATGGCTGCTTGGAGGGGATTGATGTAGGATATCCTATATATGTATATGTGTTGTTTTTATTGGGTGACGAATAAAAATGTTTGGGCCAATGGCTTGGCAGAATAAAGCCAGGTGGGGCATTAGAACATCGAGAGAGAGAGAGAGAGAGAGAGAGAGAGAGAGAGAGAGAGAGAGAGAGAGAGAGAGAGAGAAAGAAGCTGGAGTCAAAGAGACACTGTGTGTAGCTGCCAAAGGAGAAAGACGCCTACCCATAGGCCACAGCCTTATGGTGATACATAGATGAAAAATATTGTGTTCCTTTAAGAAAATCATCCATTTCACCCAAACAAAACAGGGGAGATAAGTGCCAGTAAAATGCTTGCTGACTTTTTCCTGGGTCTTATTTTAAAAAAGAAAGAAAGAAAAGCAAAAGTAAGAAGGGCTGAAGTGGATGATGGCATGCACTTACTCACTTTTTGTTTGCATTTTGTGTGAAATATATTACTAGCACATATATTTTAATTAATTTATTTATTCTTTTCTCATATATTATACCTGACAAGACCGCTTTTTTCCCTCCCCCATCTTCTCCTCCCAATCTCCTCCCCCCACCTCCCCTCTCTAGTAGATCCACTCCTTGTCCCTGGTGCCTTTCCTTTCAGAAAAGAGCAGGCCTCCCAGGGATATCAACCAAACATGGCATAACAGTTTACAATAATACTAAGCACACAACATCATATCAGGGCTGGGGGAAACAACCCAGTAGGAAGAAAAGAGTCCCAAAAGCCGTGAAAAGAATCAGAGACCGTCGCTGCCCACACTGTTAGAATTCCCACAAGAACACCAAGCTACACAACCATAACATATATGTAGAGTACCTACATCAGACCCACACAGGCTCCACGATTGCTCCCTCTAGTCTCTGTGAGCCCCTATGGAGTCCTGCTTAGTTGACTGTGGGCTGTGTTCTTAAGGCATCCTTGACTTCGCTGGCTCCTACAGTCCATTGTCTCTCTTCTTCTGTGGGATTCCTTGACATTTACTGTGGGGCTCTGCATCTCCTCCTATCAGTTGCTGGATGAAGCCTCTCTAATGACAATTATGCTAGGCTCCAGTCTATGATTATCGCAGAATTTCATTGACTTTTTTTTTCTGGTCATACTTGGTTTTATCCTTAGGTCTCAGCTATCCAGCCTCTGATTCCTGACCATCCAGGTAGTGTCAGGTGTGGATTCCCTCCTGTGAATTGGGTCTCAAGTTGGACCAGTCATTGGTTGGCCATTCCCACAAATTCTGTGCTACTTTTACCCAAGACCCTCTTTCAGGCAAGACAAATTGTAGGTTGGAGGTTTTGTTGGTGTCCCGGTCCCTCCACTGGAAGCCTTGCCTGGTTACTGAAGATGGTTGGTTCAGGCCCTCGTAAATTCCTTAGAGTTTCCATAACCCTGGGTTTCTACATCCTCTGAAATTCCCAGCTAGTCCAGTCATCTCTCCCTCCACCCCTGCCCCACTCCTTCTGTTTCTATCGTCACCCACCACCTGTTCACCCAGGAGATCTCTTCTATTTCCCCTTCCCAGGGAGATCCATGTGACCCTTCCTCCTTGAGTCCTCTTTATTGCTCAGCTTCCCTGGACCTGTGCACCATTGCATGATTATCATTTACTTAACAGTTAATATCCACTTATGAGTGAGCACATACTGTGTTTGTCTTTCTGGGTCTGGGTTACCTCACTCAGGATGATCATTCTAGTTCCATCTGTTTGCTTGCAAATTTCATGATGTCATTTTTTTAACAATTGAGTAATACTCAATTGTATAAATGTACCACATTTTCTTCATCCATTCTGCTGAGGGACATCTAGGTTGCTTCCAGTTTCTGGCCATTATGAATAAAGCTGCTGTGAACATAATTGAGCTAGTGTCCTTGTGGCAGGAGGGAGCGTCCTTTGAGTATATGCCCAGTAGTTGGGTAACTGGATATTGAGGTAGATTGATTCCCAATTTTCTGAGAAACCACCATAATCAAAGAGCTGGAGAAGCACAGCCAGGCACATCCCTGGGGCTCACAGGCCTGCCAGCCTAGCCTGCTGGCTACTTAACAAGTTAGTTCCAGGATATACAATCTCTCATTGGAAGTGACTGGGAGGTAAACAGCTACTGAGGACAGACAGCAGTGGTTGTCTCCATCCCTACACACACACACACAACCCACAATTGTGCTTGAACAAACCCATGTGCGCTCACATGTGTACATGCATAGAGCTGATGCTTTACAGACAGGAATTAAAAATTTAAAAACTAGTAGATTACATGGCAGATGAAACTGAGAAAAACCTGTCATGTAAAACAGGAGTCAGCAAATCCTTTCCATAAAAGCTCATACAGTAAATATTTTCATCTCTGCAAGCCACACAGTCCTGTCACATTGTTCACCCCAGATTTTTGTAGCATGAGGGCAGATGTGCATGGTCATGTTCCAGTGCAATGCTTAGCGAAATGAAATTTGAGTTGCTTGTAACTTTTGTTTTCCATAAAATTTCTGTCCTCTTTATATTCAACCACTTAAAAATAGACAGACAGATTAGTAGCTTGCAGTGAGAAAGAGTTTGTATTTGGTCCATGGGACATAGTTGCTGACATCTAAAGTAGGAAGAGACTATGTATTGATATGTGAGAAAGATTTGCTAAATGTAAGTGTTCGATATCTGTGTTATGTACCTAAGTGAATTGAAAGCAGAATCCACTATTTCTACACCCACGTTCACTGCAGTATCATTTACAAGGCAAAAGAGTAAAAGTTACCTCTAGTCCATCCCTATCAGAAAAAAATTGATTGACCTACCTACCAATATACGCACAGCATTGTAGCATCTACTTGGAGAGTATCGCCTACATCTATACACTAATCTCCAATTTAGCTCAAAACATAAATAGTCTCAAACAAATGGGTAACACCCTCCTGATTTCCTAGTTTGGGTCCTTGCTATCTAGAATCAATCCTTTTTAACATAAGGAAGGCAAACCTGAGAAAGTGTCCAAAGATAGATGAATGGATAAGCAAAATGCCGGATGTAAGGGGAAAACTTCAGCGTCAAAGAGAAAGTTGAGGAGCTGGAGAGACGGTTCCGCAGTTAAAAACACTGGTTGCTCATCCAGAAGACAGGGTTTCAGTTCCCATCACCCACATAGTGATTCACAACGGTCTGTAAATCCAGTTCCAGAGTATATAATACCCTTTTCTGGCCTGTTGGGCACTGCATGTCCATAATACCCACACATGTATTCAGGCAAAACAACATACAATAAAATAAAAATGAATGAAATCTAAAAAAAATAAAAGAAAGGTTTTATGATTAATGATACAACACAAATGAACTTTGAAGCCATCATAATTTGAGGTAACTTTAATAGCCAAACTTACAGAAACCGAAAGTAAGATATTCATTACAGGGACTGGGGGAGAAGGAAATGGGTGGGGAGGGGATCTATTAAAGCTTGATTGGTAGGAAGGTGAGGAGGATCTGGGATGAATAGGGGGAAGCATGACCAAAATATATTGTATTAAATTTTTTTCCTCAATAAAAAAAAAAATGTCTTGAAAAACAGAGAAGAATAGCCGGTGATAGCATACACCTTTAATCCCAGCACTTGGAAGGCAGAGGTGGGAGGATTTCTGAGGGCCAGGCCAGCCTGGTCTACAGAGTAAGCTCCAGGACAGCCAGGTCTACAAAGAGAAGCCTTGTCTCACAAAATAAATGCGTAAATAGGTTACACCATCCTGTGAAACTGCTGCAGGCTTCTCACTGCGCTACAGGTGGTGAAAAGACATAGAGCAATGCAGTCAGAATTATTCATGATATTGTTTTTCAACTTCGAACTCCAAGTCTAATCATTATACTAACCAAAGTGTGAAGATAGATTGAAACCCTTTTATGACATGCAAAGACTTCTTAGAAAGAGTATTCTGCTTTTGTTCTAGCAAGTATAAGATGCAAACGAAGTAAGGGAGAAAGAAGTGTCCGAGAAACCGTCCATCTACCCACCCACCCATCCATTCATCTATCCATCCATCCATCCATCCATCATCCATCCATCCAACCATACATACATACATACATACACACATACACACATCCATCCATTGATCCATCCATCCATCCATCCATCCATACATACATTAACACATCCATCCATTGATCCATCTATCCATCTATCAAAACTAGGCTAAAATCCAGTCAAGAGGAATTTATACAGTAGATATATGAGAAGGGGGAGGGAAATTGATAAATGGAAAGTATGTTTATAATCTTTAGAAATATTTTTTCTTTTTTTTTTTCTTTCTTCCTTTTTTGAGGGAAAAACTTCCTGTGATGGTGCTAGCTTATATTAATCCCAAAACTTGGGAGGACAGAGTTGGGGAAGTCTGCAGGTTTGAGTGGCCAAAAATGAAAAGGAAATGAGGCAGGCAGGAAGAAGAAAATCAGGTAGTGCAAAAACCCAAAACTTCATAAGAATTTATGTTCCAAATATAAAGTAAAGTGAACTGTGGCATGAATTTCAGCAATACCTGGAATGTCAAAAAATATATTTTATTTTCCTATTGGGAAAGTTCTTTAGAATTCTCAAAATAGATGACATTGGGTGGCTAAGAATGTAGTACAAGAAAAAAAAACTAATGCTAACTAGGCTAATTGTCTCAACATTTGAACAGAATTTACAAAATCATAATGAAGTAAATGACACATTGATTTTTAACTGCAGGTCAATCTACAATCATAATATTGAATAAAAAGCTGTTGGATTGAATAAATAACGTTGACAACATAATAGCAATTCTGTACATGACAAAATGTGGGACATTGGAAGAGCAAATTAGAGAAAAAAATTTAAAGGAGTCTATATTTGAAATTCATATTAATACAAATATACTGTTTACGGTTATAAAAGCAACCAGTAGAGCTAAAAATCGTAATGGATGGATTGATGAGGAAAGAAACTATCCATTTTCTAATTCCTAATTTCTAATTATTCTTACTGAGCTATCAATAGATAACTCCTGCAGTCTAGTAAATTAAAGACATCAAGAAGAAAACCCATGAAGATGTTGGTGCTTATGTTGCCCGAGTTTCCATTGCTATGGCAACATCTCAGAAAAGCGGTTTAAAGCAGGAGAAATGTGTTGACTCACATCTTTCAAGGTCTTGCCCTGTTGGCCTACTCCATTAACTCCAGATCTTTAATGGCACTGAACCATAATGGCAGAAAGGCATGGCTAAGGAAGGCTTCTTGCGTCATGGAGGCCAGGAAACAGAACATGGTGACAGGGAGAAACCAGGAGAAAATAACCCCTTCAAAGACATGCACATGAGGACCGAATTCTTCCCAGCACTCCCCACCATCCACAATTTCACCACTTTCCAGTGGTCTGTTCACATTTTGAATCCATCAGTTGATTAGTCCATTGGTAAAGGTAGAACGCTCTGATCCAGTCAACACCCACAAACATCTCCCCTTGGATATTGCTTGTCTTGGGGACCATGCCTTTAATGCACAATCATTTTTGGTGGCTATTTCATATACAAACTATAAATACCCTAGAAATTGCAAATGAAGTTAGAGAAAAGGGATGCTTGACTTGAATTAAGACCACGTAAAATTTCCTTGAAGAAAAGATACCTGCCAAGATAAGGAATGTGTTTTGCACTTTAATACTGTCCTTAAAACTCTTTTGCACACTTTCTTTGATAGTAGTGAGATCAGAAAGTAAAAGTGTGATTATGGAAACAAAAAAGGTACTTAGGTTATTAATCAAATAAAGATGTGTAATTATTTCTTCAAAAGAAAATGTTCATAAAGATGTGCGCATGGACATGGATTCTGGAAAAAACAGTCCATAAAACTAATGTACTATGTTAATGAAGCAAGTTCTCAATGATTTTTTCTTCAGTGATATAAAAACTAGTACTTGAAAGTCAAGTGCAAATATACAAGAAAATGAGTTTCCTTGATTATCTTATAATTCATTCTGTTTACTTTACCTTCCTGTTAATTATATACTGGTGGTAAGATTTTTTAAGAGTTCATCAATCTTTTGACTCTTAGGGTATTGAGTTTGAGTCTCTGGGCTGGTTTGATTCTGTGTGATTTAACTTTAGATACCATGACAAGGAACCACATATTTGGTGGCTTACATGTTAGAACTGTGTTTTCTCCGTGTTCTGAAGACTCAAAAGTCTGTGATCGGAATGTTATAATGGTCAGGCTCTGGTGAAAAATAACCTCTTGGGTCACAGATGGTCACTCTCACTGTGGTGAAAAGAGAGAGAGAAGGGAGTAGAGGGAGAGAGGGTGGGTATGCTCTGATGTCCCCTCTTATGATGGTATTAATTCTGTCAAATGGGATCCACCCTTATGACTTCATTTAATCTAGATCTGTATCTAAACACAAATCCAGAATTAGGGCATCAGTGTGTGAATTCTGAGGTCCCAGAGCATCCAATACATAACAGCCTTGATTTAAGTTATTCATAATTTGGCTGAATGGAACAGGTCAACAGACTATAGACTATAGTGAGCAAGAATCAAGGGAACTGGGAGTTGAGGTATCTTTTGAGTGAGTTTAAATTTAAGACTATAATTGCAAACATCACACAAATACTATGCATCCAGATTTTGGAATTTGTTTCTTTATACCCCACTCTCTACCCAAACCAGCAGTGCTTTTGGAGTGCTTCTGCCCTCTCTCTGGGACCAAAAGTGCATTGGCCTCAAGTTCTGTGGGATTCATTTTCTGTAAAAAATCATGCAAATTAAATATTCAGTTTTTTATTATTTTAACTTACTTTACTTTTACATTATGGATGGAGTATGGGTTTTCATTGTCCTTTTACTGGCAATACCACTGAAATAGAAAGATTATCACCATCCAATTATATTGCATAAAAAATGGGTTCTTCATTCAGAAGATAAGTGGGAAGGACCAGAGGGGGACCCAGATTAGATTATGACTGCCTTGGACATACTGAGACAATGGTATGGCCTTCTTGTCTGTTTACATTTTTCTTAACTGAGTGATCAAGAAAGCCAAGGAGCACCAAGAGTATCAATAACATAGTCCGCATTCCTAACCTATATTCTTCCATTATGTTTATCAGGCTAGAGAAGTGCTAAGTCTCTATGCTGTGTGACTTTATTGCATGTGTACCAAATGCATCCCTAAAGCTCATTAGCAGTGACTTTCTATGTGCTCCTTGACTTCTCTAAGTATGATGTATGTGGGGGAATCTGATCTGTGTCTTTGGTATGTGATTAGGACACTTTGGAAATAGGGAAGTCTGACAGTGAGTCTGAGGCAGAAGTCAGTGGTTAGCTTCCCATAAACTCCAGAAAGTCATATTTGTGTAGTTCTCAGAATAAATAGACTGTCTGAGTAAGAACAAGCATACCAGTGTTGATCCTCATTTGATATCTTTCTTTAAACATTTCTCCTTTTACTGTGTTTGCTCGCATTCCTCCAGTATTCTCCAATATCCAATATTGCCTAAATCATGCTCCTTCTTTAGTAGCTTTCTTTCTGTCAGTCTTTAAAGTTCAATTTTTTAAAAAAAAAAATCTTTTCCCATTCAATACATTCCAACTGCGTTTCCCCTCCCTCTACTCTCCCAGTTTCTCCCTCCACCTGCCCTCTCCCCCAAGATCTACTCAGTGTTCCTAACACTATTTCATTGTGCCCACAACTCAAGTCATCTGGCCTCCCAAGAGCACCAGTGCCAACTGTGCCATGCCTTATCAAGCTTGAGAATCCAGTCGGGAAGCATATGAATGCAATCAAAGATGCGTCAATATGTTTTTTTCTGAACACATAATATGTATGCATTCAGGTACTACTAAAATGCCTTAGATAAACAATTTCTAATCTTTGCACAAATCACAGGTTAAGAATGATCTGTATTATATTGAGGGGAGAAGCATGTTTAGAATGGCCCAGGTGACCGTCTCAAGATCCATGGTACTAGCACTGGCAATGGTACTAGTGATTGATGAAGTTGGCCTTCACTGGAGGTCCGCATGGTTCCAAATGCCAAACTCTCTTGTCTCATCATTCTCTGTGTCAATCAAAAAAAGAAAAAAAGAGATTAAGACTCAAGAGATGTGAGCTATGCTGCTAAGAATTATGGCACTAGACAGTGTCTGTATTTTTTCTGCAAATTCTGCAACTTCTGCTCAGTCACTATAAGAAAAATCTAGTGGGAGAAAAAGGATGCTTCAACCTGAGAATGTCAAGAGCCCAGCTGGGATTTGAACCAGTTTTCTGACACTTTGAGGATTTAGGAGCTGTGGTATATTATGGCGTCCCAGACAATTCTTCCATTTGTTCACCAGGTAATTATTGAGGGCTTTGTGCAGGGCACTGTTCTAAAGTTTGGAATTTCTTGCAGAATAAGAAAGAAAGACTCCATTCCTTATGCAAGTTACAAGGCTTTGAGAAGAGGCACATAGTAAACAATAGATCAAATGAGTGAATTATGTAGCGTGCTGCAAGTTCTTGCTTCAGAGAAGAAGCAGTAGAATAAGGTCATGAGAACTGAAAGTACCAGAGGGAGGGATGCTGGATTTCTATACAGGGAAACAGGGATG